>NC_091826.1:42461807-43061807 GCF_038994185.2 Dermacentor albipictus
AATAAAGAAACATGGCCCATCCCCGCACCTTGGCATCTAACTCGTACCTCTGTGGTATGTTGTGCAGTTGTTCATTGTGGCCACTGTAAAATTTCAACATATGGTCAGCTCTGATTTGTCAACAAGGCTGCTACGTTATTTTCTTATTTGCTCAAAACGATGTCAGTTGCAGAGGAGGTATAAAGTGTTGAAGCGTTCGTTACGCTTACATAAACACTGCCGAGAAAGCAGTTGCTGCCATTTGCCAGAACGTTTCGCTTCAGCAACGTCCCTTTGTTCAACCATTGTAGATCTCATCCAAAAATTTCCCTTCCTGCGAAGCTCTGTCTTGCGCGGAACACTAAGCAAGTTGTCGCACTAACTTTATTGCGAGGAGGCTGCAGGATATTTAGTGAGAAGAAATAGCGAATGCCAAGTTGGGATCCAAGAACGGGAACTTGGGATAGCACGGGACAACAGCGCCGGCGTTACTCTTCTGTTGTTGTGGCCCTATAGCTCGCGCTGTTCTTAAGAAGGTCGGGGGCGAACCGTCGCTTACTTAATGGGGTGTCTCCAGATTATGACGACGTTTCCGTATACACGAAAAAAAGAATGCCAAGCAACATTAGGGACAATATGGGGCTGAAACTCGGAGGCTAACAAAAAAGGACGAGAACAAGTTGAGGACCGTGCATTGAACGAAGGAACAAAAAAAGCTAGGCGTTACGTTAAGAAAGTGGAAGAGAACGGCGTGGGATTAGAGACCAAATGGGCGTAGTCGATGTTTTAGCTCACAATTGAAGAGAAAAGGAACGCAGCTTGGCAAGCCATGCCCAGCTAGTCATGCATAATGTGTGGGATAGATAACAGTTCTACCATTATAATTGCCGAATGGGTGCCAAGGGAAGGGCAGCACAGTCGAGGACGGCAGAAAATTAGGTGGACTGGTGAAATTAGGAAAATCTCAAGTGCAAGTTCGAATCATAGCTAGCGCAAGACACGAGTAATTGGAGACCGCAGGGAGAGGACTTCATCCTGATGTGGACATAAAAATATGCTGCTTCTGTGATGATGATGAATATGATGATGACAATCATCATCATCATGATGATGATGATGATGATGATGATGATGATGATGACAGGGACAGTGCAACAGCACTAGAGCATGGAGCTCACCTACGAGTGGTTCCACGTGATATCCGATGAATCCCTCATCGCAGTACGACGCACGCCAGAGACGGCGATCATCACTCTAGCATTCCACCGCGACAGCCGGCATTCGCCCCGTTAATGCACTTCGTCGTCGAGCTGCATGGACTCCTTGCGGAAAGAATGCGTGCACCGCTCATACAGGTCGAGCGTCACCCCGAGTGCCTGCCATTTTTTCCCGGCACAAGTCAGTCTGTAGGCCTAATTTAGGGAAGCGAGCGGTTGCGCGTATCGCTAAATCGGGTCGCCCTGCAGCCTATTTCCGTTTTAATGCGTTTCCACGCGAGAGAAGCTATTTTTACCACATTCCAGACGAGGCTAGTAGGACCAGCGTGCCTTGCGAAAAGTGGCATGACAAAGTGCGATCGTGGGATCGTTTGAAACCAAGCTTGGTGTACCCCATCTGTATATCGGTGCAGCTGCAACACAGGCAAACTATTGCGGCCTACCAGATTATTCCTCACTGAAAGTGACTCCAGAATGTTCTACTAGTTAGGCCATATTTGACACAAGAAACATTTACAGATGGACGTTGCCATAAACCAACAGTGGATCATGATCATTATCATCATCATCGTCATCGTCATGGTGGTCATCGTTAACGTCAGCATCTTTTTGCACTGATGGGCCGTACTTAGCGATAACGTAAGTGCTGGACAATCACCAGTATAAAAATTACAATGGTAACAGGTAGCTTATGTTTAGAAGAAATTGGAGAACACTTAAGCTTCGCCTTTAAGAGTGGAACGCGACAGCGTTCGAAGATCCCTGACTGCTTCTCACGTTTCCTGGAAACTGCAGCCTTTGTTACCGCAATCTTTACCCGGAACCACTCGGGGCGAATGCTACGCGCGAAGCCGAGCGTTCCGGTAGAAACTCGGTCTGTTACGTGAGCAGCGGATGCTCGGAGGCGAGCGCCATCTGGAGGTGTTGCAAGGAACCGGGTGCGCCGCTCTATGAATGGTAGAAACGCTGAAGAAGGGGTTTGTGTTTGAGTTGCCGCTTCAAAAATTATGAATGAATGAATGAACTTATTTCTCCTGTTTACAACAAGAAGGAAGCAGAAGCTAAAGGCCATGTGGCCTGACGAAGGCTTCTGCTCCCACAGCAATTCGCCACGCAGGCCGTAAGCAGCAACATGTATCATACATACATACATACTGAAATCAACTGGATAGTCGCGAGACAATAGTGTTTTCGTGAAACAAAACATGTATACAAGAAATATGAGAAACCAAATGGATAAACAAAGTACGATGCATTTTGTTTGAGACCAACCACAACCAGAAAACAAAAGAAACAAAAGACTGACAATTTATACTATGGTTCTAATGCTTTCTCGTATGCTCCCAGTACAATTCGACGCTTTCACCTCTGTAGGTTGTGTGTAAGTCGTGCTTTACGATTTTTTGACGCATATTACTTTGAGAAATTCGATTAGCTCAGTAACGCCTCTGCGCTACACGGAGAGCTTGCGTGGTCGAGTATGTGTGCTTTTGAAATTATTTTTCGCTCACAGAGACTGTTCTCGCCGGACGCCGGACACCGACACCGGCTTTGCTGCAACACGGGATCCTTATCACTATCGTATTAAAATACATAGTTCCAAGCAGTGAGATAAACTGCACACGAAACAAATAGTGCGTTTTTTTTAAGTACAAACATCAAGGACACCGTCGGGAAAATACTTGGCATTGACTTCATACGAACGTTAATAATACCACTCATGTTAATGTCATTAACGCTCTTGGTATCGTCGATGTGATTAACCCTTTCAACGTGGCGCGACTCATTTCACAAATAAAAAAATTCTTGAGAATTACCCCCAACTCAGTGATACTGATTCTCGTTACTAACGTTATTCCAATCAACGAATATTCCTTGTTTTGCGAGCTGTTTGCTGGAAACTTTCCAAGCGAGGTTGTCACAATCCACCGCAAGGCAACCGAACGAAGAATACCTTCGAAACAGCCGAGAAGAGCAACGGTGACCGTCTAGCTTCGACTAGAGGGCTTCCCTGCAATGCACGCATCTCTCGAGGGGAAAACACATGACGACAGCCGCACTTGCTTCTCAGCGAGCAGCCAGCGCATTAGAGCTTACAGATATCGCCGAGCCATATGTCTGACAGCGCAGTCGCCTGCCGCCTGCCACGCAGTGTTGCTGCCGCGAATATCTCTGTCTCTACACTCTCGGGCTTATCCAGGCATCCGGCTGAAACCCGTAAAGCGCTCGGCAGCTCAAGCTACTCCACGAACCGCGCGCAACAACGGGGACGCTGAACTGCTGAAAGGCTTGCTTCGCTGCTGAAAGCGGAGAAACGTGATGTGGCCGTGTGCCTAGCGAAGCGCTAATGGCAGCTGCGTAGCAACAGCGGCGTAGCAGACGACATGAGTGATACGCCTTCGCTTGCTTTCACCAGGCTTGTCAGCCCGGCGTGCGAAGTTGGCAGACGTTGCTTTCTCGTGCGTCCTGAATTAATGAGCACCGTGAAGGTGCCTTGCTTCTTTTGTCTTTTCCTCTTCCCGTATTAAACACACGTGCGTTACACTCCGCGTATGCATCCCTGAATATTTTGCACGCGCTCGCCGACAGAGGGCGCTGCGAGACAACTGTAAAGCTAGGCAAACTACGGAGCATATTTTATTAGAATGTGAAGACGTTTACCCAGCGGTCGTTTTGGGCACCACTGGCCTCCTTGAAGCCCTTGGGTTCAGAGGAAGCAGTGGTAAAGCAAACATGTCTGCAATAGACATTAGTAA
The DNA here is from genome assembly GCF_038994185.2 of Dermacentor albipictus. Lineage (NCBI taxonomy): Eukaryota > Metazoa > Arthropoda > Arachnida > Ixodida > Ixodidae > Dermacentor > Dermacentor albipictus. The sequence continues at coordinate 42,465,760 of NC_091826.1, forward strand.
GAGGCGACTGGAGGATTGGTGGAAGAAAAGTAGGGAAACGACAAAAGACGGAGACGTACAAAAGCACAGTTCGCGATTGGGGATCAGAAAATTTGGGCGTGGTAGCTCAGAGTGTCTTTTTTTTCTTTTTCATTCCTTAACCTAGGTAGGATATTAGGCAGCATAGTAGCAAGAGTTTGGTGGCGCAACCCACCGTCCGTCCGTCCGTCCGTCCGTCCGTCCGTCTTTTAAACTAAGTACATCACGCCACATATTGCATTTTACTAATTGTAGCAGGCCACTTCCGAAGTCGCATCCACTTTCAACGAATTCTGAGGATGACGCATGTTTCGAGATGTGCGTTCCCAGGCTTTGCGACGGAATGCAATGGTGTTCCAATAACGTTTTAGCTTCTGTGCATGAAAAGGCGTTTTCATAACAAAGTAAGTCTAAACACAGATACTTTTTACTCCAAGTATGACCGCACTTACGTGAAAACTGGTGCAACTTTCAAAATCCTTTCCAAGTGAACGTGTCTCGTGAGAGCACTGGGTTCAGTTAGTGTATATGGCATTATGTGCGCTCAAGTAATTAGATTGAAAGTTAATCAGAGAACTTCGATGAATTCGTAAATGACGCGCGTTTGATTTCTAGTGTTAGTGTAATGTACTCCTCTTCGTGTTAGCAGCTAAGTAAGTACATTTGTGCTGGATGGCACAGGTGGTTAAAAAAGTTCTCTTAACGTTAAAAGTAAAACACTGCGGTATATGTTTCCAGTGAGTGCACATAGCGGCACAGCTTTGAACAGCTCTGCAACAAGGCGGTCTTAAGCCGTAATATCACGTTGAAAGCGTCGGGCAAGTTTTCCGAGATGAGCTTCGCTAGCTCTGTTCAATCAATACGCAAGGAAAGCGAAAACTCGGGGTCATCAGAAGAGCCGGTTTAATGTTTGAACTTTAAGTAGAAGGAAAATAACCGCGCCTTCCACAACCTATATTTACTCTGCCCCCCTCTGTCACGAGATTGAATGCAGCTGTATCTTTAATCATTTTTTTGAACATCGAAAGTGAGGTTCCGCGCTATTCCTCATTGCAGACAGAGAACAAAGTGAACTTTGCGGGAGGTTGTTATTGGGGCGTATACGCGGCATACGGGTTTGTATTGGGCACGTAGTGCGTGTTTGTTCATGCTTTCTTTTTGTTTATGTTTTTCAACGCGAACTTTCAGAGTGGTCACTCCTAGAGAGAGAGAGAGAGAGACAGAGCCATCTAACATTAGTGATTAATGTACTATGCGGGCGCGCCGTAATGAATGATTCCGCTTAATGAATGCACGAGTCAGCCAGCTAGATGGACTCCGACTAGATTTACAGCAGTTCGCATAATGCCCATGCCTGCGCAGATTACGGCTATTGCGATTGAAAAACTGGTTCAAAGATAGAGGCCAAGAAAAGCCGCATTTCTTGCGGCAAGTATTCTTTCTTGGAAATTGCATTAAACAAACACCGGGAAGGCGTAGAGCGTGGCGCTGACTTCTAATTGTTGTGTTTTCTTCGGAGCAGATATTTTAGGACAATTCAACTGCAAAAAAAGAAAGAAAGAATAGCAAGGAGAAATTGCAAATCGGCAACGCCGAAACCCACAGGAACAGGAAAGGCAAACGTAAATCCGAACGCAGGAATGATATTTTTAACGCCCCACCCATATCACTGGTGCGTGCTGGGCGTGTTTTTATATGAAAACTTGGATGACATCTTAGCGCCCGCAGACAAGGACTAAAAGGGAGACGTAGACGCCACGTTGCGCGAAGAGCAACGCGATGCTCAAGAACGCCCATTTCAAAATGCGTCCTTGATCCGGGCTATTAAAGTATAGGGTTTTGTTCTGAGCCACAACCATTTACCGCTGCTTCCTACGTATTCCTTGTGCAATGGAGCCGCTTGCTGACGCTACAACAAAGCAAACTCAATCCCGGCGCGTTAAAGTCCGCAAAACAAGGAACCAAGACATATTTATAGGACTTGTTTTACTTGCCTTCGCTGCTTTCTAGCTGCACCCTCGGGAATGCAAAACTTAGGCACCAAAGCATTACCAGACAAGATACGCAACAATTATTGCTACTACCGCACGATGACACTCCGATATTCGAGAAATATTGCAGCTCTTCCATTGATGACTTCAGGGGAGGTATTCTCGGAGAGTCTACCTATAGTGGACATATCCATTTTGTCTGCTGCTGAAGTGCTCATTGGCTATGGCACCTGGTTGCTGCGGACGTGCAGCCCAGCCCAGCCAATCAGAACTTCAACGGAAGACGAAATGGACATTTCCACTATAGGTATACTCTTGGAGAATAGCTCCCTAGGTCCTCGAGAGCTGAACCTAAGCATCACTGGTGGTGTTGCTGCTGCTGCTGATGGTGAAAAAATAAGAAAGGCAGGGAAGAGATTGATACGACTGGATCCGTTACAGGAATAGGTGGCGATACAAGGTGAATAGAGAAGCTTCGAGGAAAAAAAAACAAGAGAGTGCTTACCGAGATCTATACAACAAATTCTAGAATGAAGAAAACATGTACAGCATACCTGAGTAAATCAAGCAGGCAAGGTTATTTGCCGCCGTCCCATTTCAAAGGCGGCGCCAATAAATCATCATCATCATCATCATCATCACCATCATAACTGCAATCGCCGCCCCCCTTCAAAGGAGATGCCAACAGTAACCATAATCATGACGTTGGGGCTTTAAAAAAAGACAAGTTCACACCTAACATTCATGTCCTAAGTTTATATGCAGAACTAATTAGCTTGAAGAATAGCTACCGTCAGTCAATTGTTCATATTGTTTTAAGTGCACACTGTTTACTTAAAATCGCTGGATCGGTTAAGGAAGCTGTAATTGGTTCTCGCGAATACACCGAACTTTATTTTCAACCACAAAAGACCTCTTGATTGCCCTCGTTCCGCCGGGGATAATCCATACGTAGCCTAGCCGTACGTGCTAATGAGATCGCAGAAAGTGATAAGCAGTGGGAAAGGAATAATTGAAACAGTATGTTTCCTCTCAAATGAAAAAAAAAAATGCCAGATGTAGTGGAGCGAACGCTACGCGAGGGAGAAATTGAATCACCGAGGGAGCACAGCGCAAATCAGGTTGGCGCCCGTACAAAAGCTGGGCGAATGGCGCAGCGCTTCTGCGATCTGGGTTACTGACGCGAAGCAACGCAATTAAACGCTTCCGTGCGCAACGTCCCATTGCTCTAGCCTCTGACCTCACCTCCATGGCGTGAAAGGGAAGGGAAGCGGGAAATAACCAGAAGGAAACCACCCCTTTCGTCGTTCTATTTTTCTTTTTTTCACTTCTTCTCAACAGCAGACGACGTGCCAGAAAAAGCAGACGACAAATCAAGATGATCAAAACGGAGGCAACCAAGTTGAATGATTGTGACGAACGTATTGCGCGAAGTTGGGGAAGCCTGTTGAAAGCGAAACAAAAAGACGGCGCTGTATAAACAGCAACTGGCGAACAACAACGCAGGTCATAATGTGCATTCGTTTAGCTGGCGAAACTAGTCAGGGAAAAACAAACAGACAAACAAAAGAAAGAAGCAACTTCAAGGTCGGTACTGCAACGTTGCGGTAAGATAAAATAAGAGGGGGGGGGGAGTAAAGGCCATAGTGGCAATCGTACGTGAGCTGCACTTCGACGCTCCCGTCGAATGCTAAGTGACCCGCTGCCAGGAACAAACAAACAAACAAAAATAATGTAGCCGGCACTACTTTTGATGCTTCCACCAAGACAGAGCCAAGCGCATCGGTCCGTTTTCTATCCCGCTTTTCCCTCCGTCAGCTAATGGGAAAAGGTTCTGGGTTCCTACCACCTAACCGGTCTTTCCTTCCCATATTGGCCTATGGTGCACCATTCTTCTGTTTTTTGTTTTCCCGTTCTTTTCCCTGCTTTTGATTAGCTGGCTCGGCCAGCTCTGCTAAAGCAGTTGTGTCTTGCACTGCGTTTATTGCTTCTGGCCTTTTACGCAGCATATTTTCCTTCGACGTCACGTTCTACCCAGCCGCGCTCTCTGAGGGAGCAGCTTTTTTTTTCGTCTGTGCTTTGTCATTTTTTGCTTTATCGTTCATTCGTGTGCTATACGCAATGGCCGCGTCATCTTTCGGCCTGATTTTCTTTCTCTCTTCATTTGCGCCTTGTACAAATTTGTCTCCCAGTCAATTTTCCTTTACCCACTTTCTTTTTTTACCTGCTCCCCGCCTATCGCTTATGGCTGGGGGTGGCTTTCACCAAATCTTACTCCTTCCGCATTGGAATGGCCGACAACGATCTCTGTAATGCCTGCCTTTGCGAGGAGACGCTGGAACATGTTCTGTGCGACTGTCCTGACTATAACCTTCAGCGACAGTCCCTGGCATCTGTTCTAGCGCGCCTTGACAGTAGACCATTGTCGCTCGACACGATTTTCACATGCCGCCGGCAGAAGATATCGCAGGTGAAGGCGACAAAGGGACTACTTCGTTTTTGAAAGAGACGGGATTGGACAAGCGGCTGTGAGAGTGACGTCGCGTACCATGCCAGAATGATGGACTCCAACGGACCATGTGTGTGTGCTGTGATATGTGCTCTCTCTCCCTCTCCCCCTTCCCCATCTTTAATCTCCCCCATCCCTCTCCCATGTGTAGGGTAGCAAACCGGTTAAGCCATACTGGTTAACCTCCCTACCTTTCCTTCTCCACTTTTTCCTTCCTTCCTTCCTTCCCCGCCTACAGCGAGGTTATGTTTTTCTCTTGTAGGTATTTTTCATTTTCTTTTTAATTTTCTGGAACAGTTCGTCTGTCCCATACCTTGCCGTCGTCTGCACTGACAGAATTAATGTGGTCACTCGTCGCCAAGCAGAACATGCCCGCAAAAGGGAGTGGTTGTCAAGAACGAAAGAACGAAAAGAAAAACAGAAAATAAAAGTGGAAGCCGAATCGCGGAGTGAGAGGTGATCTATCAATATGGCGCATAGCTTTGACAGCTACTCCTTCTCCTTGTCGCACATTAGCTTTAAACACAGCCCCAGACCACAAAGTTTTTTTACTTGTTTCTTTTACTGAGCCTTATGTACCTCTGACGCGACCTGTGTCGGAAGCCTGATCACGTGTTCAGTGCGTTTAACGATGAAAGGTTTTGATTTGAATTGCTTCAACGTAGGAGAGGTTCACTCACGTAGGCTTATTTTTTTGCGTACTTCGGTTCTTTTCGTATTGCCTTCTTTCGGAAAGCGCTGAACAAACGGAAAGACATGAATCAGTCGTGAATGCATTGTGCGGCGCTAGCAACTGAGAGTGATGTAAAAATTTCGCGCTTCTGTATTTTGTCATTCGTGCATTTGTACTTTTAGGGAGGTGATTCTCCAGGTAGAAATGCAAATCGCTTGTTTGGTCAAGGACACACGACACGGATGGCTTCGGGTCCACCTTCTGGAAGTGGGGTGATTTGCTACGTTCAGAGAAGCGATTAGATACGTCCGCTATCGTTTTGCAAGAGAAAGGAACCACATTTCATTGTAATACCGGTCATGTGGGCAAATAAAGAAACCAGGGCACACAGGTGGGTAATACAAACATGGGAATCACACTCGGGTGAGTAGAAAAGAGTTTTCGGTATCAATTTTTATGGTTAATACAGAGTGGCTTGGGGCTTTTCAAGAATCAAGCTTGTCAGTAAATGGCTATGGATTGACTCGTTGAGTCCAGAGAGAAAGAAGCCTCGTTAGCAACAGCAGTTCAGGTTAGGGATCTCAGAAAATTGCCTTTTTTGAGTCTGCTAACACCGTGCACAGCTGCAATGCCGCAATTTCTTGCAGATATTACAATTAAAGGCAGGGAATTCTAAGCTCAAATTACACCTACAGACTTGCTTTTGCAATTTGTCCGTGCATGTGGATTAATGTGAAAGCCCTTTTGCTGGATAAACAAGAAGGGTGAAATGGATGTGAGATGTTAGGTTTTCAAAAGGGGGCCGCCGAAAGTTTGCTAATATATGGCGCGCACATTTCTTCACAGAGTTTACGAGTGTCTGTGCTAAACGCTTTGGATGGCTTCGACAATGCCCCCACGACTACCAGCTAGTACCGACATCATATTTGTACAGTACTTCCTTAAAGGGAACACATTTACAAGTTAAACGTACATGACAGATTTCTTTGGACATGCTATCAATCATGTTGCCCGCAAAATTATCGATGGAGCCCTCCCCACCTCTCCCCCGCCCAAATTAAGGAAACGGTCTCTATCCTTTTCGAAAATACATTGCTTTCTTCTTGGTAAATGACTGACACGAGGTTCATCTTAAAGTAAGAGAATATCAAGAATTTTTCCAAAGCAAATGACGAGAAGGCTACAGAAGAAGTGTGCCACTACAGGTAATTATCAACTCTCATGTTTGTGAATGGAATATTGGCGTTTGCATTGCCCTAGGACGACTACACATAGCAGCAATACCTGTGCTTAATTTCTCGCAACACTGTAAAAAAGAAAAACAAAATAAAAACGCCACTGCGCTAATTAAACCGCTTGGACGGTTTGTTACGACATTCATTCCGAGCACGGCGTTAAATTACCTGCGCAAACAACCTGCATTAAACAACGCACCGAAACGCGTTGATCAAATTAGCAGTTATTAGGCGAAAGAAAACGGATATAACTTCGATCGGCTAATTTCTCGTACATTGTGTTGGAAGAAAAGAAACAGTCCGCTCTCAGTTTCCTTTAAGTTTTCGAGGAAGCCGCTGAATAATGGCGCCGGTCCGTGAGTCAGTGACGGGGTGAGATTGCCATAGCATCGGTGGAGCTGTGCTAAGGAAAACCGGCTCGAGCTAGGGGAGCGAGCAGCAGAGAAAGAAGAAAGAAGAAGGAAACTCGCAAAACGCCAAAGAAACTCCGTGAACAAATGCATATTCATAAGTAGGGGCTTGGGCCCACTTGAACGTATTTGATTAGCGGCTAGTGTTGAATTTTTAACCCGCCCCTCAGAGAAGCGAGATTGAATAACGTATTTAAAAGCAAGCTTCCTTCCTTATGTTATTTTTTTCTATTTCTTATTCCTTTGGAGAGCCAGGGAACAAATCTCTCGTCTTGCGCTGTTGCGGATGTGCCCGCACCCTCGTCGAGTCGGTGCTATTTGTTTAAGAAATTTCAAAATTGCTGGCCTTTCTCTTTCGGTGAACGAGTGTGGAAAGATGGCGAAGAACAGTACACGCGACCTATGAATATGTATTCGACTTGAGCAGAGTAATGCGGGTGCGGGTGTGTCTATAGGCGCGCACGCACGCACACGCACATACATACGCACATACATACATACATACATACATACATACATACATACATACATACATACATACATACATACATACATACATACATACATACATACATACATACATACATACATACATACATACATACATACATACATACATACATACACGTGCGCACGCACACGCGCACAGACATACACACATCGCGTGCGCGCGCACACGCACACGCGCACACACACTGACCAGAGAGACAAAAGCGCCAACTTCTTCGTCTTCGTGCATCATGAGTATGTAGAACGTGCCGGCACTGTAAATATGTGTTTGTGCTACTTGAAGGTTATTGCTCCATCGCCGACGGCGTTGTGGCCTTGCGTGCGCTAGTTCTCGCTTATGTCAGATGCACAGGGGATTGCGTGGCGCCAAATGGAATACGTTCAATTAGTCGAGGTTCGCTAAATTCTATCTCTCTCGCTCTCTCTACATTTACATAAGGGGGGATATCAGCCTGTGTGATTGCGCAAGTGCGCAAGTGCGAGTTAAAGCGCTTAAAGCGCGCGACTGAATCCCGTCTTCGTCTGTGTCTCTTTGAGCCCTTCTTATTAACTACGGATGGATCATTTCTAAGTTCTATGGAATTTTTGAAATCGCCTGTGGCAGATACTATAATTCTTGCCTTACAGCTGGATTATTCAAAGGGGCGGGCATTACGAGTTTCGATTTCTCCTGCATGTATTGTGCGCCTCTCTCGTTAATGCGGGACAAGGATTAGATTTACGTTATGTGCAACATGCTGCTCTTTCAAAATTAAATAAAACTTGAAAACGATCATCCTCTATACTGTAAAATCGGAACATTATGCGAACTAGGCTGGGTATTTTACGTTGTTTCCGCGCCCTTACTTGCGAAGTCGAGTGCTGTCATTCGACCTTAATCTGCTGCACTTAAGATATTACTTCGTTAGGCAAAATTAACTGAATGCCATTACTTTGCTTTGATCAATGAAGCCGAATAGAAAAAGCGCTGTCGCTGATGAGAGTTTTGTTTTCTTAATTTCGCCCCGCGTTCGTTCGATGTCCCGGGAAAAGGGGGGGGGGGGGCGACGACTTGGACTCGAAAATGAAGTTTTGGAGATCAAAAGGGCGTCTTGACCCAGCGCAATCTGAGGCTGTAATTTACTTAAAGCGTGCCCGTACTTTCCATCGCATTAGCTTAAGCACTTTAGATGCGCTTTTTTCTAGAGCTCCGCCATGCGCTGCCGACAGTAATAAAAGAAACGCTGTTCTGATTTCTAAGTCGCATTCACACGCGCACACACACAAAACAGGTTTAGGCTATAATTCGAATGAGGAGGAGGCAGCCAATCCTGATGCTGGACGCGTCAGAGAAGGCGGGCGGCCAATGACGAATAGCGCTTGCAGATGCAAAGCTCTGTGAACGCGGCCGATCGCACCTAATGTAGACGCTGGCAAGAAAAGTCGATCACGTGTCAGGCTGACGTCATGGCGTAAAAAAGAAGGGAGGGGGGAGATGACATGAATGTGCGCACTATGAGTCGTCGTTTTAACAGGTGGTTCGCTTTCACGGCATGAAAAGAGGGGCGGGGCAACTGGGCTGCTGTTCAACCCGCGAGAGAGACAGAGAGAGAGAGAGCACGCGCAGGTTTAAGTTGTAGGGTCCCCTTGAGAACGCCAGAGGAAATTAAGGCGCAAACGTCTTACACGTAGCGCCAGTACAGCGTTTCGTACTCCGTGAGAGCGGTAGATAATTACACTGAACTCTGACCTGACAATTTTTTGCTGCTTTGACTTAGAAGAGCATTTTGTGTTTATTTTAACGTAATAAGTTATTATAATTTTGATGCATATGGATGTTTAACCACACATAAGTCGTATAGACAAATAACCTGCCTTAAACTGTAGTTTATATGTTGCTTAAAGTTGGGGCTGTACAGTTTAATTGCAGCTTAAGTTATGCTTTCTGCCAATGCAATTTTTGTCAGAACAGTAAAGCCAAAGAGAATTGCTTTGAACTTACAGCAATAATTACCGTAATTATCGTTACAGCCCCCGAATTACATAGATGTAGGTATGTAAGCACGCTCCGAACTATAGAAATTTATTCACGCACTGTAACGTATGCAATATAACGAGTTATTTGCCAAGGTAAGGCACTCGATTATTCTAAACAATCATCGTGCAGCGAGCAAGAAACAGTTTGTTCTCAAAGAACATGTTGAAAAAATAAAAGTTCGCTCTGCGCTTGCTCAAACATGGAATGAAAAATCGGTGAGAGTTTCGTGTACTCACTAACATTCCCATGGTTAAAAATATAATAAAAGCATTCCTAACTTTACGCAAAATCGATACAATGTAAATCGCTTTGCAGCTCTGGTCGCTGATGAAGAGATATATAGCGAATTGTTTTCGAAGGTCCGTACATGTTGCGCGTGATATTTCCGAGAATAGTAACTGGATTAAAGATCAATTAATTAATTCAATAACTAGAACGAAAGGAGGAATTCAGAAGGTGCATTAGGAGACAGTTAGAGACAGTCAAAGGAACTGGCCCTTTGAGGCCAAGTTCACCGTACTACTTGCGACGACGATTGAAATGAAATTGAGGCTCGACATTCTAAAATTTTAATTCTTGCCCATCGCATACCTGCGGAAATTTCGCTATCTCGGCGTGGTGAAGGTAAAAAATAAAGAATAAAGGAAGAATGATCGTGCATTCATATTTAAGTAAATGTTCTTCCAGTTCATAGATTTAGTGCGTATTCATAATTTTGACAAAGAATCATGCATAAGGAAGTATTATGATATACACATGTGTTTTTTGTGCTCTACATAGAGCCTCATGGTCTCATTTAACGAAATAAAACTTCGGCCATTCTGAACCTCAATATTCGCTGTCTTCTCTGTACTTTGATTGGGAAGGTTTGTTTTTATCACTCCTCGAAGAAAGAATTTTTTTATTAAAGTGTGTACAACAGCAAAAGAAATGGATCGAGTTGGCTCAAAGACGCAGAACTCACTCTACATAACTGAGAAAGGAAGAGTTTACAGCAAGAAAACATGCACTATATTTTCGGTTCCCTGGCGCAGGACTTCCTTTCCTATCTTATCTCGCATATAGTCTATCATAATACGATTTACAAAGAAATGATTCCTGTTGCTAGAATACAGATAGGGCGGAGCTGAGCTAGTAGAAAGAAAGACACATACGGCCAGTGAGGTTTGAAAAAAAAAAAACAATACAGTGAGGACATTTCTTTTCCTTCTCGTCTCAGTGAAAGCTCGATAGGGTAGCACGTATAAAATGGTGCGGCATATCGCAAGGTTTGATGGTGTTTCAGTTCCTGAGATTGCGTATTTGGCTGTAGGAGTGCCTGAGGATGGACTCATGCCCCCCGTAGACGCTAAACAACCTAGTGTAGCTCTAGCAGCTGTAAGTCGGCAGATCGGCAGATCTGCTGTAGATCAGTGCCCTGATCTTGGCGACATTCTTTAAAAATGGTCAACACAGTTGCAGGAAGAATGTGTATCTGATCACGAACTTTGCTGCGAGGTCTGATCGGAAAGTGATATGGTTCAATACACTAGTACGGCTTGTCATCCGAGGCCAGTATCCGAAAGATTCGAGCCAAGTGAGCCATCGACACATGTACTGCTGGGCGCGGAGGCTAGCGCATAGCTCTGTCAGCATACCTCTCCCATGGGTTATGTTATCAAAATGGCGTCCATGACGTCACCATTTCTTTCCGGGCTCACATTAGGGCAACAACGTGGATCCCGAGATTGGTGATCGTTGGTGAGCTTTCGCAGCACAGGTGTTATATGGACCTCACTCGTTGCTAATCGGATACTCTTTCAGGCTCAGATGAACACGCCGGGCAATATCAGGTTGTCATTTGCACTTTTTATAATAAAACGCGCATGGCCACGGAAGGATACCGCCCTAAAATAAATTTTCAGCCATTTCAGTAACAAGAAAAGAATGAGCTCATGCCGCCTCGCACCCCTGAGGAAATTCGCCGTGCTTCTAATGTTTCACGCGTCCGGTCTACGTAACTAGCAGCTAGCTTGGTTTCGATTCACCTTTTTAAGGTTCTAAATCTACTACAGTCATCGTAAGTAAAGACAAACATACGGAAAGCAAAGTAAAGAAACCGAAAAACCGCCCTTTAATCAGCAACGTTTCTCAGCAAAGGCAACATTGCACCGAGAGGTCGTATCAGCGAACACTTCCAAGGTAAGACAGACGAAAAAAATGCGAGAGCTGACAGGGTAAACGTCAGGCATATAATAAAATAAATGCTGGTGCATAAATAAAGGTTGATTAAAACACAATCAAAGGAAACGCTAGAACGCCTAGTTCTAGGCTGCTCACGTACGCTCATCCAGGAAGACGGCGGTTGGCCCTTTTCAGCCGAGTGTTTGGGTTTTTGATAGAAAAAAATGCAAATGCCTGGGGAAGACCCTCGAGGTATGTGGTCAAAAAAGAAAAAAAAAAGAGCGTGTGCAAGCCTCGCTTTATGCACGCATGGTGGTGGCAGCTACACCGTGTCTGAGGTCTGGGTGTCGGTGACAACTCGCTTTCACTTTTTTTTTTTTTTTTTGAGGATCCGGTTCGTCTTACGATTATGTCGCACTGCGCCAGTCCGCCATTGCGGTGTTCGCGAAGAACGTTTTGTTGGTGCGGGGATGCATAGGTTATTTTTTTATCTTTTTGTTAGAGTGAAAACAAATTTGTTAAACATACTCTGATAGGGCAATTCTGCCATATCAGGTGGACAACTTCAGGAGGCGGTGGTTACGGAGACGACCAAATTCCTGCCCCGTGATACTACTTAATTACTATAACTTCACTAAAAACCCTGAAATCAAGAGGTTCGCAGTTAATGTCCCGAGAGTGCAATTGAACGTGAAAAGTAAAGACGTCATATCAATTTAGCAGAAATCCCGTTCTTGGTAACAACGGTTGCGTCCGAGTTAAATAGTTCATTATTACTCTAGCGTACGACTTTGCAGAAAGGACAAAGAGACAGCACGACACATATCTGTCATTTTGCCTCAGCCATGTGTCTACTTACGTCTTCATATGCAAAAGAATAGACAGTTGGGCGAGTTGGTACGGCAACATGATCTTGGCTTGTAGCGCGAAGTGAACACGGACACAGAAAGAGCAGACAGGACGAGCGCTGTCAGCTCCTTTCTGTGTCCGTGTTCACTTCGCGCTACAAGCCAAGATCATGTTACGTCTTCATGGTCGTGTCTGCAAATCATGACAGTACGCTTCTGTAACCCATGTTCGGCACCAGTGTCAAGTGTCGAGAAACACATTATCAAATCTCTAAGCGAATTGCGTTGGTGTTCTATTTAACACGTATATACACTCATTCTTTTATCATGCGAAGAAGCGTTTGCTGAAATATCACTGTATTTTTATGCATGATTAAAAATTAACTTCGCGGGCTTTATGGGGCAAACCCATGATATGATTATGATGTACGCCGCACATGATGCCTACCGAATAATTTTGACCACCTGCATTTCTTCAATGTGCCTCCATTGCACGTTACACGGGCGTTTTTTGTATTTCGCCTTCACCGAAGTGGGACCACCGTCGCCGGGATTTAATACCACACCTTCGGTCTTAACAGAGCCATGCCAAAACCACTTCGCCACCACGGCGCGTCTCTACATGATCTTAAGACGAATGTCTCAGCACCGGTATGATATCAGAACAGGATGCCTAGGCATAAATTGCTGCTCTCTGAAGCACTCTCGTGCACCATTGGTCGATCTTGGGGCTTTACCACTTACACATTTGCGTTTGTCGCCGCACAGAGTGATCCATCTAAACGTTCGCCGTAACTCACGCCTGCGTATGTACTGAAGTGCACAGGTTACCGACAAACCTGAAACGATATTCGATAACTTTAGGTTTCACTTTCAGTTTTATGCAGGCAAATCAGTGTTTCGCATATGAGCATAGAGCTCGATTTTTATCTCCGGTCTGTATAAGAAATCAGCGATATATTTATTAGTAGTCAAGACGAAAATACGAACATTGACTATGTAATAGGAGAAAATAAAGAGACAAGGCAGGGATGTTAACCAGAAATGTAATAAGATTTAATGCCTCTTTAGATGGGGGCCACCCCTCGTACGTATAAACTGCGCACCAATACCAGTGGTTCTTCTTCTATAGGCACTGCGTATGTATGTATGTATGTATGTATGTATGTATGTATGTATGTATGTATGTATGTATGTATGTATGTATGTATGTATGTATGTATGTATGTATGTATGTATGTATGTATGTATGTATGTATGTATGTATGTATGTATGTATGTATGTATGTATGTATGTATGTATGTATGTATGTATGTATGTATGTATGTATGTATGTATGTTCATGGTTGATTTCAAGCGCAAATGCTCACAACGCAGAAGTAACGAGCCACAGCTAGTGCAGACTGAAACTAAATTTTGTTCACGCATGGAATAAATGCGTGAGAAAAACGGGAAGAGAGGAGAAGCCAAAAGGGAAAGGAAAAGGCTAAGCTAAAAACACGTGCCGTCCTGAAATGAAATTTCAGACGTTAAGAATGATATCGAAGGTGAACGTGTCACCACATTTTCTCATAAAGAAAGCTTCCGCTGTCTCCTTTGTTCGCGAGACCAGATTGCGATGCAGTACTGAAGTGATCGAAAATTCCGGAACACACCCACATTTTGCGCAATGAACAGAAAAGTGCCAGCCAGGTGCAGTCTTTATTCCATTATAGGGCTTGCGCAGGCACATTTTCAAGCAGCGCCTAGTTGACCCAATGCATATCTTGAAGCAGGAGAGTGGAATACAGCAGAAAAATTGCTTCGAGAATTGACGTAGTAATTAGCACGATAAACACCAGAACCATTTTTTTTTTCGAAGGACCGTTTTTTTTCAGTAGAGATGTTTTTTCTAATACGTAAAAAGAATCACCGACGATTACGATACTACCTCATGTGAACGCGCTGTATACGCGTTTTCATGTCGCGATATGTTGTCTGGCGCGGACAATCTGTCTCGTGCGACGCGTTGTGAACGAAGCGCAGTGTGACACGACTACCTCGCTGATCTGGCGATCGCGAGAAGCAGAGCGTAGGTGACGCGTGGACGCGAATCGCAGCAGCCGCCGTAGGCAGACCTCCTAGACGACGTGCGCGACACTGGCGCCATCTCGTAGCCATCGTCGCCGCTGCGCACGTCTTGGGGGACACTGCGCTTCTCACTCTTTCGCCGTACCCTCCTCCTCCGATTTCCGCCACACGCTTCCGCTGCACCCTCCTCCACCGCTTTCCTCCTCGCGCTTTCTTCGCTCTCACCACTATTCTCCTCCCCCGCTGCGCTCCAGGTTCGCTCTTTCATCGCGCTGCGCTAGTTCGCTCGGTTACTCCGGTAACGCCGACGCTCGACGCAGGAATGGGCGCTTAAGAGCTGCACTCTGACATCTTGTATAATCGACTGAACCTGTCGCGTTCTTGAACGAATCGAGCAGTGCCGGCGGAACTTCAACTGAAGCTCCATGTGGCGCTGCAATACACCTGTGAGACCTGTCAGCAGGCTAGTCACCAAGAAAGGGAAACCATGCATACAAGCTTGGTCCACATACTATAACCGGTTTAGTAAACTATCGTTCTTCTCTACTTCGTGGTTAGACCATTATTTTCATATAGCTGGCACTTTCGCTATAGTAATGGGCGGTGTTTTCTAACAACAGGAGTGAATAAAATCTCGCGCTACTGCATCAGATAAACATTTGGCTCCAGACTTTCAGTTCGGCGACTAGCGGTAATGCCGTCGAAGATTCAGCGCAATCTTTTTTCACAGTCGTCAGCAGCTGTAAGCTCTAAGTGCTTCTGCAGTTTCGGCAACACACAACTCAGAAAAGCACACAGACACGCGCACGCGCCCGGACACGCACGCGCACATACATACACACACAAACTCGACGAGAGTTCCTCATCCCTGCGGCGTTATACAGACAGCTGCCGTCCAAAAATTCTCTGCAGGAACGAAATGGACGGAAAGTGCTGTCGAGTCATTCCAGATGACGGTTTTACAGGCACCCATGTCGTGAGCAGCTTAGAGCAGCACAAATCAGGATTTACCCGAGTATCGAAAGACAAACAAACAATACAAAAATACTTAAATATTTTCTTCAGACGTCAGATTTCTTTGGTTTTTTGCTTATCGGCTTACGTACTTCTTTATGTTTTCCAGTGCATCCGCATCGTGCTAAAAGCCAGAGTAATGTTCTCTGGGTTGCGCTGGATTATGGCGTCGGTCGCCGTCCGACATGGGCGTCACGTTTCGGCGCCAAAGTGGCTCCGAAGTAATGCTTGAGTTATAGCAGCCACTCGCAGATTTGAAGCATTTCGCATCACACATGGAGGGCAAGACAGAGCGAGGATGTTGATCAGGGGGAGGGACGCGCGAAAGGAAATAACCTAGAAGGAAAGGAAAAGATGAGTTGCTTCCGAACACAAAAAAAAAACAGACATGGACTGTATTTATGGCGAAGTTTTGCATGGGGAAGAAAATTACAAGCTGTCTCTAGAAACGTGGGGTGCACGTTGAAGTTGTGCATGAGTGCCACCGACTTGATAGGCGTAACTTAAAAGGCAGAAAGGCAGCGGTGTCAGTTATAAAGCAGACGGGGCTAGACAATGTCGCAGTTGAAATGAAGAAGTGAAGTCGGGCAGGCTGTTGCTTGTAGTTGCAGGCCCTTGCAGAATCAGTGTCAGCGGAAGATAAGAGAAGTGAAGGACTGCAGAGAACCAGGTGGTGTAATAAAATTAATAAATTTGGAGAAAATTGCTGGTGTCAGCTGGGGGCAAGATATTGGTAAATGAAAGTCCATTGGAAAGGGCTTTCGTCATGTATATTGGGCAGAAAAGTAAGGGATTATGAAGACAATCTATTTTTCGCAGTTCCCTTATGCTGTCACTGCAAAACCTACACTAAAGATTTTTGACAGAAGTCAGGAAAATCAAAGTTCACAATGCTGTAAAGCGCTGCATTACCTCGGTGTTCCAAAAAAATATACAAAGGCTTCAGCTTCTATTTCGGTTGCCCTACACTAATAACAGATATGTGTTCATTTCGGCACACAGATGAGGCAAAATGGGGCCATTACTGAATTTGCTGCAAAAAGATTAACACACGATGTCAAAGGCATGATGTGACCATCACCGAATGACTGAACGATCAATATGTAAATTTCAAACACTCCGGCACGGATGTTGCACAGGCTGCGAACATCTCGAGAACTGCCGTATTGGGCTATATACAATGTATTCCAGTACCTGTCAACGACAATGAGCTTTTTTTTTTTAGCAAGCATGCATACAAAAAGTAGTTCGCTGGAAAGGAAACCACAACATAAAATACTGCCTACGTTATTGCCTCCGTGTGACAGCCACAGTAGCGTGAGCGGAAACACGTCGGAAGTATGGCCACAGACCCATCTGTCAGCGCTGTCACCTCTTCCATTATGTTTCACACTTCGCGTCGGGACACCAGGCAGCCTATCCCCATAAAAAAAAGGACAATACTCGCTCTTTTAGTAATAAGTTTACGCACATCCACTCCTGCGGTCCCTGTAAGTAACACGCCTGTGAGAAAGGTGTTTTTAGGGGCTCTTCAGAGACGTGTTTTGTGATACTGATAGTTACGAAAGGCGAAACTATGAAAGCGACAGGGCTTACCGACAACATTTGAAGCGTGGCCTAATGCCACGCTTGTCATCATACTCTTGTGCATTTAAACGCTCTGCTCGGTGGACGACACTTTTGATTTTGCACGCAAAAGCAGTAGTTTGCAGGTTACACAATAACGATCATTGCTTTCTGAACGTGCGCGGGACGTAGGAATTAGAATAAAGGACAAAAACTAACAAGCAGACTTCAAAAATTCCTCCTGCTCAAAACTCATTTACTGTGGCAGTATAAGGCTGTCAGACCCGTAGAGCTTCCTACTAAGATCACCGGAGGGCACCACGATCTTTCAGCTACCAGGGGAACGATGGTTAATGCGTAGATAGGTGTTATCATTGTACTGCTGGCTTCAGAAATTCTCCTGGTTTTGCTTACTACTTTACGTGCCTTTACGGGTATAAACTGTGAAGCACTACTATTCTTTTCTTTTTTTCAAAACGCGGAAATAACAATATTACGTCCATCTGCATAAGTAGTGCAATTTTTGTGCATTTATAACTCAACATTTCGTTGTAAATGAACTACCTGCATAGTCACGAAGCCGTTCGAAGCGAGAAGGACGAGTATTCGGGAAACCGACCTACTAACTGTCATTTCTATTCTGGATGAACTGGCGTGATAGCGGCTTCCGTATCAAACAACGCCAGTTTCCTCTGGTAATCTGTCCTAGAAACTCTGCTCTAAATGGGCACACCATAAAATGGTACGTAGGCAACTGTGGCAACAGTGCAGCATTAAGCAAGAACCTACGGTCTAAAATGTGGTGCTATCTATATTTAAGACAGATAATGACAGAAGACATGAAAATTTACACAGTTTAATGCTAATATTCCAAGATAAACTAAAGCATACACTGACATTCTCATTGAACAGAAGCGTTCAGTTCCGCTTGTATCATATAATATTGGTTGACTCGGTGACTGGCGCTCAAGAGCCCTTATTCCGCAACCAGCGCATGTTTTTGGAAAAGGTCCTTTCCAATGACTGGCATGCACCAATAGCAGCAGCAACGGGAACTTGTGGCCGTAATCGAATATTATAGGCAACTAAATATCGGTCTTAAAGCGATGAACTAGGATTTCAAACATAAGAATTTGATTGCTATTCAAAAGCATTAATACCCGCAGGATCCTAATGACAACTATCCGTGGCAGAGAGCTATAACCACTCTTAAACAGCTCACCGTGCGAAGTTGAAGAAGGGGGCCGGATGATGAAGTAGCACAATGAGGTATAAAAGCTACATAAACCGGGATAAGGGGCCTCTAAAGGATGGCCTGCGTTTCGATAAATGGATATAGTCTTGTGCTAAAGGCAAAGGTATCACCAAGATAGGTCCACCTGTTGAAAGGTAGGCGAGCCTGTCTGAGGCACTTTATCTCTCTTTATGTAACTTCTTTACCATACTATTAAAACACACGGCATTCAAGATTTGTTCTTAAGAACTACCACAACATGGCTTGGTCCTAGCAATAAGGCTTCAGTTATTAGCGGCTGTTAAGGGCTGCAGACAACAAATCACAACAAAAGGCCGCCGTATGCATTCTTTTCATTACCGCGCGAGAAGCACGTGCCCTCTAAACTTTGTCGTGCACTCACGTCCGGACGCCATTTTTATTTTATTGCTTGGCTTCCTCGCTTCGCCACAACGCCTCAAAAGGCGATGTCCGTCGTTATGACGGCGCATTATGTTTTTTTTTTTCGCGCTGTTGAAACAACGGAAGCCATGTCGGCGTGTCCTATACTAATGATAACACGTCCCCATGGGCCAACTGCTCATAAGGTTGCCCCGTTTGTTACGGGAAGCTCTACCGACTACCGTAAGCTCCGGGCGCTACCTTCCCTAACGTCAGAACAGGGAAGAACAAAAAAACCCAAAAAGGTGGCCTCATCGAAAAACCCAACCAACCACATACGCTCACACACGCACAAAAAGAAATAGAAAACGCAAACATGCAAATATGCAAAAAGGGTTGGTGGCTAGCTATTATCAGGCCAACTGGTCTAACTTCTCGAAGCCACTGGAAGGGTGAGGGGTGTGGTGGTGGAAAGGCGGCCGAGGAGGCTATTTAATCACCGGGGTCCATTTGCATATATTAGTATGCCCCCTCACTAGCGATCCAAAGAATGGAGGGCAAAGAGTGAGGATGGGTACGTACGGCGCACCGCGCTCTCCTCCTCTTCGATTCCATGCAGCAGTAGTGGAGGCTGGGTCACGTGTCATTCAATGAGTTGCGAGATCTCTCCGAATGTTCCGCAGATGTGAGGATGACCGGCTCACCCGTTGTGTTCTACTGACACTTCCGTGAAGCTTCCGCTCTGAAAGAACGCTTTCGTTCAGTCGACGTCGTTCCGCGAAGGCACATCAGAGGCCAACAATATGGGAACGCCGTCGTTTCGATTCACTTGCGTGGTTGGTTGACGCGACACGCACCTTTCGCCGCACTGCACGGAACTGATGAGACGGTGGATGTAGGTGACTGGCAAAGGAAAATGAGGAGATGCTCTCGAGGAAGACAGAACGGAAAGGGGGTTAAAAAAGTGGGGAAAGGGGTGAAAGAGAAATAGCGCCCTCTTTAGGTAGACGCCCTAATGCATTGGCGCGCACGCGCGCGCGCCAGGGCGTGCTTGCTGTCTTGCGCCTCCTTGTCACGACGACGAGACAAAAAACTTTCGCTGCACTTGAGCCCCCTGCCACCCTCCCCTTTTCGTACACCTCCCACTCACGCGTGCCTGCGCGACGTCGACTTCATAAGAGGGACCAAGAGAGAGAGAGAGAGAGAGAGAGAGAGGGAGGTTCCTCGCGCGCGCCAAGGGGAACATATGTTTTCTGTAGTCCCTCGGGTGGCCGCGGGTTGGCGCGACGGTGCATAGGGCAGGATCACGAGTGGCTTTTCTCTCCTCCTCGTCTCCACTTTCAGCGCGTCGCGTTGGCCGCGCGAGTTGTGAATTTTTGATGACGCTTATGCTGTAAGGTCACCTAAAGCTTTGCGCTGCGATGCGCGGAACTATATGCGTGCCCATCTGCATGCGTTTGTGCGTTTTCCCTTACTCCCCCCCCCTTTTTTTATAATATGTTGCGTTCATAAAGCGTGGCTCATGTGCACTGTTCACCGAAATGACGGTGTTTCCCTATTAGCATACAAAGAAAAAAAAAGGATTTGCTCCGGAATTGAGTGAAACTGCGGCCCATATTTTTATATGGCACCACAATCTATTGTCCCACTTCCTCGCTTGTACTATGCGGGCGCTTGGAACGAAGTGCTGGTTTTATAATTCTTACTGAATGGACTGCTTCCAGAACGGTGACTCTATTCGGTGCATCAGTCCTAACTTACATACTGGACTGAATATGTGACGCTAATTAATTAACTTAGTTTATTTGTTAGTTAATTTGTTATTACTTAGTTTGTGTCTGTTAGTTCACTAGTTAATTTGTTTTTACGTAGTTGATAACACTACAACTAATGTCAGCTTCTAAGTACAACCCTGGCACTAGCGAATAAAGAGCTCGCTGTACACTTAGCTGGTGCAGGTTTTCATCACCATCATTATTATTACAATCGTCATTACGCCCACACGCTCGGGATTCCTTAAAGCCAGCGTAAATAGCATTTGATGTACCCGCACTCAAACAGCATGGTAAATAAAGACGTTGTTTTGTCTACTGTGCCCAAGTGTTACAATTTCAACATGAGTTCTTTTTATAATATTTCCTCGGTGGTTTCCTTTGTTTTCCCTCTTCCTTTATACAGCGAAAGCTGCATATAACTAACCTTCCGTAGTGTTTTCAGTGTCTGGCAACAGAAAAAATTATCGTGTAAGCCGATCCTGGTAACAGTGCTCCAAGCTCAATGGCACATAGCCCTGTGGGCTCGGGAACCTTTAACGCACGCTTGAACTATTCTCGTCACACGTGGGACCCAACGAGGTCCCATGCATACGGGTACGAACAGTTTTTTCGAAAAAGATGTGTCGTACAAATTTTTCAAACAGGACCTAAAAATTCTCGGCGCCAACCACGCAAACGCGCTAGTGCCACTGCTCGTGCGTTCATCGCCGTCGTCCTCCTCCACAGCGGGCTCCGTTGTGCAAGACACTTCATCAGCAATGGCCCGAGCGTCGTAGGCTTCCATAGCTGGCTCCGTACGTTGTGTAAAAAACTTTCATCAGCAATGGCTCGAGCGTCGCCTTCTTCCACAGCTGGCTCCGTTGTGTAAAAAACTTTCATCATCAGCAATGGCTCGAGCATCGTCTTCTTCCACAGCTGGCTCCGTTGTGCAAAAAGCTTTCATCAACAGCAATGGCTCGAGCGTCGTCCTCTTCCACAGCTGGCTCCGTTGTGCAAAAAGCTTTCATCAACAGCAATGGCTCGAGCGTCGTCTTCTTCCACAGCTGGCTCCGTTGGGCAAAAAGCTTTCATCAACAGCAATGGCTCGAGCGTCGTCTTCTTCCACAGCTGGCTCCGTTGGGCAAAAAACTTTCATCATCAGCAATGGCTCGAGCATCGTCTTCTTCCACAGCTGGCTCCGTTGTGCAAAAAGCTTTCATCAACAGCAATGGCTCGAGCGTCGTCTTCTTCCACAGCTGGCTCCGTTGGGCAAAAAAACTTTCATCATCAGCAATGGCTCGAGCATCGTCTTCTTCCACAGCTGGCTCCGTTGTGCAAAAAGCTTTCATCAACAGCAATGGCTCGAGCGTCGTCTTCTTCCACAGCTGGCTCCGTTGGGCAAAAAACTTTCATCATTAGCAATGGCTCGAGCATCGTGTTCTTCCACAGCTGGCTCCGTTGTACAAAAAGCTTTCATCAACAGCAATTGCTCGAGCGTCGTCTTCTTCCACAGCTGGCTCCGTTGGGCAAAAAACTTTCATCATCAGCAATGGCTCGAGCATCGTCTTCTTCCACAGCTGGCTCCGTTGTGCACAAAGCTTTTATCAACAGCAATGGCTCGAGCGTCGTCTTCTTCCACAGCTGGCTCCGTTGTGCAAAAAGCTTTCATCATCAGCAATGGCTCGAGCATCGTCTTCTTCCACATCTGGCTCCGTTGTGCAAAAGGCTTTCATCATCAGCAATGGCTCGAGCATCGTCTTCTTCCACAGCTGGCTCCGTTGGGCAAAAAACTTTCATCATCAGCAATGGCTCGAGCATCGTCTTCTTCCACAGCTGGCTCCGTTGTGCAAAAAGCTTTCATCAACAGCAATGGCTCGAGCGTCGTCTTCTTCCACAGCTGGCTCCGTTGTGCAAAAAACTTTCATCATCAGCAATGGCTCGAGCATCGTCTTCTTCCACAGCTGGCTCCGTTGTGCAAAAAGCTTTCATCATCAGCAATGGCTCGAGCATCGTCTTCTTCCACAGCTGGCTCCGTTGGGCAAAAAACTTTCATCATCAGCAATGGCTCGAGCATCGTCTTCTTCCACAGCTGGCTCCGTTGTGCAAAAAGCTTTCATCAACAGCAATGGCTCGAGCTTCGTCTTCTTCCACAGCTGGCTCCGTTGTGCAAAAAGCTTTCATCAACAGCAATGGCTCGAGCGTCGTCTTCTTCCACAGCTGGCTCCGTTGGGCAAAAAACTTTCGTCATCAGCAATGGCTCGAGCATCGTCTTCTTCCACAGCTGGCTCCGTTGTGCAAAAAGCTTTCATCAACAGCAATGGCTCGAGTGTCGTCTTCTTCCACAGCTGGCTCTGTTGGGCAAAAAAACTTTCATCATCAGCAATGGCTCGAGCATCGTCTTCTTCCACAGCTGGCTCCGTTGTGCAAAAAGCTTTCATCAACAGCAATGGCTCGAGCGTCGTCTTCTTCCACAGCTGGCTCCGTTGGGCAAAAAACTTTCATCATCAGCAATGGCTCGAGCATCGTGTTCTTCCACAGCTGGCTCCGTTGTGCAAAAAGCTTTCATCAACAGCAATTGCTCGAGCGTCGTCTTCTTCCACAGCTGGCTCCGTTGGGCAAAAAAGCTTTCATCATCAGCAATGGCTCGAGCATCGTCTTCTTCCACAGCTGGCTCCGGTGTGCAAAAAGCTTTCATCAACAGCAATGGCTCGAGCGTCGTCTTCTTCCACAGCTGCCTCCATTGTGCAAAAAACTTTCATCATCAGCAATGGCTCGAGCATCGTCTTCTTCCACAGCTGGCTCCGTTGTGCAAAAAGCTTTCATCATCAGCAATGGCTCGAGCATCGTCTTCTTCCACAGCTGGCTCCGTTGGGCAAAAAACTTTCATCATCAGCAATGGCTCGAGCATCGTCTTCTTCCACAGCTGGCTCCGTTGTGCAAAAAGCTTTCATCAACAGCAATGGCTCGAGCGTCGTCTTCTTCCACAGCTGGCTCCGTTGGGCAAAAAAACTTTCATCATCAGCAATGGCCCGAGCGTCGTAGTCTTCCACAGGTGGCTCCGTTGCCACTCATCAGTCCAGCGTCCAATTCACTTCTCTTCTATTGTCGTAACAGGGAAGGTCGCGTCTACGGGGATAAGAGCCATTGATTAAGTGATGGCGTGAGCTATTCAGTAGCAATGGGAGGGCCTTCTAGCAATGGGAGGGCCTGCTCACCAGCAGCGAGCTCACCGCCCAAAAGGGCAATGTTGCAGCACGCGTGCGAAGTAGCCAGGCTCAGTGGAGCCCTGGAATAGGGGTACACCCGTGCTGAAGAGCCAGGCAGCAAGCGCAAAACGGCTCACCGCTAAGCTCCTTGATAGAATCAATAAAGTTTTTCTCTCTCAACAGCTGCGTAATCGTTGGAACGGACAGCACGTATAGTTCGTACACGCGAAGGACAACAGCCAGAGAAGCCAGAGAAGAAATGGTTCATGCAATACACGTTGGAAGAGTTTGGCCTGGAATGTTACTCTAACCCCATGATACCTACCATGCATCACCAGACGTGCAGTGATTTCATTTGAGCCAACCACCTCTCTAGGGTGACAGTCGAACCACTGAGCATATATCACAGTGATCATAAAGAAATATAAGAGAAAGAGTCTCTATCAAACATCCACCACTGTCTTTACTAAATCATCAATTCAAACACATCAACTCCCATAATGAGACACTACAAACAAATGACAAGCATTCCACTCTGTGAAGATGGAATGTCAACAAAAGCTGACGACATTCAAAGCTCTCCAACGAAAAGCAAAGTGCTTTCGCTGCCATTCCATCTTCACAGAGTGGAATGGTTGTCATTTTTTTTCAGGCAGCGTCGTTCTTTTGTGTATTGATTGTGGCGGGACACACACGGATTACTGCAAAATTATGCCCGCAAAAGTATGTAACTGAAACATATGAGTTATCATCACGAGCGCCAAAAAGTACCCGGCGAAATATCGGCTTAGCAACGTCATGTGTCAATCTCTTGCCAAATGAAAGAGGTATAAATATAAAATGCAGTTGTTGTTCTAAAGCACGTCCGCGCCCTCTCGGGTCAGAGCGGAGAAGCGCAGTGGGGAAGTTTTCTGTCATGCCCGCCAGGTGATGCCACCGTCCCGTACGAAGTTGTGCATTGTAGGAGTGCGTTCGCACTTTTTTTCTCGTAACTTTTTTTTCATTATTTTTGTTGCTATCCTAGACAAGCCATATTCTCGAAAATTTTACGCTCTCATTGTCTTCCGTCATAATAGAGCGCTCGTGGGAAGCTTGCACGCTGTTAGCGGAGAACGATATTTCCTGTCTCTGCGCGGAATATGGTGTGTATTATTTTACACGCTGGCATTTATAGAGAGCGCTGAGATAGGGACCAGTGTAGTTCTGTATTAAAGAAAACGAACAATAGGCAAGCTGCGGACGTCATTGTGAAGTTGCAGAGAGCGCAGTTCTTCTGAGGTACACCAACCACTTAGAACTTTACATTAAGCTTGAAATTTATTTTGAATTCTAAATACTGAATTAATTTGAGCGTTTGTGCACCACGCGTTTTGTAGGCCTTGTTTCCTTTGTCACTTCTAAGCTTGCTTCAGTCATAAAAAAAAGAAAGCAAAGAACGAAAAGACGTAAACAATGTAGATCAGTTGCGACTGCATTAACTAGGATCAATGAGTCTTCTCGTTGGATGCATGATCGCAATTTCGAAACAAATCCGAAAGCACAGAGCGGAAAATCCTAATCCTGATGAGCTGATGAGACCCGGGGGAGCAGGCTTTCTAACTGGCTTGGTGAATCGGCTTTGTCTGTGTTCTTCAGATCTCTTTTCAAATAGGGGCTGTTCCGATTTCCGCGTTTGGTGTCCAGGATTTGTCTTGTGAAGGCAGTCAGCTACAAGTGGAGCCTCTTTCAACAGGCCTGTGTACTGTCTACGCATTAAAAGTTTATATAAGCTTCTTCTCTTATCCATATCATCTCAGCGGTAATGCAGCGGTATGAAATTTTCTCCCTTTTTCCTGTACTTGTATTTTGATTTGAGCGAAATTTCTATATTCTTAGTCAAGTTCGTAGGGTTTCATTATACTAAAGGAAGCGCTTCGATCTTCCAGCTGAAATCTGCGGGTTTCTGTTAACCTGATTTTAACTCCACCTGACAGTTCCTACGGTCATCGAGGCAGACGGGCTGCTATTGAACATAACCTGTTTAGCCACTAACTATGATAGAATGTCCACAAATGAGTCCAAATTGTATCTCTTCATTCCTGGATTCCTAGGCGCTGGAAACACCATCGAAAGACATTCAAGGTGGATAAGATTATGCTTTCTTGCCTTCCTAGTTATTATTCGTAATAGCGGCGCATTTAGACCTTCATTCATTTTACAGTCAGGTAACGATTTCTTTGATAATGAATTAAATCACCGGTATAAACGGGTTCAAAAGCTAATTACTGGCTGCAAGCGCTACAAGAAAATAACTTTTTTTTTAGCCGTCGTTAACAGAACGCAGCACATCGATCATCCCGTTAAAGGTAATACTGCTTCCAGGAAATCGGTTTTGTGTAGCAACGCCTTATGCCCTCTATAAGTGAAATCTAACTGCGCTATAACTAGGCAAGAGGGATCATTTCGCCCGCATCCTAATATGTTTAGTTTATTGGTTGCCACTACTGTACAGAAGTGGCACACTGGCACGTTTAAGGAAGCGTTGTCCAGTTCAAATAAAAGACATATTAATAACACTTTCTGCCTTATGAAATCACTCCTTGGCATGGAAATCATATTTTGTTCCTTTTCCTTTCGCCTGCATGTTTCCTTTGTTTTACGTTCTGCTTGATTGTGCACCTGATTTCCTTTCTTCATTGGGGCAGCTTCGTTTCGTTTTATCGAGTACGAATACACAGTGGGTGTTATTCTTGTGCACTATACGATTGTTTTCATTATTCCCTTTAACCGGTACCAATACACTGCTGCCTCTGACGTGCTAGATATTTAGTGTACATTATGCATTTTTTTTAATAGAGACTCCCTTTCAGCAGCGTTCTCTGGAACATCCTTCTGTACATTCACGTACGCAGAAGTATGCTTTAAATTTATTAATATTAAACAAATAAACTGCAAAACACAGTTGTATACACATATCTATGTACCGTGAAGTGAAGAGCACAAGCAGCAGGCGTGACATTTCAAACGCAAGCTCTCTCGCTATATCATACGAGTCTCCTGATCATGCAGACCTCACTCACTCACCATGGATGACTCAGCAGAAGGTGAGTCACTAGTGTTGTCCACGTGCTCTGAATATGTGCAGTGAAGCGCAATGTTACCTACCTGCGAAGAAAAAAAAAGAACCAGAAAGAATACTGGTGAATCCGAGAGGAAGCCACAACGATACACAGATGACGAATACTAAGTCGGGCATTATAGCGGTAAATCACCAGTGCGATGCCTCCAAACCGTTAAATGTTTCTTTAGAAGAGAGCCTTCGAAAGGTGAATATTCAATCAACATTATCTGTGACACATAAGCATTTACTGCGGGATTCATGCATAAATTGTTTTCCAGAATATGTTGATGACTTTTTCGATTACTGACCATAGTTGGTGCGACGTTCAGTGTATGTCCTCCACATGCCGAGCCAATAATGCTTTAACTAGTAAATGCTGACGTTCATAAAGAGTACTGAACGGCTATTTCAAACTCTTCACTTTTGGGGCGCTTAAAGGCCAACTGGAGCGAAATTTCACATGGCCTAACTTTGTTCTAAATGAGTATTATATACCACCGAAGCAATCTTGGTGAAGCCGCAGGGATGTTGACCGTATAGGTTTCTCGTTAGCAGCTTCTGAACAACACCAAAGCAGACGACGCGCGTGCCTGGTGCTTGCCGCGATGACGTGAGAGTATGTTTCAGCGTGAAGCCTCCGAGATTTTTCAGCGCACCTAGAGCGCCGCCTAATCTCAGAGGTTACGCTGAGGAGCCACGCTCTCTTTAGGTCAAATGCGTGACTTCACGCAAGCGATAAAGATATTTTTTTAGGTTTTATATGAAAAATGGCTATTTTTGTTAGATATTTATGAAGCTTCCGCTCGTATTTCAAAAGTCCACTTTTGCACCGGTGCTCCTTTATATCCAAGCTGTCTTAATTATTTAAACTGGACTTTCTACGTTGTACAAAATATTTTTGCAGTAGGCCTTGAAGTGAAGACCTGAACATGGAAGTCCTAGAACAAATGCTAGCAAGCCTCTGAGCACCCTCAGTAATAATACTACACAGCATATTTTCGAAGCACCATGCAGCTTCGGTTTTATTTCATGTGCCGCATGTTTCAAATGTCACGATGCCGTCATGCAGAAGGTGTTCACATGGGATCAGAAAACTGCGACGTTCAGGCAGTTGTTCTGGCTCGCTCGGTCAGCTGTAACGCTACTGCTTATTGCGTGGGCCAAAGTAGCGGCATAATGGACAACCGAGCAATCCGGAGCGCCCGGCGAAACATCTCCCTGTTCTGCTACCACGTCACCTCTTTCTGCGTGAGGACGTCACGATGCAGGAGGCGCCATCTGTGAACTGAAATCCCAATTGGTCTGTCGAAAAGCTACAATATCGAAATTTGTTCATAGCGCGATATACGGCTAGGCACTATTCTGTGTATGTTTTCGATATCCGGTACCTGCAATAAAACGCAATACAGTAGGAAATCTCGTGTGAGTTGTCTCGTAAGAAGTTAGGCATTTTTCGGCATTAAGCAGTATTGGCTTAGCACGTGGAGTACATTGGCTGAACGTGGCGGCAGCTATGGTCGGTGTCGTAAAAAATTCTTTCCTTCCCGCTTAACTCGGCAGGCTATTTCCGCGGGAAAAACAGAGAGCTTTCGATGGCCTGCACTTGTCAGCGGTAAATGTTCTATAAT
Source organism: Dermacentor albipictus (assembly GCF_038994185.2). Taxonomy (NCBI): domain Eukaryota; kingdom Metazoa; phylum Arthropoda; class Arachnida; order Ixodida; family Ixodidae; genus Dermacentor; species Dermacentor albipictus. The sequence goes on from NC_091826.1 coordinate 42,494,088, forward strand.
GACGAGCGTTCCGTCCTATGCAGACAAAGAGTACAGTGTTCAAGGATGTTAAAACAAACAACAGTGCCAAAACAACAACAACAACAAACGAACAACTTGGCAGCTTCACCCCTAGTCGGTTAAAGTACGCGGGACATCATCCCGTATGCTTAAGCATGGTTACAGGTACAGTAATGTAAAAGAACCTTCCAGCTACTTGATCGACGACTGTGGAACTTTGTTTCGGACAAAAGTGGCTATTTCAGAGGAACACAGCTCCGCATAATCAGTAATATGGTCATTTAAAAAGCAAAAACTATTGCAGTATAAGGAACGCTCTCTTCGCTTTATGTGGTGATTTTATTTAAAGTGATTGATAATGTAAGTGAAATATATGTGTGATTTTTTTTTTCTGGTTACAACTCTATAACCTATGCAGAAGAAGATTAGGAGTGAACGGGTAACCGTCGCTGTACACGGTAGAGGTCGATAGATACTTTGGTGATTAGGCTACATATATGCTAATCAAAAACTTTGTTATTCCTACATCTCGACCGGGGCACAGCCTTCAACCTGAGCAAGACCGGACTTCGGTCCAAACCCTAACGACCTTTATCTAAACTCCTTGCCATTCGAGCGATCTCTGCGAATGCTTCGCTATCAGCTAACTGCTGCATTTGCAAATGCGTGCAGGCCTGAGGGTTCCACTCTCAGCTAACACTGTTCTCGACGTAATGACGCAAAGTATATTAACGTGCGGCTGAGAAAGCATAGCTCTACTATATTCTTACGTTGTTTCGACACATGCCCCCCCCCCCCCTCCCGCCATATTTATAGCATAACTATATACCCTCCCTATAGTTGACTTGCACCGATATTGATTTATTTTCCTCGTGCGATACGCCAGTCTTGTGCCACTTTTGTAGTTTATATTTGCCCTTCTCTCTTGCTTATCTGGCAACCCTGAAGTTTCTTTTGAATTCGCACGCCCTCATCTCGTGAGGCTTTACCCTTCTTGAACGGTCGATGAAATATATATATATGAATAAATAAATAAATAAATAAATAAATAAATAAATAAATAAATAAATAAATATGACTCTCATTCAGTTGCGCCTCGTGTTTGCCGCTGGGCTTCGCTCGAACGTTTACGCTCGCGACGCATCGCTTCGCCCAATTTTTATCGAAAATTTTCTTTTTCTCGTAAAAGAAAGCTGCAGGTACATAGGCATTATTATTTTTTCGTTACGGCAACGCAGCCTCCATAACGCAGATTATACGTGCGCATGATAGAGCGCTGCCTTCCAGCGGAGCACCTTACCCGGAATTTTCTTCTTGTTTTTTTAATTGAGTTTTGAGTTCACGTATACGCAAATTTTATCGACACGCTCACGAGCGCGATGAAGCTACACGCGCGGGACGCGTTGCGTCGAAGCCCGATCTCGTGCGACGCGCAATCGACCGCGGACATCGAACACAGCGGGGGGGAAGCTGGCGGAGATCATATTTCCATTACGGAGAGCTGGGAGTGCTAGCTCCGGGGCAAAGTCCACCTTTCAGTCGTCCTTCTTTTTTTTTTTATGAAGCTTCAGAACATTTAACTTTCCATTTTTCTTTCCTTTGCAACCGAATGCGTATTTTATTTATATTTTTCTACAGACGGAAGCCACGAAAGAAGCAGAGACGACGCGACAAAGCTAGTCAGTCAACGTCCAACCGAGAGAGATTGCGTTTCCTTTTCGTGTGACGTTCGCGTGTTCCCCGCTGCCTCGATGTGTTTACGAATGCGTTTAGCATGCATATACTTCACAGTGCTTCCGGCCATTCTATACTTCGGGCAGCAGTAACCACAGCGGCACGAAACGCTACATTTGCCCACTAGGGGGTGCGCGGGTCGTTTTACAAGCTCGCTCGCTCGCAATCGTGTCGAGCTTATGTTGCACGGTGCGCCGCGAAGAAAACTTGCGAATTGGATCAGCGCACTTACAGGGTGTTTCGGGACGGCTATGATTCGATGGTGTCGCCCCGGATGAAGAAGATGCTTACGAGTGACAGAAGTGCCGTATTTATGCGATTGTAACGTTAGTGGTTTTTCTTCCCCTTGAGTCTCGTTGCTTGAACTCGACCCACGGACAAGTCGACCGAAGTCGAAACTTCTTTTTTTTTTGGAATCGACGCCATTTTTCAATGTGCTTGCGACTGGTGTCACAGTTATGGTGCTGCATTACACTGCGTCCTTTTGCGCGTCAAATACGTTCATTCGCAGCGTTATGGTGACTCAGAACAAGCGGTATGACGGCCGCTTTGAAAGACGAGTACTTTTGATGGCCGGTGAGTTGGGAGACTCTGCCCCGGTCCGCAGCTCGACGTCAATGAGTGGACAATTCTCGGATGATGGCACCAACGGGAGGCCCCTTGCAAATGCCGGATCGGTTGGAATGGCCTCGCAGTGGCATTGGTAGTGTCCCCGAATGAAATGGTTGCGCTGTCGTTTATGAAGTACTAATCTGAAACGAGCTTGAAGGGCACGGATGACTTGATTCTCGGGTGATACCTTTCGGAAATAGTTTCGCTTTCGCGAGACTTTGCTTTTTTCGGCACCCAACCCCTCGATATATGCGTCCGACAGCGCTCTTGGCACTGTTAACAAGTTTGACATAGCGCCAGAATAATTTGTTGGGGACGCTTTCGGTGCCGAGTCGAGCGAAATCTTGAGAAAGTGAAACTATCTGCCAAACCGATCGCCTGGGAATACCGTGCAAGTGAAGCTCCGTTTCCTTGAGACGATGAGGATAACTGAACTCTCTTCTAAATTAATTCCTTGAATAAAGATACCATTTCTCTTTCCGTTCATCTCGCCTTGCATTGGCGCTCTTAATTGTTTATTTTTTATATCGCGTTACAATCGCGGTTCAGTAACATTTGAGTAAATGCGGTACTTGCCTACCGGTCAGTCCTCAGATTTAATGCACTCGCATGTCATTTCTCACCTCTATATTCTTCTTTCTTTGCGTTCAATGGATATTCAAGACACATTTCTCCACTGAAAATTTTTGGCAGTGCCTTATATAATTTGTTGTAATACAGTCGACAATGGTTAATTTGACCATTAGGTGGCTGCAAGATTTTGCTGAATCATCCGAAATGTTAAATAAGAAAACGCCGGCATAATGACCCAAATAAGGTAGTTTTTATTGCTTGATGCACACAACAGCGCATTTTATTGCGATAGTCATTATTGAAGACTCCAAGGAATTTTCGCCTGTGGCGTTGCCGTCGCCGTGATGTTCCGAATATATATATATATATATATATATATATATATATATATATATATATATATTAGCATCAGCCTGGTTACGCCCACTGCATGGCAAAGGCCTCTCCCATACTTCTCCAACTACCCCGATCATGTACTGATTCTGGCCATGTTGTCCCTGCAAACTTCTTCATCTCGTCCGCCCACCTAACGTTCTGCCGCCCCCTGCTACGCTTCCCTACCGTAACCCTTAATGACCATCAGTTGTCTTCCCTGCTATATATATATATATATATATATATATATATATATATATATATATATATATATATATGTTTGTGTGTGTGTGTGTGTGCTAACATTGTAAATTTGATTGTCCCATGGCAGGATCTGAAGCGAGAACCACGAACCACAAGCATAGGAGCCTGACACCTTAACCATTACACCACGGGCGCATGCCTCGGGTGGTGGTTTAGATCATCGTAATTAGTTTCCCCTGTGCAAGCCAGTGCCTTGAGGCGATCGCGCGTTCTATGTGTCTTAATGCGCGGTCAATTATAAGGACACTCAAGTCAAATAGTCGGCGTTGCCGACAATTACGCTTAAAATACAAATTTCTCTAGTTTTAATACGTTTTCTCAATAGCATTGCTTGTTCATTGCCGTTGTTCAATAGCATTGCCATAGTGGACGACTCCGGACGAATTTCGGGCCACCAGGCGATATTTAACGTGCCCCGAATGGGACACGGGCTTTTCCCATTTCACCCCCACGGAAATGCGGTCAGATGGGGGGGAAATACTACAGCCGACACCATAGCGGAACATCGTAGCCGCTAAAGCACCGCGGCGGGTCTTCACAAAGGCAGTCGCAAACCGGTGACCCACCTTGCATAATTTACCACCAACCTCCGTTTACGAAATGATACACAACGACATCGCTCAGTTTCTGAACGCTCGTTCACGCCATGATGGCGTAGTTTCTGCGGACGTAAAGCGGGACGAAGAACGTAATTATTGAGTACCAAGCCGCCCACCAAGGCGTGTGCATCGACGCTGGAAGATAGAAAAGAAAGGAACGGACGAAGGGCCGAGGAGGGTCCGACGGCGAAGTCGACAGGTAGGCATTATTCACGAACCGCGGACACGAAGGCGAACGAAGTCAGCGCCAGGCAACCTTCACGGCACTGATCTCGCGACGGCGCACTGAGAGACCACGCCCACGCGAGCGCGTCGTTTGCATCGAACGGCCGAGAGCGAGATAGCGGCTTCCTTGGGACGGCGATCGACTAGAGGAAGGCCGACGACATAGAAAACACATTTTTCACGCAATCGTGCACTTTAGGTTCTGTCAACTTTAGCGTAAGGTCATAACACTTCTTTTTTTCTTTTTCGCTCAGATATAGCAGGGTGCATGCTCTGGAAAGAAAAAGGAAAGTGGTCATAAGGTAAAATGCAGGTCTGCATGGTTGGTCCCACCGCACCTGGAAAGGGGATAGAGAGAGAGGGGGAGGAGAAGTGTAGAAGAAACGTTGGCGGGACGCGCACATACACGCTCGAGCGTTCGGTCGATCCTGCGGTCAATTACCGAGCGTTCTCGTGGGCTGGTGGATGTTAAGAAACCCCGCATCGCTTCTGCGGCTTCGCGCAACGCGTCCGCGATTAGCTATTGTATGGCGGTGGGCCTTAACGGCACGTTTATGATCTCAGCAATATCTCTCCGGCTTTTACACTGCTGTGGGGCATTTTTCGTGTCCTTGGAGGAAAATGATGACATTATTCTGAAAAAGAGAAAGGCCATCTTTTTTTAAGCTTTTGCGCATCCACGGGGATGGCGACGTCATAGATTTCACTGCATCTTCGCGAGTTTTCACCGTTATCGTAAATTACATGCTTGCATGCGTGTAAAGTTCAGTATTAGCGTAATTTATAGGGAGATATAATTGTTCTCCAAATGATAAACGAGGCAAGGTGGTTGCAGCTCAGTATGAGGGTAGTGCGAAGAGGTCAGTAATGCAGTGAAAATACACACAGGACAAGCTCTCGTTCTCCGAGTTCCTTTTTCTTTTTTGAAAGCGAAGCTTTCTTATTGAAACTTCTCATACTCTTAAAGCCCTAGCTGCTGATCTCCTGCCGTATAGGCGACTGGCTTAAGTCATTAGCTTTCTTCTTTTCTCAAAAGCGAAGCTTTCTTATCGAGACCTCCCATACTGTTACAGCAGATGTCCTGCTGAATAGGCGAGTTGGTTAAATCTCGTAGCACATTGACAGGAGTTCACATTCGCGTGAAAGCACGTGGAAGGGCTCCAACTTCTAATAGGACGTGGACGCAGTAATTAAACGGGAAAATTAAAAGTCAACCTTAGCCCAGTCATTCGCGTCGTACTTTTATCAGCAAACGTCTGTCTTCACCATTGTTCCCTTGGACAAACATCGTCTTCGTCCTGATGTCGTCACAGCGCCGATGTTTCACGATGGGCATTCGTATTACAAGATGGTTCCATTTCTGATTTGATGGTGAATGGTACAGCAGGTGGACATAAATGTTACATCCCAGTAACGTTGAGAACGGTACGGCGCAAAACCATAAAGCTCTGAGTCAGATTGCCTCTTGCTTACTCGAAAAACGGGGCGTAAATCGTAAGCAACGTGTTTGATTCGATGCCATTCAAGTTGGTACTTCACAAAACCTTCGCCCCACGCAGATTCCGAGAGTGCTTGTTAGATCTGCATAATTGCATTTCCCCTGTGTCGCCGTCCTGTTCGTGCTGAAATCGTATAAGCTGCAACCGACTCGCCCAATTTCGCACGCTATCGTAATTCATTTTTGTTCAACAAATCGCTCTTCTGCTACGAACAGCCACCTGACCAGTCCTTCAGTTTCGTGATTGCCCCATAGGCTCCCCCCTCCCCCTCTCCCCCCTCCCCCCTCCCCCGCCCTCTCCATTCCCATACCCTTCACCAATAAACGCTTCACTAGGGCCGGCTAGATCCCATAACAATCCGTGATGTCAGGAGAAGCTCGTGTGTGAGCTTCAGTTTACTTATTCGTGGAGTTTAATGTCACATAGCAACGGTAGGGCTATGAGAAACATCGTGTAGACAGAAACTTTCTGCACTTCTCTGAAGCAGCCACCGTTTGGCAGTTCTTGCGGGAACTGGCGGAATCAACGAAAAAATGGCCGCCATAACTATCAGCTTGTTCGTATGGAACGTTGACCCCCCAGTGATCGCTAGACATAACTTATTCGTCAGCTACACTATCATCGAAATATCAACCCAGTTCTGGCTGCATGGGCAGCTGCTGGCTGGGGTCGACATTAAGGGCGTATGATCAACAAAACGGGATTGTGAGAGGAACCAATTCTGGTGTGTAGTGGAGAGATCCAGATCAAAGTCGACAACCCGAAGTTGATTAACGCGCACCTAAATTCAAGTAACGCTAGCCTTTTCACATTTCGCTCCAATCAAAATTTTTTTTTTCAAACTAAGGCGTCCCCGCCTCAATAGGTGCACTTTGGGGTGCCGCATAGGAAATTGCAGCTGTGGGAGCGGCTCAAACGTCATTTTGTTTTGTGCTCACGAAGGTTCCCACGGGAATTTACGGCTCAAACTCCTTTTCCGCAGCATATCATCCCTGAAGAAAGTACAACACCAGGCCGGTGTACATATGTGCCCACGTGAGAAACAGAGGGTAACTGGCGGCGGTGGGAATCGAACCCAGAACCTCCTGTAGCCGAGGCGGGTGCTCTACAACTTCATTCGCCACTGAAGCATCGCGGTGACATTTGCGTGCATCCCAATGAAATTGACATTTTGCAAAAATGTCGGTACTGTCGCAGTGACTTGAGCGTGTTTGTAATCTCCTAAGTTAGCTTATTTTTCTCCTCAACCTTAATTTTCTGTCATTTCGTTTTTAACATTGGACAAAAAAGTGCCCTTCTCTAGAACACTCTTGAGTTGGTCATCAATTTGTCTTTTTTTTCCTATGCAAAACTGAAGGGGCAGTGCTCCTCCCTTCTCGACATAATGGGTGACAGACCGTACCATGAACTCGATATTCGCTTACTCCCCAATACCAAGAAAATCATTCTCACAGCATCTTCCACGTCGAGGGTGTCTGTGGCTCTGCGTTGTAGGAACAGCCGTCGCCATGAACTCATTTTACAAGATCGTCGGATGCGTAAGGCAGAGGAAGCGGATTTCGTTCCCAGAAAAGCCAAGTTATTCTTACGGTCATTTTTATTTCCGTCTGCATTAGCATTTCTACATTTCAATTAAAGCAACGAATAAGCCCCGTCAATGCATTTTCGTCTTTATTTTATCTTCGCTTCATATAATACTGCATGTGTTTGTGCTAGCCACCTTGGATGCTGCGCTGGCAACCCTCGATTAGTGGATTTCGCTATAGTGTACAATAATTTCGTGCGCAGAAGAAAGGCATCACGTAAGCGATTCAACACAGAAGACAGTGTGCTTCTTCCGAACAGCAGGCCTGTGCACACGAGTACAACACTTCAGTGTGCCGTTTTTCTCTATTTCACATTTGTGTTTTGCACGGCGCGATGGGGTATTTTCTCTTTCTAGATTTTACGCTTCTCTTTCTCCCCTTCTATGGTGCAGGGTAGAAAACCGGGTACTCCTGTCTGGTTAATCTCGCTGCATTTCCGTTTTGCCCACTTTCCTACTTTTTTTGTCATTGTCGAAATCAGTGCTTTAGATTTCTTGTCCCCGTCTCTCACCTCTTCTACATGCCGGCCATTGTCATCTCCCTCTCATAGAGTCGAGCCATTCCACTTGGGAGCAACAACTGTCGGGGCACGAATGCGGCCAGAAATACTCTCTGAGTCTCTAAGACGTCTGTGCGATACAGACGACTGCCCTATGATTGAGTAACTCGTCGAGCCAGACGTGAGCGATGACCGCCTTGCCCGTTGCGTGTGTGCAGCTCTACGCGTACTCCCATAACCAATACTTCGCACCCACTATTTTTCGTCGCACAGGTTACGCTGGACAATATGTGGGAGGAGACGTGCACGGAAACACGTACCAGGTTTACGACGGCAACCAAACACACAAAGCATACCGCGCTTATGCGCAGTTGCAGCAACGGGAAGCAGCATCGATTTTACGTTCTTCTTCGGCCGTCTGCTTCGAGGGGGCCGTTGTCTGCTGAGCTGGAATCGTTTCGTCTGCTTTGGTCCATGCTGATCGATGGCCCTTCGCGCTGTAGTGAAAGCAGGCGTCTTTACTTTGTCGTCTGTACGTTAGCTTTTCTTGAAATTTTATGTTTTGCCCCACAAATGAGAGAGCAGCATTGAGGCGCTGACGCCGAACCGAAGCGCTTTCCTTATGACCACCCTTTGTTAACTCGGGACCTTCCTAAAACGGCTGTTAAAAAAGAAAACGACCCACAGAAAACCTCGTAGCACAACGGCCTTTGTCAGGCTTTGTCGGGGCTTCTTTTACGGATATAGGAGAAAAAGGAACGCTTCCGTTGCTTTATGGATATTAAAGCAACCGTGACGGTGATGCCTTAATGCGACACGGCAGGATGTTATGTATGGCGCATTGCTATCGAAAGTTATTCTGGTTTTCTTGATATGCTATAGAGAGAAGGGACGAAACGGGGTCATTAGAGTCTTTCTAATAGGCCACTGTCACGTAGAAAAGTCAACAGAGCCTTGACCGACTTTTGCTGCGACGACAGTTCACGTCGGCATTCCAAAACTGACTGTTCTGAAAGTGGCCTGTCGTCAAGGCGCGCCAACGCGGTCGCTAGTGACAGCCGGTGCTCGCTGTATCGAGGACAGTGGCAAAGCACGTGTTCGATAGTCTCTTCGTCGCCGCAGTGTCTGCAAGCCGCGCTGTCATCCATACCGACTCGGAAGGCGAAGGATCTTGTATAGGCGACACCAAGCCACAGTCGGCAAAGTACTGCTGTTTCGAGTCGAGAGAGTCTAGGCGGGGGTCGAAGTCGAAGGGATGGGTCCAGTCGGTGTAGACGTGTATGCTTTAGGCTGGGTGTGTTCCATAAAGTTTTGATGGCTTCATTTGCAAGCACACGAATTTTCGTTGCAGCGTCTGTTCTTGAGAATGGAATGGAGTCTTGTAAGCCCTCCTCGTGTGCAGATCGTGCTGCTGCGTCGGCAAGTTCATTGCCCATTATGCCACAGTGGCTTGGAATCCACTGCAACGTGATGTCGTGTCCTTCTCATATTTTTTTTCTCATGCTTTCATTTTTGTCACGCTCTTCTTTCCGTCTTTATTTCCCCTTTCCCTTCCCCTAGTGCAGGGTAGCAAACCGGACGTTTTAAGTCTGGTTAACCTCCCTGCCTTCCTTTCATTTGCATCTCTCTCTCTCTCTCTCTTGATATGCTATAGCCTGGAGTACAAATATTAGGAAAAATTGGCCATAGGCATGTGATCGTGAGCACCGTGGATATTCTCAGAGAAACGCTGTGACGCACATGCGGCATCTTGGACGTCTTGTTGATGTGTTGATCTGTTGTTGATCTGAACTTGATCTGCCCAAAAACTAAACCAGATAGAGAGGTTAACATGAAAATAAAGGCTTCAAGTGAACCAATGGTCGAACAAGGGATATCGCTAGAGACAACGTTTGGACCGGAGGATATCTCTTAATCGGGGCAGGGCTTCTCTATACGGTGACGGCTGGCAAGGACAGTATTCCAATATGGTCCGTTCAGAAAGTGGTCTGTCATCAACGGTAGTTAGGACAGTCCTGAGTTATTGTCCCTCTCCTATTCGGGACATTAACAGAGAATGCGCAAAAGCGTTTGCCTACGACGACGGTTATTTACAGGGAAGATTGCCGCTCCATGTGTTAAGGAAAGCAAAATACTTCGTGCATACCCTATTCGTATAGCCTTTGTCTCCGAAACAGGGTTGGCCCGCTTCGGAAAGGCCCCGATGACATTCCATAATGGAGCATTGAGTCCGAGCGTTCCCGTATGTTAATTGTGTTTAACATTTGGAACGTTTCCCGTAATCAATATGCGTAACTAGCATGGTGATAATGCTGCTCGTTCTGCTCATGTACACGGCACACATGAATTTGATTCGGTTGTCGAGAATGGGTGCAGATAGAAAACTTTGCGTGTGTGTATCACGTTGCTTCCCAGCGCTTCAGTATGTGCTTTGAGTGGCATCGTGCTAACCAGGTTTTGAATAGACCATCCATAGCTTTTCTTGGCACAGAGAAATAACTGTGCACAAGCGCTACGCAACTATAACAATTATTGGCTGCTGAATGGCTCACAATATTATAGATTGATTGTCGTAATCGACATCAAGCTGCAAAGAAAGTGCACCTGTGCAGCAGTGACGCAAATAGTAAGCATATAGTAACATGATCACCGCGAAATGATCAAAAGCTTCCCGGTGTACACGCAACGACAAGTAAGTGTAATTAAGTAAGTAAGTATTTAAGACAACGATTTTGTCTCTATGACTGACCAGTGAATTCATTCAACACTTACGTTTGCGGCCATCATGGTGGGTATGCTATCATGCAGTATACAGCTCAGCCGCAAGAAGGTTCAGTTGCAGAGCTACTTTGAAATGTCATGTGATCGCACTCACGTAGTGGCAATTTCAGCACCGATAGACGCGCATCCTTACGTGTTAAAGATTACTTAGAGACCTCGGCTTCGTAATATGCAGAGCTTAAGAGCATGTTACTGTCATCGTGATAAACGGACGTGTCCATAAGGATTACGTTATTAGTGACAAGAAGTTTCAACTGCATTATCAAGAGAGGGCGGGTTCGTTGCGAATTGTGTTATGAAGATCAACATTCCATTAGTCTTAGAGGAAATGTTCCTCGTCACAATTTTGGTGAAATTGTAACGTATTGGCCTTTGCTAATTTGCTACGCAGTCAAATAAAATAGTTGTCCGATAAAATGGGTAATTCAGACGATAGCGAGGCAATTGTGAAACGAAACTCGTTTCATGGCTATGGATACGTAAACAAAGTTTCTTTTTAATGTCGCTAAGAAGTAAGCACACCACAGGGTGTGGACATTTAGAGATGTTACAAGCCAGTAAGGCTCATTTCTCAATGTTTCAACGGACAGTTACCGATCAAGGTACGCGCACCGTTCTCAAAACAGCTCTTGAAAGAAGCAGGGGAATTTCGAAAGAGGCATTAATATAGGCATCGAACCCGATTGTCAGAAAAGTGTCTCTCGATAAGAATCATACACTTCCCATCTTACCGATACCATCATTAACTAAATGCCTATCCACGCTTGGCGGAGCGTCTGCCCCTGCTAAACTTTGCACTGTCCCGACCGGAAACTACAAGAAGCAGCAAATGTTCCTCCTTGAGAAGCAGCTTTCATGTCCTGTCGGCTGCTAAAGGATTTCCCGATACTCGGCAATGCACAATGCGTGATAGCCTTGTCTTTTTTTTTATTCGCCCTGTTCCGAACGAGCTCCAACGCTTGCCTTGCGAGGGCAGCGAGAGCACAAAGGCCTGTATCCGCGAACGAGGCCCGTCCATCCGCTAGAAGGCCGTTGAACAAAAGGGTGTCCCCATCAGGCCGAGGCCGATCGTTATCGGCCATTCTTGAGTCAGGAGAATCAAGGCAGTTGTAGCAGCAGAAAAGCCCTAGCTCTAGTCTTGCTTGTCTCTTTCTGCCTTTTGAACTTGCTGGCGTAGCGAGAAGAAAGTTCCCCTCCTCGCTGCTTTCCTGCTAGGAATCCCACCAACAATCTATTAGCGTTCGTCCCGGCGAAGAGGCAGGATTCGCAAACCCACGTGAGGGGTCCAAGAGCGAGAGTTGCGTTGGATCGGCCAGCAGAAAGTGATTTTTTCGCCTTTGTTTCAAGTAAAAGTGATGGCCAGGCATACTTGCCGAATTAGTGATTATTACCTCGTCTCGTCTAGTGATTATTATCTCGAATTAGTGGTTATTATCCAGTGGTAATAGTGAATACCTATATTTGCTAACGGACTCAGTTATTCTGGTAGTACAGCCTTACATATTTCTGTAAGTGCTTTTTGTAGAACAGCTACACAACTACTTAACGACACATTAGAAATGCGAATAGGATTCTAGAATAATACAATGAAAAAACAAACACAAATAAGCAAAAATCAAACATATATGCGTGGTAGACAGGCAGGGTTGTTATTGAGATAGCCTGCCACGTTTGATCGTATGGATGAGCTTTTCTTCAACACTTCAAACACTGACTGTAGTAGGTGGTTCGATGACTGAAATGATTAGCAAAAGTTCAGTGAAAGCAAATACGCAGAAATCTTTCAAGTGCTTTGTAGATTACTCTTGAAGCATATTGGTTTTCTTCCACTGTACTTTTTTTAGATGACTGGTAATCAGGGGCGAGGCTGCAAAAGTGTAAGTGTTGGTGCAGTTGCAAAATTTGCTGCTTGTTTGCTTGGCATGCATAAGCTGGAATTACAACACATGTTTCCTATGTTTAAACACTTTAGCAGCATATATAGTTAGTTGATTACGGAAGCGCAGTTTTCAAGGAAACAATTTTTGCCAGTGACCCCCTGGTATCTAGGCTCGCAAACGTACAGCTGCCGAGTTGCGGAGAAAAACGGATGTGTGGAGGGAAAACTACGCATCGGAGAAGAGTTATACGGCTGCTCCTAGGAACACCACGAGCGCTTTGACACTGTATCAAAACGGCTAACGCTGAAAAAAAGACAGACAGTGCTCACGGAGAGAAACACATTATTTTGCACGTCATGGTTACACCCAGCCGAAATGAAATCAGCTATAGTTGCACCGAGTAAAAGACGTGAGAAATGTTCGCAAGGCTCAGAAATTTAAAATAACTAAACGGTCAAAAAATGACCATATTTGTGCGTCTGCTGTTACACATTATAGGCGTCGTAAACATTGCGAACTCCTGATATCAGGTTAGGAACGAAAGCGTCATCCTTATACTGCACACAATTCCGTTCACAAATTCTAATGTTTTGCCGGTCAGAGTGTGCCAACATCTGTGCCAGATGCATTTGTCTGACGGAGTTTCTTACGACGGCTACGGTGCATATGGGACACAGAACACCTTCGAGGAGGTAGAGACCTTGAAGCAGCGTCATTACGAGCACGTTATCGCACATCTAGCTACACAGGGGCCACGCTTCAATGTAGACTATATGAGATGTCCTCGGACACTCCACGCTCTCAGCGAGCCGAGAAAGCCAGTGAGAAAACAAACGAGGACGAGGTAATCGGACGTGAGTATTATTTCTCCTCTTCTGCTTCCTGTATCCCCTTTTGCAGCGCTGCAAGTCAACAGGCGACGGAGTGTACAGAACGCGAAAGAGCAGAAGGCGAGCGAATGGTAATCGTCTTTCCTGTTCCGGTTCTGCCAGGGTACGTTCGAATGGACCAAGACGCTGGGCGACGGTCCCCTGGGGTATGACGGCGCGGAAAGAGGTGAGGAGCAAGGAGAAAGGGCCGCAGGAAGAAGCGCTGAATGAGAGACCGAGAGAAAGAGAGAGAGAGAGATAGAGAGACGCCTGCCGGAAGCAACATTCTCGGCTTCGGATCAGAGGGGGAGAAAGAGCCCGCAGGAAATGAAGGCAAGCATCCGCCCCATCCATTGTGCACAAGCTGTCGGACCGAGTGGCTTCCTTGGTCCTTGAGAAGAAGCCCGGTGATGCGTTTTCGCTCCGACTGATGAGAATGAGGTGAAGATGCAGAACGAAAGGGTGTGCGGCCGCACAGACAATACGAGTGGTGCAACTTAAGGACCAAGGATGATAGCTCCCGTTCGGATGGTGATTTCATTCCTGCTGCGTGTGTCAAGGACGCAGGTCCTGGCTTTCCTTTTTGCTTGTTTTCGGTGGGTAGTGCCAGTAAAATATGTATTATACCAACGCTAGCAGCGAGCAGACACACACATCAGAGGGGAGGCAGGAAAGTGGGTCTGCCTGTCGAAGTAATGTGCGTGTAGTGCCTGTGTGTGTGTGTTGTGTGTGTGTGTGTGTGTGTGTGTGTGTGTGTGTGTGTGTGTGTGTGTGTGTGTGTGTGTGTGTGTGTGTGTGTGTGTGTGTGTGTGTGTGTGTGTGTGTGTGTGTGTGTGTGTGTGTGTGTGTGTGTGTGTGTGTGTGTGTGTGTGTGTGTGTGTGTGTGTGTGTGTGTGTGTGTGTGTGTGTGTGTGTGTGTGTGTGTGTGTGTGTGTGTGTGTGTGTGTGTGTGTGTGTGTGTGTGTGTGTGTGTGTGTGTGTGTGTGTGTGTGTGTGTGTGTGTGTGTGTGTGTGTGTGTGTGTGTGTGTGTGTGTGTGTGTGTGTGTGTGTGTGTGTGTGTGTGTGTGTGTGTGTGTGTGTGTGTGTGTGTGTGTGTGTGTGTGTGTGTGTGTGTGTGTGTGTGTGTGTGTGTGTGTGTGTGTGTGTGTGTGTGTGTGTGTGTGTGTGTGTGTGTGTGTGTGTGTGTGTGTGTGTGTGTGTGTGTGTGTGTGTGTGTGTGTGTGTGTGTGTGTGTGTGTGTGTGTGTGTGTGTGTGTGTGTGTGTGTGTGTGTGTGTGTGTGTGTGTGTGTGTGTGTGTGTGTGTGTGTGTGTGTGTGGGTGGGTGGGTGGGTGGGTGGGTGGGTGGGTGGGTGCGTGCGTGCGTGCGTGCGTGCGCGCGCGCGCGTGGGCGCACACATACCTGTATGTGGTTCACGCTTAAAGCTGCACTTCTGTTCATCATGCGCCAACTAGGCCGGCAAAATACTGTCCTCCAAGAATTCAAAATAAATGTTTCATTGCCAACCTGTACACAGCAGGCGATCATCATCCTCATCATCATCACCATAAGCGTTCTTTTTTTTATGTCCACTGTACGACAAAGACTTCTGCCTCAGATTCCAACTACCTCTGTTTCGCACTAGCTTATTCCAACTTGCGCCTGCAAATTTTCTAATTTCATCAGTAGCTGATTTCCTTAGCAACTCTAGTAGATCCCATAGGTATTTATCATCAGCTACATCCGAAGATGGATGCTCCTTTGACTCTTTGACGAAGCAATCTTGCTGTCACATTTTTTACGATGTGACAAGCATTTATTTATATGTTTCTGACGATATGGCTACATTCTTGAGCGCAAGAGACATTTATGATTGATAAAACTCCCAGGCCTAATGACTACTGTGAGCTAAAGTGTCTACGCCGCTGGAAGACCGTAGTACAGCAACAAAATGAAGTTGAATTTACAAGAGACTTTGAAAATTTTATAATGCATTTCTACACTTTTAGGAGATGTTTTATTATTTGAATTGGGGGGGGGGGGGCTTCGGAAGATTGCCAAGAAAAATTTTCTGTCGTACCTACTTGGTAGCGGATTCTTGGATATAAATAATGAATTGGGGTCACCATATGCAACCTACGCTAATATATCTACAGACTTTCAATGTTAATGATGCTACCAAACAATGACGAGCCTGTATTTTGCCTGTAATTTTGAGAGTGATCGTCAAGATTTGCAAAGGTACAGAAAGATTTTCTTTCATCGAATGACTCCTGAAACATTTCTCGCGTGATAATTTTGTCCTATCGATTAATGAAGCCCTCTTTTAATATCAGCCGCCTATCACTAGTCACTATCACTATCACTTGTCACTAGCATATATACTGTGTCATATTCCATGACTCCACTGGATCTATCAAGGGGAAGCTAACTCAATATAGTAGGCCACTCGTGTTTCATTTTCCTGTTTGCTTAGCCTTATTAAGCCAGAACAAACACTGAGGCAAGGGTGACCTTATTATCACGGAAACAAAATTTTCGAATCCGTTGCTCCTAATTATGAATGCTCGAGGTGGCGGCATAACCACATTCCTGGCTGACGTACACTTGGGTAGATCAGGCATGAGCGCCAGCGATTTCCTTGAGTGACAATATTAGGCGTCATCCTTTTCAACATTGTAACTGAAATAACTGGGAGATAATATCATCAAGCGCACATCTAGAAGAACAAAGCGTGCATACAAATAAAAAAAACCTTTGCAATTCGTGTTCATAACTAGTGAGGCCATTAGAGCAAGCACTCGTTTCACCGCCGCCCATAAATTAGCAGAAAGTACTCATGCTGGCAGTTCGACAGAGGAGGCTGGACGAGTTGTACACTGAAAGGCTGTGAAAGACAGAAAACAAAATAACCGAGAAGGCTTGGAGACAGTTGAGTGAACTCCTTGAATAAAGAAGGCGAGCGCCCACGTGTGTGTGTGAGTGTGTGTGTGTGTTTGAGAGAGGTTGTCAGAGTCATTACTCCACTAACGGCCGGAATGTCTTTATACGTCTGTTTAATCGCCGCTTACTTGCCTTTATGCTGGCAGTCATTGTCTTCCCGCGGGGCACCTCGGAACGACGGCAGGCTTAGCGCTAAATCTCCGATCAATCAGCGCGGGAAACCCCGGAGGCTCCGAATGGGAGAAGACTCTGAAACGGCGCGGCGAGCTTCGAAAATGAGCTCTCGCTTCCTCGCGCGGCTGCAGGAGAGTGCGGTGAAGCCAACAAAGGCCGAGCAAATTATTGTCACATGACAAGCACTGGCCCGACCATGTCTCTGGTTTTCTAAGCTGCGTTCGAGTTTCGGGCTACTGGCATAATCGACGGGAACGACCGGCCTTTGGCCGACAGAAATTTGACAAGCCCGCCAGCGTAACTAGAGATACGCCTTGACGGAAAGTCATGTTCAGTTAGCCACGGCTTTATGACGTCGATGATGGAAACTTCATGGCTAATGCGTGTTTTTTTCTTTGCGCAGTATGGTCACTGCACAATCTCTGACGCGTTTTTATGCGAAGCATATTACTAGAGCTCAACCCAGCTCCTCAGGCGCGGCGGTGTCGCCTTCAATACCACGTGACACCGTGACGTCACGACAGAGGAGAAACGGGGCTCCAACTCGCGCCGTCGCTCGCGGCGTCGCCACCCGCATCGGACGCTGTGAGCGTCGAGCAACGCAGCGTTCGGCGCGACAACGATTTATTCATGAAGTGCAACGCCGCAGACACCGACACCGACGACACCGGCTTTTCTGCGACACGAGCTCCTTAACGCTCTCGCGTTAAAATAAAGGCCAGTATGCTTCGCATCCTGGGCGTAACCTTAGCTAAGCCACAGCCATTTTTTTAAAACGCATGTTAACGATGTGAAGCCTGTGAAAGCCCATTTAGACTACAGCTCGGCTAACCACGAGCAATGAAATTGTTCGAGATTTTCGCTGCGAATCACTCGCGCTGCTCTAGACTGTTACGATAAGTTTGCCTGAAGCATTGAAGGTCTCAAGAAATATTGCTGGTTCACTGTGCTTAACGAGCTGTTTCTTCCGGTGCTATTATCTAAGGGCATCGCCTTGCGGTCAGTTAGAGCCACCCACAGCCAAATTATCTGTCGTCGTGAGGGAGATCATTGAGATAACGTGCATACTATCCGCAGAGTTTCAGAGGCTGTGGCTTCGGTGCTGAGCATGAGGTCGCAAGTTCGACTCCCTCTCGCATGTCGATGGGAATGTGGAATGCAAAAAAAAAAGCGCTGGTGTGGAGTGGTTCGAGTGCATGCTAAAGTACCTCCGATTGTAGAAATGGATCACGATCTATTGCATGCGACGTTCGTTGGAGCGGATATGCAAGAGGCACCAGTGTGTTAATCTACTTAGTCAACTGGGACTGTAACCTATGATTTCTTTTTATATGTCATCACGAAGGCGTTCACTGTAGCGCCACTTGTATGTGGTCGCACAGTAAGAACAGGACACACAAACTTAGCGTGTGCCATGTTTTTTTCCCCTCTTCGTACTATTTCTGCTACACTGAAAACATAAGCGCGGCAGAGACTCGCATTTAGGTCCTCGGTGCGCGAAGTGGTGCCACCTTCTCTCCCACACGCCGTTTCTCGCACCACCAAAACTTTCAAACTGCGTCTCTCACTTTCAGCGTTGGCAAATAGTGGATACTTGGTCGTCTTGGCTAGTGGCGACACATCGGGATGCGCGGTAATAAAGCCGGAGTATGCGGTATTTCTCATTCCGCCTACTGCGCTGGGTTCCCAACCGACCTAATTTATTGAAGTACAGTGGGGATATCTGCGTGTGAATATGATCCCACATAATGCGTCATTAATTTGTATATGGACGGCCACGGTGTTCGCTTAGTAGCCATTGAGAATTACGTGCAGAAGTTGAATAACGAGTTCTGAAGCTCCGGTATCTCGCGTTAGGTCTACGTGTTAGACATATGCCTGTAGATAGGCCAATATTCGAGTGTTGACAATAATCTGGCCAACACAGGAATAAGGAATAGAGCAAGTGTGGTCATGTAAAGTGTATGGAAGATTACCGGTGGTTGAATAGAGTTACATTTTGGCCAAGTAATGGAAAGCGCTGTGGAGGGTGGCCCTGCACTATAGGTGATGAGAGGAAAGTAGGAAACTTGCAAGCATAATAGTTGGTACAGTTGACACAAGACCGGGATAATTGTAGAATGGTGGGAGAAGCCTTCGTGGTGCAGTGAACATACGGAAGCCAGCGATGGTAATAATGATGGCGATGATTATAATTATGCACCTTTATATAATTATGAATATAATTATGATTATGTAACCAAAGCTGGTTATCGAGTTCGCACAAGTGATATGTAGTAATGTGGAGAGCCTACACCTGAAGGATGTTACTGGAGAAGGGAAGCCATCGGTCCACCAGTACTCTCCAGCGTTCTTTAATTACACCATTGCAGAAACTTACTTTCAAACTCCGGGCATGGTACGGCTGTATTTTTGGCGGAGAATAATGGGGCTGGCACGCCAACATTTAGAAAAATTATGGAACTTGTCGTCACTCACCGCGTGCTAAGTGGTTTCAAAGCGGGTTGGCTGAGTAAAAAACAACTTCTCATGTGAAATGCGTTATATTTGGCTTTGCTTACGGCGAAAGCTTATATTCTAGTTTTGCTTTGTGTTGGAAAAAGGGGGCGTTTAGTAGTTATTACCCTTGTTGTCAATAGGTGGCGCGAATGTCAGCAGACCCCCGCATTGTTTATCAATATATGTTCACAGTCTGCTGTGTGGGGCTATGCAGCCACTTTCGCCGAAGATTTTATTGAGTGGCTCTACTAGTTCCAGATGATCTCCTATTCAATGATAAGCCAATCAAAATACTGCTTACCAGCGCGGTGACCCCGTGAGAAGGGACCTAATCAATATGACGTGGCCGATATGTTTTTTCGGAAATGAGATCAAAACAGGCGGTGGTTTTAAGAGCTCTTGCTATTTCTTTCTGTACAACCTATTTCCCTGCTTTTCAGGGAGAAATTAAGAGAAAATAATTAAATTTGCCTCAAAATGAGTTTTTTTTTCAGAACTATATCTTACCTCGCTTTGTGCAAAATGCTATACTTTATCACTGGATACAAAGAAGTCCGAGCTTGTCTGTGGTTGATAGCAAAAAATTAAGCACCAAATCAAAACAGAACAAAAGAGGAGTCGTTAGTAAGATAAAAATATGGCGCAAATTGAAATAATATTAAGTAGCAGCCCAAAAGGACGAGAAAATGCCAATAATTAGAAAAAAATATCAGCAATAAATATAAATAAATATAATAAGCAGTATTGTGATTGGGTTTTGTACGGAGCACATGTAATTTGGTATTTCATTTGTGTGTGAAAAGTGCGTTTTACAATAGAGAAAATAAAGTATTTTTTCTTACTTTTCTTTCGTTTTTTTTTCTGAATTCCATTAACCTCATTGGAAGTTCCAGGTGTGACGTTGTCAAACTTCTAATATCGAACAACAAAACAAGCAACGCGAAATTGCCTACACGCAAACAATATTTAGGTAGGCTTTGCTTTTTTTCTCTCTAGCACAGTGAAAGGAAATATTTCACGAGAACTAGCATTCAGAACCCCGTTCTTTTGTGTCAGACATCTTTTTGTGTTTCTGAATTTAACATCAAAGCCTCCGCCTGCCCAAAAGTCTAGATATAAAAAATACGAGGAAAGAACTAGAAAATCAAGGGCTGAAGTATAAGTCAAAACTTTGTTCAGGAGTTACTATATCTAATCCTACAGAGAAGTTTCTTATTAGGCCTGCGTACCTCAACTTTCATTTTTTTTTTCAATTACAGTTGCTGCCGGATTGACATTAAAAAAAACAGACGTCAGAAATAAAAAAAGTGTGCGATCTGTTATCACTTCAACGTCTCCAGTGATTGCTAGCGACGGAATTGAAAACTTTGTCCGCACAAGTTCTGGCCTAGTATAACTCAGAGAACAGCAGTTGCTATGGTTTTTTGTAGAGTGCAATTTAAAAGAAAGAAAGATAAAATGATGAAGACAACATCGGAACAGAAAAACGAAGACATAAAAAGATGATGAAAAAGGTCAACATGCTCTTAGCAATGGCGGTAGCCCCAGAGGGAGTCTTGGCGGCTTGCGCTCTTTAATGGACGTGCCCCGGGTTCTAATCCACGCGCTGTAAAAACTAAACACAGTAAACTTTCTCGGTGAAGAAAACACATTGCAGTGATGCATCAAGAGGTGACTCCATAGTCTTGCATTATCTCTTAACTTCTCTGAATCACAGCAGTACCATTAGCGAGCTTTAGCCTTGCCTTGTCACTGTACAATAAATACTTTGTGAAAAACTACAAAGAAAGACCGATGAAGAAAAGCGAAAGTTAATCAAAACTGAAAGTGCTATTAGCCATGCTACATGAGGGGCTTACTACTTCATATCGGTGTGCAGTTGGTGTGCGAGAAATCAAATAAACGTATATGTGAAGAGGGCGCAAAAGTAAATCAAAAACTAAGGGCAGGAACAAATGAAGCCAAGGTGTGAAAAGTTGAAAGATTGTTTACAAGCCTTGAGGTGGCGTGAGCAAAAGAGCAGATATCTTGTGACACAGATTGCGCATCCACTTCCATCGTGAAGTTCATAGAAATATTTCTGTAGCTGCACAAATATATGTCTCAAGCAAACTCGTTTGCTCGTAAGCTCGCGACACCACTGGCACAGCAGATGCGGTCAATGCCCTAAAGAGGTAATTTTTCTATATCGGACAATTCTGCACCGGTGGGGTTGCATTCAAGGCAAAGATTGAGATTACCGGTTTTCCACAGTGCTGATACGGTCAAGTGACACAGCTGAAACCATCTATTCAAAACCGAATGAGAGTGTACGAGAGCTTAGGAGCTTAAGGGACATAATATAGGGACAGTAAAAAAAAAAAGAGCGCCCGGTTGACTACCTTGCAGAGAGTGCGAGGAAGGAATGTATGAAATACCAGAGGGAGAAAAGGAGAAGAAACTACCTCGACACTCTCGTGCCCCAGCTAAACGTGTCTGATTCAAGGCACTGTGCAAGGTTTTCTCGTGTTCAGTCACCTCGTGAATGCCTTAATTGTAAGCTGTAATGACTTGTTTGTGCTTGTGTTGTTCATGTATAACTGATATGGCTTTACTGTTTTTCCTATTGTGTTTCTTAATAAACCACCCAGTTGTTTGGACAGTATTTTAGCCGGTTTTTTCTTTTTGTGTTCTTTTTCTTAGCTAAATTTTTGCGGCAGCCGATCATTTCGCTAACCAAGCAACCAATTTATTACAGTAAATAAATATTATGAAAATATTCAACAACTCAGTCATGTACATGGGAAACTTCACATGGTCAAATGAAATTGCAAAAGATCCTCGATATTAAAAACATTGTAAGACATTTAGAGCCTTTTGTACCGAGAAAGGAGATGAGGTGTACTCCATCTCCCATTCTTTAGGTCCCCTCTCACCCTTAATTCGTGCTCATATGATGGAGCCCGGCAGCTTTGTACTGTACTGTGCTGTAATGTACTGTACTGTACTATACAATACTGTACTGCCCTGTGTTGAACGCTGAAAAATGTAGCACACTTTTTATCTATGAATATCTAGAGCAAGTATCATCCACAGTTTTTCTTACACTAAACGAGCTGTGTCGAAGAATGCCGCAAGTACCATTTAGGCATAGAAGTGTTGATGCCTAAGTGTGGATGTCATTGAAGTGTTGATGAGGGGGACAGTGGTAAAATACTACGCCATTCGTGTTCGTGCGGCACCTTTGTATCTCTAAGGAGAAAGTGTCATTTCGAAACCCCGCGCGCTTTCCCAGTTTGGTATCACTGGAACTAATATAGCCCTAGTGGCACACTACAGATTCTTTTTTCCCCCCGGGATTGAGGGGCCAGTCTAAGCGTCAAATATGATGTGGCCTGGAGGAGAATTTGAACTTGAGAGCTTGAGTAAAAAGCTCGAGGTTTTGCCCCCTTCTTCTGTTTCTGTCTTTTTTTTTACATTCTATGATATATATATATATGTATATATATATATATATATATATATATATATATATATATATATATATATATATATATATATATATATATATATATGGGGTATCGGCCTTCTTTACATAAACACGCAACAATTGAGTATCTAACAGTTCTGGCAGACAGGTTACGCATACTTGGAAAGAAATTCAGGCACGTAACTTGAAACACTTACGAACTGTTTAGTATCAGCCAATAAGTATTTTACGCAAACAGCGAGAGCAATATTAAGAATGTGCAAATTCCACTTGACACTTACTACAGAACTAAGATATATAAGTAAGTACTCCGAGAAGAATCAAATTGTTTACATTCGCGCAGATATATATGCTAGAACAAACTCAGTAATACACAAGTAAAATAGGTCTACACGCATGGAAGCACGCTATTGTGCGAAAAACACTGCACAGTACAAGAAAACGAAAAAAAATTATTGTACACTTATGATTATGTCAGTTGGCAAAAATAAGATTTATGGGACGATAGCTCGGAGAGTCCTTCGTCCTGCAGTGGGCATAATATTGGCCGATGATTATGATTACCAGCTGGCACTTCCAGAGTTTTTAAGCAGACTCCGAGTGAATGATTCGGCGCATTTCATTTAGCTTATCGTGTGCAAACAACTCTAGCAGATTTCGCTGCGTACGAAATTCCTGCGCTGCATCGAATTACGCAAACTCCAGCAAGAACGGGTTTTCTAGCATGACCGAAGACATCACAGACCTTCAAAGCCTCTTGAAAAAAAAGGAAAGAGAAATTTTCTGGTGTCAAACTCGCGCACCTCGAACAGGAAAAGATAGAAAGAAAATTAGAGATGTTGAAATTTGTTGCTGGATGGTAACGCTAACCAACGAAGACACTTCGGCAGGCGGGAGTGCTGGCAAAAAAAAAAATTATGAACACGAAGTATATCCAAGAAATATTGGTGTGCATAATCGTGAATGCGAGTTCGGGGGAACAGAACTTCACTATAGAATCTCCAGTCTACGGACTCTGTCTGAAGATGGGCAGCTGCGCGAGGATACCTGCCTCCTGGACATATGGAAACGAAGCACCGAAGAAACCTCGTAAAGATGGCTTTTACTGCCTCGCAATTTACTTTTCTTTCTCAAATGTGTGTATGTTGTTTCAGCAGGTCACTTCTTTTGCATAAGTCTGCGTGGAACAGTCTGCTGGCGCTCACCGTCTCGGAATGTAGTACTCCTATTTCTACCATGAAAGGCACTACATCTTTTTTTCTCTCTTCACATCCCTACAGTCGTTTTCTTTTTGTGTGTGGCAGCATGCCTGGACATGTCTGCAGAAGCGCGAAAGTGCGTCAGAAAGCACAAGAACTTGCGTCCACCTAATTTTGTGCACTGGAGAGGTTGCTGAAACGCAGTACCATCTATTCGAGCCGCCTTAGCACAGTAGAAAAATATTTTAAACAATCTGGTGGTGAACAGTTTGCCGAATTTCTGCTTTGTCAAGTCAGCAAGAAATATGCTGATCTAGGCAATACTGAAAGCCTCTTGCTGGCGGCCAAAGCAGGAGTCGCGCTTCTAATTTGAAGCCTACAAATGTCTCATTGGCGGAAGTGACAAAAAAAGAGAATAAGCACATAAAATTTTGAAATCACGTATTGCAGAAAAAAAGATCTGATGCAAAAAAGAAATTAGCTCAAGTCATGTTTTTCTTTTCTTTAATGTCTCACTAACCAATAAGCAAGTAAACCCAAAAATAAAATAAAAATAGAAACGTTAGCTCAGAAGACGCCTTCTAAAAACTTCGAGAACTGTAACCGTAAATCAGAAGTAAAGACAGCAAAAAAGAAAGAAATAGTAGATGGACCCGAGAGCGACTGGCAGCTCGGGAGAGGCGAGAGAGTGGTAGGCGCGTGGCAAAAAAAAAAATAATGAAACGCGAACAACATCTTAAAAGTATGCAGCGTGACCTGAGTAAAAATGCAGACTGCAAAAATGAGTCGATGCTAGACAACCTAATGACATTAGATGAGAGGAAAATCCGATCTCACATGGATGGGGCACTGAATCTCGTACTGGGCAGCTCCTCTCTTCCTCTGTTCATTCTTGCGCTTCCATTGTCGCATCTAATATAGGCCCACCAGCGCACACTAATTAATCGCTTTGGTAGTGCCTACGGTGCGTTTTTTAAGCTTTTGCGTTCGAGTTTCCTGCTGCGGTGCATCCCAAACAATAAGTTAAACCTTGGATCAACCATCCGGTGCACCACCTCGTGCTGATCAAATATTATTTCGGTCCACTTAATGGTCCTTTCGTATTCACTAAAACTAAAAGGAGTAATAATATGGTCATTGTTTATGCCTTTCTATAGAGAAAGTCAGTTCAATAAACATGCCCTAAGCGACAAAAGGCGTTTTACTAAAAAGTTATTTCGTTTGAAACCAGCATAAGGAAGAAAATCATGCACAAATCGAAGATGATTATCAAATTAAACCGACAACGTTACTTAGGCCTGCTCAGGAGTCAACAACGAAGCGCTAAGCCAAATATTTTGTCAGCATGCAATGCCAACCGAAGATGATTGCTAAGGTTCTACTTAGTAGTACATCGGGTTGACCATCCTCAATCGGCCCATTCGTTGCTGCCGTTCCACATCCCTCTTGACGGCAGGCTGCTGTCAAGGCTTTTTTGGCGCGCAGACAATTCTCTACGAACTTCTTTTCGCAGAATATTTGTTCTTTTGTAGCATTTCTAGAGCCCCATGACACGCCTACGCGATTGTCGGGGAGTCACAGCTAGGTCAACAACGGGGAGTGACCAATCTTTGCACAACCTTTGTTCCCTCGTTTTCCCAGTTTGGCTCCGCTGGCTACACCCCATCTGAAACCTTCCTGGTGTAAAGCTCACCTCTCGTTTCTTGTTGTGACATCAATCGCGTAGATGCGGAAAACATGTGACGGTAGACAGAGAAAGCTCTGTTTTAAAATGAGCCTAGCGATATGTTCGCCCGGCTTGCTGCCCTGAGTGTTAATGAGTGCAAGGTGCTTGGTGGCACAAGGGGACGGTAATAATATTATCCTATTCCCCATCGTGAAATGTTTGCTGCGCTTATGAAAAAACTAAAATATTTATTAACGTTAATTGTCCGGCGAAATAATCATCATGGAAATTCCCATCCTTGTTATCACCGTATAATGTGCATGCTGCGTATCGAATTCTCGCTGGTGATCTATCGCGTTAGGCGATTCCATCTTAACATTGTCGTTTACGTATAGGGGGAAAATGCAACTACAGACAGATCATCGTTTTCGTAGTCTAATCGCTTTGCCGGATAACGGTGTTGAACGTATGAGTGATTGATGCTGGGACAGTTTCGTTTTTTGTCCCTTCGCAGCGACACTACTGCCGCTCTGCTCAGCAACTCGTATACCACTTAGACAACGGGCCTGCGCGTTGTGACTGTGACGTCTTATCAGAAAGCTTATCGCTCCATTGGAAGTCATGCTTCTAGAAAAAAACAAAAGTGGTCACGACGTCGCTTGAGCCCGGCATACCTGGAACGTGCACAAACTCTCTCGGTGTTACTGAGTGACGATGCTGTTCGGATCGCCCAAAACGTTTGTTGTCTTGGAGGAGGAGGAACACGACGACGAAACAATGCCTCATCCTTGGTTTTACGCCCCCTGAAACGAGCAAGCATAGCACGTTCTGCGCGTGCAATATTAGAAGCGGACTCCTATCTTCCGCGATATTTGACGAGTGAAAGGTCTGACATTAATGTAGGTTACCGCGTGTTGCTGGGATTTTCTTAAAGCAAAATATCGCGTAGGAAATTGGGAAATATCGTAGCTTTCTGGTAACTTACTTCAATACACTCTCTACACTGTTATCGCAACTGCCGTCTTCCTGGTAGCACGATCTCGTAGTAGGATCCGTCGCGCATCGAAACAGCTAGACACGCAGCTACGCATTACACTGTGCGGTGACGATGAGAGATACAATTCTCGCTGCACGCAACTTCCATAGGGTTTCACGTTACGGACCGAGTCGAGCTGCTGCATTGCAGTCGTGGTGGTGGTGGATCTCCATTTCCTTCGTGCCGGCGAGAAATATAAACAAGGCGTAAGGAGCAACCAACGAACAGAGTGCACGAAATAAGGAGCTAAGAGCTGCGGAAAGCATAAAGAAGAGACGACGCGGATGGGGCAGGCCATAGCCATAAAACGCTGGCGCTATATAGTACAGAAGGTACAAGACGCGGGTTCCCGAACCGTGGTGCAGTCTGGCCGCTGCAGGCCCGGGTCCGATCCCGAATTCGGAATGGTCTAGGCGCGACGAGGGCGGCGTGGTCACGTCCGCCGGCGGCGCCTCTGCGGGCAGCGTGTCGCCATAGATTTTGTGCGGGGACGTCAGCTTAAAATAAGTGCGCACGTGCTTCAGCAAGCCGCATATTCGGCGTTTCTTCCTTCCTGCCTTCTTTCTTTCTTTCTGTCTGTCTGTCTGTCTGTCTTTCCTTCTAATTCTTTCGTTCGGTCTCTCAGCCGCAGACATACGTAGCTTTTGGAAAGAACTTACAGGCAGCAGCAAAAGGTCGTTTTTTTTGTTGTTGTATGTACCGTAACGGCCATTGCGAGGCAGTTCAAAGGAAGAGGCCGAATAGGATTATGCTTTTATTAAGTGCGTGCTTTCGTCTCACCGTCTTACTGCTTTAGCGTTACTTTTTTGTTCATCTTTATCTGGGAAACGTGTGTGTGAATGCAGAAATATGAAGTTCAGTACGTTTGAGTTAATTAAGCTTGAAGACGCCCTGGGTGGAATACTACATAAGTGGTGGTTTACTCGGTAGTTTGAATAGAACTACTTAAAAACCACGCTTCGCGATCGAGTCAACCGACACTGAAGGCAAGGACAGCAGATAGGAAAAACATATGGTGTTCATCGAAGTCTATAAGTGATAAAGTACAGGAAAGAAAATGAAAGTGGATGAAAAATAAAAACTCATCTTTAGGCCAGTTCGATTCGGGCCCAGGTCATCCACATGATGGGCAAGCATTTTCTTGTTGTTCACTTTGATTTCTCTTAACCTCATCATTTCTGGGTTTCGATTAAAACAACTTGTAATTTTAGCTGTGCTTTTCTTCCCTTCGTAACGTTCTCGCTCCATGTGATTGTGTCTAACAACAAATCGAACTACTCCGCTGGTTTCTGTCCCCTCTCACAATACGAGGAATAAAGCACGCTTTCGGTGGTATTCTTGAAACAAGACATTGACGGGCTCTTACATTCGTCGCGGGAGGCTTTGTGCGCCTGTTAGCTCCCGGAGGAAGTATTATAGCTATTCAGCGAAAGATTATCAACGGTACCTCGAAACGCGGTGCCGTTTCGCATCGGGTTGCGAGAATGGCACTTTGTGTCGCTGTTGGCTCACAAACCTGATCTAACATGTACACCACGTGAGCTGACTATTCGGAAATCTAGAAACATCGAGGATATTTCAAAAAACGCATATTCCCTAGGGCCTTCCTGGCAGTTTGGCTCCATTAGATGAAACTACATTATTACCATTGCCTTTCAGGTGACATTCATACGGCGCATTACAGTTCCTTCCAAATTAAACTGCATGTTCTCTGAATAGGCCATGCACTCCCATAAAGATTTGCTTGCTGTCAATGTTAGCTTTATTTTATTAATCATTCTGTTACGGCAGCATACAGAGTCGGGAGACTTCGTTTGGTTTCTCGGAAGCGCGGAGCTAGAAATATAAATACAAGGCAGACGTGACGAACAAAACATCAAAACAAAGCAAATAGCTGACTGAGGCAGCCATTATCTAAGGTGTCAGGCGCACTAACACAAAGAACATGATGTCAGGTGTGAAATATGTCACATACAATGAGGAAACACTAAACGATACAATACAAAGCGACGGGTAGCCAGCGCCTGAAAATGCCACGACGCTTTCTTCTGGCTGCCCAGCAGGGTTCTGTCTCACCAAATAGCGTTGAAACGGCAATTAGCTAAATGATTTCTAGAATGCGCTCGTTCAGAGCCGAAGAGACGAAGGAATTTGTGAGGAAAAACACAAAGCGTTGTCACGCATCAAGGCTGAAAAAACAAAACGAAATGTGGATAAGAAAATCAAAGGAACGTTAAGGGAACTGCCAGGCCATTTCGGGAAAGCAATTACGAAGTCACCATGATTGTTCTGCGGCAGAAAAAAATTAATCTAGCAAGAGAGAATCAGAATGCGAGGGTAGCGGGGAGTGGAGTGTTGTCGGTTCTGTTATGGTTCATTAAGAATATCGTCGCTGCACAACAGGCACCAGTTCCGGAAAGTGCGCGACGGAAAAAAGCGTGAACGCTGCGACGGCCCGCTTCCAAGCTTTCTTTTTCCTTCCTTTCCTTCTCTCTCTCTCTCTTTGTACTTTCAAATATGTTTGCAATGATTTGGTGTTCTTTAGCAAGTTTCTCTTGGAACGCCTCTCAATGAACGACATTCCAGAAATCATTTAGCAACTGAAAAGAAAGAAAGAAAGAAAGAAAGAAAGAAAGAAAGAAAGAAAGAAAGAAAGAAAGAAAGAAAGAAAGAAAGAAAGAAAGAAAGAAAGAAAGAAAGAAAGAAAGAAAGAAAGAAAGAAAGTGAAGAACAATTTCCCTTTCTTCCTCGCTTTCTACTTTTCTTTCTTTCTGACATGCCTAGACAAAGGGAATTTTCAATTTGCGGCGCGATAAACACTATTACCTGAGCTGGACACAGAAGCTTGGCACACAGTTTCTGTATGTAGGGGACTCTCGACCCCAAACATTTACGTGTTCTAAGTTGAAAGAGACAAAAAAAAGGTGGGCGCTTTGTCTGTTTTGTCATCTTTAATACCTGATTCGAAGCGAAGTGCTGTAGTTGCCCCAAGCTTTTGCGAAGTTGTTCTTTTTTGAGCTTGCAAACAAGAATAGAAATAAAGAAACCCAGTCGGTATTCTTTCCAACAAAAGAAAGAAAGAAAGAAAGAAAGAAAGAAAGAAAGAAAGAAAGAAAGAAAGAAAGAAAGAAAGAAAGAAAGGAAGAAAGAAAGAAAGAAAGAAAGAAAGAAAGAAAGAGAACATTTCCGGTAAAAAAAAGCCTTGCATGAATCATATGGCACAAACCGGGCTAAAGGTTGAAAAATTCAGTTCTCGATCTGTTCACGAAGATGGCCCGTCCGTATATTAGGCGAGCAAATAGTTTACGTTAGCAGGGTTAGCGCTGCAGCAACTCTAAGTGAATCCGTGCACCCGCTTTTTACTCTACAGTGTCTGTTTTCTTATTCTCATATTTGTTATTTTTTGGAGCCTACATTGAGTATTAGCTAAATAAGCGAGAAAGTGTTTTTCCGATTGTGAAAGAAGCCCGCGAATAAACGCCAAATTGCCGCCCCACTGGCCACTCGAGGAACTTTGCCTGTATTTGCGAGCTTCTTTCACGCTCGGAAAAAAAAAAAACACATTTATGTAGCACATGTTGAGCAACAGAAAGCTGTATCGAGAGTTTTTCATGGTGCTCTACAATTGTCTCACTGACACATTTCATATAATTATAATATTTGTTAAGTCGAATAATTAATTAATTATGTAATTAGGCGGAGTGCAAGATATACTCCGAGTGTCTGCAAGGGACGGAAGCAACATTACCTTGGCTCTGTCCAGCTACTTGGTATTTGCATATTTTTGAATCTTCCTGTATGACAGTTGCCACATGCTGTGTATGCACAGAACTGGACTTGCAGGACGTACTTTTGGCGAGCTTTCGCAACATTCCATTCACTGAAACAGTGAAGATGCTTCGCCGCATGATGCAAGTTTCTGTAGCAAAGCACGCTTTACAGGCGCACCTGTCGATTTTTTGTACTCGGAACTTCGCGCGTTCGATCCACAACTAAGACATGCCGCGTTTTGCAGGGCCCGAATTGAAAGTTTGCGCAGACCCCACTCACGCGAAAACCTGTGTTAGGCGAAAGCATCTACAATGAAGACGTCCATGTGTGATCGCGATCGGATGGTCGTAGTCGGCATGCCAACGTCGTCATGGCGACGTCACCATGCCATCTTCGTCATCATCACGCCGTCGCCTTCATGTCACACTGGTTGTCGTCACCTGCCAGGAGCATTGCCCCGATTCGTGTCAGTTGTCTCGATGGGCGTTATTTCAATGCACGTACCCTTCATTTTTTTTTGTCTTTGACAGGTGATAATTTCGTTATTCTGTTATAGAGAACCTCAAACGAAGAGCTAAAGATTTCTGACTATTCCACGTCACGCAGGAGAAATTGACTTCCACGAAATGTACCAGCGTCGTGAGAACTGCGTAACTTCATTTGATTTGATATGCAGGGTTACCTGAGTTTAGTTGTAGTAAAAATGTGGCGTAGGCCCGTCGCAAGCATATCCTTCCCAGGCGTCCCTGTCAACAGGTGTTATTATCCAACAATTATTTCTTTACTAGCTTGAAAACGCCGAAAGATCAAAAAGAAAGTGCTTTGCGGGATGCTAGTTACAAGTTCACTAAAAGGAAGTAAATGCAATAGTAATATTTTCTCATCTCCTTCTCTGCACTCAGCGCATCTAGTCAGTGTTGACCGAGGCAACAGTTGCAACAATGCGAGCTGAGCGTCAGCGCAACAAGCTGCGTGTGTGTGGCGTTTTCTCACACACACACACAAAAAAATAAAAACACAAAGGTTTACAAATTAGCATTCATATTACTTGCCTTTGGCGCATGATGTACGAGGACCACCGAATATCATACCGAATCTCTGGAAGAATTTTTCCGCAACTTATAACGGCCGCAATCTTTCAGCGGACGTGCAGCTCAGCAGTACGGCAATACTAAGAGAATATGAGAAGATAAACGGTCAAATCGGTGAGGGAAGCTGCATTACAGGCCGGAAACTTCAACGGCGCGAGTAATTTTTCATTGTTTCGAGACTGGCATTACTCTTTACTCTGTTAATCCTTATTATTCTGATCAAAATCTATTATTCTTATCAACTGAGCAGTGCGCGCACCTTTCTATCTCCATCCATCTCCACTGAAACCCGATATTAATGAGTAATGACGAATATTTGTGTGCGTATATTATGGTGCCCGGCGTTCAACCAGCGGCAGACTCTGGAGTGGGTAATCGATCATTTTTTTTGTCGTTAGGAGAATTATATTTTCCGGAAAGGGAGTGGTTCATCTCCATGAAAGGTGAGATTTAAAAAAAAATAAGAACTTCATGTGAGCCCGCGAAGGATCGCAAAATGAAAAAAAAAGACAGAATATACTCTAAGGTATAAGGAAGACAACGCGACCGTTAAATCAAAGCGGAGCGATATTGGAGCAGTGCGTCACGGCGGCAGAAAATTGGCTTTGTATGCTCGACGGAGACAGCAGCGCGAAGAATTCCCGATGAAGGCACACACACCTTTATGCCTCTCGAAAGAGGAGTTGCTGACATCGCTAATACAGTGAAGTGGGCTTTCAAGTTGGAGGCGATGGGAAGTCGGCGATTTTCGCGAGCGGTCGTGGAAAACAAGCGACGTCTTTGGCAAACTATATATATATATATATATATATATATATATATATATATATATATATATATATATATATATATATATATATATATACATGTATGTATATAATCTATGCGTCAAATCCCCTCGAATGGAAGCAAATTTGCTCTTTTATGTCGGTGCAGGAATTGAGATTTCACTAGCGCTCGAAAAGAAAATGCCTGACGCGTCCTTACATTACGTTGACAGATGGAAGCGCACACTTTGCCGCCTAGCGTCTCCTGGCACACTATTTTCTTTTTCATTAGCGTTCACACAGACTTACTGCAGTTGTTTTGTATATAAAACGCACTAAAAATAAATGCGTTTGAAGTGACACAAAGGCATTCCGGTTTGGCGATTCGCTTCGCGGAAGGGTGTTTGCTTGCCGCCACTTGAGATTACTTACCGGGAATTTAGAGGTGCTTGCCTTAACTGAATTCGCTATTCATTATTCGTTCTTTTTTAGTGGTTCTTTATATCGAGAGTACTTAGGTTGGCTGAGCGAGGGCCCTCTTAAGGAAGGTTGAATAAGAATTTTAGATCATGCTTGGGTTTTGGTGGGTGCGCATGGCTGTGTGTGTGTGTGTATGTGTGTGCTTGTGTAAATCGTGTTTGTGCGCGTGTGTGACCACTGCGCACATTCTATTTCTGACCCGACACCTGGGCTTGCATGACAGGCTGCCAGCCAAAAAAAAAATGAAGGTCCAGGTTTTTTTCTTGCGCACAACGTACACCATGTGCAATTGTGCATGTGCAACTGGGCATGTGGACACACTCGGCCACATCCACTGAGTGAGGTTGTGCTAGGTGCCCGAATAGATGAACAGAAGAGGCAAGAAGTGAAATCGAAAACACAACACTGAAGAACTGATCTACACAGAAGTGGCGATGTGGGAAATGGAAAAAGCCGAGTATGAAAAAAAAAAAGCGTAGGAAACAAAACGGAATCAGAGTGCGCGTTGAGCGAAGAGTGTTGGGCTTAGTAGTGATAGGACATGGAAGTGAAGTACGTATAAGTGGAAAAAAGAGATGTGAAGAGATTTAACTAAGCATCAGAGAAAGTTTCACTTGTTACTCATTTAGATATGTACATGAGGTCGGTCTTTTTTAAAAATTATTTTCTCCTTTCGCTTTCTGTACAGTGTAGTCGTTGTTGTAGCAAAGACAAGATATAACAATGTTTTGTATTCTCGTGAACGTACCAACATGCCCAAAAAGCTGAAGTGATATCAAGACTGGAACGGTTTGAGTGATCCCACTGAAGAAGGAACTGTAATAATTACCTGGTAGGAGCACGAAATGAGATGTTGCGAGAGGAAGTAGACTCGACGCACCAAAATCGAAACGGATTTCGATCGAGGCCGTTTCGTGTTATTTTTTTGTTTTGCCGAGAACGTATAATAATAAAAGTAGAGGCAGCTAGAAACGCCAGGAGAAAGGATATTCAATCACGGCACTTCATTCATAGGTGATGCGACAGTTAATTGCAGTCTATCCGAACGGCCGGTATCTGCACAAGCTAAGTTTCTCTCACAAACAATAGACGCTTATCGGACGATCCAATCCCGGACACCCATAAATGGTGGCGCCTCTTCAGTGCATCCGCGCCCTTTCCTCAGTTTATATTTGTTTTCTTACAACACCGGATTCTCGAGAGAGGTCCATCTCGGCGATAAGGCAGCTCGAGGCCAAGTAAGACAGTGACGAAGGGCGAGATTAGATTAACGCATTAAGAAAGAAAACCAGAAGTGTGGTCACAGCAGCACACGCCGAAACAGATGAGCGTCGCAGTTAAACGACGATCAAGCAGGGAGTATGCCGGGAACACGGCTACACTGCAGGCCTTGCTGTCCACCGTGTGCACTGATCTCGGCGCTGTTGTAGCATGCGCAGCAGTCACGCATACGTTGCCAGTGGCGGTAGTGTTCGTCGTAGAATGCTGTACGTGTTCCACCTTGAAGACATGCCTGGACAACGGGC
The DNA here is from genome assembly GCF_038994185.2 of Dermacentor albipictus. NCBI lineage: Eukaryota > Metazoa > Arthropoda > Arachnida > Ixodida > Ixodidae > Dermacentor > Dermacentor albipictus. Next base: position 42,528,184 of record NC_091826.1, read on the forward strand.
TTCTGTTCCCGATTACGCACTTGTGAGGCAAGTTTCGAGACATTGCGCTGGCTGGTTACGGAGCGACGTTGGCGTCATTCGACTGCAGAAGCGATCGGGAGTGCCACAGCCTTGCATCTGCGTTTGCAGTGAACTTTGACTTTCTGATTTCTCATCACGTAGCTCCATCTCGGTGAGTGCTGCGCTTCGGTCACGCGGTCCGTATATCTAAGACAGCCGGCGTGCACTGAAATATTTTTGGACGTGTCCGATAGACCGACGGTGGGAGCGGCTTCTTTAATATTAGTTGTTACTACGTATACTTACAGCCTTGGGCCACCCTTGGCTCGACTGCGTTTGTGCATGTTGTCAACCGATGGCAACAGCTTCTCTTTCTTTTTTTTTTCAAGTAACAGTAGTTACTTGTGTCAGGCTAATTGTGGCGCTTCATTTAGACCGACGCTCCCCGGATGGCTGCGGCAGTCTCGGTTCTTTTATGTGATGAAATAGAAGGCAACAGGCAAAGGCGTCGCACTTATCTTCAAGCTTCGCGAATAGGCAAGCCAGCAGACAGTGTTTTTCGTCTAATTGCGTCGGAGACATTGGTCTTTTCTTAAATGTTATTGCGCCCCTACTACGACTTCGTGTCAAGATGCAAGTGGGTGTGAATCGCTATAAGTGAAGCGTGGTTTCACGTGTGGAAAAGGGCACTCGTAGTATTTTTTACCACCATTACTTAGCTGCACTAAAGAACTGGGCATATCTTACAGTCTGCAGGACAACATAGTCGTGTTGCGGCCAAACTTTCATGGGGTCCCTTTATCACTTTTTATCTTTGGTTTTAGCCTTCGCTATCTCCTGAGCCTTTCTCTCTGCCACGCCCCTTATTTTCGATGATTTCAACCAATGCCTCATTAAACTGCCCACCCGTCATTGATGAGATCTTCGTGCGTTTAAAGCCGAACATGAATGCATGTTGAAACGTTGAAGTATGTGGTTTCCAAGTGCGCATGTAGGATTCGGAGAAAGCTTAAACTTCGCGATTGAAAGTGAAACGGGATAGCATTCAAAGATCCCTGACTGCTTCTCATACTTTCCGGGAACTGCAGCTTTTGTAATCGTAGTATTTACCAGGAAACACTGGCTGCGAACGCTATGGTTGAAGTCAAGGTTTCTGGTAGAAGCGCGGCTTCCTGCGCGGACCGCGATGCGTGGAGGTGAGTGCCATTTCTAAGTGTTGCGAGGAACCGCGCCCCTGTATGCATGGTAGAAACTCTGAAAATGGGCTTGTGTTTCAGGTTCCGCGCAGCAGAATTATGTTTTCTCGTATATTAAAATTACAGTCCGACGCTATCATGTCTGTAGGTTGTGTGTAAGTAGTAATTTGTGGTTTTCCTTACATATATTATTTTAAGAAATTCACTCAGTTCAGTAACCTCATTGCGTTACAGAGAGGACCTGCATTGTTGGATATGCGTGGTTTGGAATGCTATTTCGCGAAAAAATTGTCGAGGCTAGACGCGGGATGCCGGATTTTCTGCGACAAAGGACCCTTCACGCTATCGCGTTAAAACGCGGTAGTATAGATACAAGCAGATTCCTGTATATTACAGACAGGTGCTCTCCTGTGGAAAACCAGTCTTATTTTATTAAACACTTTCTTGGCGCATCTAGGCTGCTTTAACTTCTATGTATATACCACAAAAAGATTGAGTTCCCTCGCTTTCGTTTAGCTATTGTGGAAGTTATTGTAGAGGCGCTGGCTATCAGGGTGCATTGGTTTACATTGTTTTTTCATTTTTTCTGGTTTGGAATTTTTCACAGTTTGGCGTTCTTGACTAGCACACGCAGCTAACGCATAAAGACTGCGCAATGCCGGCCTGCGAAGCAGTCACCAAATATAGTTGAGTAAGCAGGGTCTACACCTGCCTCGCTGTGCTCAAGAGCAAAGGTGACCGTGATATGTTCTAAAGCTTTCATGTTTTCGAGCTCACTATGAAATAAACAGCAAGTTTTCAAGTATTATAACGCAAATAAGTAGCACTCGTTCGTTTGATAAATATAAAATAGAAGAAAGATTTGTTAAAAAAACGATATGAAAGCATAAATTCCAACAATATATATAAGGCAAGGCTTATAAAAAAATAATAAAGAACTGCAGTGGATGCGAAAGGGAAAAAGTCCCGCGAATTGTGAACACCAGCTTCCAGTGGAATATGTCCGTCGCATTTCTTTTCGCATTTCCTAGATCTCAGCGGCCTCGCCTATACAGCTCCAAGCTAAAGCCTGAAAAAAAAAAGAAGAATCAAGAAAGGAAAGAAGAAAAGTAAGAAAAAAAAATGAATGCGACGTTTTTACACGCCCCTCCGCATATCAGAATGTTATCCGTTCCATGCGGGTAGTTCTCTTTTGCCGCGCTTCGCTCACCCCGTGGTGTCAGCCTCAATCTCCTCTCTGACGCAAATTTTTATTTCAGGGATCGGCGGCATCGGGGAATGTTATAGAGGCGTGCCCTACTATGGCACGACGCCGTGCCCAACCAGCTGTCTCTTTGTCCCCCCCCCCCCCCCTCCAACCTTTATTGAGTTTCATTTTACATGTTTTTTTCTCCATTTTTGTCCCTTAAGCTACTCGCATTTCTAACGGCTTGTCAGACCGCTCCTAGGTCGAGCGAAATAACTGACCGAGTGGGCACAGAAAAATAATTCAAGCGGTGTGGTTTCCGATAAAACGCGGGTTATAATGACAACTACGAAACGACGCGAATAAATGTAACCGCAGTTGTAGATTGAATGACACGGGGGAAAAAGGGGCCTGGAGGAAAAAGCGATGTTCTGTCACGATAGAGAGCGAGAGAAAGCAAAGGGATAAATGGTAGAAAGGTCAACCAGACGAGAATTCGGTTTGTTACCCTACGAATCCGGTAAGAGAGAGGGGGAAAATAAAATATAAGGAGGAGGTGAACGCGGCGCGCACATCAGTACGGCGCACAACAACACAAAGGGTTGTTGAGGTCCGTGCATTTGAAAACACTGCAGTACCACACAAGTGGCTTTCTACGCCAGCAGTGAAAGTAAAAAAAAATGGCTGTGGCTTAGCTAAAGTTAAGCCCGGGATGCGAAGCATACTAGCCTTTATTTTAACGAGACAGCGTTAAGGAGCTCGTGTCGCAGAAAAACCGGTGTCGTCGGCGTCGGCGTCTGCGGCGTTGGCCGTGAGTGATAAATCCCAGCAGGCACTTCATGAATGAAAAACAACTTGCAAGATGGGCTGGGTGGGAATCGAACCAGGGTCTCCGGAGTGTGAGACGGAGACGTTATACCATTGAGCCACGAGTTTTTTTTCTTTGTTTTACTGAGCCACGAGTTCGATGCTTCAAAGCGGTACAAAAGCGCCTCTAGTGAACGTGGTGTTGCCTTAGAAACGAGCTGTTTATAAGGCTCAGGCGTTGTCGCTTGCTCAGGAGCACATTTCGTTGTCGCGCCGAACGCTGCGTTGCTCGACGCTCACCGCGTCCGATGCGGGGCGCGTAGTCGCTGCCCCGTAGCCCATTGTCTTACACCCCTTGGCGGGTCGACGGGAACGCTATCGCGTTCCACTCTTGAATGCGAAGCTTCAGCGTCCGCTTTGCAGCTGTTATGACGTCATATGGTAGCTACGCGGCCGCGCGCGGCGCAGCAAGTAAGAGCGTGGTTGTGCGGCTAGTATGCTTCGCATAAAAAATGCTCCAAAGAAAAAAAAACACAGCTGCTAAGCTTCGCATCTGTGGTTAAACAGGCACAGCAAAGAAGGCCTTAAATAAAATGGAGACGGAAAATACTGAAAATGTGTGGTGACCGAAAAGAAACTTCACATGACGCTCGTCTAATTCATTGATATTCCGTCACTCGCATTGCACGACTGCACTTCTCGACTATGCCTCTTGTATGCCTCCTATCTTGAACGGAAGTCGGGACAGCCACTCCCAAAACAATCGCTAAGAACATTTTTGTCTCTCAGTCACATTCGATCCATAAACTGCGTGAAAGGCCGCGCATCTAATGCATTTAATTATTTGTTGACTCAATGCGCCTTTCGAGCAGAACACACCAGCGATATTGTAGTGTGTACACATTGCGCAATATTAAAGGTAACACACCGCCTCGAAAGAAAAATAGGCCGCTGTTAGAACGATGTTCTAGCTCTTGTGCGACTGCCTGTTTTTGTTCCTTAGAGATTTGCATTTGCGGAATGTGCATACAGTTGCCGTTCCTGTTGCAGGTTAGCGTCATCCTATTTACATCCATAATCTTACATGACCAGCAGTGGGATCCTGTAAAGTATTTTGAAATAGGGAAATATGTGAACAGTAAACAAATAGGTCAAGTCCTCTAATTTCTCTTCTTAAATAAATAACTTAAGCAACATTATGCACCCTAGAGTAGCTTTTTTGCATCGGAAACGAGCAAAGAAAGGTCTCCAGTGGCCACAAGCTGAAAAATTTCACTGTTTTTAGGGGGACACGTCGTATTTATGAACATGAAATTGCGTGATAAAAAAAACACGAAAGAAATCTTCAAAATTAGTTATTCAAGTAATTATTCTAGGAATATTATTTCTTTCTAGAAACCCGATTCGGTTTTAGTACATTATGTTGTAAAAAGCAATGTCTTACATCTCTTTTCTATTGCTCTAATATATTGTTGCAACAAAGCTGTTCCGTCTGACATCCTTTCGCTGAGGCTTAACAAAGTTGTGGCGTTGCGCTACTAAGCCTGTGGTCGAAGGTTCGGTTCCTGGCTGCGATGGCTACATTTCGATGGGGGATGGAATACCAGCCACTCGTGTACTTAGTACTTACTTAGGTGCCCGTCGAAGGCCCTCATGTGGTGAAAATTGTTCCAGGTGACCCGCCCACTACAGCGTGCCTCATGATGAGATCGTCATGGCGCCGCATATAACGCCATAATTGATTCTATGTTTACAGTTTCTTCAACGCCCCTCACCTTGTACTCTAGATTCTTAAAGGAAGTCTTACGGCCTCTTGAAATGCGCTACAATGCCCAACCGTATCGCTGCCACACTTTTCTAATGCACGCGGCGTCCAGGTATAAGGCGTTGTGCACGCGTTGTTTGCGAATATTGACTGAAGCTAAAGGTGAGATGTTGCACTTGTTACTGTGACGGCCATTACTTTCTGTACGTGCATTACGAGCAGTGTGCTGCTGCCTTTGATATATATGCACGAAACGCATCTTGTGCACGCGTCCTCTTTCCGACGCGGAAGATGTGTAGTCGCGCGAAAGAAGCGCGGAACGTTTCATTTATTGCACGCACGATTTGGGCTGCGAGCTCCGGGCAACCATAGTCGTTTCTCGCGTCTCGAAAATCGCGTGAATGGCAGGGACGTCGATCTCCACCTTGCGATTCCGTCGATCGCTTCAAACCAAAGCCGCTGCATAAACGAATCAGCTAAAAGATCGGCTCCACAACCGCGATGCATATACCGGAACGTGGATCCAAACATTTTACGACGTCATCGACTACATCACTTCTCGGTGTTTCGATTATGGGGCCCTATGAGCCCTGTATTAAGGACGAAAGGGGTTGCAACAATTACGGTAACGACCGTGACTTAAGGAGCCTAACAGTGCCAGCAGGAAAAAAAATAAAGAGGAACAAACGAAGAAATCGCGAATGAATGTCCGCATGGGAAATCGCACGTCGGCACAAAAAAGATGGCTTGGCATGCGCTTATGTCTCCACGACATACACAATATCGAGGAGTCCACGGTCAGCGCGAATGGCTGCGTTCGCTAATTCCTTTTGTCATCGTTCTTTCCGCTACGTCGACTCGATCTCGTCGCTGCCCTCTTCCTTTGCCGCCGACCGAGCCCCGTATTAATGGAACGGGGGGGAAGGGGGGACGCGCGACACGTGTCCCCAACGGCGAGCCTTGGGACCTCACGTTCGGGTCATTCCGGTTACGGCCCGAGGCGCACACATACAGAGCGGGGGCTTCGACATTTACGATGCAGCGATGGATGGCCGTTTCGAATTTTATGACGTCATTAAGAGGGACAGGAGCAAGGTGAGGTCTTCGCGGCGAATAGGGAGAGACAGGAATGAAAGAATTCAGTGAGGGCAAAAAGGGAGGAGAGGGTGGGGATGATAGGGAAGCTTTGGGGAATCCAAGAACGGAAAAATGGGAAACGGGGAGGAAATGGGGACACAGTGAGACGCCGAAGGAAAGACAATAAGGAATGGCGTAGGAGTTGCCGGGAAATGTCAGCGGTCAAAGGAGATCGTGGCTGACTTTTGCTTGTTTATTTTTTTTATTTGGCTCGCGGATGAAAGCGAGGCGTTCTGTGCTTGTCGCTATATCAATTGACGTTTGCTCGATGACCTCGTAGAAGTAAGGCGAGAGATTAAACTGTTTTGAATGGTAGACGAATACTGAGTAAAGATTGATGCGTTGCATATTCTTTGAGCGTAAGCTGGTGAGTGATTGCCCACTTGTCGTTCCGGCGCTACTGCAAAAACGAATCGGCTCTCAAAAGTGAATGGCGTTTAAGAGGTGAATACTTGTTAACTGTTTCTCATATAACCTAGTACTTCGGACGACCTGAAAGTACGTGAATGTTACATTTGTTAATGTGCTGCTCTTGAAGACAAAAGTAAACTAGGTGAAAAGGCGGAAAATGAAATATTTCTCATCGCACAAGCTATTCTAAGGATGAGGCGAAATTTCGCTCTTGTCTTTAATGAATCAGAGAAGGTACTTGTTTTACGGCTAAAACGTAACGAGGTCTTGAGGGTCTAAAATTTCGCGCGTGTTAGATCAGGCTACATCAATACTACGGCCGCAGATGAAATCCTAATATTTTACATGGCTTACCGCCTGCTATAAACCTTACCACAACCAAAACGAAAATTTAAGAGACAGAAATGAACAGCTACTTTTCGGGAAAAAAAACTTTCTTTATGAATAGTTCCGACTTAGGGACTAAGCCGACGCAATGAAATTGACTTCGTAGCCAAGTCTCAAAACATTGCACAAAAAAGCACGCATAGCGTATGCACGGAAACTTGGTTGGCGGTTTTTAAGACTCGAGAGAGAGGAGTTCTGCTGGCGCCAGAAATACGAGTGGACGTAATATATAAAAGGCACATAGGTTAGTCCTCCCTGAAATACGAATAACTTAAGCCGCCAACGCAACTATTGCAGCTGTGGCATTTATTCGAAATTTGTCTGTGTATGCTTGAAAGTGCTTTCGTTGGCTTCTGAGCGAATATTTAGGCTTATGGATTGGCTTTCGTCTAGGAAACTGCTCTTTCCTGGCAGGTACTTGCATGTCGTAGAGAAAAAAGAAAACACACCGGAACTTTTCACCTCGAAAGATCACAACCAAATTTCGATTGACAGTGTTCCTGCTTTCTATTTTCTCTCCGCAATGTATAATTAGCTGCGGTGGACATTCTTAAATGCAAGATAATCATCATTTTGGTTGATTTTGTGCTCAGTCGCTGTGTTGGTCGACTAAATGGGCTGATCAGCTGAAGTGTGTTGCCACCGACCGCTTGAAAGATTCTACGAGTCGGCTGCTCTGCAAGGCTGTTTTTCGAGCGAAAACTCGCCTTCACACTACTCTTCTTCCTTTATCTTTGTTCCTCCCACGGAAGAAACGCGAGTAAGAAGGCTTTCCGGGAATAGGAACGTGTGGAAAAGTGCCCCCTAGCAGCATTATGCACCTGAAATACCACACTCCTTTGTACACGTCTCGTACACGTCTTGTACACGTCTTTTGTACACGTCTTTTGTACACGTTGTGGAGAGCGTCCCCTTACATTGAGTCCCTTATTTCTTAACGATCGACTGGGCTGAAGAATATTTACCCAACCATACCCGAAGCTCCCGAAAGAGGACGCAGAAACTTAGACAACTACAAACAAACGCTTTCTCACTTGGCACAAAATAGCATCTCATTGACCCCACACTTTAGGGATACGAGTGCAAACTTTTCCACACGCACTGTACCACATGGTATGTGAATGTGACCGAAACTCTGGCATCCCCTTTATCCCCCTCCCCAGGCCGAAATAGTGGGCTACGCAGCTCACCAGCCTCAACCCTGATTAGAAGTGTGAGCTGGTGAACTGGGCCAGGCAGGCGGCCAGGTCAGAATGCTTCTGGGACTGAGGAGGCCGTCCACGAGGGAGGTGACGAAACAACTTCGTCTGCTCGCAATAACATTCCATCTTCATCATCTCAAGCGTCTCCAAGAAACCTTCTTACACCAATACCCACACTAGCTTGCGTTCTATATAGATGGTGCCAATGACTCATAGCGTCAGCGCCCCCTGGCTTTGGATCCGACATACCTGAATCTCCCTATTCATCCCAAATTTGTTATGTAAACGTAGTTTATTTAGACCTATCCGCCTCACCGAGAGAGCATATGCTTCTTACAAGTATGTCTGTTAGAAGTATGCGCAGCATACAAGGCAATGAAAATGTTCTACTAGAGGGAGAATTTTTGCCATTCAGTTCATCTTTTACCACCGCGGAACTCTAGCAGACTGGACATTGAGCTTGAGGTGATTCAACGGTGGTGATGCTGTCGATTTGGAACAATGCGCAGTTTTTCTGGTCGAGGCATTTAGGCTGGAAAACAGCCCTTATCGCGTATGCAGAGGTTCATTTTTGTGAAAGGTCTGTTGTAGGAATGAAGCTGGTTCGAAATACATAAATAAAGTTCAGTGAAAGCTAACCGAATTTTACTAGACATACAGGGCTTGCTACGTCAGATGGGGGGATTGGAGTGGTATTAAAGCTACTCTAAAGAAGAAAGTAAGCAGAGAAACAGGAATGAGACGAAGCTCACATTTTGCTCGCTACCCAAATACTCAAAGTAAAGTATTAATGCAGAAACATCTTTCGCCGAATATCCAGGCAAAATTTATCACGCGAAAAGTATATTTTATCTGCACAAAAATCTGCAGCTGATCATTATAATAGTGGAAATGTCGATGATTAGCAGATTTATAAGCGATAAGGAACAATAAAACTAAAGAAATACAAATTGACCAGACAGAATACCCATATGATCGGATGTTTGCATATCGATAGGGGTACATAGAACTCCATACAAAATGCATGGGGGGAGCCTATAATAGGCATGGGCCAACTAAAATTTTTTTTTGGGGGGGGGGGGTGCAATTTGAAGTTTTGGGGCGGCACAACTGAAGTTTTGGGGTATGTTTACGCATACTTAGACAACTCCACTGGAGTTTCTGCATGTTTTTTCTTTATCGCCAACTTTTGCAGATAGGTATTGTGAAAGTGCTGATAAGATCAGAATTCCTCCTCAGTAAGCAATGTCAAGCATCAATTCTCCACTTGCACGCGTGTCCTAAATTTACCACGAAATAACTTATTTAGTTAAACTTTTCTAAATCTTTAGCTAGAATCTCGGCGTGATACATCTTTATGTCCCACGTTGATATTACTTTTGCGTTAGAATAAGATTAAGCATTTACACCTCTATTGTGCGATATTTCCAAAGATTTCTGCTCTTTACCATTGAAGCACGTGGTACGTGCAGACACCCACCTGTCCGCATCGTGCGACTGGCGTTCCAATTCAATTTCACTTAAGCTTAGGTCACAACATCACAGTCCTGGAGTGCGTACCATTATATCATTCGCGCATGCGCGTTTTACAACTTGCAAAAGAAAAGATACAAGCGCGACGTAAACATTTTTTTACACGTTGAAATAGAACGTCGCAAGCGATGAACGCACCCATTATACTTATTTATTTTTTTCACCATATAGGGAAACCCGAGCAAGCAAACAGCAGCATCGTTCGCTCCAGACACACTGTTGAGCTGCCGTTTGTTTTGTGTGTTTTGATCGAGAGCCTAGCAGCACGGAGAATGATTTACAGTGCGCGAAAAGAACATTTTCCGCTCACGGCAGAAAAGACTCAGGTGAACCGAAGAAAAACGATCCTTCAGCGCCGCGGCGCCGAATCCTTAGTTCGGTAGACTTGTTTTAATTTTTTTTAAACCATCATTCATCAGGATAGCTTTTGCAAGAGGATACTGAATCCTACGCACTCCACAGCGGAGGTCCGATTTCGAGGCACTAGTGAATCTTTAGAGACCTTTTAAGTATGGCCGCCGGAAAATCCAACGCACGATGAAAGACGGGAAAGCTTACCTGTTTATTGGCAACAAAAGTGAGCCAAACTTCTCCCGCTTTGAAGAACCCTCAAGGATAATGTCTCACGTGAACCAACACGCACACGCACACACACACACGCACGCATACATATATATATGTAGAGAGAGAGACAGACAGACAGAGAAAGCCTGCAAGAATATCTCTTCGCTAGTATTCTGTGCATATCTTGCCTGCATTTACAAAGGTGGCTCTAGCACTGTGGAGTCTGCGGCCGCGCGTACAATTTTTGCGCCAGCGACAAACCACTGAAAGAGAAAAATAGACGCTGAGGAAACCGCTGGAGCCGACGTCTTTAAGACGTCTTTGGAAACAATGCACTTAACGAAGTTTGGTCCCCGTGCGCCGTGGCATTCGGCTGCGGAGCCTACGCTAGCATCAGACGAGACGAGACAGTTTACAAGGACCCCAAAGAATTACAAGTATAGTTGGCGTTCCCGCGGGGCAAGAACAGCCTTGAGACGGTGAGCTGCGATTGCGGTGGGCTTTCGTTTTGGGTTGTGGAGTTACTGTCGAGTACCTTTGAGCACGCTTAATACGATGCATACGCAGCACCCATTCCAAAGCGTGTACTTTTGTTTATGCACTTTTTATCTACCTTTTTAGATGTGCACTTCTTGTGGGCGTATATTCAAGATTTTATTAGATGTTGCAGCACTATACGAAAAATTAAATTGAAATCAGACTTGCGAGAGATTGTCGATATGCGAGTCATGTCGGCTGCATACCGTCAGAGTAACTTCCTTGTGAAAAAAAAACAAAAAACAAAGGTATCAGCTCTTTGCTTTTGGTTTGTAGCCAGCCATACACTTCAACTTTGCCGTGTACGTGAGTTTTTCTGTGTGTGTTTCTTTAAAGGGGGAAGATGGGCGAAAGGAAGTCGACGCAAAAAAACACTCTGCTAGAAGTAGAGTGGATGACGTTTTTAATGAGCGTGCGTGCGTGCGTGTGTTCGTGGTGCGTGGGGCTGCGCGAGCGGCTTTAAATGCACTGTGAACGCCGACGTGTGCTGTGTGTAAGCGCACGCTCCTCTCTTCATTTCTCTTGCCTCGTTTTTCCTTCTCTTCCCGCTTACTCCTGTGTAGAGTGAGCAAACGGGGTTTAACTTGGTTAACTTACCTGCCTTTCCTTCTTTTTCGCTCTTTCCTTCTCTCACTGGCTTGCTAACGTGCCACTAATAAAACAAGGCGCCTGGCTGGTCACATCGGCGCTCGTTGCAGAAAACTGACGGGTGTACCGTTGTGGGTTTATAACCGACCTAACTACCGTGTAGGCGAGGTGGACGCGCGAACTACCTGGAAATCGCTGCGGCAATTGGAGCCAGCCTCCGTGCAATAAAATCGTTGTCGTTTTTTGATACTCCGCTTCAGAAAGACAGCTCGTTTCGTGAAGAGCCAAGAAATTGGCAAGGAAGTGCAAGGCAAAAGGAAAACCAAGAAAATATGCGAAAACCTGACGTTGTACTCCAGTTATCCTTTATTGTAAGAGTTGAAATTTAGAATTCCTGCGTTATCCTTCCTTATTCGGGTGACGGCTACGTGCTGGGTGAAGCGACGGCACTTGTGCAGACCTGTGCAGAAGATGCAGAATAAGCAACTTCAGGAAAGTCTTTTTGAATGATCAGTTGCTCCAGGAGCTTTCTACTAAAGTTCTGAGCGAGAAAAATTTAGAGAATCTCTGTGCGGAGGTGTAGGCGATGTCGGAAACGTTATTCAGTGTGGTGCGCAGTATGCAGGGGCGCTGCAATAACAGTTTGTGGGGCGGGGGGGGGGGCGGAGATACTCTCGACACAGGTCACCCTCAAGAGTATTCTTGCGGCAGGATGATGATGTTATTCGCAACAGAATGAGGCATGTGTCTGCTGCAGCAAATATGAGGAGACAACTCAGCACATAATGCAATGCGAATGTATTCATCCTCAGTATCCATCAAAAACTATTAGGCAGACATAGACAAAGCGGTAGACTTGTACCGACATCTGCAGCTTACTTGATTAGCTCAAGAAGCCTAGGTGACCATGTGTCACCGCCCGGTTTCGAAGGGGATGTCGATAAATCATCATTATCATCATCATTATGACTGCGTCATTTTAACTTTGAACATTGAGACAATAACATAATCTAAGTAATGCTAGTAAGCGTAGGTGAGCGAACTCCTGTTCTTTATTATTGGTTGTTAGGAAATCCAGTGGTCGAAGCTAAGAAGTCTCGTTCAGTAGTGCGAAGTCTCGCTAAGAAGTCTCGTTCAGCAGTGGGAAAAACATGAAGTCAGAGACGTCCTTATGAAAGTCATCGGGAAACATTTTGAGACACGTACCTGAGATTTCGGAAGCTCTGTCTCCTCAATTTGCATCAGCGAGCCTCATTTATTCGTTTGGCGGAGATAACCAGAAGCCGCGCGTACGTCCTCGCTTCGAGAACGTTTAGAATTTCCCCAGTCTCCTCATTATAGCCGAGCGCTCGTCATTGAGACAAGCAGACGAAAAAAGGCCTTCTGCTCCAGTCGCTGCTGACAAGCGGCTGCCTCTATTCCACATGACGATGTGCGCATGACTGTGGAACAGCAAGAGTACCTCTCGAGAAATGGAATGTTTTTGTAAGTCGAGACTGCATAGCCTGTGGGGGGCTGAACTGGAAACGAGCATAATGGGGAGCTATTAAGGAGGTTTCAACTACGCACGAGAGCTCCGCGTTTTGAAGCTAAGGAAGATTGAATTTCTCTCCGAGCAGAAGGAAAATGCTGCATCGAGAGGGTTTTTCCGTTTTGGTTTGTTTCTGAGAATTTACGCGACACCCGCGTTTTCGAGCTGCCGAGATGAAATCCTGTCTCGGAAGCCTCGCATGCCTTAAAGCGTACAGACTTAGTACACTTGCTGCTCTCGGTGGGGAGCGTGTAACGTGCGCGACGATGCTCCAGCAAGGCATTGCTTTGAACAAATGAAAATAGTTTTCGCAAGCCCTGCGGGCATCGCGAGAGGCTTACCGAATGCGAAAGAAAAACTCGAGCCGACAGTTTTGGATTCCGTTGAAGTAAACTAAAGCAAATAAGTCCGTTATGCAGATAGAAGTGCTGGTTTCGGGAGCAGCTTGCTTTGCCTAAGTTAACGTAAGTGGGTGAACGGCTTATCAGCAAGAAAATTGATTTTTCTGAACATTCTGTCGTTCGAGCTTTGGGAATTACTGTGATTTAAGTATTTTGCTGTATAACTGCGATTGATGCTCATGAACTGACAGGACGTACCCAGGGGGAGGGAAACCCTGGGGGGGGGGGGGGAGAGAAAGCCCATGCTCACTGAAATTAAACGGCAATCTCAAACTTGCAATTACTCTCAACGGCAAACTCAATCTTGAGGAGACAGCTATTTGGTTTGGCTGCCTTTTCCCCTGATTTTGGATGGTGGTAGGTATCGACATCTCCTGGGGCATGAAAGCCAGTTTTCTCGTCGATTCGGCGCCAGCGGGATTAACTCGAGGTGGGTTTGGTTGTGAGCACCTATTGCTACGGTCAGGCGCATCGCTGTTGCTTCGCTAGTTCAACCTTCTTGGCTTAGACTGACGCAGGGTCCTGGAAAGAGATTCAGTTCGTGGTCAGCTGGTCTGTATGGTCGTGGAACGAGTTGCGGCTAGAGAAAACGTCAGTTCCGTTTAACGTTTCCTTTTGCTTCATTATTTCCTCGAGCGACGGTTCGTCATGAGGCTAGCATATTCTAGGAACCATATACACGTGATATGGGGTTAGATAGGGTGGAAAATGAAATCATGCAGAACGGTGCCAGTCATCACACCCTGCAATAACCCTTAAGCCCATAAGCAATATGAATGTCACCCGTTACCACGCTTTTCGTGCAAGGTTGGCAACTGGAAGCAAGAGTCACGAGGAGTTGAGAAATTAAGCGATCTGCTAAGAGAGAGAGACAATGCAACAGCCAAACAGGAAGCAAAAACAAAAACAAATTTAACCGTTTGTGCAAATGTTTATGGATCAACATCTTTTCATTTAAAAAGGAAGTAGAGAATACGCCGCCGGAAGTGCTGAATGATTCCGTGTGTTTTGAATGACGCTTCTGCAGGTATCAGTCGAGCCGCCTGACGTAGCCACTTCCCTGCTGTGTTGATGGGGGGTGTTTTTCTAAACTTCTGCGGAGGGCGCAGTACCTCTAGAACCGCAGTGTCCTGCGTTCTACACGGTGGTAGGGGACTGGCGCCCACGCATCGTTACGCAACTTCCCAAATGACAATACGAGTCGGTATTGGCACTTGGTAGAGCAGTAAACGAGCGATCCAAAAGGACTGTGATTGTTCCGCAAATATATGTTTATCTATAATTCTTCCGGAGCTAATTCAAAAACACTATTAGAAATTCTTCTTATACGTTTTCGCTTGTTTACTTGTTTTTGGCAATGTTCTTCCTGCGCATCTTTTCTGCGCAAGCTCATTTTACGTGGTTCCTCGTTTGCCAAGAAAAGGAAAGGCATATCTCGCAGGCGTACATGTGAGGTACACCTTATTTCATTTCTCTTTTGCGGGTGTACGCGTTTTATGGCAAACTGGGGGGATTACTCACATGTGTACAAGTAATGGAACTCTCTCCCCCCGCTACTGCATAGAAAAGTTACGAAAAGTTACCTGCACTTAAGGCGTGTTTTCGCTATTCTTTGGTGTGGTGTTTATTCCGGTCTGGGGAAACTCTTGAGTGCTAGTGTTTTGATAACTGTAAATCAGTCTTAGCTAAAAGAGTGAAAGCTTTGGAGAGTTGGTACTAGTTCATGGCGGCCTTTGTGGCACAAGACAAAAGCTCTCTTTCTTCGCTGTAGTATTTTCTTTATTTTACTCAAAGCCATTCATTCGCTGCGGAAGACATCGCCATGGGTTCCCATTGTATTTGTTTTGCAACGCGTGTCGTGTTTTCTCATTTTTTGAAAATGCGAGCTTGTTTAGCACTGCTGGCGCTAACATCTGCATGCATAAATCGACCCCGTCATTCTGTCTCACGACAAGCTTTCATTGTCCTTGCGCTCTGTGTTTCTCTCGTAAGGAATGCAAAAAAATAAAAATAACTCAACCAATGATTGAATGAAATGAAAGAGTGGTGTTTACTTTCTTTCGCGAAAATACTCACGTCTAGAAAAGCTACCCTTAATATAGCATATACCTTCGATGGGCTAAGTAATTTTCTTTCTGTAGATGTGAGCCGATGTCGGCCTGTGAATGAGTAACAATTTCGAAGAAAGAGTTGTGTGTATTTGGCTTTTGGATATTCCACAAGAAGCTTTCTGTCGAGACGCATTATGCATGAAGATCCTGCGTGCTTCAACGAAAACACGCATACGCGAGTCATTATTCATACTGGAGTATGAATTTGGGGGGAAATCGAAGGGCTTTTATGGCTCCTGCAGCACACTTCGCACCTGGACGCAATATGCTCGTTTTCAACTGCAGCATTCGCTCATAGGGAATAATAAATCAACTCATCTCTCTTGCCAGACAATATAAAACAAGCGCACGGATTTTATTAATATGTAATTACGTCTGCGCGGCAGCCTGTTTACAAATTCAGCGGCTCTGCATCGGCGATATTCAAAAATAAGTTAACGCCCTCAATTCTTTCGTAACATGAAGAATCACCATGCAGGGCAATAGCCGCAAAACACATACGGTTTTGTTGTTGCTCACGTGCTTCACTTTTCTACTTGCTCAAAAAAAAAAAGGTAGGTTGCTGCAACCTATATGAAAAAAAAAGAAATATGACTCGCTGTAGCATGTTCATAACAGAATTAACGGGTACTTTGCTCCTGTACCATTACGAATTCAGAGCGAACGGTAAGGCTACTTGCATAGCATCAAACGAAAACGCGTTGTGCCGACTTGCGCGATATTCTTCGACCGGGTATCCAAGGTGCGCCTGCCTTGAATATGCATGCAAGATCAAAGCTTCCATTGACGCCTTTATGGAGTGTGCATTAGAAATGTACCGTGTTGTTGCATTTTGAATAGCCGCTGGCGGAATCGTTTACGTCCGTGCAGCACGCACCAAGTTGCGAGATGTATATGGCTCAGTGTGCAACGCGCTTTTTTCCCTAGTTCCTTCGCCTCCCATCTGGCGCAGCTGTAGCATGGCGGGCAGCACATTTGTTCGCGATTCGTTCAGCGGGGAATGTTTTATTTTTCTTTTTTATTACATCAAGATTGATGACTATCAGAAAGAAGCTCTTGCGTGCCTCGTTGCCATCATCTGTATAGCAATATATCGCGGATAACTAGTAACGCAGACCCGTACCAAAAAGTAATCTCCCCCTTCAATAAATTATTACCTCCATTCTACTTCTTTAACGTCAAACACACCTCTTCTCGAGTATTGCTTGAATTCTCTTACACTTCTGCTTTATCAGTTTATGGCGAACTACGCAGCCCCCCTAGACCAATACCATAGAGTGTGCACACCCTTCCACAATATGTATTTCTGAAGAATAAATAAAATGAATGGATGAATCGATGAATGAATGAACATGTTCTACTAACTGCCCGGCTCTATATTTACAAGTCACCGCACTCAGCCAAGGTATGCGAGGCCGTGCACAAGATGCCATGATGAGCGCGATAAGATAAACTGAGCGATATATTCGTTGCTCTTCTAATACCACGTGATTCCAAGCTTCCGAGAACCGTCCACATCTTTTCGAATTCCCGCCATCTCAGCCTTCTTGGTTACCGTGCTTTGGCCCTGCGTGTGGTAGTATTTGCGAGAATTATCGTTTGAAAAGAAAAAGAAGGTGTTGAAAGCATGAACATCCTATTTCCTCGTATATCTGCTGGCAGCATAAATGCGAAAGCAAAGTTTACTCGCAGCATCGGGATTCTGTTGGGCGTAACCCACGTTCTATCGATCCCAGCTAAAACACGTTTGAATTTGGGCCACCTTGCATTGCGGATGATTCGGCGTGTTTCTCAAGCACAGATTTTGTAATGGCCATGCACGAACGCATGACACAAATAAAACTGCGTTTGTGCTTCACCCGTGCACATTGATAAGGCGTTGTGTATATATATATACACTAGTTCGTGCACTTGTTGCTTTGATAGCGTCCTATATAGAGTAGAGTAGAATGCGAAAATGCTCGTGTACCGTCGTGCAGTCGAGCAGTTGATGCGCATCAAATAAACACAACTTGTCGTAATTACCCTCGCGCCCCGACTGTGACGTAATTCTCATCAGATTGTTGTTTCAGCACACGTAAAACCCCAGGATATATTCAATTAAATTAGCAGCCTCCACTCTCTAAGACTCCGCACTGCCGTGTACCGTAGCACCGCAGACACGAAGGCTCACTCACTAACGAAAACACGCACGCGAATTCGCAAATCACTAGCGCAGCTTTAGAATGGTCTCCTCACAGACGCGCGGCTACACGTGTAATGATTTCATAATACTCTGTTAATCGAAAAATTACTTCTCTTGCGATGTAATTGAGGGACTCTAATATTATAAAGGCATTTTGTTATCGCTGTCTTGTCCAGCCTCCAAATCACCCTATACGTTTACTAGATTCCCGTGGCTTCGCTTGTGCGGTCATTTTATTCTGTTAGTCATCGCTTAGCTGATCATTTCGATACGTCAGACAGACTGGTTGTAAATTGTCTTGTTAATTACTTTGAGGATCTTGTGAAGTCATGTATCCAACAATTTATGCCCATCAAAACTAAAGAAGTAATGCTAACCTTCCCCTGATCACTAGCGACATCGTGCAGTTAACTCGTCGTGCCCGTAGGCTTAGTCATTCTAAACGAACCAACGATCACATAACCCTGTACAGATCTCACAAGGAAAAAACTTAACTTAATTGAAAACTGAAAACGACCAAAGATTTCATGTTTTTTGCTCGTTCAACTGCCTGATCTCCTAAGAACTAGCCCCCATAAATTTTGGTCTTGTATTGAACCTCACGATTCTTCACTCACTTCATTCAAAATTGATAATCATCTCTTCAGCAAGCCATCAGTATTATCATATGCTTTCAACAAGTATTTCAACTTTATTCCTACTCTCACAAAGAAAGTTTGTCGTTAAGCTATTGGTGACATTGCCATAAACAATGAAGACACTTTTAACCTCGCAATAAACTTGAATACCGAAAAATCAACCGGTCCGAACGGAATACGCAATGCATTCCCGGTTCGCTATTTCTTGTGTTCATCAAGATATCTGGCGGTCATATGCAAGAAATCTTTATCATCTGCCACTGCTTCTTTCTCATGGAAGTTAGGTAAAATGCTTCCTGTTTATAAATCCACAGACAAGCAGTCTTTTTCGAACTACAGACCAATTTCAATAACATCACAGTCATGCAAAATCTTAGATCACATCGTTGATAAACACGTAACGCTTTTCTTGGAATCACATAATCTGCAATCTAACATACAGCATGGCTTTAGGCGCGGTTTTAATGCGACAGCGCAGTTAGTTGAGTTTATGCATGACATTTTCTTTAACCTTCATGTTAGCGTCTACTGAGTTGCCATCTTTAGAGAGTTCTCTAAATCATTTGACACAGTATTACATTCTAAACTCCTTGCTAAGCTTAAAGCTTCACTAAAAAATTCTCAGCTAGGTAATTGGAATTTATATTTTCATTCACATCGCTACCAATTTGTCTCTTACAGCTCGACCGACATAACTGCTATTGATGTGACATCTGGAGTGCCCCAAGGCTGCGTTCTTGGGGCACCGCTTTTTTAGGCTGCATAAATGTTTACCTGTAAACAACTGTTCTAACATTCGTCTTTATGTCGATGATTGTGTTTTATATGAAGTGAATAACTGTCCTAATGATCGTTACCACCTCCATTAGTCATTTCCTAGGTTTTGCACTTGGTGCAACACCTGGCGAATAAGCATCAATTTTGATAAACCGTCCTGATGCCACTCTGTAAAAACATATTCTCCTGCGCTTTAACGTTGCTCATTCTATACCCGCACTGTGGGTAGGGTATCATAGTATTAGTATCTCGGTGTCATATTTACGTATTATGTGCGTTGAGCTAATCACATTCATTAGATTTGTAACAAAGCGCTAAAGTATTAGATTACTTGTGTCTTACACCATCCAAATATCCAACAGATACTAGGCTACTATTATATAAATCGCAAATTCGTCCTGTTGTTGACTATGCATGTGTAGTTTGGAACCCTTATGAGCACTGTGAGATTAACAGGCTAGAATGAATTCAGAAAAAGATGCACG
This sequence comes from Dermacentor albipictus, assembly GCF_038994185.2. Taxonomy (NCBI): domain Eukaryota; kingdom Metazoa; phylum Arthropoda; class Arachnida; order Ixodida; family Ixodidae; genus Dermacentor; species Dermacentor albipictus. Next base: position 42,547,625 of record NC_091826.1, read on the forward strand.
ATTTATATGTCACCGTTATGATCGTTACTTTTCACCCACTTCTGCATTTCTTTCATTCTATTTAAACTTCTCTCTATTCAGGTCACCGCATAGCGTCATTAGGTTTCTTGCAGACCATGGTCAATTTCTTCCATTATACTTTCCAAACACAACTATACTAACCTCGCAACAGAGTCATCGACGAGATGGCATCACAATCTAAATTTCACGCCCTACTTTGCACGCCCACTAATATGTTGAAATTCAGCTTTTCCCCTCGTTCCATAGAAGACTGGAATTCCTTACCTAGGTCTATTCGCTCATGTCCCTGCCGAAGTTTTTTATCTGCCATCCAGGACGTATGGTCTTAGGACATCACCCTTATCGCTGTATGGTATTCTGCCATGTATAATTTCCCTCTGTTAATCCACTCCTGCTATATCGCTTGTCGCCGCTGCAGCATGTACAAATAAATAAATAAATGAATAAATAAATAAATAAATAAATAAATAAATAAATAAATAAATAGTCTTGTACAAGCCATCTTTCTCACCCGCAAAGCCGAGCTTGCTTCTTTTCACAGTGAGATTAAAACAAGCTCTTGCCCTATCCGTGAGAGAACCAACGTTCCTTAAGGAGCTTGCCTTGATCTTTATGACAGCTGCGTCACCGTTTACTGCAGAGCAAACAAAAATCTGGTGTGAAAAGCACCGCAAGTAAAAAAAAGCTGCACCGACAAAAGACAGACTCCGTTCAGGGCGCCACGTGCAGTCGACAAGGAGGCTTGTTAGCGAAAGCGTCAGCGGGAAACGTCATCTTCGTCAGCTGCCGAACGAGCATTAGGTTTGAGCGGGACTTACGAGGAGGAGGCAGGGGTGAGTACGGAGGTGAGGGGGGCTGCAGCAAACTTTGCCGATATACCAGACGGTCTGGAATTCAGGCGCCCCCTGCCCTCTTTCGCAGCAGGCGACGCGAGAGCGCCATCTGGCGACAGCCAATCCGCAGCTTGAGGCCCGTTCACTAACGACCCGTCCGGAGAAGCACGCTGAGCTTTCGCTTGCTCGGACGACAACTGCCGGTCATCCCATCTCGGTGATGCGCGTCGGTAACGAAGCCGCAGTGTCGTAATTGGGCGTTCGCACATCAATCGGAGCTGGCGCCCTGACGCGTTCCTATGCTGGAAGTATCCGGCGTTGGTCGATCCGCATTACACTCTCAACACGCTCTCTTGCATTGCACACACAACGTAACGTGACGCCAGGCTGCGTCTAGTTTCCGCACACAACATGACATCAGATTGTGAATTTTCATTTAGATTAATGCTACGTAATGCCTCTGTGTCAGGACATTTTCGCATTTATATCTGTAAGTGCATTTATTACATCCGACCCGCCGTGGTTCCTTAGTGGCTATGGTGTTGGGCTGCTGAGTACGAGGTCGTGGGATCAAATCCCGGCCATGGCGGCCACATTTCGATGGGGGCGAAATGCAAGAACACTCGTGTGATTAGATTTAGTTGCATGTTAAAGAACCCCAGGTGTTCGAAATTTCCGGAGTCCTCCACTACGGCGTGCCTCATAATCAGAAAGTGGTTTTGGCACGTAAAACCCCATAATTTATTTATTACATCTCTGGGCATGCACATCTCGCACGGCATGAACGGAGCTTTGATCCATCCATCCATTACAGCATATTACAGCATATTATGTATATCATCATAAACACATGATATCCTGATATCCCTAGCAAATTAATTCACGGTTCCCTGCACAATACAAGCAGAAACGGTTTACAAGTATTGTGAAGGATAACATTAGCCATATACAGAAGATGTCGGTTATGCAAGCCCCTAAACTAGAAACCGGTCAGTTAAGTACGCAACATAGAAGATCCGCAGATAATATGGTCGGAAGCCCATATATACTGGTGTAAGGCCGAGCGCAAATTTAAGTAAAGTACCACACATCGCCCACAAAAGGTGCATAGGATGGAGAGAGATGACACAGGATTGGGGGTATAGGAGGTAGGTAGAAGAGGCCTTTGTCCTTTCAGTGGAGATGGCTTAGGCTGATGATGATGGAAATTATCGAAAGGAGGACAATTTACAAACCCACTATGCCCAAGTGAGTCTAAGAAGGAAGGAGGTCTGTAATTATGGAAAAATATCAAGGAGACAGCACTATACGTGCGAGAATGTAAGGGGCCGTACAGGTGAGTTGGAGGCTCCGCACCTCTAAAATAGTTTTGCACTAGGTTTACGTTTTGGGCGTTATGTTTTGGTTGAGCAAAGCTTCAAGGTGCAGGCCCGGTCTTATCTAAACAGCGGAATCAAGAACCTTTTCAATTCCACATATTTGCTGACGAGAAAAGGCATCAAAAGCGAAGGACGCGGGCAGCTACATCGTCGAAGACCAATGAGATGCTGAAAACGTAGTGCTAGTTCTAGGTGGTGCGCACCGTTAAATATGAATAACATTTTTAATGCTGACGTCTCCATAGGCCGAATTTTAGGGGACTGAAATTTGGAAACGCTAAATGAAGTCACTTTGGTAAGCGACATATATGAGAACGTTCCGCGTTAAGCCATCGGCCATACTATGCTGAATACGCCGGTTGTCTTTTCACATGAACGCTTAGCAAAAAGAAATAAAAACGGAAACACACACACACATACTTTTTTTCTTTTAGTTTGAAAGCATGTCGACGAAGAGTGCATTCTTGATGATCAACGTCCAAGCTGAAAGACAGCTTACTTCAACATGCTGTCAAGAAGTCCACAAAGTTCAAAATAGTATGGCATAGATTATCCTACTTGTGTAGGAAGACTATACTGCATCCGGCAAGCCGAGCATTCATTTTTTTTTTTGCAAATTGATTTCTCTTTACAACAAAATCATTCCTGTTCCTTGCCCGGTGTTATAGCATTGAACGACGTGCGCACAGGATAGTTAAAGCGGGTGTGTCATCGTGGCGGAGGGAGAATCTAATAGCGTTAACCATTGCGGATGTGCAATGTATAAGTCAAGTTGAAACTAGAGAGCGAGAGAGAGCGAGAGAAACAAAGAAAGGCAGGGAGGTTAACCCAATGGACGTTGGGCTGGCTACCGTGCACGTGCAAATGCAGATGAGCATTTTGTTTGTCATTCGGCGGGTTTTACGTGCCTAAACTGTGATATCATTATGAGGCACACTGCAGTCGAAAGACTCCGGATATATTTGGTCCACCTGGGGTCCGTGAACGTCCACTGACTGCGTGGTACATGAGCGCTTTTTTTTTTCATTGCGCTCTCATGGAAATGTGGCTACCGTGCTAGGTATTTGAACGCGCGCCCTTCTACTTCGCAGAGCAATGCCAAAGCCAATCCACCACCGCAGCTGGTAGGATGAACTCGCAGAAAGAAGGAAAACGCAAAAGGCGAGAGAGTTGTCCCGCCAACTAATACATGCAAAATTGATGCCCTCAGTGGTGCGTCTGAAGATATCTTTTTTTTTTTTACAGCGAAGCTGTTAAGAGATTCTTTCCCCACTATTGGGTCCACGTGTAGAAAAAAAATCCGATGGTAGTGCAGTGCCCGGCTGACCCGTGGTGGAGTTGCAGTTCACCATTCGCTGGCCATCATTCACAGAGTGGAAGGGCACTGAATTTTTTTAACATGTTTTGCTTGTCCGGGTTCAGTCTTGCTGAATTTACGGTTAATAGATTCCCAGAATTGGCACCTGAAAAAAATAACCCATCTTCCTGATCTGTAGCCGCTGATTCGCGTAGTGATCCTTTCGTATGCCCGGTTAAGTGATGATGGCCACTCACCGTAGCACTTCGATCATTTCAGCTATCGTAACCTGAACGAATCACAGATTCTTTTCCACTTTCTATATTCCGCGTAACAATTTCTTTTACTTCGAACAGTCTTTCAGTTTTCCTGCATTTCTGCAACACCAAAAGGGCACAGAACTAAAGGCGCTTGCGACCGCTGACTAGGGTCTAGACCCCTATACTAGACCTTCTGTGCTCCGAAGCAGTGAGCGAAAGTGAGTAGAGAAGAAAACGCGCACTCGGTTACTCTGCCGTACTGCTTTAATACATCATCATCATCCTCCTCAACCTATATTTAAGTACAGTGGAGGACGAAGGCTTCTCGCTGCGGTGTCAAATTACACCTCTCATACGCTAGCTGATTCCCGGTTGCGCTTGCAATTTTCATAATGTCATCACCCCACCTAGTTTTTCTGCCATCCTCGACGGCACTTCCCTTCCCTTGGCACCCATTCTGCAACGATATAGCGCCCAGAGACAAGTGATGTGCAGAATACTGGACCAGTTAGACAGTCGTCCACTATCAGAACTGAAAGCTTTAGGTCAGTGCTCTGAAAGAACATCCGCGTTGAAGGCCTTTATTAAGGTTCCTGCGGTCTACGGGGCTTAACGATAGACTTTAAGAACGCCGCCCACTACCGCTATATAGTGTACGCGCTTTGTTAGTGCTCGTCTCTCTTTCTCTCTATCTCCTTCTTCCACTCTCTTTTTATCCCCCTTAACCCTTCCCCCGTGCAGGGTAGCCAACCGGAACTACTTCTGGTTAACCTTCCTACCTTCCTCTGTATTCTCTCTCTCTCTCTCTAATGGTCTACCGGTTATCTGCCCCGCATTACGTGGCCCGTGAAGCTCCATTTTCTTCTCCTAATGTCGACTAGAATATCGGTTATACCCGTTTGCTCTTCGATCCAAACAACTGTTTTCTTGTCTTTTAACTTCACGCCTAACATTTTTCGTTCCATCGCCCTCTGAGCAGTCCTTGATCATTCTCGAGCTTCTTGGTTAACTTCCAAATTTCTGTTCCAGATGTTAGCACCGAGAGAGCGCACTGATTATACACTTTATTTTTTATGCGACAGTGATAAGCTCGTAGTCAGGATTTGGTTAATGACTGCCCTATGCACCCTAACTAAACAGGTGAAAACACAACAAATATTTCTTTAAATACAAAGAATACATAGCCTGAAGAGTACAACACTTCATGGATAAGTAACGCGCCACTGACAAGCTTACGAAACCTTACGGAGCTTAACACCAACACTGGCTCCCTCGATGCTATGAAGGAACTGAAGAAAATTACAACAAAGATGTTCCAAATCTCCTATTAAATACACAGACTAAACGAGTCGTCCCCACTTCCCTATCACCGTGCCTGGGATTCAAAGACACAGTGAGGAGTCCCGCTCGACAACCGGGCTGACCTTTAATGGCTCACGCGACATCTTTACTTGACAGTCCACCAGCCTCGTTTCCTCCTCACCCGCGAGCTCTCCATCACGCCTGAAGGTCCATTTCTCAACGCGACACACGTGCGCACTCATGCCCCCGTCTGTCTGCTTCCCTCCCCCCGCAACCTTTCCCCGAGTGAAGGAAGTTTCTCACCGAAAGGCTTCTTTGGGCCGTGGTTGGTCCCGTGACGTCTTTCTATGCCCACCTGGGCTTCGAGAGCTGCGAGTGACAACCCTGCAACGTGTCCCCAAGTGCCCAGCTACCGTGTCTACAACGGACATCCATCACATTGTCGTGGCTGTCGGGGCGGTGCTCACCAGGTTAAGCTCGAGATGTTTAAGAGAGGCCGAACTACAGTGGACTTGTCCCCGGAGGTCTGTACCCGTCGTTTCACGGAGAATAAATTCGCCAACTGAGTGTTGCAGCACACGTGCATCGCACGGCTAATGGTATACGCGCGTTTATACGACGCCCCGTTTGTTCTTTCTGTAGACTATATGAGCTTAGCGGAGAATTCGTCGAATAAAAAGAAGATCTTTATATGACACTTCGCCGAAGTAATTCACGTCGCCAGAGCTTTTAGGTTCGCTACAAGCAAGCCCTAATGCGACTATTGTTTGCGCAGCCACGCATGCAAGCTGTACATCACAGTAATCCATCTATAGCTATGCGACACGAGAAGAAGCGGCAGCGAGCGGAGATATGTATTTTTCGCACAGTGCCGTAAATCGTAGAGTTTAGCGTTCGCGAAGTATTAATAATCATAAAAAAGAAAGGACGGACAAGAGACGTTGAGCTCGGGGCGCGTGGTGCCGAGTTGTAAATTATGACAAATTGCTCAATTCGCCTTCGCTGCAGGGGCCGATTATATTCGGAGCCCGAGTCTTAAACTTCACGTTCCGTCGCTGCATAGGTGTCGTATCGTGCCTGCAGCAGAAACGAAAGGCAAAGTCGGGGCATTCGCCTCCCCCCTCCCCACAACGGGGGGTGAAGCCTGAGTGCGAAATGACTTGGCCCGACTAAGCGAGATGAATGCCGGTATGGAACCGTGAATAACGCGAAACACCCATCCACGGGTATCAAAATAAAAAAAAGGACGCTGCGTTTTATTACGAACTGTGTGCCATTTCCGTATGATAAGATATCCTCAAGGTAAGCTAACAGGACGTATTCCTTTTTTCTCGGCATGCGTGCTTGGGTTACCATTTCTGCCTATATATATCTCCTTAGCTTGAAACTTGTTCCGCTATATTTTGCTGAAAATGTCAGAAGGAGCGTTAAACTTCAGGGATGGTCGGAATGAACTATGATAGTTCATGAAGTTCAATATTAGTGGGGTTCAGGGTGTGGTGGGGTTCAAGCTTTAGTAGTAGTTTACACCGGCGCGGCGCAAGGAATTAGGATGTGGCCTTATTTCGTGATTCAAAAGGTTGCCGGTACGGCTGCCTGTGGAAAAGTGGCAAGTCCAGCGCGAACGTAATAACAAAAGTGGATTAATTTGATTTCGGAACACGTTGAGTTTACTTATTTGTTCCTTCATACATATGCGAGACATTACTTTGTAACGTGTGAGCGGATACAGCTGAAAATTATTTGAGGAAATGAGCATTGTTCGGACGGACAGGGGGTTTGGCGGGCAGATGCGATTATTAGTGCTTTGACGATGGAACAAATGCATTTATATTCATCAACACATTTATGCACGCTTACATGCCTGCTTGACTCGTCGTCTGCTTGTCTCCGCGCGTAAATCACGCACATGCACACATAACTGCAGGCATGTATGCATGCGCGTGTAAACTTACCCACCATGTTAACAACGAGGCTTTACCTCAGTGAACGAGAAAGGGACACTAATTACACGATTGATATATTCTATCAGTTAAAACAAACTGCGCTGACACCATTTAACATCGGAAGCCGATTTCTGAACGCGCTAGTACTTTCGCATAAGGGTACCGCAGAAACAGCATAATCACAGCCACAAGCCATGCAGGTCGATGGAAAAGCCACCAGGGGTAACCGCTACCCGTGTTAAACTACAAGCCGAGAATGTGCTTCGAGTACACTTTACAATTTTTGTTTTATTTCTTACAAGCAACGAGATTCTGACCGAAAAGTGTCTTGCGTCTACCTCGGGAACGGAAGTATGTAAAAAAAAAGAACAAAAGAAGATGCCGTCAGAATACAACAAAGAAAATAAATAGTCAATTCGTTAAAAACAAGAAAAACGAGAATATTCTATCGAACACTTAAGATCCTCCCGTTGAGATGAAAGAACCTCCTTCCCTGTTACAAACCCCCCCTCCCCCCCACACCCTCTATTGGACGTTCCTATGAAGTGCCCTTCATACTAACGCGCCAGAATATGGTGTGACAGCGCCGGAGCCAAAGTACTGCTGCTTGCTGCGCTCCAAGCCTGTCAGCGCGCTACAAAACCACGTCGCATCAAAAGCTTCTTTTCTTTCACGACGCTTGGAACAAAGACCCGATCAAAGAGGCCAGGCTAGCACCCCGCTGATGAGGCACAGGAAGCAGAGATTAGAACGACGAAGAATACTTTAGCTTTGCGTTAAACTTTAGTGCTTTATTTATTTTTTTTTAGCGTTGTCAACCCTGATCAAGCTCTGCTCAGCATTGCAAATTAATGGTGAATGGACCGTCGACCTTGATTAAAGGCTGAGATCAAAGCAATGCAAAAAAAAAACACATGTCGAGCCTAATGAGTGCCACGAGCGAGCTACAAAAGCTTAGAAACAGATACCTACAGTGTTGATAAAGTCCTCATTTGTGTAGCGCTAATAGAACGACCATGTAGTAGACAATCGATTATTTTTGTCTCTTTTTCTCTGTTTTCTGCGACGCGAGGGGAAAAAAAAGTTTTCTATACCCCACTACCAGGGACTAGAGATAAGCGTGAAGTAACTCTCTTTTGGTTCCCAGCCAAAGCAATAAAATATATCTCACTGCCTTGTCTACGTCTGACGGGTTTAGTTGCTTTTGCTTCCACCGCTGTGAAGATTACGTCTCGTTAGTCTACTAAACCTAACGATGAATAAGCGCATCGCTTCTACATTCTTTGGTTTCGGTCGGCCCGCTCATCATGCCCTGAACGCCTCAGCGGCTCTTCGGAGTGCCTCCCATGGAGAATAGAATAGTGGATCATGTCATAGCATCGAGTATTTGCAGCTTATACTTTAAAGCATCAAATGACGCGCTCGTGTCTACGCGAGTTCTTTTTCAGTGCTGCTTCAACCGTTGTAGCTACGTCGAAAACTACGAGTGTCGGGTGGTGCAATGGCTCAACTTCTCTGCGGCACACGTCAGTACTGCAGAGCAACTTGATTCGTATCACTGTGAACACGCACTTAAACGTAGAGTTTTTAGAAAGCAGCAACAAATTTAGCCAGACTAGTCAGAAAGATGTCATTATCGTATTGGGATGCGTAGCGTCGATATCGGTAATGAATATTGCGGATAGTTTTGACAACGCGTGCAAGTATTCGTTTTTTTTTTGTGTGTGTGCACCACAGCGACTAATGTATTGCTGCTACGACCTAACCAATCCAGGTGAATAACGTTAGTTGCTGCGACGTTACAAAACACTTAATGTGCCCTAACTCCAATTAAACATGAATAACATCCGTAGTTAGCGCCAAAAGGTACCAACCCTGACCTCGCGCCAAGCGCTTTTTAAGTTTACTGTTGACTTTCTCAGTTTAGCACTACTAGAGTATGCAAATTAAACACACTTTAGTGGCGTTAACATGCCGTTTACGTGCATCATGTGCTAGAAAATTTGGCGCAAGATTATTTTAAGTGTCATTATTCCATCCGTTCTGGTCTTCTCCTGTGCATCTGCCCTATTTCTTGCAAAGCATTTGCTGCGTTTAACTATCGAATGCTCATCGCAGATAAGTATCTGTGTGCACTATCGATTTCGCTTGCCAGTGTTATTTTTCTTTTGTTTCCCAGCAGAGGCAAAATATTACGAGAACACAACACAGGAATTATGAAATTATGAGTTACCTAGCACTATCGAAAACAGCATTATTTATGCGTAACAATAGCGCAGAACTTAGTGTGGCATACTTATACAGAAAACGCGTATCCGAAGGCTAATCAGAGGCTGGAATTCTTAGGCAAAGAAATCGAGCAAACGAGGCGAGACGCCAAGCTAACTGCCTACAAGGCTTTTGTCAGACCTAACCTAAAGTATTCGTAGGTCGTTTGGTGCCTTCATCAAGAAAGTAAAAAAATATAACCGAGGAAGAAACTCAGCACTGTGCCGTACGCTTCATATGCTGTCGATATCGATAAATAGAACCAGTCACGCAAATTCTGCAATCCTGTGACTTGGGACTGTTGGGAACGCGCAGGCACGAAAAAAGAAAGATTAATATGTCTTTTTATGGTACCCAAAAGACAGCTAAGAATTGACAAAAAGGAAGTGTAAGGAAGCGTGCTCCTAATAATCACAATTATGTACGTAGTTCAGCCTTGATTCGTTGGCAGTGATGTGTTTCGACATTAGTTTTTTTTTTTCGCACCTAATTGAAATGTGGAATTCGTTGCCAAGCTCCGTAGTGAATACAAGCGATATTCGAGGATTTGGGAACTCCTTGAACCTGTGCTAGAAAGTTCTTAACGTCTACGTGCACCTAAGATGTATGATTTTCTCCTTTTTTTACCCTCTCTGTAAGTAATTTCATTGGAGGGTTTAGAGCATAAATAAATAAATAAATAAATAAATAAATAAATAGACAGTTGACTACCACTATTTAAAAAAAACATAAAAACAATAGAACTTGCAAGTGGACGATTAACCCGCCGTGGTTGCTCAGTGGCTATAGTGTTGGACTGCTGAGCACGAGGTCGCGGGATCGAATCCCGGCCACGGCGGCCGCATTTCGATGGTGGCGAAATGCGAGAATACCCGTGTACTTAGATTTAGGAGCACGTTAAAGAACCCCAGGTGGTCAAAATTTCCGGAGTCCTGCACTACGGCGTGTCTCATAATCAGAAAGTGGTTTAGGCACGTAAAACCCCCTAATTACAATTAAGCGGATGATTATGCTATCATCGCTTTGAGTAATCGCTTTATTCGTCAAAAATTAACATCGGTTCTAGGTGCGCTTGTTATCTTTTCGTTTGACGCGTAAGCACTCTCCCCACTGTACAAGTTACCAACTCTCTTAAGAAAAAAGAGCAAATTGTTACAGTAATAAGGTTTGAAAAGAATTCTGACGTTTACGCGCGAAACTCGCGATCTGATTGCGAGGCACGCCGTGAAGGGGGAGCCCGATTAACTTTTGTTACCACAAAATGCACTTGAATATGAATCCAATGCACGATATATTGTGAGCGCTTTTTTTTTTTTTGCGTTCCGCAAAAGTCGGAATGCAGCAGCTGTGGCTGCGATCGAACCTAGGGCCTCACTGCCTGGCATCCCAATGCCTTAGCCACTAAGCTACCATGGCTGGCAGATTCATGTTTACAATAATCATCGTAACATTACACGCTCCCTGGAAAGCCTATGCGGTAACTCAGCCACGTTTTAGAAAATGAAAAAAAAAATCACCATCTTGCTTTAGAGCACGCACCTACTACGCCTCGACCGAACTGGGCTGAACAGAAAGAGATGCAGCAAAATTGAAAGTGGAAGTGCAAAATACCGCAAGAAATCAACGAAACAACATCCTCGGCACCTGCCAACTTGGCTGTCTGGCACCACGCACATCGTCCGTCTCGGCGACGTTCCCTCCCCCCACCCCTCCCTCCCCCCTTTTCAAGTGGCACACTCCTTTCGCCGGTGACAGCGCGAACCGTTCTCGTCCCGGAGCAGGTCGCGACGAAACAGGCATTCCATGCTTTTGGCATATATATACATGCAACAGAAATGAAAGTTATGCGGGAAAGCAGCACCTACTCGTTTCGGGGAACCGCATCGTGCCTCCTTGGGAGCCACGCGTGGGAACCGAGGGCACGTTCGTGGCGGCCGCAAAACGTGTCTTACTCGCCCGAGAGGCGCCGATTGGATCGCATACATAATTCAGATTGAAGTCGGCACTGGGATGGGGACAATAAACGGCAAGAGGTGCAGAATTTGCAGCTCAGACGGGACGTCAACCGCATTCGTTGTGGGAAGCTGTACTATACTGCCTCCAGCATTATTCTTTATTATTTATTTCTTGGGGGGGGGGAAATGCGGTCTCGCCAAACGCTAGGATATAGGCTACTACACGTGATAGCATTGTTGGAAGTGATGTCGGACATTTCCTGGTTTGCTCTTTTTCTCTTTTGCAAATTCCGGGGATGGAGGACGAGAAGGTAACGCCAGAAGATAGGCGTAGTTTGCGTGCTAGGAGAAGTGTGTTGAAGATATTCGTAATTTCCAGAAAGCTGTATGAAATAATTTCGTTTTTGTCAAAGTTACGACTGATATATGGTGGAAGTGAAAGGCATTCTTTGTGCATATAAATATTTCTCAACATCGCATCACAAATTTCCTAATGACTCACGATTTATTCTATTGCTAAGTTCTGCGGAGTTAGAACAGTAGTAGAACAACAGTAGAATGAATGGGATTCACGTAAAAAGAAACTACTAAAAATTGTATGAGGAATTTACTGATAAGCCCATTGCCTTTCCCGAATTCCTAAAGTGCATGAATATAAAAGTAATGTAAAAATGCACTTTGTATGCTTATTAGTGTTCACATTCCTGAACAACATAGCGATTTTGGACAACACTGATGTTGATGACACCACTTTAGCTCTAACTTACTCGGGTTCATCTCCATACACGAGAGTTTCTACGTTCCGCCCTGATCGGAACGCGTCTGTAGCGAATAGAAATGTAACTTGCTACCGCGTGTAGAGAAAGATATGTTAGGGAAAACGTGAAACAAAAATATTGTCTACCCAGACGCAAGACATATCTTGCCGGAACAAAGAAGGAAATAACACATGAATGAAACATCTGCTAAGCCGAAGAGTGAGTGAGTGAGTGAGTGAGTGAGTGAGTGAGTGAGTGAGTGAGTGAGTGAGTGAGTGAGTGAGTGAGTGAGTGAGTGAGTGAGTGAGTGAGTGAGTGAGTGAGTGAGTGAGTGAGTGAGTGAGTGAGTGAGTGAGTGAGTGAGTGAGTGAGTGAGTGAGTGAGTGAGTGAGTGAGTGAGTGAGTGAGTGAGTGAGTGAGTGAGTGAGTGAGTGAGTGAGTGAGTGAGTGAGTGAGTGAGTGAGTGAGTGAGTGAGTGAGTGAGTGAGTGAGTTACAAGAAACACCGTTATAGAAATCGTTGGCAGAAAGTGACACAGACGACGATAATGGAAGAGAAAATAGTCTAGAGGAATTCGAAATCCCGAAGGTAACGCCGGAAGAAGTAAAGAAAGCCTTAGCAGCTATGCAAAGGGGGAAGGCAGCTGGTGAGGATCAGGTAACAGCAGATTTGTTGAAGGATGGTGGACAGATTGTTCTAGAGAAACTGGCCACCCTGTATACGCAATGCCTCATGACCTCGAGCGTACCGGAATCATGGAAGAACGCTAACATAATCCTATTCCATAAGAAAGGGGACGCCAAAGACTTAAAAAATTATAGACCGATCAGCTTACTGTCCGTTGCCTACAAAGTATTTACTAAGGTAATTGCAAATAGAATCAGGAACACCTTGGACTTCTGTCAACCAAAGGACCAGGCAGGATTCCGTAAAGGCTACTCAACAATAGACCATATTCACACTATCAATCAAGTGATAGAGAAATGTGCAGAATATAACCAACCCTTACATATAGCTTTCATTGATTACGAGAAAGCGTTTGATTCAGTCGAAACCTCAGCAGTCATGGAGGCATTGCGGAATCAGGGTGTAGATGAGCCATATGTAAAAATACTGGAAGATATCTATAGCGGCTCCACAGCCACCGTAGTCCTCCATAAAGCAAGCAACAAAATCCCAATAAAGAAAGGCGTCAGGCAGGGAGATACGATATCTCCAATGCTATTCACAGCGTGTTTACATGAGGTATTCAGAGACCTGGATTGGGAAGAATTGGGGATAAAAGTTCATGGAGAATACCTTAGTAACTTGCGATTCGCTGATGATATTGCCTTGCTTAGTAACTCAGGGGACCAATTTCAATGCATGCTCACTGACCTGGAGAGGCAAAGCAGAAGAGTGGGTCTAAAAATTAATCTGCAGAAAACTAAAGTAATGCTTAACAGTCTCGGGAGAGAACAGCAATTTACAATAGGCAGTGAGGCACTGGAAGTCGTAAGGGAATACATCTACTTAGGGCAGGTAGTGACGGCGGATCCGGATCATGAGACGGAAATAATCAGAAGAATAAGAATGGGCTGGGGTGCGTTTGGCAGGCATTCCCAAATCATGAACAGCAGGTTGCCATTATCCCTCAAGAGAAAAGTATATAATAGCTGTGTCTTACCAGTACTCACCTACGGGGCAGAAACCTGGAGGCTTACGAAAAGGGTTCTACTCAAATTGAGGACGACACAACGAGCTATGGAAAGAAGAATGATAGGTGTAACGTTAAGGGATAAGAAAAGAGCAGATTGGGTGAGGGAACAAACGCGAGTTAATGACATCTTAGTTGAAATCAAGAAAAAGAAATGGGCATGGGCAGGACATGTAATGAGGAGGGAAGATAACCGATGGTCATTAAGGGTTACGGACTGGGTCCCAAGGGAAGGGAAGCGTAGCAGGGGGCGGCAGAAAGTTGGGTGGGCGGATGAGATTAAGAAGTTTGCAGGCACGGCATGGCCACAATTAGTACATGACCGGGGTTGTTAGAGAAGCATGGGAGAGGCCTTTGCCCTGCAGTGGGCGCAACCAGGCTGATGATGATGATGATGATGATGATGATGATGATGATGATGATGACACAGACGAAGCATTAAGAAAAGATAGGCTAGGATGCTGTGCAGGAAAGCCTGAGGTTATCAAAGTTCGGGATCTCGGCTAGCTCTGGCGACGCCTTCAGTCTAATGAGCTAATGATATCAAGATATAAAATTCAACCTTTGCCACGCCTCCAGTTTTATTGGCTTATCGAGGTTTACTCTAGGGTTATCATCATTTTGGGCGTTACTTCATGGGCGGCCGAAAAAGAAGGCACACGTAGTCAAGCCATCGGTGCCTTCTTTCATTTGTTTATCGTTCCACTCAGCCCATCGCCTGTGCAAGTAAGTTATTAAAAATATAGGGATACGTCAAATTTTGACTGCGAACTTTATGGCAGTTTATAAGCATTTCAAGATCCGCAAGATGTGTACTAAATAAAGTTCAAATGAATTGGCACTTTATTACATATTGCGTTGTACCGCACCCGCCGTGGTTGCTCAGTGGCTATGGTGTTGGGCTGCTGAGCACGAGGTCGCGGTATTGAATCCCGGCCACGGCGGCCGCATTTTCGATGGGGGCGAAATGCGAAAACACCCGTGTGCTTAGATTCAGGCGCACGTTAAAGAACACCAGGTGGTTAAAATTTCCGGAGTCCTCCACTACGGCGTGCCTCATAATCAGAAAGTGGTTTTGGCACGTAAAACCCCAAATATTATTATTATTATTATTATGCGTTGTACCGCGAGGCAACGATAGATAGACAGAGGATGTCCGAAAGAGGGGACACGCCTGTGATGGGCCCCAGAAAAGCTTGGCGAGCGGCTTGCACCGAGTGTGTAGATAGATGGAGGGGTGGTCGCGGCACTACCATGTCGCGTCGATAACACAAAGTTTGGCGGGATGTTAAACTCCTGTGACACGGGAAGGCGAAAGCCGGTTTGCACACCTGGTAGTGCGCCGTCTCGCATCATCGCGTCGCTGCTTTCGCAGTTCAGTTTCTTCGGCTGGTGCACTTGCATGCAGTACTTGAAGTGCACCGGCTTAAGAGATCGTTTATAGTGTACCCGTGTATAGTTTCCCTCACACACGCACTCTGCTCTTACTCTCTCTTTTTTTCCTCTTTCTATTCCCTTTTAGGGTAGGGTAGCAAACCGGGTGCTCGTCTGGTTGACCGCCCTGCGTTTCCTGTCCTTGCTCTCTCTCTCTCTCTCTGGTTGGTTTTTGACGCTTAGCTGCGGCTTCGCGCGCTCGCACAGCGGGTTCATTTCTTGCGGCAATGACGTTTTTCTTCGACTTTTCGTTGCATCTTCTCAGCAGGGGATTGGAACGTATGCTATTCTGTTTGTTACATGGGGGATTTCAACGAATGTATGCATTCTTCGCTTCACTTTGCCGAGTGCTTGTAGCCTCGGCATTACGAGAGGGATGAGCCATTGCTTTTTTTTTTGCTTGCTAAGGGTGTCACGAACTATTGCTAATGATGATAGTTTTTTTTTACCATTGGACAGGATGGCGCGTTTTTTTTTTGAAGGCCTTGGGGCTATGACCCACTTATAAGCGGCGCTGGCGCGTAAAATTGGCCAGTCTTCTTTCTTTAGCGAGGAAGCGGCGTGCCCTCGTGTTCACATACGCGGCCTTGTCTCGTCATTTTAATACGCTTCCCCGCTTTCTTTGTTTGCTCATTCCCGTCAAGCAAACTTTGGAGAGCGACACTCAGTGGCTATGCTGTTGGGCTGCTGACCACGAGGTCGTGGGATCGGATCCCGGCCGCGGCGGCTGCATTTCAATGTGGGCGAAATGCGAAAACACCCGTGTACTTGGATTTACGTGCCCGTTAAAGAACTCCAGGGGGTGGAGTCCTCCACTCCACCACTTTCGGAGGTTGTTTTAACAAATGCTACATTAAAATTTTGTGACATATTTTTAGCAAATTCTGGAAAATATCTACAGCAGTCTAGATGATCTGGGAAATTGTTTTTAAGGAATGGCAGCAGCGAATTGGAAGTGCCTGTCTCATGTGGTACAGAGTCGAAGAGCAGTGACCAATCAATCATGCTTGTATAACCAGTTCATTCTCATATAGTTGGTCCGTGTCCTACCAACGATCATTCTTACTTTGTCGAAAGACACCCAAGAAAATTGGCTTCCAAATAAGGTGTTTAAAATTAGCATGATTCCGTATATAGACAGTCACTATAATAACTGACACTTGCACCCTTCGATAATGCGTCGATCTGTTATATCATTGTTTGTCTTTCTGAAAGAAAGGCGTCAAAGCGGACTGTTTCGAAGTCTCGAAGAGATTTGGAGTAAAGTTTAGAAAATTTCCAATCTGTTGCACAGAAACCGCAGAACGAAAACAATGAAAACTTTGTTGCTGTGTGCCAAGGCTTGTATTTGAAAAACCTTCTTAAGCTAGATTTATTTCGTAAGGAAAGATTTACATGAAATCCTAATGTTAAGCATATATTTAACATAGGTAGCCAGTCATGGACAAAGAGAACTTACGGACAACACTCTTCGTGAGGTTCGCCCGTAAATTCTATGTTCTTGACTTCTTTATTCACGTTCGTGGCCTTAAATGCGCAATGCTTTCGCTAATTCAGTCTTCACTAACGAACGTAGAGTCATTTGAGCATTAATCAGCAAGATGAACCTTGCGCCAGTTTAACGAACTTGTGATTTCACCGGAGATATTTGAGCGGGACGTCTAGCGGTCGAGACATGCTTATGTACGAAAGAACACCAGAAAAAGGACGCTAAAGTTAAAAAACATTTCTCTTCCGTGTTAACAAATACAAGAACACGTACTATTAGTGAACGGGTAATTGATAAATTGAGAAACGCACCTGACCGAGCGGAAAACATTACCGCTGCCGAAATAAGCGGTGTACAAATACAACGTTTATGTGCGCGTCAAAGAGAACAGCGTATTAAAAACAAACATTGAATGAAACGATCCCCGGAAAACGGTGGGACTTGCGATACATGGAGGATAATTTGAGTCTGTCAGCGGAGGGGGCTAGGAAAAAAAAAAACGTCGTGGTCAGAACGACGACATCTTAAAAGCGAGGCACCTAGGAAGCGAAACGTCTCTTACACCCGAAGAAAGTCGCGCACAGAAAACATAGAGGGCAAATAATAAGGAACAGAGCACGAAAGAGGAGGCCATAAGAGCAAGCGAAACGTGGCCAAAACGTGGGCCCGCTCGGCAAGTGAAACGGACAGTCGGAGGATTGGGAGTGGGGCCGCCTTGGGGAGGAGGAATGGTAGGTGGACAGGGCAAAGTGGTAAGCGGGGCGGGATGAAATAGATTGCAATCATCTGTCAGGAGGAACGGCTCGACCAAGCCTTCGATTAAGAGAGCCGTGGCGGTGGCGGCGGCGGCGGGGACTGCTCCGTCCGTGACCATTTGTCGGTCGGCAGATTGGACAACGTTGCGGCCAGAGCACTGGGTTGAGGGGGGGGGGGGGAGGAGGCGCTGTTTGACTCTTGCACACGGACAGCTTTTGTCTTTGCCTCCGCTGCTGCTGCTGCTGCTGCTGCTGCCGCAGTAGCAATAAGAGTAGCTGGCTTCGCCGGTGGCTTTGACGAACAACCGAGCACGACGCGGCGAAGTGGTTTTCGCTCGGCAAACGCACACCCGGGGCTTGATCGCGTTTCGGCCGTCTGTGACACTTGACCGCGAGAATTGATTTTTGTGGAGCTTCGGCAGACCGTGGACGCGCTGTTATTGTTTAATATCCCCGGCTTTCGTTTGCACGCCCGTCTGTGTATAGGTGCCACACGGCTCTGAATAATTCTTTCATGTCGAATCAATTTGTTTTATTCTTTCGCGTTCGTTTCCCTTCGTTACTGCGACAGCTGATAAAGGTAGTCGAACTCCCTGGGGTCTGTTTCGTGTGCCTTGAAGTTTATCAGGAACGTAATTTTCCGGCGGAAGAATTCCTTTGAAAGGAAGGTTCAATTACACCACAATAAAGCGCATTACTGGCGGGACCTGGACTGAGAGACCAACACGGTACTCGAGAGACAAACACGATACTCCCGTAAAACATGGCGCGACATGTAAGGGCCATGGTCTTGTCCTACATTTTTTGAGTAAGTAATGCGCGCCTTAGCATGTTACGACTTCATTACCCACTCGTCCACGTTCGCACCCGCTAAAGGAAAGTTTTTTTTTTTTTTTTGCACAGCTGCTCGATATCGATATGTGAAAGTGGTATGAAGACTGGGAGAGTGCGCGTTGCATATCATAGGCAGGAATTTTACCATTAAAGTTACCCTTTCTTTTTTCTTTTTTCTTAGGAATATTTATATCCTCCAGAGATGTCACCCGCGTGAAACCGCCTTTCTCGCCGCCACATTGAATGCTAAGATAGGTGTAACTCTCCTCGTCCTAGAAGCCTGCGGTCGATGACGCCTCAAACACAGAACTCGCCGGAGACTGTAGCCATGTTCTTAGTTATTGGCTGAAAGTAGGCTGTTTCAGTGCAAGTGTTCTTGCATTTGAGAGCATAAATATGCAGAACAGGGATAATCACTACACCGGTATTTGACGTTAGTACTGATCTAAATGCGCGTATTTATTTCCTTGAATATAGCTCTTCAATTGCACACATTCTTCTATCGAAGTCCCTATTTCGTCTTCTTAGGAGGCATCTGACATAATGGTCGCTTTATGTTCCAAGGTGTGTGCTCGCAGTCACCTTCCTTTTGATTACACAGCAACAGCCTGCGTAACAGAATTTACAATATATATATATATATATATATATATATATATATATATATATATATATATGGGAAGGGGTAAACGGCCAGGCTTGTAGATATAGTAATTCTAGACCGTTGAGTTTAGCACTGTTCGGACGTTCGTTACCGAAAATATGGAAACAATATTCTAACGCCACCCGCTGATGTACCTAATGAATCTCAGCATCGATAGCTCGTATATTTCCCATTTGGCGATAAAACATCACTAGGGGTTACCGAGTCTACGCGTAGACAAAGACTTCAACGCTTACTTCTTCATCCAGGGCTTGAAGAATGGGGGAAGGAAAAAAAAGTTTCGCCCCCAAGGCGAAGTACCGATTGCGATAGTAAATTAGTAGCCAGCTGTACGAAGAAAAGATAGTAGTCTTGTCAGTCGTATAATCTCGGAAACATTCGCTTACTAACTGCATTGACAAGCATGATGTCATCGCGCACAAACAAACGTGAACACATCAAACTCGATGGACGCGGGCACTCACTGTCAAAACGCTGCTGTAAGCAAGTGCGGCAGCGGCAGCGAGCGAAGTGACCTTCGAGCTGTCTATCGCTTCAACGCAAGAGCGGCGAGAACATAGCGTGCACAAAGGCACGAGCTGTCTGCAGATCCCTTTCGAGATACGGTGCACGCTACCACGCGCGGTCGTACGAAGTACCCATTTGATGGAATCGAAGCCGCCCCCCTCTCATTTCTGAGCCGCGAGACAGGGGACACAGGAAAAAAGAGACCAAGCGCTTCCTGTCCCTTGTCCCGCTTCGCGATGCAGCACACAGTCGCATGGAAAACCAACTAGCTGAAATGATCACCTTTCTGCCTACCCGCTTTCGTCCATAAATAGCCCGCCAGATTGTGCCGCGATCATGAGTTGTCGTCGCGCCCGGTTGAGAAATGCGCAGTTGCTGCCGGAGCACAACGCCGGCACCCCTCCCTCCCTGCTTCACAACAATCCCCCCACGGCCTTTCGCGCGACGGAAGACGGTGCGTCTGCTCTCCGCTGTTCTCTTTCGCGCGTGCCAGCTTGAGTCGCTATTGTCGGCTTCCCTCGTGCGCTTTCACTCGCTTATGCAGCATACGACGCGCGGCGGCGGTGTTATCGCCTTCCCCTGTATACAGAACATCACGGCGACGGCTAAGGCAAGAATGCGCCTGGAGTGTATATAATTGCTATCGCAATAAAAACAGAGAAGAGGCCCCACCCACTCCGCGCGCACTAGAAGAAAAGTGCGGAGGAATTCACGTGATACTTTTCGCAGCGGCGGCCATGTTATCGGGGCACAAGGGCGGTTTTCTTATGGTGGCCTGCGCTCATGCGTGTGCTGTCTGGTAGGTTTAGCATCTTGGCATAGGCGTCGTGTGTGCTGGATTGCGGTAGTCTGCGCGTTTTGTTGCGCTGCGCTAGCTAGAACGTGCTCTCCCGGCTGTTGTTGTGGCCAGGTGGAAGTGGAACAAGTAAAAAGCGCGAACAAGGAGATCATAATGAGATCGTAGTTTTGACACGTAAAATGCCATAATTGAATTTTTACTATGCACGCGCATAATTTTTCCCTGCTCACGGAGAGAACCTTTGCCTTATCATAATCGCTATGATGGGTTTTTCCTCTTTGGAAAGCCCTTCGGCCTTCGTAGGCGCCCTTATCAAAGGATCAGGTAGATTTAACGTAACGTTTGCTGTTCGTTCAACTTTGACCAGTGCATGCACAATGGCGGGTTATGCAAACACGGCTCTGAGGCAGGAGTGCTCGTGTGTGTGTGTGTGTGTGTGTGCGTGCGTGTGTGTGTGTGTGTGTGTGCGTGCGTGTGCGTGTGCGCGTGTGTGCGTGTGTGCGTGTGTGTGTGTGTGTGCGTGTGCGTGCGTGTGCGCGTGCGTGTGTGTGCGCGTGTGTGTGCGTGTGTGTGTGTGCGTGTGTGTGTGCGCGCGTGTGTGTGCGCGCGTGCGTGTGTGTGAACAACGCTAATGAAAACAGTGGAACGCTGCCTTAACTTTGGCAGAGTGGAGCGCTCTGGTGCTGCCACTTGGCTTCGTAGTGTTACTTTTTCTTTTTGCCGCCAATGCACTGCGCATCTCTGGAGACCTTCTTATTTTCCAAACGTCTACCGTGCATGCGCTGTCGATACCAGGACAGCACGAAGGTGGCGTGAACGTGCTTTGGGCATCTGTACAATCGATGTTGTAGTAATAACTATCTCTGCGCTCAGTTAAGAAAGAAGTAATAATGCTCTTTCGTGGCTGTTCTCAGGTAATATTTCATGTCTGACATGCTGTAGTCAGTCAAAACAGTTATTCTGAGGTTTCTGAAATCCTAATCAACACTGATTCTTGATTAGCATGTGTATAGAGCGCATGCATATGTCAAGCAGGTAACCTTATTTATTAATTTATGCTAGTAGAGTGTTTGCAGGTGTTCTCCTCCGATGATCGTTTTGAGCAAGGTATATCGCTACTCCCGATAAGTTCATTCAGATACGCTTACCTTCGGCTTTCTTGAGGTTCATCACCGACGCAAGCATCCACAGCCACCAGGCCATCGAGGCTTGTCTTGACGATGACATGGTGTGGTGCTCAATCCAGGATTCCCCTTACGAGATATCCGTAACGGCGTTATCCGCAAGAGACACTTGTGTGAACAAATTATCCGATGTTAACAAAATCTCACATCACGAGTCCGTCCCAGATGCGTCTCCATCTCAGTCAGTTGCTTGTACTTCGTGAATATGCTTTTCCTGGGATCTTCGCAGACGATGCAGTTACACAGGCCTTACAACAATGTCTGTCAAAATAGAAGCGACGACCCTCGGTCTCACGCGTTGTACACTGTATGCAGGAGGGAAAATAATAATCCCGTGCGTGAACTGTGATACGTATGTGCATTCAGACCGAACGCCGAATGCTTGTCCCAAAAACTACCCGTCTCTGGCAGATGTTGAACAGATGATAATATTAAGCTACAAAAAGTCCCCAAACATGCTAGCACTAAATTTCAAGGTGCAAGCCCTGTAAATGAGTGATGCGACCTGCTTGCGCAGCTTCAATCAGAGGTTACTCTGAAGCGTTAGCATAACGAGAGGTCATGTTGCAAGCGCGACTACTTGTAATGCTGCGGACATGCGACTCTGGTTCCGCGCAGGATACGGGTGAGGTCAACCACAACAGGAAGCTATGACACGTATATCTAAGTGCTTGTGACTGTTTTGCTTGGAGATTCCGAAGGAATAATGGCGGACGATCACTCAGTAGCGCTGGAGAAGCCTTGTGCGTCTGACCCGTGTGTTCACACACTGTCACTGTTTCGCACGCTGTACCCTGAGCACAGATACAGCGAAGGTAGGAAGCCGGCAATCAACACCCTGATGTGTGTACAACTGTCTTGGTTCAGCATAATAGGAACCCCGTAACACAATCAAACATATACACACATTGCTGACGCCAGCTACTTGAGACGGGGTATGTGGGCAGGTTATAGGAAAAATTATAACCTTGTATGCAGCGCTAAAAGTAATGTGTTGACAAACGTTCCTCGGTCGCATACACTCACACGCACACACAATGCCCACTGAAATACAGGAGCAGAAAGATGATGTCCACACTAGGAATGCGGTGAGTCTGATGGCAAACGTGGCAAGATGTCTGAATCTGAGCTAAGCCAAGCACCATCACTGAGAGGACCAGCTAAAGCTCCGGTGACCTCATCTCACTAATCACCCGTTTCTCGAAAGGGGGAAATATCCACCTATGACGACCAACTTGGACCGGGCGACTTGGACGCAGGTGGCTTGGGAACAAACAACGAGTGAGAACTCTAGGCTTTGGTCTGTCGCCGATTCACTTATCCTCTGCGCAGTGGTGACGCGTTATGAGATCACTACGTTCCATGCACAAGCTGCAGCAAGGGAAAACGACGGCGACGAGCAGACGACAAACCGTCGGCAGACGACACGGCGCGCCGGTACGCGTGGAAGCCAGTGCACATCGGGAACGCGAGTGACGTTCCTTTGCCCGAGCTAGGGAAGAGTGAGCGGGAGGTTGAGGGAATCCGGGAGAGAGAGGAATGGGGGGGAAGGAGAACGGGGACGTGCGCGTGCGCACTACAGGAGAAAGCCGATGAGCGAGCGATGGGCGTAGAACGGCTGACGCGGGAGAGCGATGAGGGACGTTCGCCCAGAAAGAAAGGAGGGAGCGCGCGCGAATTGGTGGCATCTCTGCGTAGACGGGAATTAGGAATGCGGGTCGAGGGAGGAAGGCGGTCGACGACGGATGCAGGGAAGTGTTTCCCAGGGTCGCGTCGTTAGACGCCGCGTGCGCGAAATGAGGAAACTTGTGCTGCCCATGATGCAACGCCCACCGAGCCACCTTGTTTTTTGTTCTGTCCTAGTCACCTTCATTTGCGTTTTCTTAAGCAACAGAAGAATAAAATCTACGCAAACAAAGGAGATTCGGTTTCTTGCGGATGAATACGCCCTGCACGAGCATTTGAAAGCTTGGCTTCGAAGAGGCGTTTCTTCCAAATGTCTGGGCACGGTATCTTTAACTTTCGCATTGAGCGTTTCAGATGGACGACCACTTGGATGACAATAGAGAAAGAGAGAAAATGTTCTTGGTGATGTACGTAGCTAATCATGGAAAGGAAGAACATCGCGTATCACCAGCGAACAAGACGTTACAGTATTTAGGCCCTCAAATGTCAGGTCAATGTCTCTCGTAAAGCCCTCGTTGTGCGCATAACGTAGTTTCGTGTATATAGTTAACTTGCATTAAATTACATCTTAAGTTGCTTAAGTTAACCTATGTTTCACCGAGTAAGAGAACCTTTTCGGTGGCTAACGTTTTCCGCCCCATGTCCTCGATTCGGCCAACAGCATGCTCTTGTTCGCGTCGCTTGACGATGTAGGCGGCGCTCCTCCCTAAACGCAAACAGTGGTTCAGGGGTTCGGGTAGGTTTGAGCGAAAGCATAGCCGGGCTTCGTTCGCTTACGGGCCGCCAATTCCCCGAAGAAAACATAGAAACCGCAGCGCCCAATTTTCCATGGTAATCAGTGTGCGAGTGCTGGCAAATTCCAGCGGTGAGGACGCGTGAATGGAGCTTTTCTTTATCTTGTTGCCTTTGGCTGTTTTCACGAGGACGAGAGAGCATTGTTTTGTCTCGCACAGCTCGGAGTGCTTGTACCGGGCACAAAATGACGAGAACAAATGATTGCATTTTTTTTTTCTTTTTTTAGAAGCACCCGCATTTGCGAAGGTTCTTCTTATGGGAGTGTAAATAATGTAGCGAAAGGAAAAAAAAAACACGTTTTGGAAAAACTAGAAGATGGCTATACCTCAGCGTTCAATGTCTCACCACATCCGCATGAAGTGTCTTCTTCCGTCCGCGTTTTTGCTCCCTTCTTGTTTTTTCCCTTGTTTTTTTCTTCCCAGTTTAATACTCAGTGTGACCTGATCGTGTACATCTGCAGCGGTGAGTATTACGAGAGGAAACACCCAGTACGTTTCCAAGCAATGTTCCCTCGTGTTTTTTGAACTGAAATCCGACATGCATATATAAAACAGTTGAACAACGATTTATGTCGAGCACCTTTATGTAATGCGCGTCTTTTCAGCCACTACGGCAGTTTCAAGAAAACTCCATTACTGCATCTGACGCACAACGCTAGCACAGACTGAAGACCGACAAAGAGAGACGCTACTTCCAACAAATTTATTTTCAGAGGCGTCACACTCACACACATGAGGTTTTAGGAACAACTTGCGCAACCTCATTTGTAAGATTCTGACGTTAAGAGATGGCTGGATGCCCTTTTTGTGGTGTCGTTCACGGCTTGAGGTTAACTTTTTTTTGCTAGATCAACCGATGATGCGCCTACAGACGTGTCACACATTTAGTGACTCTCGCCGCTTCTATATCTCGTGTGTCAATGTCACCACACTCCATGCGATACATAGAACTTCGAATACTGGGGCTTGCACCGGCACTTTCTGCAGTAGAGGCTACGATGGCCCGCATCACCCTTTCGCCCATTATTGGCATGCTCGCGCAGCCTGTCGGTCAGGCATAGGTCTGTCTGGCCCGATGTTTTCACTCTTTTTTTGCCTTTTGTTCGCTAGATGCGCTAATGGAACACCAACGTGCCCAAACTTACGTTATTAGGGCGAAGCTGTTTATGGATAGGATTCTGTGGATTTTTCGCCTCCGTCAACAAATATGCGTGTGCAGAAACTTTGCTCTCGAACTTGATGCAAAAAATCGCTTTATTCTGTGCAACAGCTTATACGTCTCATCCCTTGGATATGAATTTTGAGTGGATTACTCATCAATAGGCACGATTTTCAAGATAGGTAGGCTATGACGTACATAATAGATATTTTTTTGCCTTCTTACGGGGTTATGAGCCATTACTTAAGGGGATATGAGCCATTCATTGTCTTACGTGAGGGACAAATTTCTCGTTGAGAAGGCATAGGAGTGTTTACGCACTTAATGACAGAAGTGATACGAAAATGTGTTTGCGCATTTGTCGTCACGATGAGCACCGATCAGTACAATAAATGTGTTCGTATCTTTGTTCAAAATTCTGTGCCACCTCGGTGTCGTGTGCTAAACAGCTTCGCTGGTCGCCCACCTTCCGAGAGTGGAACGGCTGATGGTTTTTCAAAATTTCAAAATTTGTTGCTTTTTCATATCGCCCGAAAGGGCACACTTGTTGACTAATCTTTACTTAACAACTTGACGAGCTCGTCCAAGCGGGATATGTGGATCTCCAACAGTGAGCATACATCGGATTAGAGGACACTGTTGTACCCTTCGCGTCTCTCTACCAGAGTTCACGCTACTAGGTTAAATTCACGCTACTAAGTTAAATTATCTTCAGTGGAAGCGGCTCAATATGCTAGGCTTGTGCAAATACCTGAAAAGTCAAACTACGAGTCTTACTCAATGTAGCCGTACGTTAGGAGTCTTTTTTCGCTTGAGTATAAACGCAAGAAGACAATTCTAATCAGTTGTTCTGAAAGTACGATTGTAACGTTCAATAACATTGGGGAATACAAGAAAATATATATATATTCGTAAAACTGAAACAATTCAGGTCATAGATCACTTTGGTTAGAAACGTGTCTTCATTCCAGTAATTATTCGTAGCATGCTAAATATTTACTATCCGCTTGCGAAACTCCCGGATTGTTATGATATTTATATGGCCTAATGCCCAACAGATATATACAATGTGTAAATTGGCCAATGGTCAGTGCACTGCTTAAAGCGTAAAGAAACAAATTAATAATGAGACAGTTTTTTAAATGGAAGACACACGGGCGCAGGCGCGCCACAGGAATACACAAACGCGCAAACAAGCGCGAAATGACGTAACTCTTTGTGAAGAATCATGGTTTGAAATTATAGTTTGTTACTGTCTCCATTTCATCATCGGAAAAGTATCGCTGAAAAAGAGTCTTTCAGTCCATCGAACCACCCGCCCTTAACTTCTTAATACCCACTGTTCACCTTCGTATACAACGGCCTTATTCGATCGCAATATCAACACGAAATTATAACTTCACTGGCGATTACGCGAAAGTTGAACGCAGCTCTATGCGTGTTTTCATTTCACTGTACATTGGGGCAAAGAATTTCAGAGAGACATGTAGCAGAGTCACCAATCGTCGAAAACCTGATCAGAGGGTCAAGCGCGTCGTCTTTTATACACGACTCGTCGAAAGTTCCGGTGTAACGGGATGGTGCCGCGTGGCTTCCAGAAAGTACTACACAATTCGCGTCGCGCATGCAATCAGATTACAAAACAATCGCAAACCATGACAATAGAAACAAGCGCGAACGAGTCCAAACCAAGCTAACCAAACAAGCGCGAGCGAGAGCTGACGCGAGCAGACGATAGTACGAAACGAGTGATCCGGCTGTGACCACATACGAGTACGCATCGAACGCTCGGGTGGATCCGCATGACACCGCTTTCCCGCGCGTACGTCATTGAAGGGGCCGCTGGCAGTGGTCTCCGTCGTTCGTGCCTCGTGTCTTTATCTCCCGCTCCACGTTCGCTCTTTCATCTTTCGCTGTGCTAGTTCGCTCGGTTATGTCAAGGTCGATCCAAATAGGTTGAGAAGCTTAGGGCGAAAAGTGGTTCAGTACGAATTGTCACCGACATCAACAAGCTTGGTTATGGGAGCAGCGATTGAAGCACGACTATGATTCCAGGGAACAAACATTGAGAAAGAAAAAAAAGTGTTTCTTTTTTTTTAATTCAAGCCAAGACACAGTTAGATTCATTGTTAGTTTCTGGTCAATTTTATATATTCGTGACGAGTTAGGAAAATACAAGTTTATTTATTTTATTATTATAATGAATACATAATATACAAGGCAATTATATACAAGGCATATAAGTGCAAGTGTATGTATGCCTTGTACCTATATGCCTTGTATATAATTACTGAATAATTATTTGCGCATGATACTGTTATGTTTTAAGATTGTATTTCCCACCCTGTAACAGCCCGAAAAGGGCTCACAGTACGGACAGATGAAATAAAAATAAATAAAAATTTATTTTCAGCGCAGATCCATCCAGGGGGCGTTGACGCCGCTATCACCCGAAATGCAATGCAGCTCTTGAAATGTGCAAGAAAGGAGCGCTCGTAAAATTCACCTGTTGAAATACGCCCACCTCACACGTTGTGCGTTTTTGCTTGTCGGCGTTTGTCTGAATTTGGTGAAGCACGTAGCTTCATCGCTTCTTGACCTGCCTGTTCAGTCAAACGTTGTGAGTTACGACCGCCAGAGAAATGTTTCGTTGTTTTCGTGCGACTTCGCTGGCCGACGGGCTTGGAGTGCGACGATAGGACTAGCACTCCACACGTAAAGCTTTCGTCTGCCTCCAAAGAAAGTATGTGCTGTGCAGGGGCGAGAATTCGACAACCGTAAGGCTGGCCTTTTCCTGCATCGCTTTCAGCGCTGAAAGCTCGAAACGCCCATCAAGTCGAATGGCGGGGCATTTGAACATATAGCTCTAAAGGCAGGCCAACAAAACAAATTACGCGCCTTCGAAAACAAAATGATGTCACTTCTGTTTTCAAAGGATATGGCGTCACATTATTTTTTATTCCGCCGGAAGTGTTCCCTCCTCATGCAGATGGCGCTAAGACCCATGAACCGCCGATGAACCACCATGTTTTGAACGTACAGGCTCCTATGGAAACTTCGCTACCAGGTGCATTTACCTTGCCGCTGGAGCGGGTGAATAAGAGCTGAGCTCTAAAACTATAATAATGTGGTGTAACAAACATGGGCTGAAAAGTATGTCAGGCGTGTGATGCTTTTGTTATCAGTGGCTTTCGAGAAAAATTATACTTTGTGTTGGGCATGCCACTGTGTCGTCTCTGTTGAAGGAAAATCAAGGCGTGTATACTTGAAGTGCCACCAGATGTCGCGGCAATCTATGATGAAACTTGAAGGCAAGGAGCCGCCATTGATCTATTCACTACTTTAGGCAAACCGAAAGACTTTTTTGTGTGAACAAACTTGAGAAATGGTCTTTCTATCGGCACGCGTGGAGGTGCTGATGTGAGTAAGTGCAAGTCACACTTTGAGAATCGTTAGGAACTGGTTGATAATACAAACTAGCAATAAGGAGTGTGGCGTCACTACGATTTGGTTTAGGCTCAGGAGGCTATCGCCGACATTTTTTGCAGTTGCTAACTACAGCTTAAGTTCCGCAGGCCGCAGAATAAAAAAAACAGATAAATAAACAGCGGCAGAACTGTTCTTTTCAGCTAGGAAGGCCACAATACTCTATCGTTTTCTACTCGCCTGTGGCACACGATGTGTCCACCAGACAACACAATTCGCTATCTCACGTTCAACACTGCGCTTCGTTGAACTTCGCAATGGACGGTTTGCGTGTTACGCAGAAGAAATTTTAAAAACCACATAGTAAAACCAATGCCAGCAGTCGCTAGGAATCTAGAGCGGAATTTGTTTACAGAATCACTGTAGGCAAGTTATTTTCAATCGTTTTCCTATCAAACTTCTAATCAATTTCCAATAAAGAAAGATTTATATTTGACGGTACGTATTGGGAAGCGAAAAACTTGTGTATGGTCGGTGCGCTATGGTACGCGTTTAGATTGCGCCACGCAAGTCGGGTAATTAGGTTAACTGTAAACAATAACTTGTCAACAGTAGTGGAGGAGTAGAATGTATCGGCGTTTTGGTCAATTCGGAACGAGCCTATCGCGGACCACTCAGCAATATTGCGAAGCTTGCAGCGAAAATGTTTCTAAATACTCTTTCCTCTACGATTGTTACCTTCACCTCGGCTCACACACATCCAAGGCACAGTTACCGCCGCAATCGGTCATTGGGCATAACGGATGAAACGAATGGGAGCGAATCTAAGGGGGAAAGAGCGTGGGAGGTCGGTACGAAAGAGAGCTCTGGAACTCCCACTGCTCGTAACTAAATATGGCGTGCGCAGAACAACAACGGGAATCGCGAAGAGGGGGCACATTTCGTCCGGAAACGTGCTCAGTCAGCGCCACTCTGGCCCTTCGTGCATCGTGCTCTCGACGCACGAATGGAGCCGTTCACGGACCGGAGGACACCAAAGGGCTCGCGTAAACAAAAACCCACGCTCCCGCTTTTTTGTGGCGATCGCTACGCGAAACAGGCTACGGCCCGCCTCGTTCGTTCCGTGCCCATCGCATCGCGCGGACGCAACTGTATAGCGGATGCGGTGCTCCGCGCGTCTTGGCACGAAAATAGAAGTTAGAAAAGAGAGAGAGAGAAAAAGAAAGGAATGGAAGGAAGGAGTGGCGTTGTGTTGGTCTGCTTCGCCGCACTACACCCTGAAACACGATACCAGTGCGGGATGTAGCAGGAAGCCCCCTCAAAAAATTACTCGGTCGTTGACAGCGCTGGCACGAAGAACGTAGACGGCGATCCCGGTCGATATGCGACCATGGGTGTAACAATAACGCGGCTATGTTTGATAGTTATGTTCGAGACTGGTGAAGCCGTTTGTGACCTTGCTAGGTGATATTGGTCTGGTTTCGACGCCGGATTACAAAAAGAGAACAACACAAGTAATGCTAATTGTGCTTATTTTGTCCATGTATTCGTAAAAAAAATGGAGCTTAAATGCACGCCGTGCAAGTGGTTGGCGAGCAAAGCTGTGGTATCAGCTGATCCGAAACACCAACGTGACGCAGCCTTGGACGATTGAGAAATGCACTACATGAAGTGATTCACAGCGAGACCATTAAATGGGCACGACGCCGTTGTGCATACTGACGTTTCTCTTCCTTTCGTCGCATGTCGTATTCGCGCTTCTCTTCGGGCGTCCTAACGGTGCCTGGCTTCTTTTGGGCTGGAAACGCTGCGTCCTGCCTAGCCTGAGCACGACGCCGTTGTGCACAATGACGTTGTTGATCCCGTCGCCACCGATAGTGATCACGCTGCACTTCGGGAGCCCCTTCGTGGCCTTCCGATAGCCCTATGACAACACAAATAAAATCAGTTGCTAGGCAGGTTCTTCTTTTACATCTAGGTGTAGCGACGTCATTCTCTGCCACTAGATTGCGCCACTTGTTCTTAGGGAAGCGTGACAAAGGTGTCCCACTCCAGTACACGCCTCATTCATAACTCGTTTCAACGGTGGCAATACGTTGTTTGGCTATACTGACTCAATACTAAACGCATTACCGTCGACATTTTAACAACATGGACATTTGCATGGGCGACACGGGCGCTCACTGACAAAGCAGAATCACTTTCCAGATATGCTATCTTTTGAATCAGAGAGTACGGTATACAACGCACCACAGGCATCACAAAAAAAATGACGCTTCAAGACCGGACACGAACCGCACACATCGCTGACCACCACAGGCATAAACATCGGTCCTCGAACTGTCTATAGCTACGCTGCCTCCGTTTCAATGTTTTCGTCCATCGTTTTGTCCTTACTATCAGAGGCCGTTGCAGCGCAGAAGAGGCCGTGAATGACCCTTAAACGTGCGCACCGCCATTCTGCCTGAGCGAACTGGGAAAAAAATGGCGGACGGCGCTTGCCGCAAATGCAAGAATGAAGATGTAGCTTTGAAGATGCTGCTAAAAACAGACATATCGATGGATTTAAACCACGTCTTCTGGAGAGCGAGAAATTTCTTCTGACGAGCTTGCTCCTCTGATGTTCTTGCCTGTTGCTACTATTTCAACGCCTGGCTGGGATAACAGAAATGTCTACTAATAACAATAAAACGATGTTCACGAGAACAGAAGGAAGTCGAAGCCAAAAACACATGTTTAATGCTTCTAGCGAAGAACAAGAAGACGCTATGTCGGCGGACGGAGCAAGGAACGTTAACTCTCGTACACGTTCGATGTCTTACAAGCGTTTGAAGAAATCGTATTTGCGCTTTCGCGGAAACGCATTTTTCCTCCCTCGTGGGAGCGCTTCTGTAAAGCGTCGCGTGCATGGTCCCAAGACAGCGACAACGACAATAACGCGCGTCCTCCTAGTGTCGTCTCGTGCGCCAAGTTGCCGCACCATGTTGCCGCACCATGTTGCATATTTTCAAATTGTCTTTCCTTATCTGGCTTTCCTGTCTCCGTGCCGTAAACTACGCTAGGTGGCCTTCAATCGATTCGAGACGCTGCCTGAACGTTTCCTTGTTTTCTAGCGCCGACACAACTGCTATGACAGCGAAAAACAAGCGCTGCATCCTTGTTTCTTTATTGTAGCCTTCGATATGCGATAAAATATTCAACAAGTATTTTTTTGTTGAACACAGTGCCCTACCATGGCTAAGCTGTTGATGTAAGCGCGAGGGTGCCGGTTCATTCTTGTCAGCGCTGGCTCCATTCTAATAAAAGCGGAATGAAAAAAAAAACGCTCGTTGTTCATGATTTTCGTTCGCGTTAACGATTTTCGTTTGCGTTCGCCCAGGATGGTCGAGACGTCAAACTATGATAAGCCTGATAATCGTATAGTGGTTTTTGGCAAGTAAAGCGCCAGAATGTAATAACTAATTTTTTATGTAGGCTGCAGTAGCGTATATTGCTTCTGTTTGCTCATTGATAACTGCCATGCATCCGCAGAAAAAAATTGAGTAACAGCTATCGGAGAAAGATCCTGAAGGCTGAGGGACATCATACCGCTCGATCTGCTGACATATCCTGCCTGGTCACGTATTTGTCAACTATATTGGTTAACGCTATAAGGTGAGGTGTATCGGTGTTGCGACCTATCGACGTGTCCGAGTGAAGTCAATAGGCGGCCGAACCCAGCAAAACCACGCGACGGGATCAGAGACAGGATCATTGATTCACTTTTCCTGCGCCTATATGTTCACAGCAACGGACACGCTGTGGTCAGCGTCTTATGAAGCGTTTCCCGCGCTGCAAATCACCTTTGCGTAAGTATTCCGCATCAAGTACAGTGCTATTTCATCGCTGGCGAAGAGCGT
Organism: Dermacentor albipictus; assembly: GCF_038994185.2. NCBI lineage: Eukaryota > Metazoa > Arthropoda > Arachnida > Ixodida > Ixodidae > Dermacentor > Dermacentor albipictus. The sequence goes on from NC_091826.1 coordinate 42,579,970, forward strand.
GCACGCCAGGGTCTCGAATTGACTGCGGCGCGTGGGGTGACTTCACCTTCCTGCTTTCACAGAGTTCGCTACTGCCTTGGGGCTTTAGTTGGCCGTGGTACATCAGTGGCGGAGGATGCCATGCCGGAGACTCCCCCCCCCCCCCCAAAAAAAAAGACGCCGATATCGGAATGATCCGTCCTGAGAAGGAGGTGGCCGCCTAGCGATGGCGCTGTGCGGCCAATGTGAGGAACGCTCCTTGTGAGGCCGAGTCTCACGAGTTCACCTAATGTCCACGGCAATGCTTGCGTCATTGTGAGAAACTTACAAGATTAAAGCAGCCAAAGTAAATTACACATTCAGACCATCGTTTCCTGTAAAGCGTGCTTTGCCTGTTAAGCAGGTGCGTAAAAAGGAAAAGCATGCTGTAGCTCCTTGTTGTCAGTGTTTGTTGGCTTCTCAAGGTGTGACTAATAAATGTCACGTCCCTTGGTTAACCCCATTTCTTCTCGTTTAACGTAGACAAAGGAAGATGTCAAGAATTCCTGATTATAATGTAACGCACGTATATATGACTGCTGTTTTCGTTACGAAGAAACGATATTGAAACCTGGTCTAACTGATTTTCCTGTTTGTATATATGGCAAATCAGAAAGCAAAAGGCAAATCTGCCCCACCCCCTCTTCACCATCTCTCCCATTTCACTTTGTGCCTGGGAAATATTAGCTGAAAAAATGGTCCTCTTGCTTAAATTCGTATTTAAATAATTGAACCATTCAAGAAGTCTGTGTAGCAACCACTGAAACAATTTTAAATGGCTAATTTCTTCACCCAGGCAAGTAAAGCTAAATTCTACAGACTTGTAAAACGAGAATGCTCCCATTTAGGGCTCCCAGTATTCTAGAAAACTCCCAACTTGTATATAAAAAAAATATTGCGCCACCTAACTAAACCTTCAATGGCCCCACACAACTAAAGAAATATCCCCTTTCGGTATAACCACGTTCTAAAGTTCTCATAGATGACATAGCAGTGTACAGTACACTACAAATTGTTTTATTCTTACTCGCGTTTTTTATAAGTCCTCTTTAGAAATTAATCTTGGATGTTAGAGAACCGTATAGGATACCAGTTTTGGCTCTCTCAACATCCTAAATACCTGCTTTTATTGCTGAGTTTCCGTGGCTTCAAGCAGAGTTTTTTGAGATCCTACATTTCAGATTTCTTCGTAGTATAGAGCGTGAATTAAGGACCTGCTAGTAAAAAAGTATGCTTCAAGAATTTTGTCCTATTAATGCAACAAACCTTATCGCATGGCCTGATTGCTTTTTGAGTAAAAGAATTTAGTCGTTCAATTGCAATCACAGAGGAGTTCAGGACTAAGAGCCTCCTTCTAACGCCGTCGCCTCATCAGATTGTTTCTTCCCACATACGCAATAGGTGGGAAATTCAGTTTTTTTTTTCGAATATTCGTTGCTAATGGTTCCCCAAGAGCTCTAAGACAAAAGAATGCACTTCTAATCGGCCTGGTATGACGCAAGATTGCGAAACGCTAATAGAGACCATCATAAAGAGGCCCGGCGTTTTCTTTTTTTCTTATCTAAAGAACACGCTTACCGGACCGCTGAAGCGAAACATTCTCGAAGAACTAAAGGGGAGATGCGGCGGACACAATGAACATATCAGGAGGGTCATAAGACGCCGTTCTGCTTCAGCGATTTCTAATCCGCGTCCTCCTGCACTCTTACCGGAGGAGGAGTATTCGCGCCCGGATGTATAACACTTCCTCATACCAGCTTCAAAGATGCCTAGTTCTTGCGTCATATAGAAAAAAAGGCAGTGCTTAATACTACGATCAACGGAAAAACACAAAAGAAATAATTGACGGATGACAGGGGCACGTGAAGCGCAATAATCAGCAATCTATATTCAGAACCGCCGGTGACTGCAACAGGACAACTGAACTGAAGGTAAAAAAAAGGAAACAAGCATAGCAAAAGTCATACCGTTAACACGCCGAAGATAACGTGAAAAAAGAAAAGTTAAGTTGTCGTGGTGACCTCTCCAATTTCTATCAAAAAACCTGCGGAAAGTGTTCGCTTAGGCTAACTGCGGTAGAAGCAAAAAGTGAGGCAAGTAAGTAAAAGATAAGGTGACCATTTATTATGTCTTCTGGGGGGAGGGGGCATTGAGGTGCAGTCGCAGATGCGAGGTCTGAATCGAAACGTTTAATACATTTTGCAATGCGTCCGAACGGTCATTTAGGCTCAGAACACCATTCTTACCCTTTTGTCTAAAATCACCAAAAAAGTCTTTTTTTGTATTGACGTTGAAAGCTTAATGGGAGTAGCCAGGCAGCATTTTGTTATGGTTACATAAAATTTGAGGCAGGAGAATTACGTCATATTGTGGAATTCCACTAAATGCTAGGATTATAATAATAATAATTATTATTATTATTATAATAATTATTATTATTTCTTTCGAAAACATGTATACACATCGCAGGAAAGGGAAAGCGAAGAGCAGGCTGGCAACAGCCACCGGTACGGGCACAACGCCTGCCTACTTTTCAAAAATGAGGAGACAGAAACATATAAATGGAAGATAGAAAGGAGGGAAGGAAAGAGCAAAGGAAGAGCACAATGAAAATAAATCTAAAAGAAATAAGCCCAACCACACAATACAGGTCGCGCACAGTAGGTCCGGTCGCTGCAAATAACGCTACTAAAGAATGTGAAAATATAATGGTGCCTGAGATGCAGTGATTTGAAAAATAGAAGTTATATACAGCCGTTAATCTAAATTACTTACTTCTAGAACAGTAATCCTTCAGAATAAACTGTATCAAGTGCAAACATGACAGACGTGGTGTATGCTTTAATCAAATCTGGATCGATGCGGTCTGGCCCAGCTATTCGTAATGGAAAGTAGCTCAAAGTGGGCAAATCTTTTTGACAGCATGTAGTACCCGTGCCAGAGGTAATGAATATACATGTTCTTATTCGAACTCTCATAACATATTCGAATAGTAAGCCCGAAAGTCGAAAAGCCGTTCATCACGGAGCAATATTGCTTCCAGCGAATAAAAATTTCCTTGGTTAGCAACATGATTACCCAGTTTGTAACAATGGTGAGTTGTGGACTCAAATTTATTTACAAAATTTATTTGTTCCACCTTATATGCACCCTACTGTAGAAAATTGACGGCGTCATGAACACATTAAGACCATGTTCTCCTGTAAAGCGTGGTTTGCCTGTTAAGCAAGCGCGTATAAAAGCAAAGCATTCTGTAGCTCCCGGCTCGCAAGATGCGGTCTGTTGTGTCAACCGGCACACAACCAACCCACGTACGGTTCTACCTAATGCTCCGTGTCCTATTTCATTCCGTGAGCACTGTACGTCTTGGAGAGTTAGGAACCTGCATCGTATTCAACTACGGGAAGGAGCTAAACTATCAGACAAAGACTTCGAAGTAATTAATCCACCATAAGATATGTGCGGTAAGCATCATCCTACTCACTCATTATCTATATATATATATATATATATATATATATATATATATATATATATATATATATATATATATATATATATATATATATATATATATATATATAAACGAGAAGAAAGGTGGTTAACCGAGGGACCCGATAATTATTAGTCATATAATGAGAAGCCAACAAACACTGACACCAAGTACAACATAGGGGAAATTGCATGTGCTTAATAAATGAAATAAAGTAATGATAAATTAATGGAAATTAAAGTGGATGAAAAAACAACTTGCCGCAGGTGGGAACCGAACCCACAACCTTCGCATGTCGCGTGCGATGCTCTACCAATTGAGCTACCGCGGCGGCGTTTCCCCATCCACTTTCTTGGGTATTTATGTGTACTAGTAGAACCCTGGGAGTGTTAGCCAGCGCCCCCACTCACAGACCTTGGCGGCGGACGTGGAACATCTTTTCTGCCGCAGGCGTCACGAGAACGTGATCTTTTCGGGTGAAGGCAACTGGTCAATAAACCCACATATGCTACCTGAAGGCATCAATGTTGCCGGATTCGAGACCCTCGTTATGACGTTCCAAAAGACGTTCCACGTCGGCCGCCAAGGTCTGTGAGTGGGGGCGCTGGCTAACACTCCCAGGGTTCTACTAGTACACATAAATACCCAAGAAAGTGGATGGGGAAACGCCGCCGCGGTAGCTCAATTGGTAGAGCATCGCACGCGACATGCGAAGGTTGTGGGTTCGGTTCCCACCTGCGGCAAGTTGTTTTTTCATCCACTTTATTTCCATTAATTTATCATTACTTTATTTCATTTATTAAGCACATGCAAGTTCCCCTATGTTGTACTTGGTGTCAGTGTTTGTTGGCTTCTCATTATATGACTAATATATATATATATATATATATATATATATATATATATATATATATATATATATATATAGTAAACGTTCCTTTTTCAGCACAAGACGCAATAAAGTGTTTCCGCTCCCAGTGGAAGACCTTGCATACATTCACGAGAATGGATGCGCTTTTTCAGAGCCCGCAGAAACAAGGCCTTTCACGTGACCGTTTACCATGCAAAGCTCCGACACGCGGCGGTGGCTTAGGGGATAAGGCGTTACGCTGCTAAGCACTAGGTGGCGCATTTGATTCAGAGCCGTGGTGGCCGTGTTTCGGAAGTAGGGACATGGAAAAAAAGAAACAAAAGAGAAAAATTCTCGTGTACTCCGTTTTAGCTGCACAGTAAAGGTCCGCAGCTGGTTGAAATTAACCTACGATCCCCTGCTACGGCGTGCCTCATAATTGTATCGCACTTTTAGCGCGTAAAACCGTAAAGTCGTTTTTTTAAACTCGAAGGTCGACCATAGCCCACAAACAAAGGTTCTCGTAAACTCCTTGTTATTGGCTGACTGGCACGGAACTTCTAAAGCTTTGATGAGTTGGCCCAGTCACATTAGAAGATGCGATCGGGAACAGTGGTTGCCTGCCCAAGCCTGATAACGGAGGCTCAAATTTGAAAACCGGAAAGGTCTAAGCGCTTCTGGTTAACACGCACTTATGTCTTACGTTTTTTTTTTCAGCAGCGTCTTCAGCATCGCAGACTCTTCTCTCTGTCTTCAACAATGAAAGCCAACGAATTTCTAACTGTTCGTGATAAACGTCTAGATATACTGGTCCCTGCCGCCATACAATTACTGCGCCTTGGGTCGGGATACCATAAATCACCCCGCGTATTCAGGACCTTCGCCGGGCCTCGCTGTGCACAGCCTCCTTTTATTACGGCCTAGCACAAGGCGGATATAAAGATGCTTGTCTCCTCTCCGCTTCCCCCACACGCGCACGGGTCCCAAACTTTGGTATCGGAAAGCCACGCCACGCTGAACTTTGGCCAACGTGATTTCGGCCCAACCTCCCTCGCGCACGTCCATCGGCGATCCTCAACAGCCCCTAATACCACAGAGAATTGGGCATCTCAAAACACACACACACACACACACACACCACAAAGAGCTCTGTCAGGCGATATCGGCGTCAATTGATAGTGCGGCCAGGGTACGTGCAGCCGCTTCGTCTGGAGATTTTTATCGCCGTTCCGGTCAGGCCTATGCAGTGCATGTCCGTGACAGCGTAGCCGGCCTCGCCGAAATTGGCGGGAGGTCGAGGATAAGCTTTGAGGAAGGGAAACGAGGGCCAGGTCGGAGGATTCACATATGTCTGAGACAGAGGAAGGTTTAGCGAGGTGAGAAAGTGGCTGTTTCGGGACTGGGAGAGCAGCCCGCAAAAGAAAACGAAACGCTGTGACGCGTGATACAAACATACACCATACACCACGGGGACTTCACCGCGGCGCTATATTGCCTGTCTCAGGAGAGCAAGTTACTGCCTTGGAGATTTTCTCGATGGGCGAAGTTAGAAAGAGGCAGCTCGACCCGAAGTTCTCGGTCCTGCTGTGTTTTTCTAATGCTTTCCTTAGTGGGCACTTCTTTCCGGAAAATTGTGGCTTGGACCAATCAGATTCACATGTTTAGTCTCTCGGTGTCACTCCTCTTCACCACATTTACAAGCTTCAATATAAGAGTCGTGTGTGTTCCGCGTTTCTTCTTTCAATCTTGTTTCCGTGAGAATTCGATTCTTCATTTTGTATTGTTTTCCGTGCAAACGTTTGTAGTGACTTGTGTATATTATTTTTGCTGTGGGTTTTCCAGCGATCTTGTTTTCATTTCTGCGGGTGGTAATAATCACAACCATTTGAAAGATGAACTTCGGCAATATAAACTTTTTCTGTAGTGGCCTTGTCCAGGCGTTTACCTCATTTTAATGGATTCGCATTAGGCATGTCAAAGTGGCACTTTTCAACGTCGTGAACGCGATTTCAAAGATACGTGACCTCATAAAGCTGCGAGTTAATGCTATTGCATTTCTCTCCCATGCACAGCCAAATCGCCGCTAAATTTACGTAGATTTTCCTATGTGAAATCTAATTATCAGTATCAATGTATGTCCTCCTCCTTATTGAAGTTAGCAGAAACCTTGGAACGTTGATCGGAAAGCGGGTAAAGACACGAACAAACGAAAGGTTCGAAGCTATAATCGCACACATCTTCTATAGGCAAGCACCATCCGGACTGCGCTGAAGAGACGCGGCCCGCTTATGCAGACTGTAGTTATGGTCTAGGGTTCACTAATGCCTGCGCCTTTCAGCATAACAGTGGCCAACAACACATCCCGTGGCCACTTCGGTGAAAGGGAAACCATGACCCGGATTCTGTGACAGTGTCCGCGGTATTGTGCACAGCTACGCATACTTGCTGCCATGCTCAAACAATTCGACGGCAGACCTCTGTCGGAAGGGACAGTCCTGCAATTCTATATGTAATGTGAAGAATGTTAAAGCATTGCTTTGTGTTCTTGCAATCTACAGGACTGAGTGAAATACTTTGGTACTTATTACTTTTTTCATAGCTTCTTTTCTCTTCTTTCCTTTTTTCCAACGCCCTTTTTTCCCCAACCATCGCGCAGGGTAGCAAACAGAAGATTTGCTTCGAGTAAACCTTCCTGGCTTACGTCTCTCTCTTCCCACTCCATAGACACTCCAATACAATCCACTCCAATCCGTAGCCTTCCCAGAAAAACGTGTCTAGTTTCTGCAGCATTTATCTGTGATTCTATGATGAAATTCGCCATTTCTCATCTGGACAGGGCGCTGTCTCAATATTCTGATTTATTGTTGTTATCCACAACCGACATTCCGGTGAAACTGCTATGAGAAAAGAGCGATGGCTGATAAAGTAACGAAGATTAGGTAGGTTGAAAGTGGGGGGGGGGGGGGGTGAGATTGTGTCTGTCGCGCATGCACTAGTGTTACAACACCTGAGCAGCGGACGTGACACCCTTGCGAAACAGTGTGTACACGCAATGAACCCAGATTCACCCTTCATTTCACACAGTACGACTTACAACTTTGCCGTGGGTGCAAGTTATAATGAATGAAGTGTTGTGTAAATAGTTGGCCCGTCTGGCTGAAATTGGTTTCTCTAGCCAGCTACTCTGGGCCGGGAGACAAAGGGAAAGGGATACAAAGAGGCTGTATAATGAGCGCGATTTCGAAAGAAAGCCGTCTATAAATAGACATTCAGAGAGACGTTCACGAACGCGGGTACTGCCTCTAGCTTGGAACCTATGTAATCCACCAATTTCATTGCAAACTGAATCGCCGATCTGGCCAAAGTCTCAGTAGTACGTATTCAGTAAGCGGTCGATTGTTTATTTTAGACGGAGCATCAGCCATAGTCTTCCCTTTACGCACGTACTGTGGATAAACACGAAGAACATAGCACACGAATTCTGTCACGTACAATAAAATCACAGTTGGGGTAGTCGGTACATTGACGCAGACCAATAATTCATTGTTTGATAATTGTCACACCTAATCGTAGTCTGTGAAAATGCACGCAGAGACTTCACTGGACGTCATTCGATAAAATAACACTGCTCACAACCAGTGTTATTTGTTCGCCACCCAAATCAGTCGCCATAGCCGCCTTCACAGGCTTGACCCTACATTTTCTTTTATTGTGAAGTATTTTTTGGCTCATCTCCGGCACATTGCAGCAGGCATGGCAGGACAGAACAGGGCAGGACAGAACAGGGCAGGGCAGGGCAGGGCAGGGCAGGCAGGGCAGGGCAGGGCAGGGCAGGGCAGGGCAGGGCAGGGCAGGGCAGGGCAGGGCAGGGCAGGGGAGAGCAGGGCAGGGCAGAGCAGAGCAGAACAGGGTAGAACAGTGCATAGCAGGGCCGGGCAAGGTAGGTAAGGGTTAAGGGTAGGGTAGAGTAGGGTATTTAGGTGAGGTCAGGTTAGGTTACTGGTTAGGTTAGGTGTGGTTAAACCCTTATATATAGCTTTCATTGATTACGAGAAAGCGTTTGATTCAGTCGAAGCCTCAGCAGTCATGGAGGCATTACGGAAGCAGGGTGCAGACGAGCCATATGTAAAAATACTGAAAGATATCTATAGTGGCTCCACAGCCACCGTAGTCCTCCATAAAGCAAGCAACAAAATCCCAATAAAGAAAGGCGTCAGGCAGGGAGATACGATATCTCCAATGCTATTCACAGCGTTTTTACAGGAGGTATTCAGAGACCTGGATTGGGAAGAATTGGGGATAAAAGTTAATGGAGAATACCTTAGTAACTTGCGATTCGCTGATGATATTGCCTTGCTTAGTAACTCAGGGGACCAATTGCAATGCATGCTCACTGACCTGGAGAGGCAAAGCAGAAGAGTGGGTCTAAAAATTAATCTGCAGAAAACTAAAGTAATGCTTAACAGTCTCGGGAGAGAACAGCAATTTACAATAGGCAGCGAGGCACTGGAAGTCGTAAGGGAATACATCTACTTAGGGCAGGTAGTGACGGCGAATCCGGATCATGAGACGGAAATAATCAGAAGAATAAGAATGGGCTGGGGTGCGTTTGGCAGGCATTCCCAAATCATGAACAGCAGGTTGCCATTATCCCCCAAGAGAAAAGTATATAATAGCTGTGTCTCACCAGTACTCACCTACGGGGCAGAAACCTGGAGGCTTACGAAAAGGGTTCTACTCAAATTGAGGACGACGCAACGAGCTATGGAAAGAAGAATGATAGGTGTAACGTTAAGGGATAAGAAAAGAGCAGATTGGGTGAGGGAACAAACGCGAGTTAATGACATCTTAGTTGAAATCAAGAAAAAGAAATGGGCATGGGAGGACATGTAATGAGGAGGGAAGCTAACCGATGGTCATTAAGGGTTACGGACTTGATCCCAAGGGAAGGGAAGCGTAGCAGGGGGCGGCAGAAAGTTAGGTGGGCGGATGAGATTAAGAAGTTTGCAGGCACGGCATGGCCACAATTAGTACATGACCGGGGTTGTTGGAGAAACATGGGAGAGGCCTTTGCCCTGCAGTGGGTGCAACCAGGCTGATGATGATGAGGTTAGGTTACGTTAGGTAGGTAGGTGAGTAGGTACGTAGTAACTTTAATACACTATACCAAAACTTTCGTCGTGGCATCGCCGTCATTCCATTTTTTTTTGTCTTGTTTTTGTGGGTACGCACGCGCTCACGTCACATGTAGAAGTTCTTGCTTTACAGAAACATGATGGTCCCCCTGGTGAGCTTTAAATAATCCCAAGTAAAGGCTCAACCAGACGTACGCGTTCCAATGCGCCCGCACGCGCCGCACCACGCCTGGGCGCGTACGGCGTCAGGCGCGGAGGCTGTTTCGCGTGTCGGCGCGCGGCGGCGTGGAGACCTACAAACGCTAGGATTTTTGCGGCAGCGCCGGAAGCTGCCGCTCACGTCAGTAGCATGACGCACCTCACATGACCATGGCAAGCCAACGTCACTTCCGGAACGACTCTTCGCGCGACGTTCAGACAAGCCTGGGCAAGCTGCTTCAGTCAACGTTACTAGATTACGGCTTCCGTACCTGGTGATGCTATGCCGATGCTGCTGCAGGTTTCACCGGGCTCACAATACTCATATTAGGTCGCAGTTGAGCTGAATGACCCACAAGGAGTCGTAAAATATGTTTCTGATATATAAGAACAAATTTTAAGTTAAAATTATTGTGTTTTTTTTTTGCAATATGTAACACATTGCTTAGCATATGGCCGTTAAGCGAAGGCTAGACTGCCTTGAACGTGGCAAGCTAGCAACACTGCGCCGCCGCGACGAGACGCGCGGCTACGCGCGGCAACTCGTGCATCGTTTGGGTGCGCGCCCTCTTCCTCCGCCGGGCGCGACGCGACGTCGAGTGAGCGCGGCGCGTGCGGACGCGTGGGAACGCGTACGTCTGGTTGAGCCTTAAGGCTAGATAGCCAGCTACCTGCAAAAAATGCTTTCCATAACGTCGATTCACACAGCGTCTGGGATATGCATAACTTTTTTATGCGATTAGTATTCTTCGCATACTTCCCCCCCCCCCCATTTAATTTGGCGCGATCGTGTCTGTTTAGCCGTTTTCTGCCAACCTTTCGTTAAAAGAAGTTATCTCCAATGCTGAGTAGAACCATACCCACTTTACACACGTACCTCAAGCACAGCTGCCTCATGCTGTAGCCCGCTGAGACCCTAATACCCACGCGGAGGAATGAATTCATGTCGTTCATAGGAATGTGTCTCTGTAGCGCTCGTAGGTTCGTAGCTGGACGGGATGCCATGTGGGGTACCATCGAGACAAAATGATATGCCGTCGAGAGGCCGCATTTGGAGAAAATTTCTTTGTGACAACCGAAGCAGTGCACGCTGTGGTCAGTGGTGGGCCTGCGCCACACGCGTATATTACTCGGATTAACGTTCTCAGCCTACTTGTCTCATCAGAGCTCGTAAATAAAGACGTCCTCAACAATATCGATCGTCCACAAATTTCTGCGATGCTAACTGTAATATTGTCGACAGTCATCGTAACAATAAAAAAATAAATCTGAGAGCTAAATAAAAGAAAGCCCTGCTTTTTACGCTAAATACGATTTGAATTTTTCATTTTAGATGCAACTATCTTAATCAATATTACTGCACTGATTGTCGAGAAAAACGACTTTTCCGTTCCCACGTGTTCAAATAGGAGCACCCGCCCATAAACGTCCTCTTGAGCACGGGGGCCACTTAATGATTTCTTGTTTCCCGGCAGCCATACTTAGAGTTATGCCCAAGTATTCGTTAAACACGGCAGATAAAACGCAACCTACGAGCTCTAACGGCTGTATTGCGGTCGCTAGGTGGAACAAGCCTGGGGCTCTGACGTGCATATGCATCGAATCTTGCACAGCATGAAGCGGGCTCGAGGGAAATTTGGTGTACGTGGAGCCTTTTTTTCTGTCTGCGGTGTGCAAGTTAAAGAGCCCCTGCAGACGCATGGCCAAACGCACCAAAAGAAGTACGACAAGGCCCGACTGAGCACGTAAAAGCAGTGAGTGGTATGTACCACTGGCGTGGGTTATTGCGTCCTAATGACATTTGGCCGGGTACACGTCCGCCAGACAGGCCGTTGATTGAACGACTGCAGGCTAAGGGAACACGTTGCTTTCTTGGCCACAAATGGTGAATAACGTTTGCCGTTGCACTATAATTCTTGCGGGTTGTCACCGCCGTTATAACGAGGCTCGCGAATGTTTATTACAACGCGCTGATTAAATACGACAGCGGAAAGTATTCATGGTGGCCAGAATTCAACATGTAATAATAATAATAATTATGGGGTTTTACGTGCCAAAACCACTTTCTGATTATGAGGCACGCCGTAGTGGGGGACTCCGGAAATTTTGACCACCTGGGGTTCTTAACGTGCACCTAAATCTAAGTACACGGGTGTTTTCGCATTTCGCCCCCATCGAAATGCGGCCGCCGTTGCCGGGATTCGATCCCGCGACCTCGTGCTCAGCAGCCTAACACCATAGCCACTGAGCAACCACGGCGGGTAATTCAACACGTAGGCTGGGAGCGGTGGGCAGGTGCACTTTTCGAGGTTTCGACGGAACAAGAAATAATGTATCTTGCGAGGCGGCTGGCTCACACTTTGACGCTATGTCGTGAATAACCTCTGATGTTAGGTCTGCCGTCTTCCAGGTGTAACTAGTGCAGAAAAAAGTACAAAAAATAAAAGAAAGAGCACGCAAGAAAATTTGTCTATGCTCCTGTCATTCACCCTTCGCTAGGTGTGTGTTATTGAACATGTCCTGCTGATAGATGCAATAGTCACGTCTGGTACGTGGTACTAACATCAGCAAAATTTGTGCAAAAATGCTTAACGTATGCATGCGTGAAGTTTTAACGTAAGGTGATGGTTTGCCAGCGCGTGATGTTCAGTTGCAAGTTAAAGGTCCTGTTGTCTCACCCGGTTCTCCGTCCTGTCTGTTTCGCTATTTGTTTTTTCATTAGCAAAATTTAACTTATTTCTTTACGTTAGCCTTACGGGCCTTCGCTGAACGAGGCAGAAAAGACGAATCCAATTCGAAGGTTTTATGGGCCAAACGCAGATTTAATTATTAAGCACGCCGCAGTGGGGACAGCGGATTAATTTTGATCGCCAGGGGATCTTCGGCGTGCATGGAACCCACACAATGCACGGAACATGGACGTTTCATTTATTAACTTTTTTTTGCATTTCGCCAGCATCAACATGTCGCTGCCGCAGCCTGGATTTGATCCCGCGACCATGTGCTTAGCAGGGCAACACCAAAGCTGCTATGCCAGCGGGCCGGGATAGAAAAGGTGAGCAGTAAAATAGTCGAAACTATCCAGCACATCGACGCACACGTGAATAACATGTGTTACACAAAGCGCTTCCAACTCAAATGTAGTAACATGCAATGTAGTTAAATATTGAAGGACCGGCAGAATGCAGCAACATGCTTTCAATTCCATGCAGTGGGCAGACTGGCCTCTACATCCTCTGTAGCTTTGAGTTCGACGAAACTGCGCACGGCCGGAAGGCTTTGCATAGGTAATTATTTCTTAGTTTGAAGTATTTCTTTATTGCGCTGTATCTCTTCCCGAATGCAGTACATCAATTTCACGGATAAGCTTTGGATCTTCGGAACTCCCTGCGCTCTCAGTCACCATTTTTTTCAATCACTGAGACTCGGAATAATAAAGAAAAGTAAAGTTGAATCTAAGAACAAACTTAAGTGGTCCCCAGCGCAAGAGACTGCGAGTATCCTGCCAATGTATTTCCATTGGTATGAGCAGCAAAGTGAAATGTAAACTGCAATCCGCACTTCCTCTTGAACTCAAGTATAGCCGTTGCACCGGTATCGGTAGCGTCAGCAGCCGCACAAAGCTGTTGGTAAGGGGTGCAGCTCACGATCTAACCTGCCCTACTGTTTTCCTCCAGGGAGAAATTGAATTTCGCTCCACGTGCGGGATTCCCTTCTCGCCCCCCCCTCGCCCCCCCCCTCATCTCCCTCTCCCTGTCCCACATATTCCCCATTGCTGAATCATTTCTTTTTCTTTCCGCGGTCTCTCGAGTTCTTCAGACTCGAGGGAGAAAGCCCCATCCAAAACGGAAGAAACAAGCGGAAGAAAGAACATCCATCTGTGGTTTGAGGCCTTCTTCGTCGTACGCCGACCCCCTGCCAGAACCGACCCACTCCCACGAGGTTCTGCTGCTGACGTCGAGAGAGTCCGGCAGGAAAGAGCGCTATACGGAAGCAGTGTTGGACGCTGCAGTTCGTGGGAATAAAACTGAGTCACGTGGTAGGATGAGGAACGGGAGCGGGGGGGTGGCATTGCTCTGCCGGTCGCGCACGGTTCGATTTCGTTTTTCCGTCTGCATCGAGCGCTTCGTCTTACTTCTCCATATATTATTGACCACCTGGAGTGTGCTTTGCACTTTTGTGTGCGTGCTTAAAAAAAGAGTAGAGAGGAAAGGAGTACGGCTGAAGCTTACGATGTGCCCTAACAAGGTAGCCGAGACAATGTTTACATTATGGAAACAAATCTTGTCGGTGTTTGGTTAGCGTCCTGTAGTTCTGAAACTAACTTGACTACTGATTTTTAATGTTTATCTAGAAGGGGCAGTTAATAAACAAATGATTTTCTTCATTTTTGTATTTTGCATGACATACATTCATAAAAACTGAACAAAAATACTGGAACTTTTTAATGCTGGAGCCCTGTTACTCGTGCTTGCGAAGCATTAATATTCGGTACTCTGAAAAACAAAAATCCCGAGGAGGGAACATTTATGGTGAAGCAACTCGAGAAGCAGTTGGAAAAGAACGAACACTTCATAAAAGGTTAGTGTAGCTTTTATAGCCTTTATCTTTTGACGGCACCGCAGCCGCTGCCGATTCACAATATGGTGTGGCCGGTGAATCTAACAAAACAAAAACGTGTCTGCGGCGCATGCTGATTTACAACAGATTGTTCTAGTAATGTTCATTACGTACGAACTTGAAAGGAAAAAAGAATGACATCCGCCAGAAATTGTCCCTCTTGCGGGTTCATTCAGAACTGATTTCGCCGTATACAAACTCGTCGAATTTATTAACACACAATGCGCACAATTCCAATATTCAGAAATGCATTTGAACTTGAAACGCATGGTTGACTTGTCAATATGACGCTTTAGGGTGAACGGGCCCACGACTCCCACTGCGTTTCCTTTGGCGCGTTCACGACAGGCTTCATAGATAAGTCAAGCGCGTTTTAATTTAATCCCCATATTCAGAAATGCATTTTAACTTGAAACACGTGGTTGACTTGATTGAGATGACGCGTCCCCAGAACGCATGAAAGGAGACGCACTGAACATCTTGTGCACGTTCATATGATGGGTCATTGATATGAAGTCAAGCACGGACTTCAACTTAAGATGCATTTCCGAATACGGGGGTAAAGGGGAAAGCATTTCTGAATACGGGGATGAGTGGCTTATTTCAGTATGCAATACCATTATCTTGAGCTGTGCAGTCAGTGAAGCGTAGCGTGTGATTTGGCGCGCAAAATGGTTTATATTTTTTCGAAACGTCGAACAATTGTCAGGAACTTTTATTGCCGCCACACCTCCTATATTTATTAGAGCGCATCTCTTCGGTGCCCCTTACCGCGTTCCGCCTCGTCGTCGGCCTCGCCGTTGTGCCTCGCCGTAAGCAGCTCCGTAGCCGGGTTCACTCCGGCTGCGCGTGCTTCGGGATAGGCCCATGGTACGCACGCACATGGGGCCTATCGTGCATGCCCCGTGTGCACTCACACGGGGCATGCACGACACCCTAGCCATAAACAGTTTCGTTTCGCTGTAAGACGATAGTAGGTGTATACACAGCCAAATAAGGATACACTGAATGCACTTCATAAACTTTTGCAATCTTTTCATTGTGGTGCACTGTGATGTCGGGGCGGCTTTCATTCTTTCTTTTTTTTAATAAGAAGGTGTTTCATGCCGGTGTCCACCATCAACTTCCTGTAATGGATGCGACGTTGGCCCGAACGCTGTCTTGACCGTAGAGTTTCCTAGAATGATTGCAAGAGGTAATTCTGGCGCTAGTTTCTATGGGCGCTGGAAGCGGTGTGGTTCAATCAACATGGGAACTACAACTATTTGCATCCAACTTTGTCCAGCTGGCTTCAAGAAACTTTGTCACTTTGTTAGCTCGTCATTTTCAATAAGGTGCCGGGTAATAAATAAATAAATAAACAAATAAATAAATAAATAAATTATTATTATTGTCTGAAGGTGGGTTTCGAAGACAGGACCTCCAGCACACAAACCCGATATTTAAAGCCGTTGCGCCACATTCATCGACAAGCGGAATAAAATGCCCTTATGAATTTGTCGCGGACACGTCAGTGCCTTGAGACGCTTGGCGTGTTTCGATTAGGCCACCTCGACAAACTGAACCGTTGCAATTCGTTCGCGGAGTCTTCTGCACTTCGAAAAGTATAGATTGAACTGAAATTTACGACGACGAAGGCAGATAAAGCGTAATAAACAAAGCCACAAGAGCGTCCGAATCCACAAGCACAATGATTAGACAAATCCATCTACTTCCTAGCATTACTATAATGATGAAACTATTGCAGCGGCCGAGTTGTAGGAAGGAAACTCTATGCTACTGACAGGGATGGCGCCACCATGTATAGTAGTGGAGCCTCAGCACAGCGGAGGCTACAACGCGGTGTAGCCTGGTGTAGGTGGTGTAGGCGTACTGCTGAGGTGACGAACGCAGTTTCCGCATGTGGTTTGTCTGTCGCGTCCGATTAGCCTGTGACACCTCGTCGCCTACAGAGTGCAGCTTCAACATGCGTCAGCAGTTCTTACAGACCGCCTGCTGCTTCGCTTGCGGCTGCACCAACTAAGAAAACTGCTGTGCCAAGCGGCACATAGAGGCAATGGCGGCGACGGACGAATCTCGCTTTGGTCCGGCTCGAGACACGCGAGCTCACAACAGCCGTGGGGAGGAGCTGCTGAGAACACCTGCTGAAAGACTGCAACAAGCCTTCGTTGTCTGGGCCGAAAGTGTTGCTCCTCGTGAGGGGCCATTCTGGGACTCGGGTCTGCCATATCTTACCTGAGCAGAATTTAATAAAGTTCTTAACAACACCCACCAGCGTGTAGCAGAACGCCTTCCGCGTTGGTGACGCAAGCTGCGAACTATGCCACTCCCATTCCTGAAGCTGAGCGCGCCGCAGCTCGGCTGGCGACTCAAGGCACTATGGAGTCGGACCACAATGTTCGCACCACCGCCTACGCGACTCGGCAGCAAGATGCCGCTCACCAACAGGACGCCGCGTGCCAAGTAAACCTGCAACGCTGTCGCCGACCCGCAAATCGAGCGCATTTCACTGCGGTGGAGCGTGAGTTCACGAATCGAGTAACTAACAACCCGTTCGGTTTCGGTCGTGTGGTTAGAGAACGCCTGTGGCTAATGGCGGACTTGCGCAGGCTTCGGGGCGTGCAATGCAAGCCTCCTGGGGATGTTTCCCGGTCGCGAGTCATTCGACAACGTTCGCTTGCGTGGCAATTGTCTATGGTCCCTGCGCAGTGGTATGGTGTCGCTGATGGCTACTTGCAACTAAATAATTTGCGTACCTTAAAAATCCGTGAAACGTGTGTCTGCGAAGGCATGTTTCACTTTCGTGTTCTACCGATTCCCATGAAAGAAGGATCAAACATCTAAATTTTCTTTTTGTAACGCTCGCAGCAACGATAATACAAACATTTTATTGCAAAAGTTTCATGAAATTGTTGTGACAGCATGCATATTCGAGGAATTCCCAGTGGACTAAGTGATTCTTGGCGCGTTATCGAGTGTACCAGCCTAATAAAATGTACAATTTCCTACATTAAACTGGTTATGTGCTTCCAAAGGTGCTTCCAAAGGTTGAGCACCTTTGATGCAGGAAGGAAAAAAGAACCAGTAGTTATTATTTGCGCTGTAAGGCACATTCGGTAGTTTTAAGCATTAACGTGAGGACCGTGACACCGTTACAGATTTCGTCCTTTCTATCAGTACTCCAATCCTTAGAACGATGCAGCGCACTTTATCAGTAATTTTATTTAATGTACGAGAGGGAACAAAAAAAGAAAAAGAAATTTCGCTGCATCACTGGTTCGCAAATATTAGATGGCAAACACACTAGCGCTTTGGTGTCGCTGAATGGTGGGCGCGTGCTTCAACCGGAAGAAAGCAAAAAGGCTTTTCGCTTGTCTGTCAAAAGCTGCGCTAACAAGGTGAACTGACTCGTGTACTGGTGTCTGACGTTGACTTCTATTTCTTTGCCGTTCTGTCTTGAAATAAACAAGCATGATGGGCTAGTTATCTCGACTGATGTCTGACGACAACGGAGAACAATAAGGGCGCTCTCAGCTCTTGCTGACAAAGCATTCGCATATTTTTGTACCGACGGATGAAGTTAGGCAGACGGTATAAAAGTGGCCACCATCGCTGCTTGAATGTTGTTTTTTGTTCGTCTTCTTTCTTCAATCATAGCGAGTGAACATCCCAGGGACTTTTCCATTGTTCGCTGCGAGGACTGCCCCAGGGTGCAAGAAACGGTACTCGCTCGACCATGCGAACTGTTTGCATCAGCGTATTTGCGAAAAAACACGTGCTTCACTAGAAGCAACGCTACGGGAACAATCAACAGTTGCCCAAAGGCACTCGGAGCAGTTTTGGGGGGACGCCTTAATTAGGTGCGCGGTTTCCCTGGAACGAAGCTCCATGTAGCTTGCCCCTTGTACCGAAGCCACATTGGGGAACTTCAATATTTTCCTGCTGAACAGGTTTATTTCTTTCTTTTTCTGAAAGCTTCCCAGCTTTTGTGTCCTGGTTTCGTGCTGGTACCTTTCCTGGAAACGGAAAATAACGACAGCGAAATGCTGTTGTTGACTGTCGCAGCTCACTGTGGTTCAAAGCATTGCCCGAATCGCGGAAGCAAGAGTTCGGTCGCAATTAGTTTCGCTTCGTCCGTTGACTGCTTTGTTGATTACCGCAAGAATGCAAATGACCAAGTTTATCGGCAATGCCGTTGAAGGCAACACTTTTGCTTAATGCTTCAGATCTGTGAAAAGCCGATATTTAAATATAACAAATATAGCACCTTATGTTCACGGCTGCTGCTTAAAAGGGGTTAATTAAACATGTCTTAGGCTATCACAGAGTACTGGAACTCGTCACAAAAATACGTCCTCACCCTTTGTATTTATAAGGATGCGTCTTTATTTGAGTGAATCGCCATTTAACTCTCCTGCAAGCTGCTTTGCGACAGTACCATTTCATGTTTTCTGAAAATCATGGCTACCTCCTTCCATTCTGCATAGCCCCTTCTTCGCCTGCAGCCAAAACACCACTTTCAAGCATTCATAGGAACTCTTAAGATTTGGTGGTATTCGTATACGACGTAAAACACGCACGTGCAGTGCGATGCGTCGCAGTGCCATGAGGTGTGATTCAACGCCTTTTGTTCACCGGAGGCGCCAGTGTAAAGAGTGCACTCAGCTTTAGTTTCTTATCTGGCCACGTTTTCGATACTGGTGCGTATACTCTGGCAGCCTAAATTCTGAACGAAATGCAAGAGGAAGGGCGAAGAAAACAAATATTCTTAAACTTGGATATCAAATCATCTGCAGGGCGCGATACAGAACACGCCATGTGCCTGTCATTTCGCGTCAGAAAGTATTGACAACGAATCGGGATATGCTGTAGGGGGTTATTCGCACAATTTCGAGTGAGTGAAGTGTATTTTATTGCCACTTGAAGAAAATCTGTTCAGCGGTTTCGAGTGGCCGCTTTCCTGGATATTGCGTCATGGCTTGGACAAGTATTCACAACCTGTTACAAAGAAGGCGTACGGATATTTCACTGTGGTGCTTTCTGAAGTTATGGCCGCCATTTCAAAGGGGCACACGCGAAGTATAGGGACTCGGCGCTTGTAGCACTTTCCTAAGAACAAGTACGCCATAAACGAATGTGCTTATTTCTTGGTTTTAGAAAATGCCGTAGTATAGATTGATGGCCTTATGTTTTGTTACTGACAACAGAGCAGTCAGAACGCTATTGATTCGTGGCCAGCCAAAAGCCTTTTCTATACACCGTTATGGTTTAGATCAAAATGGGACGATCGAAAATACTCGACTGTTTGTATGTGCATGCCTCAGGGCTACATATGCAACGTCTGCTTATACTTTAGGGGAATGGCGATATCACGGACACACTTTCGGTTCCTTTTCGTTGATCTATATATACCCCTTACGGTAACTTTACTGCAGAGCGCCAATAAAAGTAAACACCTAAGAGCAAGCTTTATATTGGTGTCAAGATTGATTTCCTTGTTTAGACAAATGTAAAGAAGGCAGAAATACGCTCATTTCATCATCGTGTAACCGATGTGAACAAAATTTTCTTCATTAAAGAGACAAAGAATATGCCTAGCAACCGTATCAAGCAAAATTTTAATTTGGAGCCTCACACATTTTTTTCACGGCATTTTCACATTATGGGCAACTACAAAGAAAAAAAGGGATCATGAAGTTTATCAATGCATAACTTAGAACCAAAAAGAAATATCGCTGTTCTGTAAATGAATATGTCATATCATTTGAAGCAGCCAAGAGAGTTGTGCATCACAGAAAGCTGTTCAGGTCATTAAAATTCTTGAGCTTAGATTGCCCCATGCGTTTTATTTTAAATATTAGTGCTCACAATATAGATGTCACGTAGTATCACCGGCACCGCTTAATACGGGCGGACACCCTACACGGCGCGCATTTAAACGTTTGATATTCGAGAAATTTGAGCAATACTCGTGAAACCACTTGGCTATAAGGAATTGCGATTTAATTCCACGACCACTACGCCCACATTTTATTAATACGTGTGTAAACGGCACGTGATGTTCCATAAACATTGTTATGGTGACTGGCTGTCACTAAACTAATGACCCTGTTAAAACAATAGTCTTGTAAGCTACCTGCACGATAGAAGGTTAACGGTTGAGAAGGAAATATTACCATGACATGGTACCAGTACTGTTTAATGTACTTGCCCAAATTTTGTAACTAAAGAAAGCAGAAACTGGCAAGTTGAATATATAGGTCACAATGCAAAGAGCCACGAATTCGAAGCTCGCGCGGAGACAAATTGTCTTCCACTCTTTGGCAGGCGTCATTCTTTGTTGACAAGCTGACTAAGGAAGCAAAGCAAGACATTACCAAAAAAAAGAAAGAACACTACTATCCAGTGAAAAAAACCTCGCTATAACGAAGTTGACTGGGAGTGGGAGCCGGAATTACTTTCTTATATCCATTATTGCTTGTACTTCACTACGAATATCTGGGGGGGATGTCATGGGGCTTTCTCTTTCTTCGGTACACGAGGTTTTTCGTTGCGGTGCCATATTGTTATCACACGAAAAAAAAAACGAAGCAGGAAAACACCACAAATATGGAGCCAAACGTGACGGGTTAAACAGATTATCACCGTATTGCCGCTCTCTACTGACGAGCCTGTCGATTGACTCCAGCAACGACATTTCTATGCACCAACTACTCACACATGATAAGCGCAAAAGCAAGCACTGCGTCAAAGTGCTCAGGCAGTCGCGTACTATTAGTGTGATTGGAACGATTTCACGCGCGTCCTGTGGGCCACCGCAATAATGCCGCCCGCAAGCGACGACAGTACTCCGGGTTATTTCCACGGGGACGGTGGTTCGCGTTACACACCGCCGCCACTCTCGTGTGCGGGTGGCAGGAGCGGTTCCACTCGATGCTTTCTGTGTAGATGCGATCGAAATCAGTGCTCACCGTCGGTGAACTGTTATCCAACCTACTGATTTGCTGCGCAAAGTTCGTACGGAAGCAAAACTTCTCCGGTTGTTTTCGTATGGTGTATTCCTATTTTGTCTGTACGCTTGCTTCTGTCTTTTTTTTATTTCGCGTTTGGATTTGTTCGCCCTCCATCACCTCTTATTTTTATTGGGCGTGTTTTTGTGTCTATATTGTAAGGTCCAAACAAACGAGTAAAATTGGCAATGTCATGATGAAATAATTGTTGAATGTTCTTATATACGCAATACATTGCGCAGTTCAGGAAAAATGATAATCTTAAGATAACCTCGCTAGAAATAAAAAAAGAAATTATTTATCGAGAGTTTTTTCTCCCTTCCACTAAGACAGTACCGGACAGTAGAGGAGTCCATTTCGTTGCTGAACACAAAAGGAGAGGATCGCAAAGACAGTGTCATGCAGAGCCAGTTAAATACAGAACAAGGTTTCGAAGCGAAAATTGTATAACAGTGCTCCCTCTGTACGTACAAATGTTGGTGCGACAAAAATAAATTATGTATCTTTCATCTTCGCCGCAGAGTGAGCGTAGGTAGGAGGGAACCCATCGTATCCTGTGTAGATAAACCTTTTTCATGCATTCTTTTGCAGTTTCCTTCGTATGCATTTTCTCCATCTTCCAGTGCAGGATAGCCCGAACCAAATTTCTATCTGTATAATTTCTGTGCCTATGTGTAGTCTGTCACCGTCTCGTAGTAATCTGAAGGTGATGAGTTATGTAATCTCGCATCTTGAAATTATAGAGCTCAATAAGAATCAATTTACATGTCAGAGAGAGAGATAGTAGAGCTCATTTCCAAGGGAGGCCGGCCTCAGCAGGTGTGTACTGTATCCTGTTGCTCTACACTTATTCCACTCTGGTGAATTGTACGCGATGCTGTTCTCACGTTCAGCAGGAAGTCGCGGGTTCAATTCCCGCTTGCGGCACCGGCGATGTCATGGGAGTAAAATAAGAAAGCCTACTGGTGAACTTATTCTTGGGTGATGGTTAAAGGAAGCCTGGTGGTTCCAACGTGATCTGATGCCGTCCACTACAGTGTTTCTGCTAGCTGTCTTACGTCTCTCTCGCTTTGTGCCGAGCAGTGAGGCTATGCTTAGCCTTTGCGTCGTTCTTCCATCAATGTGATGCTACACGTTCTCGAAAAGTTCAAACTTTGTCCGCGTTCTGTGCAACAACGAAATTGGCAACCAGGACCTCCCCATTAAATCACTGTAATAACATTTAATGTTGAGACACCTGAATACGCGTTCAGGAGCAGACATATCTGGAGGCATAGGCAACAGACTAAGCAAATATCTTTCTACCTAAGTGACGTCAGCTCTCTCGCCTTCAAAAGTATGCAAATAGCCCTGAAATTCCCTCAAGAAATACCCTCGCGGTACAAGAGACTTGAGAATAAATGCAATATACCAGCCATATTTTAGCCTTAGAATTCAATATTGGCCCTCGCGATATTATATGCTTGCATGTAGCTTTTCTTCGTGCCGATACAACCGCAAAGCCTTCCCGTATTGCTCACTTCCTTCACTTTAAAATGTTTTATACTCCACTAGTGCGCAAGAGTAGACAATTATTTAAATTTGTAAGTTAGGAAAGGCAAGGACAGAATTCGCACCATCAAGCGACTTTGCTTTGGGTAATGGTAATGCCTCAAATACGAGGCGGCTTTGGTCAAGACGGTAAACGGAACTGAACGTCATTTAATCCGGCTCCTTCCTGTGTCATAGCGTTCAGTGACGGAAGTTTCACTCCATGAATTTGTCTGTTCTTTTAGTTGCACTTGTTCTGTTTCTTCCTTGGATCATAAATATTTTGAAGAACAAGATTATTTCTTTAATAACGTACTTCGTGTCCGAATGTACCTAGGAAGAATTATCTTTCGAGTTCGTGGAGCACGTCTAGGTTGTAATATAACTGTCGGAATAAAAAATTTCAAGTTTAGTGGAATGGAACAATTGGGGAAAGAAACTCTCTTCCACTACCAAATGAGGTAAGAAATTCTTTTCCGCTTCTTTAAGTATGTATAAACGAAGCATCATTGGAAAACCAATGATAATAACCTTCTTTTAGTGAACTCAAAACAAATTCTGAGTCTGTTGTCAGGGCAGCTTCCGAACTCGCAAATAGTAAAAACTTATCACAGTTGCCTGTTGGCTTACAATGGCGGAACTTAAAGAGCTTGCTAGAACACATCCGCGGGCACAATTGAATAACAGTATCGGGCATCAATAATTCTAGTTCAGCGGGCAAGGTTTATCAAAACCAAATATGCAGGGAACTCAAACATCTAATCCTTTAGGAAGGTATTTTCATTTGAAACAGATGTCTGCGAGTTTAGTTTGTTAGTTATAATGCTGTCAGATCCCTGCATGAGAAAATATTAGCGTAGGATGAACTTAGTACAAGACACAGTAAAACGCAATAAGTCCCATTTTAAAGACACACTGATGAGAAATCATGAATGGGTTTAGGTCATTAAAGTATTTTTGAATAATAGTTCCGCTGATCTTGCGGTAATCGTTCGATTACTGAAAATAAATTATATTCAATGTTACGGCTAGTAAGTTTCGCTCACGGCTAGTGCGGCAGTGTGGTGCGACGAATTTCAAGGTATTTTTCATAATTCAGCCTGTATGACTCAAAAAAGTCAGTGAAACTTTCCAACTTCAGTCTTTGGCTCATTTACCATGCTATGTACACTCAACCTCACCCGCCGTGGTTGCTCAGTGGCTATGGTGTTGGGCTGCTGAGCACGAGGTCGCGGGATCGAATCCCGGCCACGGCGGCCGCATATCGATGGGGGCGAAATGCGAAAACACCCGTGTACTTAGATTTAGGTGCACGTTAAAGAACCCCAGGTGGTCGAAACTTCCGGAGTCCTCCACTACGGCGTGCCTCATAATCAGAAAGTGGTTTTGGCACGTAAAACCCCACAATTTAATTTAATTTTTTACAGTCAACCACAAGAATTTATCGGAACACGAGATCCGAGATAAAGCTGGATACCTGTGCAGCCTCACAACGTAAGCTATGGTAATCGCATTTACAGCCTCCACCAGTATATGTGAACAACACTGTGACATTTAGTTTTACTGACTGCTATTAAAGGCTGCTCGGAAATTGAACGTTCGCGGAGATCTTGTCGTCCGTAAATTTTTGTGGGTGACTATCCCATTTCTGCTTATAACTTGACTACATTGAAGACGATGCCAATAAAATCCATGATTTCATGGTGAGTTGATGATGAAGCGTCAAAGCAACATCGTTAATTGTTCCTTATTATTTTCCCTCTCTTCTCGCTTACAGTTCGTCTTCTCCCAGTCAGAATGGTTTACGGGAGGGTTAGTAAGGCAGCTCAAATCGTTATTCTCTTTATTTGCACTTTAGGCTGTTAAGAAGAGCGTTCTGTGGTCCCTTGCCACGGAGCATGTTATGACAAGGATAGCATATCCATCAGTGGAACTTAAACAGAATTAGTTTTATTCGGTATACAGTCATGAAACGTGAGAAAAGAGAAGGCAGGAGGGCTTAACTTTGCATAGAGTTATCGCAGCCGAGCACAAGCGCGCAGTCGAGCATAAGCGCGTTGGCTTCCGCAATCCAAGTACGTCTGTTCCCTCTGTTTCATCTGTTGTAGGTGCGTCTGCTCTCAGACTTCATCAATACTCTTGCGTTCTCTCGTTCCTTCTCATAAACAGCAAGACTCTACATATAAGCAGCAACTGCACTTCTCTATCGTCCCTCGGCAGTTCATGAGCTACGTATTTGTTGTTGTCGACATCTTCTCAACGACGTTGAAGTGCAAGTTGACGTCTGCGAGGAAGTCATGATGGAAGCAAGAAGCTACTGCGTTAATGCGGTTGGAAGCGTCCACATGACGCACTTTATGCTTCCGACATTTCAAGAGGCGAACCAAAGGGAAAAAAAGCAAGCATAAGGACTATGTGCGGACCAACGAAGCCTTGAGGCAAGTAGTGGCAAACACTGCTTGCCCTGTTACGCTGCTTCTCGTGCGTCCTCTGCACTGCAGCTGTATTTCGCACAACTCCTGGTGTCGCACCTTCGTTAGTTCATACGTAAGGACGCCAGCAGGCAATCTTTCGGTAAACCAATTAACCACGTGAACGTTTCCGTACAGTCGTGAATGCAGTATTCTCCTTGTAGGCACTCTAGGGACTAAGAATTTCTACGGGACTAGTCTAGTAACACTCTCAAGAGATACAGAGACAAATGCGTCTGAGATCTACTATAGTTTGACGTAATAACCACTCTTAGGTGTCCCTCCCCCTGTCCCCGTCCCCCCTGGCCACTGCTCCCACGTGTACCCCAGCCCCAGCACAAGGTAGGGGATAAATGAGCCTCGGTCGTCGAGGTGCACCTCCACATTTCGCGGAGGGCAGATTAATGGAGCTTCCCGCAGTGCGTCCCGGGCGCGAAGTCATTAACCACGCCCGCTGCTTCGCTAAGGAATCAGCCCGCGCTGCCCTTCTTTGTGCTTCAACAAATCCTCCTTCGCCGCCATGCAACGTACGTTACTCTGTACTCTCGATGCGACCAGCATTTTTCCTACCCCGTTGCAGATAACTTGGTACAGAACATACCTGACACGGCAAAAAAAGATATCTTAACCTTGTATTTGTCTTGGCGCGAACGGCAAGTTTGCTTTGGGAAGCCATAATTCTTCGGTCTAACCTCCGTTCACCTTCACCTTCTTGTTCCTCTGCGTTCTCGCTTCAGTAGACTTTGATATGAATGATAACGATGGCTTTCGGGTGCACTGAAATGTACACGCTACAGGCGGAGTTCAGTGTGAAGAAAATATGCACATCATAATGCAACAAATTTTGCGTGGTTTCTAGAAGTGCTGGGCACGGTAAACAACGCCAAAATCTTTCGCTTTGAGTAACTTGGTTGCACTGGCTACAATAAAAGACCGAAACCACATACAACGCGCACGTCTATGACAGCAATGCGACGGCGCGGTATGTGGCGCGGTTTGGGTACAAGAACCTTGCGCAAGGAACGTTAGGCCTCGATGATGCCTAATGTTCCCCGACCATACAAGATAGGATACCGAAATGTTCTTCCTCGGAAGGTTGGAGTTTGTGTGCACCACTAATTATTCTACGACGTGTCGGAATGTCGAATGCCGGTGGCTTTTAACAAGCTGGGGCAGTGACACACAGTTGCACTGGGCAGTGACACATCAAACGTATTGCCTAGCGTTTAACTACAGCAGCATGACGTAGTGTGGGAAATAATTGTGCTACGAAGGAGGACAGAGTGGATGTTTTCTGTGTCATGTAGTCGCTGCGAAATATTTCGAAAGCTATGTCTTCCAAACGTGTGTACATGAGACTATCAAACGACTCCTATGATATCACTTGCTTTCAAATATGTCACTTAAACTGAATATTTGCCATGCCTTGTACGCGTGCAGATGCGTGGGAAAAATGTGTTTTGCTTTAACTCACCTCCGGAATTGTTAACCGTTCTGATACGACAGGCGATTTCTTTATACTTCACTAGTGGCATGCTCTACTGGTACATTTTACGCGCCTCGGCAGCATAAATCATGTATTCGTGCATTTAATCATGTATCATGTATAATCAAGATAATATCATTCAAGGAGTGCATTTAAGATTCTTTGTTTGGCTGCGACAGCCGTTTAGAGCTTGGAAACTGTCGACTTTGTGCGTTCGTCCGCCGCGTCTTTTCGATAACGCCGCCATCTTGACGTTAAACCACCTCCTCACCTTCAGTTTTCCTCTCACACAGTGGTGAAGAGAAACAGAGCTTTGCCACGCGCTGACACCGGCAAGGATTGAGGTCATGCGCCTGCGGCAACGAACAGGCAATGACGCGACAAGCTATATACGAACACATCGATCACGCTACATTAATGCTTAACAATTTCAGCAGGACTCTCGTGCCACTCAGGCTACGAGAGCGGAATCGCCTGTGCGTGTATTTGGGAGGGCACAGAAGACGATACTCTAGGACACGAAAACAATGTTTCATGCATGAAATATATTTCGTATCACCTCATGTTTTCATGATTTGATTTCTTTTTACAATTTATTGTTTGTAAGAAAGCCGTCTACGCAAGAGTTTCTAACGCTTCCAATTTCTTCCAAATTAATAGATCTCCCGCCGAAAAGAGATTGCTCTTGAGTATTGGTCGCAGTGTGTGATGGGAAAATCTTCTGTTGCGCCAGTAAATGAGTCCAGAGGTGGCCAAATCGCTGAAACCTGCTGATTTTCGTTTTGTTTTGTTGGCTGAAACAAAGGCACGCCGACACTCTAAAAGGCTCAGCGCTGAACTTCCCTCACCGAACCTGAAGGCAGTCCTCATTATTATCGGCGTATAGGCAGCTAGCTCCACCGCAGACAGCTGCATTCACCAACTGCTGCGCATTTTACGGGCGAGAAGGCTGTATCGCTATGATTGCGACACAAGGAACCGAGGGAACCTGCCCGAACGCAAGTAATTGATTGCTTCTCAGAACGCTTCAAATGCTGTTCTAGCAACTGAGGGATTGACCTGGAGGCTCGCACGAACGCAACGTCCTGAAATGCGATCCTGTAGCTCTGTCGAACGGGTTTCGGCTTAACTGAACAACTAATCAGCGCTGTTCGAGTGAACTTGCAACACAGTTGAAGGTTGTTATGAAACGACACTCTAAACGTATACCCGCGCATGATTGCTAGCTTGGGAAGTTCCATTGTGGAGACAGGTAGGGTTGCTGTGACGAAATTGCACGAAAGACGACCAGCTCACGCTCACTTTAGTCTCATGTTACGAAACGAGATGCACAAGTTAAATGTTTATTCACTATCAGCTAATTGAATTTGTTGGGTCAAAGCACATACGCGCGACGCAATTGAATTTCACAAGGGCATGCTTTGTGTGCAGTTACAGCAACATTAAACACATTACCATCCTTTTCAGGACTACCAGGTTATGAAATAAGCTCACTGCAAGAAAAAATAAAAAAGAATAGTTGAAAAGAACAAACAATTTTGAGCAATGCCCGAACACCCAAGAAAAACGGTTTATATTTCCGTTAAACCACCGGTGCTTCGTAAAGCTGCAGTTTTAGACAGCCTGTCTTTTCGGCTAGAAGTACTTCTTTATTAATGATGCAGTGCGTTCGCGAACATCAAGCCTTCAATTCTTCTAAAACCACTCTTGAGGATTGATTTAAATTGGCCAAGTTTGCATCAGCAGTGCAAGAATTCACGCTTTGGAATCACATCCAAATAGAAAAAAAAACATGCACATAGGTGATTGGACGTCCCACAGCAATGAAAACATCCAAGCAACAAAGAAGAATTCTTTGTAGGTGCCACACGAAGAGCCTCTAAAAACAAAATGAGTAACAATATATTGTGACGGCTCTTACTTCTGCCAGCCAAATCGCAGATAAGTTTATCCAACTGCAGTCAAATGCCTGACAAGTTTTCCCACCCAGCAAGCAGATAAATTGCGCATTGCGTCACAAAAATAACACCAATCGATTGTCACTCAGCGCAGTTTTACTCCAGTCACGTATATATATATATATATATATATATATATATATATATATATATATAGAGAGAGAGAGAGAGAGAGAGAGAGAGAGAGAGGACGTGACTGGAGTGGAGTCTCATAATATTAATAATATACGTAATAATAATATATGACCTCATAATATAGAGTTGCCTTCTGCAATTTGTGCTCCTGTAGTGAGCTCCCCCTATACGGCCGTTAACAAACATATATATGTGTATATATCACTGTGTAAGCGCTCCATCACGTGCCTTTTTTTATATATATATTGCGCGGGCCTAGTTTGCAACCCGGCTAAAAGGACTACGTGAGACGTATCGTGCAGAAGATTACTGGATCGGTGGTTTCTGAAGTTGCCCTACAAATCTGCGTGTCATACTTGGGGTCCTGAGCCAATAATTAAAAAGTTAGGTAGAAACCCCCTAACTAATGAGTTTCTCATAATAAGTCAGTCAAAACAAACAAATTGCCTGAGTTACTGCAGGTCAGTGCGAATAGTACGCTTTCGGTTCAATTCGCATTAACGCACCTTTTATTTTTAAAACCTTGGCTCAAGTTACGTCGGCCTCCCTGTTCGTTGACGCGTGTACTTGTGTATTATTTCTCCGTGGACGGCATATGAACCGCTAACTTAACGTTGTCGCTCGGCCCAAGATGCGGCTGCATGATTTGGAACTTACCCGACAGTTACTGTTTATTCTATCTGCTGTGTATTAAATTCCCTTTATGAGCCTTAAAATCTAAGTTCCGAAAACATTTGCGGCGCCACCGTTGCACTTTATTGGACAACGTCCACTTCCGGTTGGGAGCTGCTTCCGTCCGCCATGTTCTTCCTGCAGCCGGTCCAGCTGCTGTGTTCGACGGAGCTAGCACGCTTGTTTTCTTGCCTGCCCAGTTGTGTCGGCTGCAGATTTTCAGCGAAGGCGACTTCTTTTTATTTATTTAATTCACTGTATACACAAAAAACTGTTCGGACCCATAGCCTTGGCGGCTAGTTTGGGGTCCACTTACGTACGTCTGTCACTGTTTGCTGGAAGTCACCGTACTTTTCTGGACGCTTCATGCCGCCTTCAGCTCCAGCAGCAGCCGCTGCCGCCGCAGTGTGCACTAGGGAGAACATGGCAACCGACGAGAGCCGCAAGAAAAAGCGTGGTAAGAGAGGAGGAACTTGTCGCTACTTGGGAAAAGCCGATCTAGGGTCTTTAGTTCTGTATCTTTTCGTTGAACTTTGTTTAATAAGATGGTGCGCGCAACAAGAATTTTGTGGTACTTTCGCGGTGGGCAGTACACGGGGGAGCCTAGCGATTACGCTGGGACGTTCGACGAGTCATGCATACAAACCGACTCGTGCTTGACCCGCAGGTCTTATTTTCCACGATCGCCGCCTTTGCTCACCGGTGTCGTTGTGCTCCAGCGTTACTTGTTCTGCTGGCAACACGCTTGCCGAATAAAGAGTTAGTTTCGCAATACACAGGGGTTTTTACAGCGAAACTGGTTACCGCTACCCCCCTACAGCACAGTCGTGTCTTCGGACCAAAAAGTGCAAGCAAGAACTATCTTCTCCAGCAATTGATCGTGCCTTCTAGAAGCAAGCAAAAATGCATCATAGAGAACAACATGTAAAGTCGTTTGTGAACAGGACACAATGTACGTACATTTGCCCTCTTGACTTGCAAGAGGATAATGCGAGCGATTGTAGGGATGGATGTCTGTACCGTATAAATGAAATACGGAATTGGTCTATCGACTTCGGATAGATCTCCAGACACACCCAAATGTGATATCCAGAAGTTTATGACCCCGCACTTTGCCTGGGTTAGCCGTGATGACACTACCACACCAATCCATGTCACTAAACTATGCTCAACAACGGTCTTGTATAGATTTAACTTTGACCAATACTCTGCCTAATGTTGTAACCAAGCAATCAGTGCATATCACAGTAATTGGTATGTCACAGTAATCGGTATATCGCCGTAATACAAAGGACGTTTGCCAAAATTTACTGTTTGTCTCGTCGTCATATCGCAGGTGGTGGTCTCCCCAAAGCTGCACTGTCCAACCACCTTCACAGGGCGGAATGGGTCTGGAATTTTTTTTTTATCGACGGCGCCAGAATGTTGTCGATGTCGCCAGTGTTGTTTAACTGCTTGTAAACTGAATGGCAGTACCTGAAAGACTGGCCTATGCATTTTACAAACGGTGGACTGTTGAAACATGAAATAGAGAAACAAAAAAGGACAACTGCGAAAACCGCTTTCCGAAACATCACAAAGCGTTTTATGCTCATCAAAAACATTGACCCGCATCATTACTAGGAAACGGAAATTACAGCTGGATGAAACGGCATTGCTGTGACCCGGGGATTGGCGGTGCGCCATATATAGTGGCGTTCTCGGTAGGTGTATCGCTGGGCATGTTCGTTTACTGTCACTGAGTGCATGGGGAGTAATAGCCACCATGCGCCATAGTCTACTTGCCCCGTGTGTATAGAGCACGCGTGAAAGACAGTGGCAGGCAATGAAAGCAGGCCGCCTCAGTCCGTTCTCGCACTGATTCGTCTAGTTACATGTTGTTCTCTGTATAACAGTCAGTGTGTTGCACTCTATATGGTCTCATAATAGAGTCCTGCATTCACAGGCGTACATGCTCACCCGCATTTTTTTTGGGGTGGGGGGGGCGGTCATTTCACGTGCTAACAGCTGTTCAACTAATCGCACAGAGAAAGAAAGAGAGAGAGGGAGGGAGAGAGAGGCATTGCTGTCCATGGAATGAGTTGCCGTTCCTTTAAGATAACGAAAGATAAAAGACTGGAAAGAACCACAGTCACAAATGCGGCAAGTACACGCGCTAAATAGAAAGCACATGCGCCAAATAAAAAAATACTAAGAGTTCATGTTAGTTTGGTATTAAGGAGTTTTAGTGCGTCCCGCATTTGGGTGAACGCAAGTGGACCACGCGTTTTACCGGATGAGCGGAGGGGAGAACGGAACGGCCTGCACGTTGCAGCCACCTGGTTGCGCAGAGCGCAATCAGACAAACACAAAGCCATAATGCTGCGGTAACCGATTCAATTCTACTTCACTGCCGGTGTAAATATTCGGCAGCGGCGTAATGGTGTTACCGCCAAAGAATCGCATCAGAAGTAAAGTTAAATACCCTTGGTTACTGCAATATAACAGCGCTTGTCTGCTCGAGCTCTGCGTCACAAGGTGCCTGCACGGTGCAGGCCGTTCACGTTAGCGCCGCCGCTCGTTGCGGTGAAACGCCGAGTGCGCCTGCGTTTACCCTGATACCAGACAGCCTAAAACTATCTATTAAAGTCGTTGCTAAACTACATTGGCAATCAATTGAAACAGAGCACTTAAGAAAAACGTAGCTGACGTAAAATGAGTAGTGGCGAGAATTCTCATGAAATTACATAACGGCGAGTAAGCGTGCTCTGTTACATATCATTTCTCTGCTGAAAGAGCCAGAGGTTTTCGTGCGCTAATATGTCCCAGCCTGCTAAGATGTGCCGTGGAAAGGAGACGGAGGAAATGAAGAACTGATAATGGGTCCGAATGAAGATAAGGTCATGTAAGTGTACGCATGTATACAAGCGCTGTGTGGTGGTTTTCTCTGTGTCTCGTTAAAACATTCGTCAATGCAACCTCTAATTTGCAGTACCAACACGCCCAGTCTTCAACCTTATACAACGTGGCTGCACTACTAGAGGATAATTTTATTGACTTGCCGCGGACAGCACCTTGTAGTCGCTGCTCTGGAGCTCTTGTTTGACGAAAGACCCAAAACGCTGTCGCCAAATGCAGCTCCATGTCCAAATCAAAAGAGCGGTGTCTGCCAATTTCTTTGGCATGCAAGACAACTGCGTACAAAGAGGTGAATGCTAGCCTCTGAGATACGTTAGAACGTTGGGTGATGTATTCTACAAAAAATGTCAGCCTGGCTTTCTGACCACGCATATTAGCCATAGCTTGTAAGCCAACGCGTTGCTAAAGCGCAGATTACCGCGCCTTTCTAGGTCTGCATATTTTACGCGACTCTTGACTATGGCGCAGCCATGATCAATAACTCTTCCCTAAGGGTCTATTAGCCGGTGTCCGTGCGACCACGCAGTTGCCGTGGCGTGTGCTGAACGCTCCTACGAGACGAACACTGTGCACTAAACTTATTTACTTGCGTTCAAGCTTAAACGACATGGGAAAGTTTATTTCCTTCTGAGTAACAAGAAAAACTATAAGACGATAACTGGAAACGCTGTATAGGCATTCAAACCAACACAGGAGTGACAGATAAATTTTCGATAACAACTACGACAGGTAAGCAGAAGTACAACGTAATGAAAGAATCATTGCGTGCCACGTCAAAGAAAGAAAAGAAAAAGAACGAAGCTAAGCGAAGGCCACGCAAACGAAGGGCACCTCGTATTCCGACTACTGCTAGCTTGAGAAGCAGCAGCAGCCAATATGTTGCAAGCGCACGCCCAACTGCAAATGGGGCCGAAGACAAGGAAAGAAGCGGAAACGAGCTTTTCTCTGCGATCGCCTCCTCTGGGGAGGAATCTCCCGACGGCGACGGCTGTTCTTGCATTCTCGATAATCTCGGCACTTTCGGCCGGCGATCAAGGACCGCCGATGGGATTCGCCGTCCCGTCGATTGCTTCTCTTGCACGACGTGGGAGAATGCGAGCGAGGAAGTAAAGAAGAAAATCCCCGTAATCCCCGAAAATGGGGACCAAGGCGGTATAGCTATGGTAGCTTTGCCTGTAGTCTTTCTCTTGGTGGGGCATACGTCTATTCGCCTACTTTGGGGAATCGCGAATGAGAGCACTAACGAAAAAAAAACCGTGCGAACAAGAAATGAACATGTCTAGACGTTAAGCTTGATACTTCTTTGAACAGTGGAGCAGCTATCTGAAGCAGGCGTGCTGGCCGAGAACAAAAATAAGTTGAATGGGTGCGCCGTATAAGCATGGAAAGATCCTTACGGCGGGAGCTGAAGCGTTCAGGAGCCCGCACACCTGACTTCGGCGAACTCCAGCACAGGTTGGTTCCCAATTGCTTTGTAAGACCAGCTAGCTAACATCGTTTTATTGCGTGGATAACTTTGTTCGTTTGAAGAATTGCATTTCTTCAGTGGCACAGTATTTCTACGCCAGCGTGCTTCGATTGAGCGATATGATAAATGCTTCGCGTTTTGTGGAAACTATGTGAGGGTCAGCAGTAAACTCCTTTCATTACTTTTTATTTATTTTTTATTTGTTTACCTATTTACCTTTCAATTAAAATAAAAATACGAGTACTACTTTAGAAGTCCCTTAAACAAAATTACAATGAGCGTTCATATAATAT
Organism: Dermacentor albipictus; assembly: GCF_038994185.2. NCBI lineage: Eukaryota > Metazoa > Arthropoda > Arachnida > Ixodida > Ixodidae > Dermacentor > Dermacentor albipictus. Next base: position 42,614,205 of record NC_091826.1, read on the forward strand.
TGTGTAATAGCGTTGTGCCAAGAATAAGGCGAAGCCATCAAAATAACATCATCGTGAAAAAATATCAGTGAATAAATTTATTCAGACAGCGCAAATTACTGTTCTTGACACAGTTCTCAACAAAACTTCATTTTAGCGCCTTCTCCTACAGAAACTTCAATAGTCAGAAATATTTGTTGCGTTGCATTATCAGTATGTAGAATACACCGCTCCGCACGCCAACCTTTGCGGACAATGCAATTTGGCGTGTCTTTCTCCAAGCTCTCAGGTATAAACATGCTTGAAAAAATTACGGAAGAACCGATCTCACGAGGAATATCGCGCTAAGACGATTAGCATTGAAGCAAAATAGCGACACACCACACTGCCGACCCCGAAACGCGTTATGTATCTGGCAAGTATGCAGCCGGGCTGCTCTCTCTCTCTCTCTCTCTCTCTCTCTCTCTCTCTCTCTCTCTCTCTCTCTCACTTCCTCTCTGGACGCGCGATGTCATCAAGCGGCACAGTCAATGAGTACGTGCGTAGATATGTATTCATACGAAACTGTCTGGATATATGGGACGCGGCTTTCATTGTGTCGAACGTTGGATAAATTTTGAAGGAATATTTTTGTCACTGAAGAGGAGCACGTACCAAGCTGCGCATGCCCAGTGCGCCAAGTTGTCTTCGGTGGTTCCTTGAAGTGCCGCACATACCCAGATGCGCGTCCCAGTGACCCAAGCTCTCAACGACGTGTTCTGCGTGGGAGGTCTAGTCGCTTAGACGTGAGACTATTCAAGGAAGCTAAAGTCCCGCGACCTCGGTCGCAGGCTTCCAGTACGCAAAACGAAACCAAGGTGCTAAAGTGCCAAAGAGAGCCGGACAGACGAGCCTGGTGAGTCAGCATTCTTCGTGAGTGAACATTCATTTGCGGGTTTGTGAACAGTGACTCACCTTCTGCTTCTGTCCTTGTTCCTTGTGCTCATTTCTCCCTTTACTATGTGTATGGTAGCCAACCGGGCGAGATCTCTGTTAACCTCCCTGGTTTTCCTTTTGCTATTTCTCTCTCTCTCTCTCTTGGCGGGAAAGTGGTTTAATGAAGTATGGCTCATAACCAGTGACCAAAGTTCGCATCGAAGATGTTCATTGAACAGCGGCACATGCTTAAGCTCACGTTCCGAGTGAACCAGAGTGGACTGAGGGTTGGTATTCAACCGGGTTCGATCAGCACAGCAGCCCGTCGCTCCGGTCATTCGACCATGGGTCCCAAGTTACCCAGCGTCCCAAGATGGCCGGAAAACAGTGAGATGCCTTGCCCGACAGCCCGATAGTCCCCTATAGAAGGGGATGAAGTTCCGAAACAATGCTAATCGCATTAAGAGCAGCAATTACGATTGAGTGGGCATCCATCTTTCTACGGCCCCACTAACATCCACAACGTGCAGAGCCCTAATGTTTTCATATTCAAAGCTGAAGGTGAGGCGATCAATCAATCACCACCTTTCATTATTTTTGTTTTGCGGCTGCAATGTCTTGCATACTGATAGTACGTGCAATTGCGTACCCAATTTACCAGCGTGTCGTCCCTCTTGAAAGACGCGGAGGAATAATGCCTACATAATCGAGGCATTTCCATGCTAACCTGCCTCGGCTTTCACAAAATTGTGCAACGTTACGAAAACAAAAAGTAATAAAGAGGGCAGTGCCAATCCATCACTATGCACGTGGGTACACTCGTGTGTCCTGAAACCTTGGCTGAGGTTTCAAATATGCGGTACGCTTTATGACAAAGGACGAGGCGAAAGGGAACCGACGTGCCCGATTTTTGTTAGTCACAATCACACTAATAAAGACATTGATGTTAGACAAACATAGAAATCGTTGTGAAACTGTACCAAAGCATTGCTTGTCCTTTAAAATACTCTGAAATGAGATTAGAATTTTTAAAAAAATTTTATTGGCCATCGCTCTGCCTGGTCTTGTTAAAAAATTCTGCAGACAGCTTTGTAATACAAAAAAATACCCAATTGTTTTTAGAAACTAAAACTAGAATGTTCAACTCAACGCCAAGCTTTGGCTTCACACTACGCAGTCGCTGGTTGCACCTTTCTTTCACCGCTGAACTTGTGCGCGAATCCTACACAGTTCCACTTGCTGATCATTTTAAAGCGCAGCTTCTTGTAACCTATAGGTCACAATTTACGCAAGGTTCGGGAAATGTTCAACGTGTATTCCTAAAAGCGGTTGCTAAGTTTGAAATATGGATAGGGGATTTTTTTTTTTTGCAGCAGAGCAGGGGGTTCTGTTCTGCATTACCCATAGCGAGAATGTCACTGGTCGTGGACCCAGGATGGACCTAATGCGTCAGCATTAGTGCGTTCAGGCGAACATGAAGCCGTCCGTCGACTTGGGTACGGCAAGAGATAGGGGAGGCGTGGAGAGGACGCTGACGCAGGTGTACGGGGAGGAGGCCCCTGTCGGAGGCGGCGCGATCAGCACTCTGAAATGCAGTTCCGCAAAATTGGCTCTGGGTCGTCAACGGATGCAATTCGCACCCGAGCAACTACAGACACGCGTCACCCATTCAGATGGTCGCGTTAGTGGCTGCGTTTATGTTCTGTTTGCTGCATAGTTAAAGAAACATATTGACGCCGCGCCTACTACGGGGGAAAATCAACGCTAGCAAATTACTTTCGCGTGAGGGCGATCTCATTGATCGCGCTAATCGTTTTGTTTGCATATCGAGCGAGCAAACCATGTGACAGAGTCTCTCTCATCGCACCAAATATTGGCTTCAAGAGTTCCTTGTTTATTGCACTTCTAGACATTCAAATAACACGATGTGGCCATAGATTCCTTCAGCGCGACATAAATTCCTGACGTTAACTATCGATTGCTGCAGTTATTCCCATTTTTTTCAAGTTTACGTTGGCAACTATTAGTGCGAATAGGATTCGGTGCCTACTTCAGGCGTCTTGAATTCATCCATCTATCCGTCCGTCCGTCCGTCCGTCCGTCCGTCCGTCCGTCCGTCCGTCCGTCCGTCCGTCCGTCCGTCCATCCATCGATCCATCCAGCCAGCTAGCCGTCCGTCCGTCCGTCCGTCCGTCCGTCCGTCCGTCCGTCCGTCCGTCCGTCCGTCCGTCCGTCCGTCCGTCCGTCCGTCCGTCCGTCCGTCCGTCTTTCCGTCCGTCCGTCCGTCTTTCCGTCCGTCCGTCTTTCCGTCCGTCCGTCTTTCCGTCCGTCCGTTCGTCTTTCCGTCCGTCCATCCTCTTACGCCAGCCCAGTGGCCCAAGTTAGTACGTGCTGATGGTCGCAGTGCTGCTGTGGGGGATCTATCTTCGCTGCTATAACTTCGTGATGTGACTCTCGTCATCCTATCGTCATTACAAATTGTACGCCGACCTAGTGGGCTAAGCTGTCTACTAGCTTTGCCCACTAGGTACGTGTTCCTGGTCGCGACACCCTCGTGGTCATTCCGTCGTTGTCACTGCAGCTTTGTCATCCGACTCTCGTCATGCTGTCGTCATCAAACCATCGTCGCCATACACTCGTCATGCATCCGTTGTCACACCACCATCGTCATGAGGTCATGGTCTTTCCATCACCGCCATTCCATTCTTTCTTGGCGCATACTTCTTGTGCAACCCCCCACTCCATACGAAAACACAAAACGACTTCGAAGTACTGTCTCAAGTGCGCAATGGAGTTTTGCCCCCTCTTCATTTGGTTTCTGGTAGATGTTTTGTAACTCTTGTGAACTCAACTCTCGGTGGATTCTGTGTTTTCTTATGTCCCCCCATATCGCGATAACGCTTTCCCTAGGACCAAGTAGAACACTTCTCGTTACTTCTGGGTAGCGCGTCCTGTGCGCCCTCTGCAGGACATATAATGCCAGTAAGCGACATATGACGCAGTTAACTGGAATGCTCTCGAAACGGCCATCGCAATTTCAGAGGTAGCGAATTCTATACCGAGTTTTTATAGCCTGCTTGTATACCGAACATTCAGGGTGCTTTAGTACTGGTCTGTAATTGGAATCGTAGTTCTGGCAATATGGTTTGCTCCGAATAACACGTGAACTGCTGTGTACATGAGATATACCAATAGGCAAATCCCTAACTTTTCACCACCCCCCCCCTCCCCAAATAAAAGAAAGGGACAGACATTGTAGGGTACAGAACTGCCATATTTTTGCGATATCGGCAAACTTCTAGAACATCTAAAGCAAATACATGTGATACATGGATTTGCTGCTGACGTAACATCGCTGAAAGTCTTTCGACATTTCTGCAAAAGTATTATTTATAAATTAGTGCAATATTTTGGAAAATGTGTATAGTACATCAACGTTGTAGGCTTTACCTTGCTATAAAGTGCAATTGACAGCGTTTAGATATCAATAAAAGATACAGCGCTTTAAAGCTAAAAACATGGTATATTAACTTCTTAGATTAGGGAGCTTTCAACGCTGCCCCCCCCCCTCCGCCAAAAAAGAAAGAAAGCTGACGGCCTGCCAAAAATTTCAGTCACGTGACGTGAAGCTTGGTTCCACCAGATGGCTTTTTCCTCTCCACTACACCATGCAATAGTCCATCCAGGAGTTCAGTCCTTAAATACTAGCTGCCTCATAAGTGATGCCTTTGCCATTCTCAGAGGAACCATACCTCATCACGTATCTTGGTGAGCAGAGGGCACGGGCAAATAACGAAAAAAAAGCGCAAGCAATAACTTACACCTTAATCTTTCTTAATGGAAAAACGCTGTTTAAACAACGAATCGATACGTACAATGCGTATTGCGAATGTTCAGAGGGCATTTAGTTTGAAAAAAGCATCCATTATTGTTAAATTATAGTCGCTTTCTAACAAAAGGGTTAAAAACATTTAATGGAGCTTCGAGAAAGAGATAGGTATGGAAGTGATCGGTGCTTTGAATGATTCCGCCAGTTCGTGATTAAGATTTACACGGCACATACTTCCCCGAGTCTTTCATTTATTTATTGGTTATAGCGTTATTATTTATTATTTAGCATGTCTTGTTTGCATTTCTCTGTAAATTCACAGTTCCTTATTATTGCATTCATTTTCGTTAATGAGCCGAACACTCCACTGTCCCCCTGTAACGTGCTTTTCACTTGCTACATCTCTTTCACTATTATTATTTCCAAGATAGTCGAGAGCCGTTTCTTATTTAAATGTCTCTTATTTGTGCAGAGGTTAAATTGCAAACGGTAATACGTACCTGTGAAAGGACGTATGCCAGTCCCTTCTGTTTAACGAAATAGACTCCGTTAAAATTTTTATAAATAAATAACTTTAGAAATGAGCAAACATTCAGGATTCAATTCAAGATTCTGAGGTTGTTTTTCTCAGATACTCGCATTGATTCCATTCGTACTTTAGACTATTCCACCACGGTTTGAAACGACGTTCTCGCGCTGGCAATACGTGTTGACGCTTTGAAAAGCAAAATCCCACAGCAATTACGAGACCCGCAGCCGTCCGCGCAGAATATCTGCCCGTCGCTAGGCTTCTCGCGTTTGAGGACCAATTTACGTCATATGAAATGGTCTTCGGGTAACGCCGATCGGCGAGGTCACGTGATCAGTGCGAAATCGCCGAACACGGGAAGGCTCTCTCGTTCGGCATTATCTTCTCTCACGAATTACCCGCAGTGATGGTCCATCACTAACGTTTGGGGAAAGTGTGTTCCTTGCATCCCACTTCCCCTTTTTAGATACCGAACTGTTTGGGCATTGGAATGTATACTGCCTTTCATTACGCCTTGCAATGATATCATTGGCCGTCCACTCAATTCGCTTTCGCGATTGCTCTTTGCCATAGCGGGTGGTCCCTGTGCCAGTTATCAAGACGATTCGTGAAGTCTGTATTGGGATGTCCTGGACTGGAAATAAAGTATTGAAATGTCGTTCAGTACACGCGAAATAATTGAGCATGCACCTATACGAAGTCCACTCATGCACATCAATTAGCACTTGTCTTCTTCATATGCATTTTTAATTACCTCCTTTTCTTAGTTTTCTTCTTTCATGATCATACTTTTGGACACTGTGCTCAATCAATCGTTCAAAGCAAGAAAATATTGTTAGGAAAAAGAAGCTGTTGTACCCATATCACTGCTCCCCCTATTTTTGCCGATAATAAATGCTCTATATGAAATTAAGCAGTACGCCGACGTTATCGCACTCAGTGTGCGGATGTAGTGGGGTTGTAGCAGTATATGCTGACTGTTTAAAGTTTTGTTGCTTCTGAAAAAGTTACGTTTCACAGCGGCTTGGCATAGGCAGGTAGCAAGACATGTCACAAACACACGTAAAATATTGGTCGTGTTCTCCTTTTCTACTATCGAGCGCAAAATCGATGTACGTAATTTGCTCGACCTCCACAAGCCTTGGCTTATATCTATGTTGTCTTCAAAAGAAGAAATAATAGGCTTAAACAAAATTTTTGAGAGCGAGAAAAATAGACATGTAAATGCACTTTGAGGATTTGCGTCTGTGATGGAAAGAAAAGGTTCGCAGACACACTTAAGACTGCTTACGTGTGGAAATTCCAAAGCATTGTAGTGGCTTTGGGGGAAATGTTTTCGCTTAGGTATTCATACGTATGTCGTCATGCGCGTTGTAAACTTGAGTAGAACTTGTTGCTGGGCGAGTTGGTTGGGATCTAAAGAATACATTGTTGCGCCAAAAAAGGAAAATAAGGACAACAATGTATTCTTCTAAACTTGCGCGGCATTTTTTTTTTGTGTTCCCTTGCTTCGTCTTCTGTTTCACATGTTTCACAGATGCCACTGAGGCAGACGCTCAAGAGTGCATCTCAGTAGACACAGTATACACAGTACCGATGAAAGGCGAAGAGCAAGTAACACCCGGGAGACGTTGACGCGACGTGTGCAATGGCACACTCACTAGGCACATTAGCCAACCATATCCGTGGGGCCGTCATGGCGTCTCACACCCCGAAGGACCGGGTTCAATTCTAACCGCCTCCCCCCCCCCCCCCCTACATACCTAAGTTTACCGAATTTTCTTTTGGAAGGCGATAATTTACTTTGTTTACAGAAACCTGCCTGACAAATTTCACATCAATACGAGCATTTTCTACGTGCCTTTATTCGTCGCACCATAGGCCACTTTTGGTACCCTCTTTTGGTCACGCCGTGGATCACAACGCCGGATTTTCGCGTAATGGGGCACAGAGTGCTTTCGCGTTGAAACGCTCGCAGTAATTTAAAAAAAAGAAAGAACCTTGTTTCTTTTGCTTCCTTTTGCACTCAACAACTTCCGAGTAACCGAGTGTTCCGATGGCTTGCAGACGAACAACACACGTGATTTTACTTCCTCGATTCTCAACTCTTTCTGCTCTCGCAAGCATGTGAGTAGCACCATCGCAGTTACTGAAGCGGACAGCAGGGTAGAGAGAGCGAGCCCTCCGGGCAAGAAAACTAAAAATAAAACTGAGTTCATGCATTGCAGGAACCAGGATGTTTCTGCCGATGGATTCAAGTGAAGCGAGTGTGAACTTTTTCAAGAGTCCCGATGACCAAGTCCCGCACATGTCTTACTGAATACTTGGTTCTGTACACTTCCATAAATATGAAAGTGAAGGGGCACCTAGACGTGTAGAAAGGGCCATGTAAAAGTCGAAACTTTGTAACGTTCAACCATACGTTTCTACGAAGCGTTAGTAATGCTTCTGCCACCGTTTTCCTGTCTGCTGGATTTTTTACGCGCTTCATACTTTTCACAAGGAAACCTTAAAATGTGCACCACTGGAAGCACCTGAAAGTTATTGGCGCAACTTTGGGAAAGCGTTCAATACACTTTTTGTTGTACATACGAATTTCATGTTTATAGATATAGTTACCGTACAGGCTGCGAGGTTTGTCTGCCATGGCCTTTGGCGTGATCTTGAAACTTCTCATTTTAACGGACCACTGGTTTTACTCTTTTTCCTCTTGTAAGAGTCTTTGGAGCTTAGAAACTTCTTGTGATTTTTTTTCAGGTACTGAAAGAATATCGAACTCTTATCGTACCGTACTCGTCAGGTCGCTACATGCGCTACTGTTATGTTTAATTTTTTCGTAAGTTCGAAGAACATGTTTTCCCCTTCGTGTGTGCTGCTGTGCAAAGAACGACTTTGTTGGTAAACGCTCTATGGGTGCACCCACAACACAGTAATAGCAATAACAGCTGGTCCTTATAAGAACGGTAAGCATAACCTTGTATTCCGTAAGAAACCTGAGATTAACCGATGTGATGTGGTGATCAATTTGGCTAATCTTTGTGGTTATACGCTACACTTGTGGCATTCCCTCCTGCAGATTGTTTAAATCACGAACAATCCCTCATGTTTGAAAAATAAATGAAGGCAGTCTCTAGACTGTAGGCACAACGCGAATTAGTTAGGCGTCGTATTAACCCTCGCTGTTACATATATACAATCCGACATAGCACACCGGAAAAAATTCATGCGTCTGTTTTTCTTTTGTCTAGTCTGGTTCATATACATTCGAAAAGATTGTCGCACATTCCCATACACGTTATCCGAGGAAGAGCATGAGGCCATAAGTGCACAAATTCCTTGTGAATAAAACATTTTTTAAAAGACAATAAAGAATAGTTTTAAAAGACATGTTTATATAGAAAATATATTTTTCTGATGAATTCCAGTGAACAATGAGTCCAGCAGGGTTGCCAAGTTTGTACGCGATGCACTTGGCATTAAAGCGATGCCTATTGGACTATGAGCCTCAGTGCCTCTTAGCTGCAACAGCCTCGAAAGCAATTTACAAGTGGGGCTATGTGCACAGCGCTCGTGGGTTCAAAACTAGACAGATATTTAACAGCAAACTGTAGTTTAAATTATTACACAGCTTCCCACTGATTTCTGCCCCATAACGAAAATTTGGAATGGAGGCGCAAGATGTCGTTCACTATAATAAAGTATTCGCGCGCTGGACTTTGAGGCCCACTCCTTCCTTTCTGTTAATGCCGAGTAAATTGATGTGTACGCTCGCAACGCGTGTAATGTGCCATCTTCCCGTTTTTAAATTTTTTCCGGAGTGGACAATATTATTTGTAATTGGGGCTGAGGGAAAGTTTGCATGGAGTAGTTATATAGCTTAGCTGGTTCATTATTAGTATTTTTTTATTGCACTCGTTGATGACAATGTTCTGGTAACGTGTTGAAGTTTCGAATGCAAGCTGTAGATACCCCGCTTATAGGCTAGGCACACAGCCTTTCTTCTTTGTAGGCTGTGGATATCGCATACCAGTGTAGCACTTCATTCGTGCTACATAATACATAATACATAATAGATTTGTACCCTTAAGCGTTAAGCTATATGATGATTTTCTATATTGAGCAAGACGAAAAAAAAAAGTCGATCACCGAAACAACTCCGAGACGTAGATACACGCGAAAGAAGAAAAAAAGAAACCGGAAAGCCAGTAGATTGCTGTGCTACCGGGAGCGTTCCGGTAGTACAATGCGCGTTTCGTTTTACTAGTGCCCGAGCGTGCGGATTCCAAGGAAAGACGTGAACAGCTATGAACGAGAGCAGTATTGTGGTACTTACTGCTGAGCCCTGGTGGTCATTTAATAAGAGGGTGCCGTGAACGAATGTTCTGGTACACTGGTGAATAACGCTCACTGGTACACAACGTTCTCATCGCTTCCTGCTGCATCGTCGCGAGTTTTTATGGCAATATAGTGTGTGCGCCTGGTGACTCTGCCCCCCCCCCCTTTCCTATTCTACCACACAATGGCCAGTCAAATGCCTCGCTTCAACCCCACCGATAGTTTCAATCGCCTGGGTAAGCTCGCTGGATGCCGGTGAGCAGCAATTTTATGACCACGAATGCCCTCCTATTATCGTGCTGGTCCTAGACTCTAATTATTCCTGATGGCGTCCATTAACCTTTAAATATGTCGTAGCACAAGTGACCGGGAGAATGTTTTTTTTTTCTCGTGACGTATTCATCGCGCCTGGATATTGGTTTTACTACATATATCTGCATGTAAGGAAATACATACATACATACATACATACATACATACATACATACATACATACATACATACATGCATACATGCATACATGCATACATGCATACATGCATGCATACATACATACATGCATACATGCATGCATACGTACATACATACATACATACATACATACATACATACATACATACATACATACATGCATGCATGCATACATACATACATACATACATACATACATACATACATACATACATACATACATACATACATACATACATACATACATACATACATACATACATACATACATACATACATACATACATACATACATGAATGCATGCATGCATACATGAATGCATGCATGCATGCATGCATACATACGTACATACATACATACATACATACATACATACATACATGCATGCATACATACATACATACATACATACATGCATGCATGCATGCATGCATGCATGCATGCATACATACATACATACATACATACATACATACATACATACATACATACATACATACATACATACATACATACATACATACATACATACATACATACATACATACATACATACATACATACATACATACATACATGCATGCATACATACATGTCGTACTTGTGCAAGAACAGGCTGCACTTCGTGACCTTCGATCCGCACTGCCGAGTGGCCATGCCGCTTCAGCTCTCTTCGATTATGTAATTACGCCGTTCCCGACGGAAGTCATTTCAGCGGGAGGTATAAGTTGATGACCCCGCACGTTTGTTTTACGTATAACGTAAAACGTGCCACGGGAAGATCCATTATAGATTTTGCGGAAGCCTCGATGGCGTAGGTGAATCTCTGCGCGTAGCTGATAGTTCGCCATAGCAAAATCAATTCGTAAAATGCTTACCATTGTGCGACGGACACGTAAAACGTGGCATTCTTTGAAAGCTGATGATAGCGTACAATCTGGGTGTAAAAATATGATAGAATAGATTGAGCGATAAGGATTCATGTAGGCCATAAACATCGCCGTTCTCTTAAGACTCGGAACTGTCAGTGATTGCTTTGTGGCAGTAGAATTTCTCAGGAGTCATAGATCCCGTCGCCATATTAGCGGTATCCTACAATGCTTTTTCACGGTGCTTTGGTTGTGCTTTACTGATTCCCAGCAGATTTAGATTAACCAGGTCCCCCTATATTTACATGGCCTCCCTCGTAGCCCATCCGTTCCTTCTGGGGTTAAAACAAATCAAACAAAATCAGTTATCCTTATTCACTTGTGAACTAATGTCTAAATAACTACCATGTGTGCCAGCTAACGTTAGCCAAGCTCTTCAATAAAAAAACTTAGAAAAAGGCAGTGTAAGACAAAATTATCAGACGGTGTGCGGTTGTCAGACCACGCGCAACAGAACACCTCAGGTTTTAGGATAGTACCTTGCACCATGTCTTTTAAATCTTTTTTTTTGGTCGCACTAAACAGCTTGGCTAACGTTAGCTAGGACACCCTGTTTAAGAACGCCCTATTCTTCATGAAATGACCACACACAAACAGTTACGCTGCACCTATTATGTTAAGAATTTTTGAATAAAGCAGAGTGCAAAAGATATCCAGAATGGTTTGTTATCTGTTGCAGAACTGTTTGTTGCTGATCGTATACGAGATGAGGCTCCTGTATAGGATTACTTTTGACAACAGTTAAGTGGGAATAGCTTTTGATGAGAAGTTGCAGAATAAGGCGAGCAAGATTACCCGCTGACCAGGTCGCATTTGTGACTGTAATGCGATAGCGTTGTGGGCCCGCAGTGTTCTTTGAACATTTATGCAATAATTTGATTAGCGGCATTGCCGGCGCTAACTAGCTATCGCGCCCCGCTCACTTCTACCGCGTAACTTGCGATATCCATTATCCACCTGATCTGATTCTCTCATTTCAGCACCTATGTCCAGGTGTTCCATAGGCGCAATGCCCGTCCTTTTCACGTGACCTGTGACGCGCATTACCAAGTTACACGCGCGTCTTGTCCTTTTTCTCTGATCTTAGTCACGCGTCAGTTCTGTCTCCGCCGCAGAAGGTTGGCGCTGATATAAACAGTAGAAAACAGATACTCGCTTGTACAAATACATATATTCTATTACACTAAAAAATAACTACTGAGATGCTCATTTTGAATTTAAAGTTTGCTGCTCAATGCTTCACACTTATAATTAGAGGCGAGCAAAAAAAATAAATCCCAGTGGCAAACCTGCCTGTGGACGTTTTGCAGACCTAGGCCATAGTTAGTTACGAAAAGATTATCAAACAAAACGAGGACGATGTGCTAAGAAAACACTCGCCATAATTTGCTACGTAAGCGTCTTTTAACCTGGCTTATCAGAAGCATAAACACCAAAGATAGTAGAGCAGCTCCTTCGCGCTTTTTCATGACGTTGGCAAAAAATTTATTCCTATCATTTTTTCTTTGCCTCCAGTCATTCTAGGAACGATTAATTACGTCTGGGACACAGATAAATTATTGTGATGTATGGTGCTTGAACGGCAGCGACCATGGAAAGTGAAGATAGTCGTCTTTTTCGTAGCTAAAGATTACTTTGTTCCTTTATCTGCTTATGGTATTACATCCGCTTATGCTTGATCCGACATTATCAGGCAAGTTTAACCTTACATACTACTCGCAGTTCTTTTTTCCGATGTCTCATTAATTCCGTGGCTATTCACACTCACGGGCTACAGAAGAAAGTTAATGTTGATGGATGTCCGCGCATAATATCTTACCTTATTAAGAAATTTATTTCCAGCTCAAGATTTCGCAAGCCATGCTCTTACTCTAGGCGCGGCAGCGTTCAATTCATAAAGCTGCGTTGCCGTGACAGCACAATAGAGAGTTTTAGCCCAGCGGGTTTACGGCCAGCGGAGCGGAGCGGTCTCCACCGTTGCGCCAGCGGCGCGGCTCGCGAAAAAAGAATTTTAGCCCAGCGGATCACCCGCTCGAGCGGGGTAAAGAGCGGGGTGCTCTGCTGCCCCACCTAGTGGTTCGAATAGGAGTTACTGAAAAATGAAATTGAATTACGCTTGCTTTTATTATGCAAGAAATGTTGAATAAAGATATATTACATTTTTCAGTGCATTATTTGTTAATAATGTACTGAGTACTAATGTACGGGTCAGCGCGGCAGTCGCCGTCTTCGATGCAGAACTGCCGGCGTTCATGTTCGCGGCTGCCGTCTTGCATTTCCCATACACGCCCGCGCGCCCTTACGCACGCTCGCGCGCTGCGTATACCCTCCGCTGGGGAGTGCTTTCCAGCGGGCGTAAGGGCCGATTTACGCTCGAGCCGCCCATCGCCGCAAGCCGCACCGCACGCGTGCGGTCGCGCGAAAGATTCCACGTATCAAACACTTGTGCACAAATTTCGGTTTATAATGTGTAAGGTACACACTGTGCACACAGTGTAAATGGTAATTTGTGCACAAGTGCTGGATACGTGCAATTTTTCGCGCGACCGCAAGCGTGCGGTGCGGCTGGCGGCGATGGGCGGCTCAAGCGTAAATCGGCCGTAAACGCTGCTCCGTAAAACCGCTGGCCGCCTCAGCGTGGTGCGCATGCGCAGTCGCGTCTCCGCTCGCCCGCTCCGCTCCGCTGGCCGTAAACCCGCTGGGCTAAAACTCTCTAATAAGTTCATCTTTGGCAGGAAAGCTAAGTAGTGACGAAGCGCCACCTTGGTGACTCGGTTATATCTAATTTTAACTGAAGCAAGCGGACATGAGCATTGAAAAACACTCAATTGTACTACAACCACTGCGTATTGTGCTTAAGCTTTGGTTGCTGCAGTTATTCGCCAGGCAGAGCAAATCATTTCGTCTAGGCGCGGGTACACAGCGCAAAGGTTTGATTTCAGCAGAAGCTGTACAAGTACTGTCCCAACACGGTAATGTCCTTCGACTACTCAATGGGATTGGTCCCGTTATTAGGTCCCTGAGACAATAACACTTCAAGACATAAAGATTGACACATGAGGCTCTCAGAGCAAGACTGGCTCGGCCCAATCGCGCCTCTCTTTATTCACTTCCCAAATAAGCCTCGAGTCCAACATTTTAACCACGTTTTCTTCATGTATATAATCGCACTGCTTTAATCACAATGCTGGGGCGTGGATTAAAGTCCAGGATATTGACTAACTTGATTCGCGCCACCAACTTTCAAGAACTGTTCCCTATGACCGTCCGTTGTAATGCATCGTAGGAATTGTTTGAGTTTATAACACATTCGTTGTGGCACGCTGCCAGCTCACCGGGGCGCTTACACTTGTTACGCAGGTCACCGCGCCGCCCACCTGCATCGGCAATAGAACTCGATAAAACAGGGCTGTCTCCTGCTCGTTCAATGCCTGCAACTCATTAGGCAAATGAAGCCAGAAAGCGCACGGTGCCACATGTATAGCTTCCAGAAAAGCTAAGAGCCTCGGCTAATTCAGCTTCGTGGAAGTAATAAGTTTTACCGACGACTTGTGCACACACGACCTACTTTAACGCAGCACTGAAGTTAGTCATTCTGCGCGCGCCTTCAATGGGGAAACAGCCTTTCGGTTCGTGATGCTCTTCGTGTGATCGTCCCTTTGTCGCCGTCAAACTTTCGGTTTATGTTGGAATCCTCACTTAAGTAAAGTCTGTGCGCAAGTGCAGCTCCGCCATTCGAGAAACTTTGCAACCGTTGTTGCGTTCGTACAGATTGCACAACATTGATCTGGTCACAACTGGCTGCGCTTGTTGTTCTGCGCTTGTTGCAGTGCCACAGATACTTCAAAGCGCTGCAAGCACTGTTGTTTTAGCCCCGCTTTAGAAAAGCTGCATGGATAACCTTAGGTTTAGGGAAACTTAGCATGAGCTCTTTCTTATGTAAATGAAGTCAAGTAGTCTATTGTTTGGTTTATGTAGTTCTTTCAGGCAGCATATCTTTTCGATTTTCCAGTCGGCTACACAACCTGACATTGTGTATAGACAAACGTCGTTAACCAACTCTTTGTTTTTTCTTACACAAGCTATTTTGGTATGCTGAGATTTAGTGTTTGCACATTGCTTGAATACTTAAATTATATATGTAGTCACGCATTTTTATCATTAAATGTGTACCTCCTGCAAAGGAGATGTACACGATATAGTCGTTGCATATCGTAGCTGTAAGATTGGAAGACGTACAATACACGGTTTGGCGCAATCGAAAATTTCAAAGGTCTGAGGTGGTTTCTTTAAATGTGGTTACCGCAGCCTATTGTGGTTATGCGTTCCGGCTGTTTAGCTCGCTTACTCGGGAAGCTGTACGGCAAGTCTTCAGGGATCATTGAGATGCTGCTGCTCTTGTTGCTGTTGTTGTTGATAATAATAATAATAATAATAATAATAATAATAATAATAATAATAATAATAATAATAATAATAATAATAATAATAATAATAATAATAATAATAATAATAATAATAATAATAATTTGATTTGATTTTTTTTTATGGCGCAAGGGCGCCGTTTAAATTACAAGCATCTTTGGCGTATCTCCGCGACGCCTGTTGCATGACCAAAAACCGATCCAGGAATCAACGCGGTGAAACATTTTGCGGCTACAAAATTTCTCTCGTTGAAGCAATCAACCGATTACTGTAGTTGGGAACCCTGCCGAAAATTGGGAGGACCCAAAACAAAAGAAGTAGAGAGCGAGCATTACACGAGAAAGTGGGGGAAAAAGAGAAAAGGGAGCCGGATGTCATCGGTGTTCCAGTTTATTAAAATATTGAATACCACATATGATAACAACGGGCTGTTCCACGTCTACACGTCCATACAAGAGTATGGCTAACTACAGCACTGTGTTTTATGCAGTCATACATCGGAAACGACTTCTTTCTTGCGACAGGTGGTCACTGGTTTAGGAGTGACAAGAAATCACCAACAAAAAAATTACGCACTGTTGCATTCGAATAGACACAAAAAAGGACGGCCTGCCCATTGGTCATCCATCCTTTGTATATAGTTATAAAAAGTAGCCTGTCCCATCTTCTGGCACATAATTACTCAATAATGGTCCACCTACCCTTGTTTACTACGATTGTATCTTGAGTTTTGTGCCCTAGCAATGTCGACCTATTAAAACATTCCACAAACGATAACAACAATTCATCGACGAGATTAGAGGAGATAAAAAAAGTTAGTGAGAACTTTAGGCAAGAGGCTTGACTGTAAAACCAAAAAGCTATGTAGCAGTGAAGGCACGTCTAAATTCGGTGCTTCGTTGAAGGTGTCACAGTCGTCCAAAAGTTTCGTGACGGAACTCGTGGCGCGAAATTGTTGTCGCAGCAGGACATGTTTTAAAATATGCGCATATAACGTCAGTGGGCATTATGTACAATGCGAAAAAGAAACTGAAAACATGTCGCGACAGCATGCTTGTGTCGCCACAGCAAATGTTAGATTGTGGGGCTCAGTCGAAATAAATTGCGCTGGGTTCATGGGTGAGCCCAGTTCATGGGTGAGCCAGTCGGACACTGGAAGGCTCGAGTGAAAGCCGGGAAGTTGCTGACGGCCTTGTTGCAGTCTCCCGTCAGAGCCCTGACTGGGCCCGCTCGGGTACACATGCTGGAGCTGGCTGTAATAAAGAACACCTGTGCAAGAAGTGAGAAAGAACAAAAAACGCTTACAATTCGTAATGTGACACCACACACACAAAGAGCGAATGAAATGCTGGAAACTTCTTTTGAGCAAGAATACCTCATGTTTAAGAGAGTTTGCTCCAACACTCAAAGAGTACACCATCCCTGCTTCTGCATGAGCTCGGACGGACTCCACCAGAGGAGTGGTCTTCCGCAAAATTGAACACACTTTAAGACTGAAGGTACGCAAGGCTGAACGTTCGAATAGTGTGAATACTTGTGATACTTGTGAATACTTGTGTGAAACTCGAGACTACGCGAGCATGGTGTGCCCGATGGCCGGCAGCAATAGAGGATGACAAGGACGACGTGGTGCGCGTTTGGCACGGGCGTGCCAAGCATGACAAAAAAGACGAACAAAACAAGAACAAGCGCTAGTTGGCCAAGAACTTGAGGTGCAAACGGAGAAGGAGATGAAGAAAGGAAGGAAGAGAAAGGGCAGGGAGCGTGGAGGAGACACGTTGGCGGCTGCAAGAAGGGAAGGCGGCTATGGTGCGGAGATGCGACCTTGACGGGCGCCTGGACCTAGGCTTGCGAGGGCCTCTGCCTAGCCAGCTAAACACTTCCCGTCGAACTGGCGCCTTCTTTGCAGCAACCTGCGGTATGCACGCCCGGGACGGTTCTCGTAAAGCTGGGCGACGAGGCGCGAATAAGCGGCCGGTCGACAGTCTTGGCCTGTACCCTAATGGCTCCTACACGCTCGCTGCTGCTAGTCGTCTCTGGAGCCTGGGACGTCGCGTTGTGACTACTTCCCACGACCGCGATTTGGCAGTCGAGCACATTGTCACGTAGACCACCCGTATATTACTACTCACTGCCGCCTACTGCCTCAGTTGGTTCGCGCCATCCGGAACTGCATTACTCAGAGGCTACCTCTCAACTAACTGGTGAATTCGCTGTTTGCTCGAGATTTTCTTTTCCTTTGTTATCCATTCATAACCGGGGACGCTCTCCGTTGACTCCCAAGCGTGTTAATGTGTCACGTGCCTTGACTATACTTCTGCATTTCACGTGTCATATTAGTTTAGCGTAACTCGAGTTGGTGTGGTGTTTTGAAAACGAGTGTCTGGTTTCTATTATCGATGGTGTCACCATTAGTGCGTTTGCAAGCAGCCTTGTACTCTTATTAGCATCACCGACGTTTTAGCACCTCGCATGCACGCATTTCGTTGATCCCGTAAAAGAACCTCATCACCGCCAAATAACAAGAACTCTAGAGCCAATCGGAAACTCACACAGTCTCTGAAAAAAGGAAGAGAAGGAAGAAGAAATGGAAAAGGAGGAGCGCGAGAACAGCGAGGCAAGACAGAAGAGGCTGCCACTGCATCGGGTGCTTGGAGGAAGCTGCCGGGTAGGGACCCGAGCTTCGCAACACCAACCGAGCCAGAGGGATTTCCTGCGGGAATTGCGACGCTCTCCTCCCTGCATCCAGTGGAAGTGCTACACCTGACGTAAATACCTGGCGTTTGCCCGGTGGGTGACCACGAAACACTGCGAGCTCCGTCAGCACAGTTGCTCTTCTTCAGCAGCCTTCTTCGGCAGCCCTTGGCAAGTCATCATCTGTGCCAGTGATGACCAATCTTTCTATCCGCTTTCCTGCCACGCTTCAAGTATCAGTGGCTTGCATGAACTTATATAGACTTTCTTGTTCCAATTTGTTGTTATCGTGTGCTAGTATGCTTGCATCAGTTTTCTCACTTTTACTTATTTGGTGGGGACTTATTTTTGGTGGTGACTACAGTGTCCAAAAGAATAAAAATTTCTGCAATAGGTCGCCTCCTTCCCGCAGTCAGCGTGCTGCAGCAATGCCCCACTCACCTCAGTGGAGCAGTCTTGCCGAGTTGCAACCCTTTAAAGGAAGTCCGATAAATTTCTCTGTCCATCTCTGTCTTTCTCTCCCTCTCCTGGAAGTAATCTTAAGGGGCCTTCATGAGCGCTAAAAGCAGCCACTGAATGCTTCTTCGCTACGAGCAGTATGATTTTGCTCATACAGACTTAAACAATCTTAAACAGACTTAAACATACAGTCTTAAACGCATGTTTATATCTGTCTTTTTTTCCCATGAACATATATTTTCAAAATTTCCTGTGGCGGTAGAACAAATCTGCTTCAATCAAGTCCGTCATATGATGGCCGAAAAATTGAGACGACTCTCCTTTAGAGTGAACATCTTGAAGGGGCAGCGCAAAAAGACGATGACAGAAGGCAGGAAACACACAGGGCAGCGCTGAACTCACAACTAACTTTATTTGAAGGCATACATACACTTATGTACACAACTCATAGCCACGTGCTCTCCCGTCCATGGCGTCATTATCAGTGCGCAGGCAAAAAACACGAAACACCATTTAATCTAATGCTACGTTATGAAGCGGCTTAAAAATTCAAATTCACTATCATGCAAGTGAATTGGGAGCATTAGAATAAATGGTGTTTCGTGTTTTTTGCCTGCGCATTGATAATGACGCCATGTACGGGAGAGCACGTGGCTATGGGTTGTGTACATAAGTGTATGTATGCCTTCAAATAAAGTTAGTTGTGAGTTCAGCGCTGTCCTGTGTGTTTCCTGCCTTCTGTCATCGTCTTTTTGCGCTGCCCCTTCAAGATGTTCAACCAGTACCAACTCGCCCAAATGTCGATCCTTCTCCTTTAGAGTGATGGCCATTTGGGGAGTTCATACGAGTGAATCACGTACGGGTGAGTTTTCGGTATTTCACTTGTTCTATATCGAGAGCGCCTTTCCCAATCTTGTGAGCAAGGTGCTCGTACGTTACAGGATAGCCCCTCTATTCAGCCTGCACAGCCAACGATGTTTCAATGTCGCTGCAGATGTCTTCAGAAACAAACCAGGGAAGAATATCGAAGAAAAATCTGAACAGCAATTTCTTAGTTAATATAAACAACGTGCATATAAGCTGACGTAATTAAAGAGCCTGGCCAGCTCGTATTACACACTACATTTTGCAATGGTAATAAAATGGGGAGCAAATTACTGTCAATGTAATCAATCACACTTTATCATAGCTAAATTACAATGCTGGGGAGAGTAAGTGGCAACTGTGTTCAATTACATTTATGGAAGAAGTAATTAGCATTATAATCGGTTACCTTCTTTCGGTAACGTGTACAAGTCTGCCTCCATCGTGAAAGAAATTACTCAAATGCAGACCACACACAAGACTAGACGAAATTACAGGTGCAACTAACAGCTTTTTGTTGTTTGAAACGTTGCCAGTGCAACCTGTTTTAGCGTGTAGTATTGTGTGTCCCTTTTGGTGCCATTTCATCCAAGATGAAACCGTAGCAACTGTGCCAACAAACCATACGGCAAATGGATCCTTGATAAAATATTTGGTCCGGCATTTATAAATTCTATCGTGCAACACGTTTACAAATGGTCCAATTTCTCCGTCGTAGCATGTCTTCCTTATCTTTTTTAGCCATGGTGACGTTATGTTCTATAAGTGCTTCTTTCATTCGTAGAGTCGATGTTCTCTAGCTGACTGTTGCTGGCGTCTAGCATCTACCTGCCGCTAACGAATGAAACCGCATCTTCTGCTTCGTAGGCTGCGACGATTGATTTGTGTGTCATGTAAATTACTTGTTATATGCGCTCGCAAACTTAGTAATCTCTATTGAGCTGATCCGGAGGGGATTCGGAAGCACCCACTCTGCCACTGACACAGTGCTGCTTACATGAGCACTCAGGTTGCGTCTGTGGGAAGGATGAAATTTTGTTGCTTCATTCGCATGTCTCTACCCTTCTAATTCGCGTTATCGTTTCCACGATTCGTCCGAGTGCTCACTGAGGCTGTCCTCTCCGCAATCTCTCCGGCCTCACTTGACCATCAGAATCCACCATCTTTCTTCTCTCCTTCTGCATTTGCATCTCCACTGGCCAGGTGCCCAAAAGAACCAGAGGAAGTAGGCGATGAAAGCTGTCACTTTGAAATTGCGCTTATTCCACGTGATGTGGAAAATTACATTATGCGAAGCGTTGCGTTATGATATCAGGACACCTTGCTCCTGCGTCAATTACAATACTCGATGACTCTGAACTTTACATTTTTTATGCAAACTGTGCAGTAAAGAAAGAAATTGAGTTAATTTCTGTAGCATAGTTTAGAATTTGTGAGCGACTGAACCAGGCACGTAAAAACCATGTAGGGGTCTTTTATTTTACCTTACAACAAAAGTCAAAATCAGAAGAATGTGAAGAGAGCTCTTGAGCGACGTAAACGACGTGGTTGTTTAATTGCGCCGAAAACTTATATAATGCACAAATGCTCTCATTCGAGTACAAAAGGCAAATTGCGAACTTGCACCATCTTTAGGTTGGTATTTTATTAGATTGCGACTTGGCGGTTGGTGATGCCTTGCGGTTTCAGGGGCGATAGTGTGCTTTTGACCGAAGCCCCATAAAAACGAATAATATGCCAGCAGACAAGCTTACGCGTCTGTAAGGGAATATAGCAGTATTACAGCACAATTCGTATACAAGTTCTGAGAAGCACAAGAGTGACTTGCTGTTTTTCTTTCCTACACTTGTAAGCAGAGATGTTTATTCTTGTGGAGTTTCTACATGTGATAAAGCCTGCAAACAGGAAGATTGCATGTTCGCACATAGAGATAACTAAGTTTAACATCATCGAGCAACCCAGCGTCATTGCAAAAGGCAAAGTATTGGCCTTTCCGAGCGGCCGAGAGGCAGCGAATATATTTTTCATGGCCTTCATTGTTCTAAGTGTCTTTTTATAGCAAAAAATAGCATATTCAATTTCTTTTTTTCTTTCTGGGAAATCGCAGCTTTCATTAGCTCACTTTTGAGGAGAGCGTCCAAGGCTCGAGTTTTCTCTGACAAAGTTCCCCTGGCCGGTGCTGGTTCGTCCTTTCCAATGGATGATGCTCTCCTTCGGTCGAATACCTGCATTATACCGAATGCACGCACGTAACTATGCCACCTTTTTCTTCGCTGAAGACGGGCGCCATGGCCATGAAACAGTGTCGCGCAGGTTGCTGAAGCACTGCGCATGTCTTATATGAATTTACCTGAGCCCACGATGAACTAAAAGATCTGCTCACAAGGGCAAGCCATACCTCTGCTGATATTTTGCGATGAGGCCCCTTCCTATAGCGCGCTTTCGGAAACCCAAATACAAATCACTTTCATACGGACTTCGGTGTCAATCACGCCAGCCTGCGCCACGTCGCTGCCAGTTTGTACTCTCGCAATTCGAGTTGGCTGTTACTGCACGTCATACAGTTTAAGAAAAAGAAAAGAATGCTTCAAAAAACTTGAATTTAGAGACAGAGAACGGTTTCTAAATCATATGTAGTTCCCATGGAGCCGTTACCCCTTCGTAGTGGTTGCAAACATCACTGCCGCAATTGACACATTATTAAATTTTCAGGAGGGGATAACATTTTAGCTTCAGCCCTACGCGCACATCTACACCAGAACAGAGACTCTGCCCCAAAAGCGTGTTTTCTCGCAAAACGGTGTTCCTCGCGAGCATTGATTCGCAGTCATTCTACGGTGAAGTGCACTGTCGAGTGCATCAAGACATCTGAATTTCCAACAATAATTAATAAACAAAACTCTTGTGCTGCGTTGACCTACCACGGGCGTGATTCGTATGACTACAGGGATTGGATTAACCTTCGTGCCCGATACTAGAGATGGTCTTGCGGCGTTATTTTCCAGAATCTCTGTTTCTAAATTTCCAGTAAATTATACATTTTTTTACCGATGCATGAAACCAGTGGGTATTTTAATGCTTTCCTAATCACTGCAATTTGCTGCCTTTCTTGCAAAATAAACTTCTAAAATTGATAAACGAGCGAAATTACAAAGCATTTAAAGCCAGGGTAACCAAGCCCATGCATATCCTCATAAGAACCATCATTCCAATGCTGGATGCACTGCGGAGCTCCCAGTAGCAACTCTTGTAGGAATATATGCTGCAAGCGGCTCGCCTGTCTCAATGTCGAGCAATTACAAAGGTGAAAGAATTAGTTGGCTCGTTTCAGGAGCGCGTACCGATGGGGTATCGACGGGACGTTCCTCGACCCCTGTGGGCGATGTTGGTGGCGACGCCTGGTCCGCAGCTCCTTCGGGCCTTTCCGCTGGTGACGTCATAGGCACTGCGGCGTGTTCAGTTTGGAGATCGTGTGAAGAAGGTCCGCTTGTGGGTTTCACGAACGCGACTATTCGCCCTTCGGTCGGTGATGGAATGGCGTGGCAGGTTGGGTCTGCTGGCGGTCCTGTTGATGAAACTTCCTCTTCTGGCTTGGGCCCCGTTGCTGCCTGGTGAACTCTCACTGTCCCCGCCGCTGAAAGTGATTCGGTTATTTGATTGGAAGATTGCTTAGTTTATTGCGATGGTTATGGTGCTGTTAACTGTATTTAAAAAGGTTTAGATGAATGGAAATGGATGTCAAAAAAGCGTTCTCTTGCGTCTCTATCGGCGTTCCTTATGCACACCACCAACTGCTAAATGAAATGGTGATTCACCCAACAAACATGATTGATTTGTCAATTCACTGATTGATTGAACAACTCATTCATTGGAATGTAACGGCTCAAAGAAATGCCTAGCTTAGGAAAGACGCCACCGTAGAGGGCTCACGAATAATGTTGAGCAATTGGGGGCACGTTAGATTATTTGCCGAGTGTTCTTGCATTCAAAGAGTAACAAAATGCAATTGCAACTGCCGGAAATCGAACCTGTTATCACTACATCGGCTAAAGGCATCGTCACAGGCACTGAGCTACTAGAGCGAGGGAGTTAAGTAAATACGGGCTAACGTTGGCGAGTACCTGTTGAGTTGGCTTTCTACGCCGAGTAAATATGTTCATTCATCACGTTGTTTTTATTTCCACTGTCCCGCAGAAACAAGCGACGAAGTAAAATTGTTGAATACCTACAACACTCAATACAAGATTGTTGCAGGCACTCACTAGTTTCCGCGCCTTCCATTTATTTATTTATTTATTTATTTATTTATTTATTTATTTATTTATTGTACCCTCAAGGCATACAAGCATTTACAAGCGTTTTTGTGTGTGTATGTGCGTGTGTGTGCATTACCGTTCTATGTTTGGGTTCGTTGTTGTAGTGTGGGGCTTTCCAGGCTTGGGGCCTTTTGCTTTAGCCTTCATCTTTGTGCCTTTGTGCCCGACGTCTGACTTGTCGGCCTTCGAAGATCGCCTGGCTTTGTGCTCCTTGGGGGAGTTGGAGGCTCCTTGCGAAAGGGGTTCCATGGTAGTTCCAAAGGGTAAGCAGATGGAACACCGCAGCGCAAGATGGCTTCTTCTTCTTCTTCTTCTTCTTCTTCTTCTTCTTGAGCGATTCTAATCTTTCTGATGATGCTGGAGCGCCACTGGTGGACATTTGGTACTTTATAGCCTTAAGAAAAAAAAAGGAATCTTTATTGACTCATGTATATTGTTAGTTCTCTGTGTTAATGAATGAACTCTAGGGCTTTAGGTGCCAAAACCACCATCTGATTATGAGGCAAGGCGTAGTAGGGGACTGCAGATTACTTTCGACCACCGGGGGATCTTTAACGTACTTCCATTGCACAGGACACGAGCGTTCTTGCATTTAGACCCCATTGAACTGGAGCCGCCGCGCCCGTGATCTTATTCCGTGGCCTAGCCACCACAGCGGGTAGTTTTTGTGTGTGTATGTGCGTGTGTGTGCATTACCGTTCTATGTTTGGGCCGCAGGAATGGCTGTTGGGGCGCTGACTTTTTCAGTGATACAAAATTTAACGCATGCTAAATTTCCTGCTTCCCAATTGCAATTCTATAGTAAGGTTTAATACAGTGAAGCTGTTTGTGGCTGGGCTTCCGTGTATTTATCGTGCCCTTCAATCAGTATTTGAGAGCTATAACTATCGTCATCACCAATGGCACGTGCCATTCATCGCGCCTTCGTCGTCGTCTTCTTCCACAGCTGGCCCCGATGTCTTTCATCATGCTAGCATTCCCGTATTGCCCCTCCCTCTTCGAGGGCGCTGACGGATTTGACCCACTGCCAGTCGGTGGTGATTTCGGTCTCGAATGCATTGTCTCAGAGAGAGAGAGAGAGAAAGAGAAAACAAGGGTAGGAAAGGCAGGGAGGTCAACCAGAACAGCATCCGGTTTGCTACCCTGCACTGAGGGTGGGGGAAAGGGAAATAGAAAGAGGGAGAAAGGGAGAGAGTAAGTACATCGCGTAATGAAAACGGCAATGTATCTAACGGATGTATAGCGCGATTGAACGCGGATGTATAAAAATGTGTGTGTACCTTTATTCACGGTCACCACCGAACAAGGCAATAACCTTCGTTCAAAATTCTGTGCCACCTCCTAGTTTTGTGCTAGACAGCTTTGCTGCTCATCCATTTTTACACAATGGAATGACTCATGATTTTCTGTTATCAATACTCACCGCCGATATTTACTTGTTCGCATTTAATTTCAAATTCACTGACTCATAACCTTCTTTCACAAGTTTTTTCCACTGTTCTCGTTGTAGTTTTGACCAATTCTACTGTGCTCGTCCTTGGACAGTCTTCGAGAGCAGGTTACGCCCTTTCTTTTTCTTTCTTTTTCTAGGAAGTACAGCTAAATAACCATTCACATCCATGATGCTCCTCGATTGAGGAGGTTGAACTGGCTGGTGACGGAGAAGTTCGACAGCTCCCATAGTTTCCTATATGTGGCCAAGGAGCGCCATTATGAAAAGCTACCTAAGTGCAAGTTAAAGGGATACGGAACAAAACTTTTTGTCGCCGAAGTTTTCAGCCCAAATGAAAGCTTGGGTGCTGAAACTGGTCAACACCACGTCTATTGGGTGCACCACAATCTACAGCACGTGTCTGTGACGTCGTCTGCAACGTTGTCTGTGCCGTATACCGGCGTGCCAGCCACCGCTCGCATCTCTCCACCCTCGTGGAGGGCAGCGAACGACGTGTCAACTGTGCGGTTATACTCGTGGTCACGTGCTTGTTTCTGCAAGCGGAGCTCGTGCCCCAGTCTTCAATATCCCCGTTCATGTTGTGTGGTGCTTTGCATAATGTGATCAGTGAAGCACCGGGCACAAGGCAGGAGAAATGCCTCTACCTCGACTACGCGAAATGGTGTAAGAAATGTGTCGGCGGCTGAGACAAGCCGCGTCACACCACTCCGGCAGAGCCGATGCTTCGAAGGATATGGATTCACGCCGAACGCCCATCGAAGCCAGCAGACGTGCAAAGAGAAAAGCGCGCGGATGTCAGGCAAGCGCCGGCTGCCCACCTCTGTTGCTACGATTGAGGTTCGTACAATAATCACTAGGGGGAACTTTGGCACTAGTGTCTACGGGAGTTGCGATGGGGGCGATGCGGACAGCATGGGAATGCTCTGAATACCCGAATTTGCCTGAACTTGCCTATGGCTTCAAACGGCTTTGCTACCTTGTAAACTTCATCATTTTAAACAAAGTATGATGCGCAAAAAATAATTCAGTAAAGATTGTTATATTTGTTCAACGGCACGATTCGAAGACCTCTAGCACAGAAGCCCGATATTGAAACCATCGCACCAGGGACGCATCCATCGACAAGCGACCTAATACGAATATAGCAGATATCAATGCGAAGTTAAAGGCACGAAGAGTGGAACTTGCGCCGTGCAAGTTCAGCTCCCAGCTCAAGCTCATGAAAGCGATTTGTGGCCCGCTTCTTCGCTTCATTCGTAGGTGGCCGCATGTCAATACTTCCAGTAGAACGGAAGTGTGCAATATCGACCTGCCTGAAGTATCTAGTATTCCTTCGGGTTTTAAATTCTTACGAACTTCTGGTGATCACACATCTCATTCTTCTCTGGACAGGCCACCATCCGCATCACCCTGGTTTGTACTTCACGCCGATATGCTATGAGGTTAAGTCGAAGTGCGAACCAAGATATTGCACTGATGAGACTCAAATTCAAAATTACTTTCTCGGTGAAAACGGGAATTTCTTAGATTCAAATTTCCGTCGCGAAAGTAGTTATGCTTCTCAAGAATGTCCGCTATTCTGCGTATTTTTTTCCATGGACCACCTTACCGTGTCCCCACTGTCTGAAGATAGCGTTTGTGCCGAATTACGACTTTCAGTTCAGATTCAGAGGCGGAAATAATATTTTGGAAGATAGAACATTTTAGCAGCATTTGTATGAAAATAATTACAGGTTCTTTTCCGCAAACACATTTGTTAAACAGTTCTCACGAATGCTATAATTTGCACGTTTTCACCTCGGTGTTAAGAGTTAAAGAACACAGAAGTATCTTGTGAAACTGCTTTTCAATGAATTGAAAATGTTCAGACAAAGCAAAAACGCAAATTTCGAAAGAATGCGCGAGTCTGTCGGTTTTTGGCAGATTTTCTATCGTACCTATTTTTTCACCGTTTCGTGAAAAAAGTTTTTTTTTCCGCTCGAAATGTATAGGGAAAATACTTTACAACGAATGCTTATATACGGGAAAAATTTTTCTAATATGTTTTTTAGAAAATGATGTTGGTCCAGCGCCGAGGTTGGGACAGTGGACGTGGAATGACCCATGTAATACTTTAACTCTATAGATATGTATGAGCCGAGCGTGGGCATTAACTATCCTTATGACTTTCGATCAGCTTTGGAAACCCCATGGTCACGAGTTGTATAACATGTGACAGCCTACCATGGCGAAATCTTGCAGGCTGGGCACTTAAACTTTCCATTGCAGCACCAAATGATGGCGTAAAATTTATGTATTCATGGTGTAATAATTTTATTGCCAAAACCAAGAAAATGCGGTTAATGATTAGTTCTTCAGTTAACCTCAACATATAAAGCGGCTTCAGGACACAAAGCATGTAGCCCCTACCGAGTCCAACCCTTAACTTTGGCTGGATAATAATGGTTAACATTCGCAGAGAAGGTACTTTATCTGTAGACATTCTGTTATTTCTGTTTTTTATTTAAATCCTTCAATATGATTGCGATACCTAGATTCGTTATCTGCGACACATGCTTGACACAACCACTCGCCTTAGACTTGGCAGCGTTCCAAGAGTATCGAGAAATCCAATCACTGCAAGCCCGAGAAACGTTTAAACAGAAAGCAAACGAAAATACGCTGCATCCAAACAGAAAACCTAATAACACTCATTTCCTAGGAACTTCGTTTATCGATATATTAAGTGCACGGCAGGGGGGGGATGGGTGGGGGGCACGTCTAGTTTTAAATTACCGTTTCCGCGAGCAAAAGGAAGCAGTGGATTTCCGGACTTTTTAATCCAAGCACAATTATCATCTTTCATGAAAGTTTGGTTCACTCCACTTTTACTCGGAAAGTGACAAGACATGTGGAAGTACACGTCTCGTTAGGCAGAAGGAAAAATGATTTCCCCCGAAACACCGTTTTGAATTACGCACATATGGCTGCATAAAGAAGAGATGCTTCATTCCGGAAGTTCCTCTATCTGATTTCTTCATTCCGTCTATAGTGTCAAGCTCCATTTAGTATGAGGAAGTTCGTCCCGCTGACGAAATTGCCCCTGCACAGCTTCCCGAAGGGAAAATTTTGGCATGCGCTTGAGATTGTGAAGTCTTTCACTGAGACAACAGTTAGAAACCTCGAAATTACGTTTACAGTGTCCGCTTACTTGCCCGTCGTCGTCACCAGCATAATCGCACAAGCCATTGCAATTACTTGGCTTTGCTAAACACAGAAGGGCCAAGACGGTTTTTATAGGGCCAATATCCAGTCTCACTGACCTCTTTTGTCATGTATGGATCGTTTGGTATAGAGAGTTCTTGTTTCTTATTGTCATTTTTTCCTGCTTCAGTTTCGTAAGTCAGTGTATTTGCAATTGTGTATTCCTTATGTACTAATAATTTTTTATTCCTATTTATCTTTCTTTTTATTTTTCGTTCGTACGCTTTTATTTTAATTTATAACTCATCTTTCACGTTAAACAGCGCGTGCAGCATGCCAGGCATTTCATGAGGCTAAGAACTCAATTTCTCATAAAAATATATCTTTCTCTGCATCCGCGATTTCCATGTCTCCATTGTCATCATAAGTTGGTTGTCTGGTCATCATCGTAATCATCGCGGCGGCTGGGGCGACAGTCGACTACGAAGCGAGAGAGACGGTCACGGACGAAGCTCGCCCAGGGCCTAGCGGATGGCGCGGTACGCCTCGGATGCACGCTATCGTCTCGGATGCTCGTCTTGCGAGGAACGAGGTGCGACGTGCGAAGAGGGTGGAGCAAGGCGTTCGACCGCGAGTGCTCCATTCCCCTGCCGAGAGGATGCAACGTAATTGTGTTCGGCTTGCGTTAAGCATTTGTAACACTCACTGCCGACGGACAAGCTGCACCTTTAAGTAGTACATAAAGTGCTTGCACGTGTCGACGAGGAGATCGACCTAAAGAGTCACGCGTTACTTCACACTGCGGCTCGTTATGTCTTGCAAGAAGTCTGACTCCTCCGATCGTTTAGCATAATGCCTCACCAAGTGTGCAGCAGGCTTTTGCTTTCAAGTGTTACAAGAGCGCAACATTTTGCCAAACTTTTTATACGAGCGATGTTAGCTTTAAGGTGGTATATTAATTTCCGTAGTCTCCTGGCTGACGGCAGCTTTTTTTTCCCCCGCATTCTGGTTGCTTGATTGCGCTTTGTCGCAGCCAAATGGCCTCGCATAATGTACAACTTTGTGTCTCTGTTGGCATAGCGACACATTGCTTTCATCACCAGCAACAATATGTCATTTTTCTTTCGAGTTGTTATGTCGTTGCTCAACACAGTGGCATTTCTTAATTGTGTTTTAGTAAAAACTGGTAGAAAAGAAGGTGGCAGGACCACAATGAATAAACTGTCACCAGAAAAGAAATGGTTTCCCGGGGATGGTGCTGGGAATATTTCATGCCGAGACTTTCCCGAGCCGGTGGTAGGCGTATTTCATTCCGAGACAAAAGAAAAAACTGTTGAAGACACTTCCTGCCGAGCATGGGAACAAAAGAGTGTAGGTTCGGGATTAGGTTCATGAGGAGAGCGGCGACGCAGTAGGCTTCAGGCGGAAGACACGGGGACTTGATTTCTTCGCGCCGCGAATGGAGGAAATTAATGAGTCTCCGCTGCCGCTATACTAGAAGGAGAGACCATTATCGTTCACTGTAGTGGTTTACAGGTGCTCTTCCCCAACCACGGTTTACATTAGCGCTCTTAGAGTCTCTGAGATTGGAAGTTCTCGAGTTTCGCTTCCTTTTACAATTCTCTAAGGGGAAGTACGGGATTAAATTGACTTCTGCATGAGTCTGAATGTGAGAGGGAAAATTGGGACACAGGCATCTCCTCTGCGAGACGTCGTTCGTGTTGGTTTCTAGCAATATAGGTAATATTTTGTGAGCAGTGATTTTCTCACGTTATTGTAATTTTCAATTCTATACCACTACCATCTATAACGCCTTCGGGCTTCGAGGGTATTATTAATATAAGTAAATGAAACAAGTTGTAAGAAATATTGGACGAAAACTAGCACATTTCAGTTCCCGCTTTTTATTTTTCATTCATTTGTTTGTTTGTTTTATGTACTTTAAGATAATTTCTCGATAAGGTAGAATTCCTCTACGTTGTCAAACTAGCGACCTTGTCAGCTCTGAGGGTGGGGAGTACGTCAAACCATCTTTGATGGGGTCAAAATGTTAATATGTCAGAACGGTACAACACCACAGAATTTCACAGCGTACGGATTAGCCTCGTTTTTTCAGATCAGGTGCTCCAATTTTTCCTGTTATTTCGTAGGACTCCCAGACACAACGACAGTCTACAGCACTGATGACGTCTACAGCAGCTTTGCGCTTTGGCGTGCTGAATCCAAGTTGGTAAGCACTAGGCAAACATTTACCAAATACGTTTTCTAAGTAGCCCCCCGCCCACCTAACTTGACTGCAGGGGATATTTCATATTTGAGAAAACCAAAACAAGCGTCGTTGCTTCTTTACTCGGTGGCATAAATGGTGCGGCCAACGTTGCCTGAACATTATGACTTTGTGAAAACGTTTGTTGTTTCTTTATATTTGTTCGCCGGGATAATATAAGCCTGATTGTATTCGGAAACTGACAATTAGGACGGCCTAAGTCTTGAAGGATAATTGAGCGAGTAATATGCACAACAGCATTTCATACATCCTCTTTTGCAAGCCCTAGAGTGTCTTGCCTCTATTTCTAAAAGAATTCAGTCGGTGGACACATTAGAAAACTTCGCCATTGCGAAGTTTTCTGATGTGTTTTCCATGTTCGCCCTGTCCGCCATTGCGAAGTTTTCTGATGTGTCCACACGCAACTACAGAAGTACGCGGCGCTTCAAGCACTCACCATATTGGGCGTACAATATTGCGGAAACAGGCGCGGAGGCAGTCGAAGAACTGGTTATAGTTAAGGCAGAGTTGTAGTAATATTCGTTGCAATTCGTAAATAAAACGTTCACGAAGGCGTAAATAACTAGTTGAAAGGGAGCTCCGAATGACAGGCTCAGCAAACGTAGACGGCTGGTGCATCTCCCTCGAGTCGAGTCTAGATTATTTGGTCCCGGAGGAGAGTCTACGAACAGCTCGGAACTTAAAAATCGATAGCATTGACGTTTCCTTAACTGCTGAAAGTGAATCTTTGTGTGACTCCCTCTCGGGTTTTTTTTTTTCTTTACGTGGCTGCTGCTTTTTGTCACTGCGGATAATTTTGTCGACACATATACGATTGTTATACCGGGTGTTTTATTTTTTCTTTAGAGGGTACAAATTTTTTAAAAAGTTGCCCGTGACATATAGCACAATTGTGACCCTTGATCTAAATTACTTGATGAGGCTGCCATTACCTATGCGAGAAATGAAAACACTTCATTGAATTATTTTATAGTTGTGTTGATTAACATTTAGAATAACTGTATTACTGCAGATATTTAAAGTACGAATTATAGCGGGCGAGTTCGCAAGGCGTATCCACTTGGAACGAATTGTCTGGACTGTGCGAGCTTATTTTCGAAGTGTCCGACGAAATTCACTGGGATTTATTTCTTTTAAGAAAAATCTCTTTTATACATTGAAGCACAAAATTGACTGCAACACCAACGCATTTCGTAGGACACCTTGAAAATGAATGTCTCGAAAGTGCTGCAGTCCAGAGAATTCGCTCCAAGTGGATACGCCTAGCGGGCTCAGCGGCTTTATTTCCAGGCCTAAGTATGTGCCGAAATGTAATTAATTTTGAAGTTAGAGTAATTATATTACTAATTGAATTAAGCTTTTTCATTTATCTTGTAAGTACTGGCCACATTTTCGAGTAATTTAGTTCGAGGTTTAGAATTGTATTGTCCGCCACCATCATTTTTATTTAAAGTTTGGACCTTCTAAAAACGAACAAAAAGAAAAACGCCCAGTATTTGGGCCAAATGCAAGTAACAACAATTGGCCTTATACAGCCCCTCCATGCCGGCCGACAATGTCGCTCCAGAAAGCGCACTTCTGTTCTGCGCAATAATGAAAAAAATCCTTCATAAACCCTGAACATATGCTGCCGGTTCACAGCTGTCTTTAATGTGCGCTGATCTCTTTGTGAAATAGCGCAGTATATTCAGCCTATTGATTGATTTGCTTTATTGTTGTTTTTCTTAATTTTCCACGATATGTATGTCATGCCCTAACTTTTGTGGCTAAGAAACTTCCTACGAAAATGCTGTCGCAAGTTTATCTTTTCGCAGTAGTCAGCACTCTTCCAACTCTGTTGTCCAACGATACCAGTGGGCATGGCATTTGCATTGTCATCGCGTATTTCTCAAAGTACTGAAACAGTTCTTTTCAAGAGAGACTTTTAAACGACATTTCATGAAATAGTACGAAGAAACGGTCCCTTTTAAACAGCGAAGGGAGTGCGGCAGACGACACAATAAGTTTACGCCATGCAGGCAAGCCTTTTGCAATGATTGCGCAACTTTCAAACGTTTATATCGGTTAAGCGCATACGAAACGACGGAGACGAAAGGCCAAATGCCGTTTTTTTTTTCGGTAATCAAAAGGGGCGCACAATTGATTGCGTCATCATCACTTGAGAGTGCGAGCACAGATATTTTCAACTTCTAATCCCCGTACACAGAAGACCGGTAATTAGCGTAATGGTTGCAATCAAGAAGGCGTTTACGAAATGATGGGTTCCTATACTGAAGGAACCAGTGCCCGCGGCCGTCCGTAATTATGCACGTTTATTTGGCGGGGAATAGGGCGACCGCGTGACATTTCGTGAGGAGACGCACTGAAAGACAGCGCGAACGCTTTTGTCTAAACCCTGCAGCTATCGAATGTAAAGTATCACCATGGTAACGCGAACGCTGCTCGCTTTGAGATTCTTCCAATTATCCGTGGCACATCGCTTTGCAAACAATTCTGGTTAGATATATATATTTCTTTAGTTGAGAGTGTGGGTCTACGCCTCCGGCGTTTAAAAACTAGGAAGGGCTAATGACATAATATTCTACTGGGAAATTGAAAACTATGGTTTCTGTGTTCAAAATTAATGACTACCCGTTGCTGTAGAGGTTATCGGAGGTTTCTAGTCCTTAAGTGTGGGAAAACAATTTCGAAAAAGAAATGCCATGTATGGCAATAGCTGCCGTACGGCTTCCTATATCATGTCACTGAATGTCATTTTCAACTGTCGCACTCAGAATCAATCTTTTTGATGGCATTTTCATTGAAGGCAGTGCTACAAGAATGGCAATCTGATGATATGAGTAGAATTTGTTGCTGGGCAATTTGGCTGGCATCTAATGAATGCATTGTTGCGCCAAAAAAAAAGGAAATAAGGACTTGGGAGGGAGTGTACGAAACGACAGGTTGAGCGCTCAACTTCAACTGATCTCATTCTTTATTCTCCCTGCCCTACTGTAAGAATAAAATCAGTTGAAGCTCAGCGCTCAATCTGTTGTTTCGTACTCTCCCTCCCAAATCCTTATTTCCCTTTTTTGACGAAACAATGTAATCATTAGATCTGATGACATGAAAAGCATCATAGCTGATCTGATGATGAAAAGCCTCACAGCTGAAGAAAAATTCGTCCTGGTCCGAGACGAATTTTTCTTCAGCTGTGAGGCTTTTCTTTTGAGGAACCCGTATTGGTTTGCTTTGTAGCAATCGCTACGAACGGGTGGATGTCCGATTCTCCCTTTATTAATGAGTCTGAAATAATCAGAAGGATAAGAATGGGCTGGGGTGCGTTATGCAGGCATTCTCTGGTCATGAACAGCAGGTTGCCAATACGCTTTAAGAGAAAAGTGTATAACAGCTTTCTCTTACCAGTACTCACGTACGGAGAAGAAACCTGGAGGCTTACGAAAAGGATTCTACTTAAATTGAGGACGACGCAATGAGCTATGGAAAGAAGAATGATGGGCGTAACTTTAGGGGATAAGAAAAGAGCAGATTTGGTGAGGCAACAAACGCGAGTTAATGACATCTTAGTTGAAATCAACAAAAATAAATGGGCATGAGCAGGACATGTAATGAGGAGGGAAGATAATCGATGGTCATAAAGGGTAACGGACTGGATTCCAAAGGAAGGGGAGCGTAGCAAGGGGCGGCAGAAAGTTAGGTGGGCGGATTAGATTAAGAAGTTTGCAGGGACATTATGGCCACAATTAGTACACGACCGGGGTAGTTGGAGAAGTATTGGAGAGACCTTTGCCCTGCAGTGGCCGTAACCAGGCTGCTGCTGCTGCTGATTTTGATGATGATGATGACGACGACGACGACGACGACGACGATGATGATGATGATGATGATGATGATGATGATGCTCCCATTGGCTGCGACGCCACGTCACGAACGCACCTCGCGCGATCGAGACCCTGGCTCACGCTTGCTGGCTAAGGCAACACGTACCGCAATGGAGCCTGGAGCATATTGGGCGCATATTGAGTGCGTCGTGGATGGCCGCAAACTCGACAGTATCGAAACGTCGGCGGCATGCAACGTTGCCCCTGCAGTGTGCTGCTGGTGCTTGCCGGCTCGGGCAGGACGTCCCACTACGATGCCTGAAGCATCTACATCGTGGGCGGCCGCAAACTCGCCAGTGGCGAAGTGTGGCCTTCCACGCCAGTGCACCGCAGGCGAAGTATAAGGGAGCGGAAGAACTGCAGTGAAACGAGCGGAGATCCGGACAGCGAAATCCACGCCATCGTCGTCAACTATCATAACACACGGCGGGCGGAACGAGCGTTAACGCAAACGTTACTCGCAGCGCAATACTCGAACGACCGCTTCAGCAGAGTTCAATTGGACGTTAATCCTTTGGCATTCACAACTCACGAGATGTGTATATGTATCCTCGGTTTTTTTTTTCTTAAATTACTTTTCATGCTCTAAGCCACACGATGATTGCGTCACTCTTATTTTCAACGCGCAAATTGGGTTTTGTAAAATCGCAGCGCAGGAAGTGTGCAATACCACTCAAATTTGGAAATCGCAAAATCTATAGGGTAGCATATGTGGTAATATTATGCAATGCATAGAGATTGGGTATATCTTATATTATTATAAAATGAACCTCGGAGCATCTGCATTTCTCGGCTACGTTGAAACAAATGTTTTTAAAAAAAAGAATATAAGTTATTATTACACATGGGCTATAGTACTTCCTATCGTCTGCTTTTTTTTATGTGGGGCATAAAACCAACGCGCCTATTCCTTCAAGCACTGCATTTCATGTATACTGAATCACCAAAACTGCTCAATGGGTTCTTATATTAACAGTCATTTCACTCGGAAATAGCGCCTGCCAGCCCTGACAATTTCATTGATTTCTAGGCGTCGCAATACGCATTCAATCATTTACTCACATGCAATCACTTAGCAGAGAACTGCGAAAGCGTGTGCGTATTCGTCGAGAACTGCAGTGATTAGAAGCGGGCACCGCTTAAATTTGTCTTCTTTCTTCTCTTCCTGTTAGGCTTTAATTACTTTGCGACGCATCAGAAAAGGTATATAGCATTGAGACAGAACAAAAAAGGGTTTGGCAAGAACACAATAAAGAAAACACAAATGATGTTAACCGGAATCGCGATGAAGAACTACGTTCTAAATTCAGTAGAATGCAGTAAAGAAAGATATGACTCCGCATTTAAGCGTTTCTTTATACACTATTGTTTTTCACTAATGCATAGGTGTAACAAGAACATCTGTGTGGATATGATTATTTTACTTCCTGCGGTACAAAGTTTTCATTGGTAATGGTGTCAGGCAGAAACTTGTGAACGCAACTGGAAAAGTGTGGCTATTTTTGTGCTTACAGCGTAGACAAAAAATAATAATAAAGAAGAAGGGGGCCATATGGTTCCATCGAACTTCAACGGTCGTTTCCCTGAATAGAGCACTTACGACCTTTTGTGCTCCGTGCTTTACGACAGAACCACACTGAAGCTCCAACGACGGGCCTGAGGTTCCGAAACATAGCGCTCATAAATTGTAAGAAGAAACGAGAACAAAAATTGCGGGCACACTGCCTTCGCAAATGGCGTTGATATTTTCGTCGTAAACGCAGAGCGTACCTCGCCGAGCCATTCTCTAGTCTAAACGATTCTTCTTTCCTTACTACTCTCATTTGCTGTTACGCCATTTGTGTAGCCTTTTGCAGTCGTGATCGCCTTGCCTAATCCACATGTTTCTTCATGTATTCACTATCGATACAAGCCCTGTTTCTTTGCTAGTTTCCCGAACGCCTTCTTCCCTCTATCGGCAACGATTTTCTAAAGTCCGTAAGATTAACGTTGAGGTTGAGGTGACCAGGCCTTGAATTCACATAAAGGTTATTACGTCAGAATCTCCTTCAGAGCAAGCAGGTAGTGACCAATCGTGCCGCAAGACATACAATCCTTATGAACGTAACTTCTGCGAATTCGACCGCGTCTATTTTGCCTTCTTCTTACATACAGCTTCTGATGTCTTAAGCAAGAGAAGATTATCCTCGCACCAACCCAATCGCATCAAGCACGACCGATATGAAATGCACTAACTCCTCACCGAAGCTCCTGCCGTCAATTCAATACGCCTCCCGTGTGACTTTTTCAAAGAAATCGTCCATCTTTGCGCACTCTCTTTGAGCAGACCTCGATGCCGTATATGAGAACTTCTCCATCGTCAGTTCCAGGAGGTGAACCTTCCTTTTTGATTCACTGTATATTTATCATTTCCTCTCATCGCACTGACTACGTGACGTATAGCGAGGTAGTAGCTGCGGCATAGTGTGGCGTAGTACAACGTAGTGTGACGAAGCTGCGACGTAGTGTGACGTAGTAGCTGCGGCAGCGACCAGTGTCAACAAACATAAACCTGCCCACCCCCAACTCGCTACTACGCACTTGGTAAGTTTTGAGGCGCTTCCGTGGCATGTTTTCACTAGCAAACACTTGCAGACAACGCCTCCCCATTCGGTTGCAACTAATGTCACGTGGTTATCAATGAACGTTAGCATATGACGAAGAAAAAAAGTTCACTTTCTTCTATGTATTTCTCGTTTTAAGCATAACTACATTTTGTCGTCACTATCTTCCTTGACTGGCACATTTGTGTACTACAATTCCGGGCGAAAATGTGTGGTCGGGGCAAATTTCAGCCTAATCTGATCGTGGTTTGGGGCACGAGAATATTAAGAATTTCTTTTCTAACGTTACCGCCCATCTCTAGAGCCAGGTGCTTGCGTGCGAGCATGTGCTTTTCACGATTAGCGCATGTATCGGCACACGCCATCTATACCAGAAGTGCGCTGAAGAGTTTGAAACGTTGAATTTATTCTGCTTTATTCTTCACTTAAAGTGTACGTCTATGAATTTTACATTTCTGCCATTTTGCTGCCGTTCTTATCCTCTAACACGTGCTACACCCTTCACAGGACTAATAAGAACACTTGAACGCCCGATGGCCATGGATGGATGGATGGAAACAACTTTATTCTGAATCCGGCGAATTTGACGACCCGGGCTCAGGTCTCCCATGAGGGGACTTCGAGGCCTTGCCTCGTCGCCGCCTCTCGGGCTTGCTGGACAGCCCACTCTTGTGTCTTGAGGTTGGAGCTGCGCAGAGCGGCGGCCCACTTCGACGCAAGAGCCTCCGGAGCTACTGCCATTGTAGCTGATGTAACCCGACACTCCCACAACATGTGTGACAGCGTCGCTCTAGTTGCCTGACATAATTTGCAAAGAGCAGTCGGGTATTGCGCGGGGAAAATGTGCTGCAATCGCACCGGACTGGGGAAGGTTTGTGTTTGCAGTTGTCGCCAGATGACTGCCTGGCGACGTT
The DNA here is from genome assembly GCF_038994185.2 of Dermacentor albipictus. NCBI lineage: Eukaryota > Metazoa > Arthropoda > Arachnida > Ixodida > Ixodidae > Dermacentor > Dermacentor albipictus. The sequence goes on from NC_091826.1 coordinate 42,652,272, forward strand.
TCAGCATGGGGTGAGGTGGGGGCAGCAACCGCCTGCCTAGCTGGTAGTGCTTGGTGATGTCATTGTACCTGACCAGGCGTTCTCGCGTGTTTTGAGCCAGCAGTTCTGAACTCGAAGAGGCGGTCTCCGATTCTGCGCGGCGGGTCAGTTCTCGCGCAGAGCGGTGTGCTACCTCGTTCAAGTTAATGAGGCCCTCATCGGTGGGGGTGGCGACGTGCGCTGGAAACCATATGATGGCGGTGTTATCTAAGTGCTGTCGACCAGCTTTCCTTAGAATCTGGAGATGGCCAAAGCGAAATTAATTGCTCCTGTCTGTCGGGTCACGACCTGTCACGAAAAAAACGCGGCTTCAAGAACGTCCGCTGAGTGCAAGAACAAAAGGAGAAAATCTGCGATAAAAATAAAAGAAATACAAAGAACGAAGACTGCAGCGTTCGTGAACTGGCTTCGACGGAAACGTCGCACTCTGTCGTGTCACTCATGGGCATCCACAGGTTTAAGTGGAGGCATGGCCTGGAAACTACTCGGGGCTGCGAGGGAAGCTTATGGCTGACAGCTACGTAAACTACACGTGTGCTGCAGTTTGCGGTCTCTGAAAACGAGCATATGTGAGCACGTCCCTGCGTAAACGCGAGAAAAGCAAGCGATAAATTAAATGGCGGGAAAATAAGTGGAAAGACCTTGTTTGCAGAACCTCCGAACTCAATTATCAGTGGAGAAATTAAAAGAAATCGGAAAAATGAATGTAAAAAGAAGTTGCCAGATATTACGGTGCTAGCAAAAAAAATAGAGAGAAAGAGTATGCGTGTGTGGGTTTGTATAAGGTGCCGGATGCAAGTGTATCAAGGACTCATGAGCTTGACGTAATGTGCTCCCTACCCCATTCACTCCCAGTAGCTTTATTTCATTTTGTCAGTTTTAAATGTAGGTTACTTGCGAAAAAAAGAAAGAAAAACTCATTTTATTTTTTTTTATCATCGCCAAAATCGTGGGTGTACATGATTGTCGCAACAATGAAGCAGGACGTGTTTGAGACAACAGGTCTGGCTTTGCAGCATCGTGCAACATTCGTGCGGATGACAACCTTCTTTTTTTCTTCTTCCATCCACGAACCTTCCTCCAACTATCGGGATTCCACCGAACCGATTTGCCAAAGAACAAAGCACTGCCACTTCTATTTTTTTCTAAGTTGCCCTTTACCTGCATTTCGCGCAAGCATAGTAATATTTCGTTTCTGTAGCAGTGACCTACATTTGTTTCGCATTTCGCGACCGCAAGTTGTTCAGGCTATGGCGTGGTTTTCATTACATCCGTGAATTCGCGGCGCTTCAGAACATGGGGGTTGCGAAATATGGGCACTCTTTCAACGAGCACAGTCGATGTGACGAATGTTATTTGCACTTCCAAGGAACGGCTTTCTCAACAAGTAATGCAATCGCGATCACGGTGGTCGCAATCCGATGGGGGCGGAGTTTAAAAAATGCCGTGTACATATAGGCGAACGCCAAACATGCCCAGGCGGACAAAATTAATGCGCTTTCGCTACTACTGCGTGCCTCATAATCAAATCATTTTGGACAAATATTTTTAACCCCTTCACCGTTTTTTTATATCAACGAATTTCTCCACAAAACTGCTTATTTTTTTTATTCCTGATTTCGATTATTATTGCAATAAAAAGCATGTATTCGATCTTAAAAAAATATTTAAAGCAAACACGAAGTCAAAGTAGCATATTCAAGTTTATTGTTTCTCAGAAAAAAGAAAAGGAACTTTCTGCTGGTAATGAACAATAAAAATTAAAGAATGACCACAGCCACCGATTTCTTAACTCTTTCACTGAGTTGTGGTGACAAAAAGTTGATTGCTTCACCGAGGAAGCATTGGGACGGTGTGGTAAATCTCAAAACAAGGGATCACGCATAGCGGTTTGTTGCAGCTCTTGCACCAAAATCGTGTTTCCTTCCTAATTTTCCGGCCTTTGTCTCCTTGCTTTTTGCAGCAAATGAAGCATTTCCTGGTTGGAGTTGCCTTGTTTTCGGTTGGAGGGATGTAAGCTGGAAAGTGCCTCTCTTGAAGTCGTATGGGATCAAGTACGCCAGAAGGCCGGCCACGCTTTATCTTTCGCGCGGGGTCGAGGTACCTATTGAAGATTGCTTCAATAAGGGCGAGGCGGAAGTCGAGGTGGTTCATCTTCCCTCCTTCCTTTTGATACAAAACAAAGGAGTTAAATGTCAACTCATCAAGCAAGTGGCGAAAAATCTTCTTGTAATATATTTTCTGCCGTTTTCTGGGGACAGGGTAGTTCGCCAGCATCTGGTCTGACTTGTCGACACCGCCCATTGTGTGGTTGTAGTCCCGCACGATGCTTGGCTTTGTCACGTCCCTCCCTTTCGAGTCTTTGAACGTCTCCATGTTTGCGCTGTGCACAGTGCTCAGGACAGTCACTACTTTTTTGTCGCGCCATTGGAGGGCGACACACTTACCGCGCTGGTAAGCTTGGATCTCTCCCTTTTTCAGCTTCTGTGTGCGGAATTCGGGAGGCATGTCTTTTCTATTTGCTCTGACTGTGCCATAGACATCTGTGCGGTTCAGGAGGAGGAGGTCGACGAGCTCTGGTGACGTATAAAAATTATCTACGGTCAGGCAGTAGCCTTTGCCTAGCAAGGGCTCCAGAAGCTTCATCACCACTTTCGTTCCCATTGGAGACGTAGGGTCGACATTTGCTGGTGTGCCGAGGTTGGTGCCTTTTCCTGTGTAGATGATAACATCCCACACGTACCCCGATGACGCCTCACAAAGCATGAAAAATTTCAGGCCAAATCTGGCTCTCTTGAGGGGAATGTACTGTACCCAGCCAAGCCTTCCTTTGTAGAGCATAAGGCTTTCATCAATGGATATGTCTCGCTCCGGTACGTAGGCTGAGCGATAGTTCTTCAACAACCGAACCAGAAACGGCCATATCTTGTGCAGCTTCGGCTGCGGGTGACTGCTAAGGTCGCTGATACTGGAATTATCAGCAAAGTGCAGCATCCGCATCAGGAGCTGAAACCGGTTGCCACTCATCACCTCTCCGAAAATAGGTGTGAATAAGAGCTTGTTCCTGGACCAATACCAATCCTGTCGTGGCTTCTGCACAATTCCTTGCAACAGCAAGAGACCAAGAAACACCCACATCTCCTCCTCAGTCACCGGCACCCATTTTTTGACGCGGCTATGCTCACACGGACCGCAGCCCTTCACCTTCTCAGCAGCATTGCGGTTAGTTTCTTCGACCACCATTGAAATGAGTTCATCATCGAGGAAACGCTGAATATATTCAAGCAAGTCACCAGGCGAGCTTATAGTGAACGTCTTACCGGGAACTGCCAGAAAAGGAAACCGAGGAGGTCGTGTAGGAATGTTCGTGACGTCGATCTTCATCCACTGACGCGCGCTCGCAAAGTTCGCTTCCGAGCAATCATCTTCTTCATCAGAAGAGCTGCTGAGTACAACATCATCACTGTCATCCTCGCTCCCTGAAACAATGTACACATCAGTGTCTGAATCACCATCGTCTGACGAAGATGACGACGAAGAAAAGCGCCGTTTCCGAGAAGACGGGCCAGCAATACACGTGTCGCCTCCACTGGATGCCATTTTAAAACCAAGGTTGCCCTACGAAAAAAAAAGTTTACGCGGTTGAAGAAAAAGAAATTAAGCGGTCAGTGCTGCCATCTGTCGAGTAAAAATGCAAGCTACGCCACAAACGTGCGCCGCTCGTCCGAAACGCTGGAGGGAAGAACGTATTCAGCGCGGACGAGCTACACTCGTCCAAAACGGTTTGGGGACGGCCTGGCAAGGACGAGCACAGCTCGTCCAAAACGGTTAAGGGGTTAAAGCGCAAACAAGCGACATGGCACAAAAGGAAGGTCATGCATAGGACAGGCGCCTGTCCTGTGTCTGACTTTCCTTTTGTGCCGTGTCTCTTGTTTGCGCTTTAAAAAAAATGTTTGTCAAGTATGCACCAACTAGAACACAAACAATAAAATTTAGACGCAGAATATCCTATGGCAGGTATCTAAATGATGCGTAACCATTTGTTCTAGCTTTACGTCGCCGTATCCTGCTGTGTTTGGTGTAATTGCAAGAAACACTGGGAAGTGCGGTTGCCACACCGAAATGTTTACTGAGGCCGCCAGCATGAGACGAGGAAGAGGCGAGTAGTAGCAATATTCATCCACGGCATATGATCGCGCGTTTGGATGATGTGGAAGATGAAGACTGGCCGATGCGTGATGTGTAGTACGTGACGTAATTGAACATCGTCACGTTTGGCAGACTTCGCACACTTCAGATGTCTACCGAATGTGACACGACGTAGTCTACGTAGTCCTAGACACTGCCTCCTCTCGATGCGAACCCTTATCGACCGCCATCAACCGTGCTCTGACGGCGGCTGCGTATGCAGCAGCCACGCGGGCCCTGTCGTGAAAGCGATCTGCGATGGGGACACAGCGCGCCGAGTGCTGATAGCTTCGGTTGCGCTGTGTTCTCGCCGCTTAGTTAGCATTGAAGCGAGAGGCAGCACGAAGGTTCATTTGCTTACTGCTGAGGGCCGTATCTCAAAAGCGATCACCTGAAGCGACGGACGGACGGACGCACGGATGGGTTTCTTCGTTGTGTAGCCATAAAAATGCTTGCGCATATAGAAACAACCTTCGTGATTGTACAAATCTTGAAGTGCCCCATCCCTAAGACTATATAACGCATGGCTTAAGTGGGCTGCTGTTAATAATCCCATTGCACTGCAGTCCCTTGGGGATGTCGTGGGAACTTGGGTTTTCTTTAGCAATCCTTTCTGATTGCACAAACCGGGACAAACGCCTGCCAACCAGCCCGCTTTTCTACCCTTCTGCAAACAGACGTCCCTTCGGGGATGTCGTAATACAAACGCCAGCAAGTGAAGAAAGTGTGACCGCGGCTGCGGTAACTAAGCCACGTATAAGTACCTATGGCCACGTGGCGTAACACATCTGACACTCAGGCGCATCTCGGTATAGTTATTACTTTCCCTTTCTTATTTATCGCCCCCTTTCTCTCTCTCTCTCACACTCTCTCACGATATATATATATATATATGTATATATATATATATATATATATATATATATATATATATATATATATATATATATATAATGTCTTTATCTTTTCGCGAGATGACTTGTTGTTACCCTCCGGGCGGCCATAGCTTCTGCTTTTGTTCCCCGTGCTGGACTGATCATCTGCGGTCACCGTATGGCACTGAATATAGATTGCTAATTACCCGAAGAGCTTCACACCCACGTGGCCATGGCGATTTCCTGCATTTGCGGATTAATTAAGGGCACTCGAACGGGAGAAAGTCGCCGGGACAATGATGGTGCTCGATGTGTCTTTTCACTCGTTTCTGTTAACGGCCACGCCTTTTTCTTCGTCGTGAGAAAAAAGAAAAGTCTCGGTCCAGCGGAACTGAAAACGCAGACTCCTGTAGAAGGACAAAGATAAGCGAATATACAGAACAGGAACATTTCAGTGGCGTGTCTTCTTTAGCGACTGAATTATTTGGCCGCAAGCGACCATCCGCGGACTCCAGTATGCTCAACCACACTGGTCATGTTCTAAACACTTACAAACTCTCTGAGTGGGAGCGCTAAACTTGGCGAAATTATTAAGACCTTACATGTCTCAACAGTCCTTCAGTTATCGAAAACCTTGACCGAAAACCATCGACGACACGAAAAGTGCAAAAAGATTAGGAGCCATCGACCTTTGGTGGGAGTCGAACCAAGACCATTTGTGGGAATCGGACCTACGACCTTTGCTGTTAATTAAAGCGAAGTTAATTCAGGCACAGTTACTATAGGGTTAAGGCGCTCAAACCTATGACCCTTGGGGGGAGTCGAGCCCACGATCTTTGGTTTTGATTAAGGCTACGAGCCGTCGACCTTTGATGGGAGAGGAACCACGACCATTTGTGGGACTCGAATCCATGACCTTTGGTGTTAATTAAAGGGAAGTTCATCCAGGCACAATTATTATGGGGTTAAGGCACACAAACCCATGACCTATGGTATGAGTCGAGCCCACAACCTTTGGTTTTGATTAAGGCTACGGGCCGTCGACCTTTGGTGGAAGTCGAACCACGACCATTTGTGGGAGTAGAATCCACGACCTTTGGTGTTAATGAGGGCGAAATTCCTTCACGCGCAGGTATAAAAGCATATATACTACTCTTTCTACATTGACAATTATGAACTGAAAAGAGTTCAGCAGTATAAGTACCTAGCCTTGATTTTCTCAAATGATCGTCGCCGGAAGCACTATATAGATTACGTGTGTTCTAAGGCCAGTCAGTCGCTCTGGCATCTCAGGCGTAATTTGCCCTTTGCGACATAACAAACAAGATGTTGTGCGTATAAAACACTAATTAGCCGAATAAATTAATATGCAATGATTGTCTGAGATCCTTTCTCTGCTGCAGACATATGAAAGATCGAAAAATTCAGCGTCAAGCAGTAAGATTTGTATGCAGCAAATACCGGCGGTCGGATCACCCTTCTCAAATGGGTGTACTTGCAGAGCTGCCCACACTAAAGGCTAGGATTAAACACGAAAGGTTCAAATATATTTATCTTATTGTTAACCATCATGTTCATATCAAATACAGCGACTACGTGGAAATTCTTCGCAGTAAGATCTCTAGGCACCGCCATTCCTTGTTCACTTTTACTCCCGCTGTTCGTGCTGAATGTTTCAAGTATAGCTTCTTCACACGAGCTATCAGCGCGTTGGCATTCGCTGTCCGAAGAAGCCGTCTCATCACCAGAATAATTCAAATAACACATAGCTGACATACTGATTTGTAACCGCTAACGTAATTTTTTTTCTGCTTATATGAGACTTTGTGCGTTTATTTGCTGATAGTTTGCTTATTTGTTATTTGGTGATATTAATTTGTCCATTCTCCTGTTAGATTTGAATGTAACAATATCTGATCTCATTGCTATTCAGAACTATTATGCATTTCCATGCCACTCCCGTAATAGCCCTGTGGAAGGGCTGACAGTGTCTGCAAATAAATCAGAAATAAAATTTAAGGGTTAAGGCACTCGAACCTACGACCTTTGTTGGGAGTCGAACCCACCACCTTTGGTGGCAAATAAAGTGAAGTTAATGAAGGCTAAGTTAATCAAGATAGAATTAATTGAGGCACTCGAACACACGACCTTGTGCAGGAGTCAAGTCCTCGACCTTTGGATTTAAGAGGGATGACGTTGCGAAATACACGAAACGAATTAGTTGGGATGATTAAGTGTATTAAGAGGATGAGTAAGCGAATTAAAGAGGGATGAGTAGGCGGTGTACACTAAGCAAAGAAAAGGGGGTGTGTACGCCCTGTGTCCGTCTTCAGTGCAATAGCACTTGGTCTTTCATCTTCAAGTCGTGATAGGGATATGAAAAGCGATCCTGTGCATATTTTTCTTCGTCGGGGAACGGGAGGAGGGGTTAGTAACTACAAAAGTGTGACAGTACGCTGCTCGCATGGCAAAAAAAAAAGGAAATGTTAATTTTTTTTTTATTCTACAGAAAGGGGTTTCGAAACGCCGCGGAAATGTAACGCAGTGAAAAGAAGGACGAGCACCTACTCGGCCATTCTATGTTTGGTATTCGGTAACACATTCTAAGTCACGATACAATAGTGCTTGCAAGAGAAATCGGTCTTGCATTCGGTCAAAATTTCGCGCTAAAGAAACCTTAGATAAACCGCTTTCTCTGAACAGTGTTATACAGAGAGAAAGCTCATTTCTGAACGTCTATAGGTGCGTGTTATCGCCGTCGGAGTCCAGCTCTGTCACCGGTCCTGGTAAAACGCATTTGCTTGAACCCGACCCGATGACACGTTTTACGAGAGCCCCAGGCAGTCGCCTAATTTAAGGAGCATAGTCCCTGCGGTGGAGCATTCCGGCTTTCGCACCTGTAAGGAAGGAAACTCGAAATGGCTGAACAATTTTTTTTAACGCCGCCGCTTTCATCCGGCACGGTACCGATTGATACTGCCGCCACGGTGGTTGAATAGGAAAGGGCAGCCAAATTGTGTGCGTGCGTGCGCGCCTGTGTGTGTGTGTGTGTGTGTGTGCTTGCGTGTGTGCGTGCATGTATGTTTGTGTATGTGCGTGTACGTGTGCGTGTATGTGCGTGTGTGTGTGTGTGTGCTTGTGTGCGCGTATGTTTGAGTATGTGTGTGCATGTGTGCGTGCGTCCGTGCGTGTGCGCGCGTGCGTGAGCGCGTACGCGCCTGTGTGTGTGCGCATGCGAGTGTATGTGTGTGTGCAGCACTGCATTATTTATGTTTGTAACGACAGGGGCGGGGGGAGGGGCTTTTCTGGCGGCCTTACACAGGAAAGTAAATTTCTCAGGACATATATATCATGAGAATTGAGAATGGGCGCTGGCAGTTGAGACAACCGACACATGTCGGTGATTTATTCTGAACTACTGGTAAAATTAAACCCCATATTCAATAATCACACTTTTGTTTCTTGAATAGTCAGTTTCGTTCGTTATCGCTCACAATTTGTTTATTTTAACTCGGTGGAATCAGCTCCTGTCGATGTTACGTTAGGCATTCCTCAGGGTTCCGTGTTAGGCCCTTTATTATTCCTAATACACGTCATTGATTTACTTCGTAGCATCTCAACTAAAATCGGACTTTATCTAGATGAGCGCGTACTATACGAATTTATTAGCTTGACTGATGATCGCCACTGTCTTGTCCAATCTCTTACGTCTTTCTGCGCTTAGTGCGAAAGATGGCAAATGAACATCAACTGTAGTAAAACAGTCGTGATGTCATTTGCCACTAGACAGAGCCTTCTCTTCTTCGATTATTCTCAGGAAGGCATCCAACCTAAAATAGTGTCTCAATATAAATATTCAGTTGTCATTCTAACAGAACATATGTCATGGTGTAAACATATTGCATATGTAAACGGGAAAGTGCTAAAAAGCTTGGGTTATTTGCTCCGCACTTTAGCTAAGCCCCCCGGGACAATTAACTGCTATTATATAAAACGTTAATTCGCCCGGTTCTAGAATATGCATCTGTCGTTTGGTTGCCCTACAAACAATGTGGAATAAGCTCGCTCAATAAGTTCAATGAAAAATGTATCCGTTTCATTTGCCAAAATTACAGCCGCAGTTTCTCACCAACACGGACTCAACAATCTATGAACATTGAGCCATGTCTTTCACGTTATCACATTGAAGCATTAAAACTTTTATATGCAAATGATAACTCCTCCTCTGGTCTTTATAACTGTAACTTCATCAAATTTGCTAACGCAAGTTGTACCCGTAGCCTCCATGCCTTGAACATAACTCCTATTTATGCCCGTACTAACACCTTCATGCACAGCTATTTCTGCACGTACAATAGAGCTTTCGAATTCTTTACCCAGTAACATGTGTTTCCTGTCACTAAAATATTTTATAGCTACCACTGGTAAGCACTTTGTTAACATGTGAAGCGCCTCTTTTTGATCCTTCATCTTTCTTGTGTATCTGTGTTTTTAATGTGTAATGTATAGTAGTGCATAATGTTCCCACTCCTGCTATTGTTCTATATTAGGCTGCTGTATATGTAAATAAATAAATAAAATAAATGAATAGATATCACCCCTGCCATACGTATTATTTTTTTCACGGAAGAGTGAAGCAGACTTGCGCGACTTTCCTTAATCACAGCCCAGTTTCAAGTGAAGCAGCTTAATTCGAGAATTGCCAATATTAGTTTCAGTTGCCTGCAAATAAATTGCATGCTTCAAAAGGTTCGACGTATTCTTTGACTGCTCCTTATGAAACCCTGTCCGCATAGGACGCTTTGTAGCACTTGTTAAGAATTTTTTTACAAAGGCAGTAAGCCATACAGACACAATTTACTTTCCCTGATCATTTGCAAAGGAGTCTGCCTCCCCCGCCCCCACCCGGCCTTCCTCACACCTTCGCTAAATTTGGTGTCCGACGCGTTCACAGTTGCCAAACTCTTGGGTCGCAAATTCGGCGTTGTTCGCCAAGCACATGCACTATAAATCTATATTTCTTGAATACAAAATTTGGTGCAAAGGCTGTAAGAACACCGCCCACCTTCAGCTTCGCGTACCCTTAACGTGCTCCTTAATTTCGCAAAACGTAAGCAAGGCTTTGTTTGGTTCACCGAACGCGCTGGAGAGACCAATCACAAACGTCGTATGAAGCCAGAAAATATAGCCAAATGTATACAGTCGGCCGTGGATGAACTTCAGCTATGTTCTGGACAATTTCTTCGAAACATTTTCAATGGAATTAAGTTATGTTACTTTTGTTTGCGTCTTTCCAAAATATTTTATGTCTTCTTGTTTCTTGACATCACTAAATGTAACTTCTAATTGGATCCAATTGATGCCCACACCTCTGTAGTGGGTTTGCGCCACATTTAGACAGAAAATCGACGAAGCAATGAGCGTAACCGTGATGTTCAACACGTTTTTCTTAAGTCCTTCAAACATTTTTTTTTTGTGCGTTTCCACGTGACACTTTTACCAGTTCTTCCCCTACCAACATCTTCCTAATACCTTCCATATCTTGGCCAATCCCCCGCAGTGGGTACGCGCCATCGAAGAAGAAAATCCAATCCAATCCAATCGTGATGCCGCTGAAAGTTCAGCAGACTAGTTCAATTTAATTCATGTGCAGCATTTCCACCGCATTATATTTATCTTCATATGGGAAGCATGCCTACCCAAACACGTGTAGGCAAATTTTCATGCAGAAAAGCAGACTAACGTTAACAAAAAAAGACGCACTCATGTTTTCAAAATTCCTTGCAGCACCTGCTCTGTGGCGGACACAAAGGAATGAATCGGCGCGAAACCACTTTCGATGCTTTTGTGTAGCCGCGCAAGCAGCGCCATCTCTCTTCCAGGCAGCCGCTACGCTCGTCACTCGAAGATCGCCTCTCTCGCTTACTACGCATGCGCGCATCTCGCTCTCTCTCTCTCTCTCTCTCTCTCTCTATCTCTTCTCTTTCCCACTATTCCTTCACTTCCCGTGTCTTGCCTCCCGCGGGCTCCACAACGGCGCTCACATTCGCGGCATTCAGGAGCGAGCAGAAAACAGACGTGGCGTTCGGGTTTGAAGTGTTTGTCGTCTGCTGCCCGCACTCTACGGGCAGCGTTCGCCTGCTTATGGAGGTGCGACGTCAGATAGGCTTTTGCATCAATGTTCGATCTTTCTGTCTGGTGCAGCGCCTCGCCTAACAGAACTCGTCTGCCTCAACGTGGCCTGTAGAGGTGCTACGACAGAGGACTTCTACATAAGTGTTAGAGCTGCTTGACATTTCCCACGGCATCCGAAGAACAGCGTTCGTCGGCCTCTTTCGTCTGCTTATGCACAGTTCACTTACAGTGCGACGTCAGAAGTGTTCTGCGTGAAGACGTATGCAAAGCTTCGATATTTATGGGGGTTTGTGCCTAATAGTGATCCGCAGACGACAGTGTTCATTTGTTTCATGTCAGCGTCACGTGCAGCAGCTCTGCTCCACTACTGGAAACTGCACTGTGAGTGAAAACGTGACTTGAATTGCAGACCTTTGTCTTTGGAAGGCATCTGCATTTGTAACCCTATGTCTTGTGGGCTGCTGACAGTTAGCTGTAGGGCAGATATGCTACATAAACGAGGCGCTCTTTCTCTTTATATTGCCCCTTCTGGTAATACCTTTCACGCGAGCCTATTGTCTTGGAGATTGTGCGCTTGACTTCTCGCGCTTCTTGTGCAATTTCAATGAAACCTGTTGCGTCGGCCACACACCTGCTTCTCGTAACGACGCTCCAAGGAGTCTTGTGTCTACGTCACGACGCCTGTGTTTGCCGATACAGCATAGTTACGCTTCCTTCCTTCATGACTATTCCGCAAGAGCCAATCCTATAGCTTCACCACGTGTGTAAGCTTGCTAAGGTCTGGCAGCAATCATTGCAACTTCGCAGATTGTGGCTGGATGTAGCCACCTGGTTGGTGTCGTCAAGTTTTGTAGAAACAGTGCGCCCGCCTTATGCTCCACGCTAAGCATCTGCACAATCCCCAAAAGAAGAAATCCTGCTCGTTTATATCGACAGACAACTGCGCAGACCTCGGGTGTGTCTGCTGTGAAGTGTGGTGTCATTATTCATTCTGATAAGAGTGTACAGCTGCCGTTGCCGTGCCCTTGGTCTGTTCCGGAAGTTAGATCCGGGGAATAGTTTCATTGCCGGAGAAGATACAGGATTACTTGCCGGCATGCCGTCGCCTTCGCGGCCAGCCTGGGCGTTCCAGCTTCTTCGGATGCTCACGGCGCTACTCTACCTCGTGGAAGTAAAAGGTAAGCAACTGAACACGCATTCGTAGGTCGAAGTCTTGCGTTAAAGCAATCCGTAGGAGGAAATATCACACCGATTGCCACCGCGAACGCAAGGCCCACGAATGTCACCAAACTGTGATGAACAGCATTATCGCCAACCCGGCGCGGAAACATCGTGTGCCAACCGCATTGACGAAACAGAACGAGCGGTGGAAAGGGTTTTTTAAATTAGTTTAGCACTTCCTTTGAGGCACATGCGCCCAGATTCTGTCGTGATTGGGCACCGGCATGCTAGAACGTGGGAGCCATGAACAGAGCTTGGCTTGATGCTTTGCACTAGAGCTGACGGGGACACCAATACGCAACAGTTATGATTCGAAGTGTCACGACATTTGCGTGGCCTCCCTGCCGGGCAGTGTCAGCATATTCGTAAACTGAAACTGCGGTAGCGCCTCCTGGCCAAATCTGGTTCCCCATGTCCGGCCACACGGCCACAAGCGACGACATTAACTTCTCGACGGCTTAAAATGTATGTCCTTCAGGCCTCTGCGCGGGAGTACGTAACAGCAATAAAACATCTTGACGCCTGCGGCGTACGGCTTTCTTGAATCTCGTATATGGCCGTCGATTGCGTAGTCTCGCTCCGGAGTCAGCCACCGAGCATGCCCATGACGAACACACCGATGCAATCTGAAATAATGCGACACAAAATATATCCCTTAACGTTTTCAGTGTTGTTTTCTTGGGTGTTTGCCTGCAATCACATTCCTCTACAGTATTACAATTAGCAAACAAACACGATGATTTCACTGCGTCATCGTGACGTTCAAAGACATTTAGCAACTACTGCTTGGGTTTTTTTCCCACTGACAGAGTTTCATCAGATCATCACTGTTACCGATTTGTTGCTCGGTGCGCTAGACATGTTAATCGTGGTGTCATGTTTTTTTGCTTAGGCATCTTCTCCACTTGCTAGCACCCAAAGAATGTGGCGACGATGACGTCAATGCAAACCATCTATTCCAATAATGTCGCCGGACCAGCATTCGCATAGAGAGTTCTAGCTTGTACGTATACTCATCCACCATATACGTCACCATGTTACTGGTGACGTAAACGCAAGCATCTAATAATGCGGAGCAGAATTTAACAGCAGAATACAAACAGCTGTCCTTGTAGTGACCATTCATGTATTTTCTTTACTAATTGCTCAAGTGCTTGCTTCATTATTTAATCAAGGTTTACTTACCTTAGTCTTTCTGGTCCCCTCAATATTTCAGTTAGTAACACCAGTAAAGCAAATTATTTATAAATAAACCCACAGTTCACCCCGTGATAACCACATACAACGACCAAAATACACCGGTTAGTTCCTTTTGGACACGCTGCAATAAATTTTTGAGTACTTCTTTATTTATGTGCACTGATAGCGCTTTGAATAGCAGATTGACAAGTAATTTACTGGGCTGTAACATAATAATTAAGCTCAGAATGGGGTGACTCTCAGGTGCTTGCACGCTAAGCGCTTATGTTCAAGTGGACGGGCCTGTACTGCCTTTATAGACGCCCGTAGGGGTTACATGGTTTATGTACTGCAGACCACGTGGCTTCACTAAATACCGTAAGTACGCTACATATTGTAGACCACATGCTTTTACCGAACACCGCTAGCACGCTACCATTACTGGAAACTAAAGACTGACATAAATTTAAAATGGATTAGGTAAGTTATACTTCCGCAATACGAGAAAGTCCAGTCTTAGCTTGAAAAGTGATTTTGACAGCCAGAAAATAGTTTTCATGCATATAAATTCGCGCACTATAGATTTCCGTGACGTCACAAATTTGAGCAGCGTTTGCCGAGAACTAAGGGCTTCTGAAAAACGCCATCTTTGGGAACGATGCACTGAACTTCGTCAGTTTTCGAAACTCTTTACAGAAAAAAAAAGAGGGAGTGGCCTAAACATAGGAAATCAATATTGAAAACGATGACATCAGCTGGCGTACCAGCAGGGATAGTTGGGTGCTTCATGTTCTTCGCAATAAACAAACTTTTTCTCGCTACTCTGGCGCAATGTCCTGTAAAAAAACCGAAGCAGTTAGACGAAAGAAGAAAAAGCAAGGAGTTAAGCTGCAGAATCAAACAATGTTTGCTACACTCTTAGGCAAAGTTGTACCCTTTGGCTTGCCCCTTCTGCCACACAACAATAATCAAGCTTGCCCTGAATAGCAAGCGAAAATTCTGGTACGAAATGTTCCTCGCAAGGTAAACGGCTTGGATTAGCTCTCATTCACAACTTTACCATAATTCCTAATTCCTCTGCAAATCATCGGAGCGACCGATTTCCGGATGGCGGGCTACCTACACTCCTGGAGCAGGATTATGAATATTAAGCAGCATACAAGCCCTTTTATTTACAACTTTTTATGCCGAGTGAACAATTTAGATTGTCTTGAACCGTATATACAACCGCAAGTGGTTGGCATAACAGAATCTACTGTTCACCATTGAATACCGTTGAATCACCATTGAATACGTCTTAAGGCGTTCAAAATTCTCTCCTCGCTTACATCATGGTGAAAGCGCAACATGATATTGGCTATGCAGCAACTGCCCCGCGACTGCGAGAAGAGCACCCAAAAACCAAAGTGCCGTTAGGTCACAGCAGACAGCAAAGTTGCCTTCAAATTTGTCGACACTTATTTCTCTAAAACTTCATATGGAGGTATCCTTACACTTGGCTGTTTTCTTTTCTGTTTGATATCTAACGTTGTATTCACGACAGTACGTATACAGAAAGAAGGACTACGAGGGACTCTCTTCCCTGTAGCCACGATGAAACGCAATTTTTTACAGGCTAACCGGTTAAGTCGTCGTAAAGAAAGGTCACTATCATATGACGAATATTTCTTCTTCAATGTCTCGGAAATGCAGACATAGAACACATACAGTAGAGCCAAGGCAGAAATCTTGCCGTGCTAAATTCATAGCATATGTCTGATCTTCGTGGCGACCTCATCAACCTTTCGTCACGCGCACTGATTCGCTAAAATCTAGACGGACGGAGAGATGGCCGTGCTGGTTCGATATCGGTTTCTTATTGATTCTCTATTTTCAATCCTTATTTCTGTTGCCCCTTTCTTGCATGCCAGGTATGTTTTATTGCCACAGCTAATGAACCGGATTGGCAATGGACAAAATAAGTGGGTGGTAGAATAAGTATGAACGTATAAGCTTACGGCTTTGCTATCACTCAGGCCGTCTCGCCACACACTTTTGCGTGCTTGCCCAGTCATTTCTACCAGACCAATATGGCATGCACGATTCGATGGGCAGTATCAGTTCGCTGCAGCACTCAATAAATGCTGCACGGAGCTGTCTCGTGGCAATACACGAAAAACCTTTTTCTTCTCTGTTGAGCCCACGCAGTAGAAGGTCGTTAATGAGCAAGTAGGGAGCGGGCTTTATGTTTATGATAATTACAGTGAGGGATTTACTACAGCAGTGGTCACTGCAAGTATTTGCAGTCACTACTGGAAATGCTTGACGAAACTGCAAGGCCATTAATATACTCTAATGAAGAGATGGGAAAAATTAAGTTACAGTCAGGAGGTATTTTATTAACGGTAATTTCGAGATGCCAGAACATCAACAGGGCAGTAACGGTGCAAAATAGGTTTTAACTGTGGATGATGCAAATGTACTGCAGAAATCTTTGGATTCATAGTCGCACCTTGGTAGATCGCTCCTAAAGTCTTTATTTTAGTCTGGTGATCGCTTCTTTAGAGTAGGCTTCCGCCTGTAAAGAGTATGAAAGGCCTACCGGGATTTGCTGTAAGAAATTTCTACTAGTCTTGTGCATTGGTATATCCACAACTATGCCCTTGTTTCCTATAGAATGATCACAATTCTATTCATGTCGGTGACTTCATTATGCAATTATATTGATTTATTTGCTAGATCTGGATTTTCTTTTACCTATTCCCACTGTTTCCACCAGGCCAACAGCGATCTCCGCAAGGACTTAGCCCCCCTCCCACCCGCCCGAACGGTTCTTTCCATATCCTGAACTTTCTATGTTCTGCTGTGCCACGGTCGAAAGGGAAAGAGTTAAAAATATCAACAGAAATGAAATAATATAGGCAGCATCTATTTGCACAAACACTTATGAACACACGTTTTGAGCGAAGTAGGACAAAAGGAGAAAGGGCAGAAGTATACGGCTTGTATACGACTTCCTAAAAACCGCATCTAATTCATTGAAAATGCTGCTGCCCTCGTCTTGTCACGTTATTCCTATGTGCTAGAGACCTGATAACGTTTTCGCGTCGAAGAAATGCATTGCTTTCCTTCCAATGCCCGTGACGACAGGACGCAGATGCGTTTCCGCGAATTGTGTGGGCGAATTGGAAAAGCTAATGGCGGGCGCCATCAAGCCAAATTGGAAGGAAAAAAGAAAAACAAACTAAAGAAGCAGGAAATGTCTTTCACGGGGTGTTTCTCCGGATTCAGATTTGCAGTCGGTTGTACGACCATTCTGTAAATGTGCTAAATTTGCAAAGATCTGACTAGGAACCCGCACAAAGTCAACGTACCAAACTCTGGAGAATATGGAAAGAAAACTACGCCCACTACTTCAGTAGCGCTGATGGGACAGCAAACGCGTCTGAAATATGGAAGCTCGTGATGACATTTTGCATGTGTTTGGAATTCAGTATACGCACCATGTGGTGGTCCCACAACGGTGATTCGAAACCTTGCGTTTGTGAATTCTCAAACAGATTGTGCAGGCCTTTCTTCGAGTCTAGCGGGCAAAATTTCAAATGTTTTCTTGCTTGGTTCGGCTTGGCTGGACTGCTTTGGCTGCTCTTGGTTGCAGATAAGAAGTACCGGCCCTCTGTTATATGTATTTGGTCCTATCTTCAAAGCATGAAACCTCGTTTCTATTGATATCAATGTATGATACATTGATTTAATTTAAATGAGATTGTTCTAAGCCTTCCCAGGGAAGGTAGCTATTGAGAATTTGCGCATGGTGCCATTTGGCCGGTTTAGAACGCAGATGTCACCATTGACAGCAATAACTCTAACATCGGTATTCAGTTCATTTGTGGTGAAAAAGTCAAGAATCGATTCATTGTGGTACAGGAAAACGTACGACTTCTCAATCGCCAGCTAACCGATGAATCGGTCAGTGTCCCCAATGTTACGTTTTTATATGCAAGCGTCTTAGCGGAAAATTTGTTGATTAGACTTGTCAGCATGTCTTTTGTGCAATGATGGATGTGTTTCAGTCACCACAAATCAGAGAAAGTCTAAAGGTCCCGGTGCAAGCAAGTTCCCCATGCCTCTAACTGCAAGTCATTCTCTTAGGCTGGCATGTTTAAAAAGCACCGTGTAGAACACAGACGCAAGGAGAACACACCTGTACTTTTTTTGCTGTAACTTATGGTCCCAGTGGTGTGATAGCCGCATTCATGAAATTACAACTTTCTCAATAGGTGTAAAGCTTATTGCGTCTCCTGCGAAAAGATATAGTTTAGGAACGCCTATTCATTCCTAAATAAAAGCGCAGAAAGTGCCAATTTTTGGTGTCCAAATTCAAGTTCTAGTGGTGGCGCCCTCTTCTAAAAAATGCAGATCGAAAAGGCTGTGCTTTTGCTAGTTGCATGCGACGGTAACGTTTGTGGGAGCTGGACACACGTCATAGATGTCAGATTCCGAGCGCTAGCAGTTGGAGCACATGTGCAACTGAGACAACCTGAAAGCACATGTTGTCTTACCGCCCGTCTCACGAAAAGTAGAGGTCTTCCCTCTGATCACATTAAGGAAACTGGACGACAGCCGCTTTATAGTAAAGACACTGGGACCGTGGTCTCATGTGCTTGCGATGTGCAGATCCCTTTCAAAAGGTACCGGGCCATAGCCTGCGCCAACACGCTGACTTCGCGCCCTGTAGCTGGCCTTGTATTCGGATCTAGGAGCTCCAGTTTCTGAAAAGGGGAATGGCCATTGTTTTTTACTATCTACAGTGTTGGAGCGAATATTTTGACAGAGACTACACAAAGCCACAAAAGCTAGTCTTGCTGCGATTCTTCAGATGAACCGCCCGATATGATCGCTTGTGACGAACTTAACGATCACCGCTGCTTTCCGTGTTTGCATAGGAGCCGTGGCCCCTTCCCCAGTGCAGAGCCGCCAACATGACTAAGCCTGGTTAATCTCCCTGCCTTTCCCATCTCGCTTCCCTCTCTCTCTTTCTCTCTCTCACTTATCTCTCTCTCTCTCTCTCTCAGGTCATAAATGGTTTTTCGTGAATACCTTGATGCACTCGTATGTACCTGTGGCAATATTTGCCGCTGTGTGCTTGTGTAATCACGGCGTCTATTAAATCAATTCCCACCCAAACCTTGGAATAGCATGTCCACCGTCAGCAGGGTTAACATCTCGAGCCTCACATTGCAGGCATACAAGCAAGCAACAGTAAATATAACAAGGATATTACACGTATCATATCAAAACTCTCTCTTCATCCAGCTGACAGGGAAAAATAAACGCTAACGCTGGATAAAATGGAGGCTCCCTCCCTTTCCATCTTTGTTCGCTGTCCCTCTATTCATGGTTTCCACGTAAACCAAAACTTATCAAGGGCTTCTGGTAGATCGACCTCAGGTTCTTCGTCAAAATACCGCAGCGCCTCGTATGTTTTAGAGAATTAAACAGCCGTGCTCCATGCTTGGAGCCACAGCGTTCTTTTTAGCACACGTTGAAAGCTGTGAGAAAGCAGCTTCGTAAAAATGTAGGGCATAGCTGACCAGAAAGAAAAATGTTCCCTGCTCTGGAAGACCTCACTTTCCTCGTTCCGTTCGGACGACGTCATAAAAGTCGAAACGACCGTTGCTCTCTACACAGCAACTGTCGAAGGACCCACAGGGTGTATTATGGGTCGTAGTAAGAGTGACCTCAAGGCGGCACGCTATGTGTTGGCCATTATGAAAAAGGATATATGCACGAGAAAAAGAAAATGGTTGCAGGCCTTCGCGGGACACGCAGAACAGTCACAGTGTACGATGGAGGAGCGGTTCCGTAGGAGTTCTATATTCAGGAGCCACGTACTAGAGAGGGTCTTCGCGGCGAAGTCTCCTTGCGTCGTTTTAACGACAGCGAACTTCACTGTCCGCCCGGCGCGGATGGTGCGAGCTGCGACTTGTGCTGCTCTCTGCACAGCGGTCCGCTGAGCCCGATTTTACCTGGTTGCAGCCGCGTGCGTAGCTGTACGATTCACTTCTTCAGCAGCAGTTCGTACATTGCGAGGAGGCGCCATAACATGTGTCGAAGAGTGAACACAGGTATCCAGACTACGTGGCGCACATGTCACATCCCTTGACACGTGGCACCATATGGTACAACTGCTACACGTTGTGACGCCTGCTGGATGCAACGCAACTGCAATGCAATGTTTGCCACGTGTCGATGCTCACATTGCGTGACAAGTGCCACGATACGATGCTGCTCTGCTGCTGCTACTGACGGCGGTAATTTATTGATAGACCCTTTGAAACGGGGCGGTGAAGAATGATCACCTAGCCTGTTTGACTTAGGTGTGCTATTCATGTTTTCTTTTCGTTCTGGTATTTTTGTACACATTTTTTTATCCTCCTTTTTATTCCTCAAAACTTCTCAACTGCCTTGTACCGCTGCCTATTCAACTGCTACATGGAGTGCCACCTGGCGCTATGATATGCAACTGCAATTCAAAGTGTGCACGTATCGATGCTACGCGGCGCGCATCTCACGTCTCGCGCGCTAGGACGCGTGTATCAGGCATGTTTCTGCAGCCGCTAGCAAGCGCGGCGCAATGGTAGAATCACCGGGTCCCTCGCAGAGGGCCCGGGTTAGATCATGGCAGGAGCTGGGCTCTCTTTTTCTCCTCATTCCTGGCGATAGCTGCGACGGAGACCGGCAGTGGCGGCGACGGACAACATCGTTAATCGAAGCGGATATAGGAATGGGCCCGTAACTGCTTACGCTGTAAGAAAAACCACGAGAATAACAAGAAAAGAGGGAAGAAAATGAAATGGAGACAAATGGAGAAATGAAATGAAATGTTGAGTATTGTCTCGCAGAAAGGCGTAATACTTATAAGAAATTTAAAGAAAGGAAACAGCCTCCTTCATATGGCGCTAAGCATCACTCAGCCCTAATTATGAACACAGTTAAGAGTTATAGCTTGCGGCGAGAAGGGAAAACGTTGCAGACACCCAATAAGGCTGATGATGACAATGATGAGTGCTAAATATAGCACATTCATACAGTCGCGCAGTATTCTAAGGAATCGGCTGCGTGCGTGCGTGTGCGTGCGTGCGTGTGCGTGCGTGCGTGTGCGTGCGTGTGCGTGCGTGTGCGTGCGTGTGTGTGTGTGTGTGTGCGTGTGCGTGTGTGTGTGTGTGTGTGCGTGTGTGCGTGTGTGTGTGTGTGTGTGTGTGTGTGTGTAAACCGGGAGCGGGTTTTGTCTTTGATTAGACGAGCGATCGATTCTGACATCAAAAGAACTGAGACAATCTTCAACCATCACATTGTCGCGTTTTCTTTTACGACGCCTGTTGTAATGGTGACGAAGACATTAAACGCTTTACGAGGCTGCAAAAAAAGATGAGTGAGAATGGGAGATGGCACTCACTTGACCACCTGGTCCTGGTTCTGGGGTCATTGTCTCGTGTTGTCATATTTATGACCCCAGAAAAAATTGGAGGTCTCGCGTTTGGTTAGATGACGTACTAAAAGCTTTATTTTCGTAGCTGCTTTCATTCCCTGAACTCCGCAATAAGTTCGTAGTAGATTGCGTACACGACCTGCCTATAGCTACGACCTGCCCCTGTTTACAACGTTCCCAACTATTGATGATGCTATCGCTGCATCCAAAACGTTTATTTGTCGTAAAAACTGAAGGAGTCGTGCGGTGCACCTTGCCCTATATCTGATGACAAAGAATGTAGAAATGTCGATTACGATGTCGTATCGCTTTGATAACATTAGTATGTTGGTGCTCCCTAGGCGATCTGTCTTCCTTCCCCGGCGGGGTCACTGAATAATAGGCATAGTAATCTATAATACGAATGTAAAACTACGCTTGGTCACGGTAATTATGTGCATGCACAGCGATGTTAAACCGGCATCACATCATGGATATATTAATTGCTTATCGTGCATCACTATTATGTATACAGTAAGATATAGATGTGTTTGCGTTTTCTACATAGAAAAAGAAAACACAAAGGGAGACTCAACTCCAGCTGACATCTGCGTAAAGTTAATCGTTCTTAGTGTATTATATACATAGCACGCACACATACATATTATATGTGTAGTGTATATTACATACATCTCCGACAGTTTCTTGGTAGCCTCAACAACCACTTCAGTGCTTCCAAAGCTAACCACAAGTCCCGTGGAGGTCTTAAATCCTAAGTACTTCACCGCCATGCACACACCATGCGAGTGCACCACTCCGCGTCTGTCGGTGTCAGAGTGAACGCGCCTCGGATGCCCTGAGTAAATTTCAGGAAATGAGAACTTCTCGGCGTGCTCCTCAGCTATTATGTTGAGGGCTCTATTATTCTTTCTCGGGGAGATTGAGAGATATGTAGCGTTGTCTCAGACTACAGTTTCATATTCTCTAGCGAGAATCAAATTGGGCCTGATTGAGATATTCCACAGGGAAGGTGTCGACTTCTTCGCCGTTCTCTGCCTCTTCGGAGAGATCGAATTCTTCCAGATACTGATCGACTACTCCTGGTACGTGAAGTCATTCGAATGAGTGAGGCGAGACAGTTTGTCCATTGTCCAAGCTCGTTCGAAAGCTCGCACAGAGAGCCCGCAACGTTGTCTGTTTGGAAAGGGGGCTGTAGAATGTGTGCGAACATCTCTTGAAAGCATTGTGATCGCAGACTCTATGAGAGCTGCAAAAGGGGTCTTTTTACGAAATGCTTCTCGAAGTATAAGTGACGGCGTACGTGAGAGCAGCAGATGAAAACGCCTTCGCCGTCATCCGCAGCTAAGTCGCGTTGGTCTGCCTCCGCATCGAAATGGTCTCCCTGTGTTGCTTCGTTTTGGCGCCACGTCATTTACGGGCGGCTAACCTAAGCTGCTCCAAGCGAGCGGCTCGAGCTTCGGCTGCCTTGGCGGCTTACCGACGTCGTTCCGCTTCGGCCCGGTCGCGCTTGCGTTCAGCAGGCGCAGCGGCAATGAGCATCTTCTTCAGTCGAGGCATCTGGGACGTAGAAATGGAAAAGAACCCGAAAGAATGGAAGGGAATGGAAAAGAATGGAAAAGAAAAGAACCGGAACACAGCTGCGAAGGCGAGTGTGGGCGTGCAGATATTGCAAAGAAACGTGCGTAGGGAGTTTTTTTTTTTTTTTTTGCAGCTTCAGTTGCCGTGACTCCCACAAACCTGGTGGCATTTGTACTAGTTTCGCCCATTGTCGCGTTCTTGCCGTGGTTTTCTGCCGTAATTAGTGCAGGAAACTCTGGCACTGCGATCGCTCAGTCACCACGATTATCATAGTTAGTTGGTACACGGATTTGTCCTGTCTTCGTGCTTGTGGATTCAGACGTCCATGTCGCTTTGTTTATTAAGCTTTATCTGTCTTCACTGACCTGAATTTCGGGCGAATTTCTCTAATTTCAAAGCAATCTATATTTTTTTCAATGCAGAAGACTCTGCGGAACACACATAATTGCGGCTAATTGCAACGGTTCAGCCGGTCGAGGTGGCCAAATCCAAGCGTCTCAGTGCAATGGCTTGTCCGCGAAGAACGTAGGCCGTTTTTCGATGCAAGTGACCATGGCGTAATGGTTTCAGTATCGTGATTCTGTACTGGCGATAGAGTGTTTGAATAATGTCATCGGATAATTTTACTATTGCGTATTTAAATATTGATAGCGCAATACTTTGTCGAAAATGGTGAGTTTACAAAGTCACGAAGCCCTGTTTCAAGCCCAAACGACGAAGTTTGGGCAAATACGTGTGCTAACCATCATTCTCACGCCAGTTCAACTTACGCAGTGCTTGCAGGCTCCTTAGACACTTGCCATTTAGACATTTTCTCCCACCAGCCCAACACCTAAGCAAGGTAGCACACCGTATGAAATTAGAGAAGTGGTACACACCTGAATTCACCCAAGAGCGATTGCATTCCCTCGACCCCTCTATGCAAATGCGGATGCTACCAGGGCTTCTGCGAAATGAGGAAACAGTGCTGTGCCGCTTACGCTTGGGCGTCGCATTCACCAATGCATATACGTTTTTGATTGGAATGACTGATTGCGCCGACTGTAATGTCTGCGGTGTCGAGGAAACTATAGAACATCTACTGTGCTACTGCCCATCTTTTCAAAACGAAAGACATGACCTCTGCACAGCTCTCAATCAGCTAGATAGAACACCGTTCACTTTGAAGAAGATCTTGGGACCATGGCCTCGTATATCGCAGCTAAAAAAGGCCACAAAAGCTCTGCTGCACTATTTGAAAGCTACTGGATCCAGTCAGTGTCTGTGATCCGGACTGAGTGACCGAACGATATACCCAGTAGACTTTCTCTTCTTCTTTTAATCTTTCCGTCCCTTCTTCCCTTTCCCCTGTGTAGGGTAGCCAAGCGGGCTCAGTCCTGGTTAATCTCCCCACCTTTCCTTTATCATTTGCTCTCTCTATCTCTCTCTCACCACCTTGTGGTGAGAGAAAATGCCGAGAGGTATGCGGACCCTTCTGCGCAATTTACTCGCAAGCTAAGCATTTTCTTGGCACGAAAAAATCGCTGTGAGTTTTCTGGACTGCATGGTATGTTAATAGTTCATGACCACATTACGTGTTGGCCTTCAGTGTCTCCCTGAGTCTGTGTCGTGGCAACGTATACCTTGCTACGACACAGACTCGAACGCGCATGTACACGTCTATATATATAGACTCAAACGCGTATATATACGCGCATATATGCGCGTGTATGTCACCAAAACTTGGTTGGTTTCTGTAGGCAAGACGAATCGAGTAACCTTTGCTGAGCTCTTAGTGAAACAGAACTTCCTTTCAAGGGCAAGAATGCCTAAGGGTAAAAAGCAGCTAAGACTTTGTGGAGTCTTGCAAGCGTTGCATTATCACGTATACCACTCAATTATTACCTTCGTCTTCTAGTCGTTATCGTCGGGCAGTCGGTGTCATCGTTCTCGTTCTTCTCTTTACCGTGGCCGTCGTCTCGTGGTCATTGCTTCCGTCATTGCCGCCATTTTGATCATCATCATCGCAACAGCGTCACTGTTGTCAGTGCCATCGTTGCAAATTGGTTCTTTATTGTATTGCATTATTATTGTATTATTACCGTTATTGTATGGTTATTGTATTATTGTATTATTGTTATTGTATTGTCAAGGGCAACCGTCGGCATTGTCGTGACCATTGTCTCCTGCATGCCAGTAATGGCGTTGTCATCATCAGTGTCACTATTATCTCCATCGCTATCATTGTCGCTGTTATCTTTGTTATTTTCACAGTATCGTCATCATCGTAGTTAACTTCGTTGTCCCCGTTATCGTTACTGGGGAGCCATTGTCTCCAAAACCATCGCCGTTATTCGTGGCGCGCGTCTTCACTTTGAGTGGGCAGCACGGTACATATATCATCTCCAGCTCTTTAACTCTTGATCTCAAGTTACTGCTTCCTCGCCGCATGTCACCGTCTCACTAATGCAGCAGTCGACCAGCCCTGCAATCACGCGCTTTCTCCTTACGCAGCATTCATTCCGACGCGGTTCGCTCCGCCGCAGCACTTCGACAATGCTGACAAAGACCTTTCGCCGCGAGATAATTAATTCTAGGGGGGAGTGGTCGCGCGCATTTACTCGGCCTCCTCTGCAACACTGACCGACCGCTTGCGCGCGCCACTCACACCGGCTACTTGAGCTTCCGCGAGCCACCGACCATTTTTTTTTTCTCTCTGTCGCTCGCACTTTATAACCGCACGTTCCGAGACGTTGCTCACGCAGCGCCTCTCGAGACGCCTTCGCCGGTTCACCGCGCTCTCCGGCGTGGTGCTCTTTCTCTCCCCCTACTTTCATTCCCTACCCCGTGTGCAGCGCGGTTGAGGTGTCCTCTTCTGAGAGACAGTTACTGCGCTGCACTTTACCCCAACCTTTCCTTCCCATCATCAAGAATCTCCTTCTCTCTCTCTCTCTCTCTCTCTCTCTCTCTCTCTCTCTCTCTCCGGCGTCGAGTGGACCGCGGCGTCCGGACCTGGGTCAGCACCCCACCGCATAATTAATTCAGCTCGCGGGCGCCAAGACTTCGGCGCCTCCGATGCTTGTGCAACGTTGTATGCGCTGCGGTCGTCGCAGCGGCGACCGAAGTGAGAACCTCTGCTCCGCTAATTTAATCACGCGTGCGTTCGCCATGTGAGGTGAGACCGCGAGTGACCGAACCGCGCGCTGCGTTGACACGCGCTCTGTGGGCGCTCGCGAACGAACGAACCCGGGGTCGACAAGGTCGAGACTGCTGTGCCGAGTGAAACGCGGCGAGCGTGTAATGCACTGAGCTTTGGCACCGGCAGGGCGGCCGGCCCTCACCCGCTCTCGCCTGAAACGTGCAACGTGGCACAAGCTTGGCGGTAGAGAATAAATGAGTCCGTTCGAAACCACCGAGCACGACAGAAGTAGATGACGTAAGCCCGACGTCTGTTCGCGATGATACGGGCTCTTTCTTTTTTTCTGTCACGCCGATATGACCGGTGACGTTTCCGCACCAACAAGACGTTGGACTTCCGGAACGAATTGACTGCGTTGGGGAAAAAAAAAAACCTGACCTTGCCTCGACGACTGAACTTTGGGTTGTACTGCGGCAGTTGGACTCGCTAAGGTTTATATTTGTTCTTCTCGGTCTAAATATGCTGGTAGCATACAGCACACCTTCATGAGGGCGTGCTCTGCAGGTACTGAATGTATTCACACGCTGACATAATTAATGTTGAGTGCCCTCTGTATCAACTTTTTCCGGTTAATAATAGGTTACTAATTACTCTCGTTCGTTAACTACTTAAGGTGAAAACGGGGCCACATTGTAGGGGCTACAGAAACCTATGCATAACTTTGGCTCTATTCATAGAAAGCATCTATAAATTGCAAATCTTGCAAGCAAGTGGCTATTTGGCTGAGGCGTGCTGGTATTGTGCTTTTCATTTCAATCTTCTCGTCGTTCTGCAGCGTGAAAATAGTGGTAAATCTTATAAGCAAATATATGCATGAACCTATTTACTAGGATCCTGTAGAGGTCTATACATCGGACTGTAAGTGTAACAATTATAGTCCTGCGGATGGCCCACAATGAAGTCGCTTTTCGTCCCATAGTAACACCTTCACGAACGTCAACTATTACGTAGATTCATAAGTGCGTAAGCATTTGTATGCGTACCCAAGGAGAAAACCGTCCGTCACGTCAGAAAAAAATGTGGGCCCGATTCCGGAGATAGTGCAATACCGGGTTGATCCGCGTCGGAGGTGAAGCAGGGTTCAAACACCCAGCAAAGTGAAGCGAAAAGTGTATAAAGTATTGGGAATCACGTGAATAATACGGAAATATACAGCCCGCAGCGGCGAGTGGCTTTGCCTTCGTGCAGACTGTTGCTTCCATGGTTGGCCTGTACGCGTCAGACATGTTGGCATGTACGTGGGACTCTATTGTACGCGAATACATTTGTCTTGTTTCTTTTCTGTGAGATGCAACACATATATGTAAACAATATGTATTTACAATGAGTGTAAAACCTTCTCGCTGCCAGTCAAACAGGGGCAAGGGCCTCGTCAACCTGCTTGTAGCAGCTTTTTTGCTCTTGTCCTAGCATTCTTTTTTTCATACGCGGAAGAATGCTGAATAAAGATTTGATTTGATTTGATTTGATTTGATTTGATTTGATTTAATGAAGCGACGAGAACACAGCACTCCCAAATCTCTCAGCACACGCTGCACCTTGGCCCTTCCGCAGATCACTTTCAAGATATGAACCCGCGCGTCTTTCTTCAAACGCGAATCGGCGAGAACACAGCCCGCGAAGCTATAAGCCGTTGGCACTCTCTGTACATATAGAGAGGAAAGGCGCTAGCCCAAACCAGCTAGCCCAAACTTCTGCGTTGAATAGTTCTTAAGGAAGTGCGATAGACGAATCACGCTAAAGTACACGCCTCATACATTCCTCGTTTTGACGCTGGAAATAAATTGTTCCGCTATATTTATTCACTGCTAACACATTACCGCCGACGGTCATCCTGAGATGGGCTCTGGAGAAATTTCCTTCTTTTTTTAGCCCGGGTTCACGCGGAAAGTATTGTCGGATTGATATTACGTCCAGACATGGATACCTATTTCGTGTCCGCAACAGCTCACCAATGTAATGTATTTTCCGTGAGACATCGTTCATATAGTCTTCAATTTGCTTACATCTCAGCTACATAACCATAAGAACACCTTCTTGTGCAAGAATTGTGTGGCTCATCACACTATTACTTCAATCTCGAAAAAAAAATAAGCTTGTGTGGCTGCTTCAGCCGCCTCTTTCATCGCAAGCATCCTTTCTGTTCTTATTGTTGCCAGTTTTCTAGAAGACCGACCTTAGAGTCCGAACGCTAAATATTGATTTTCATTTCTGGCCCCTTTTGCGGTTGTGATACCATGATTTGATGTTTCCTATGGGGTGTACAACATTGTTGTGAACCTAATAAATTGGTCAAAAAGAGTAATTGTCACTGGATGGTCTATGAATACTCTAAGTAAGAAGACTTCACCCCATTTCGCAACAAGCTCGAGCGTGAACAGAGATTAACGCGTCAATGAAAACGTGTCGCCGCCAAAATTTATTTAAAGATATATACAGTGAATTTCCAGAACCAAAGTGGCTTGTATGAAAGTACATGCCACTGCATTTAATTACTTTCCTTCCTGTAAATGCAGGGTGTCAGCAAGTATTTATTTTAATTCCCCTAGTCAACTTATTCTTTTCTTTATTCTTTATTTTTTACTAACCCGCACGAACAGCGTCCTTCATTACGGAATATGTAATTTCACGACGCGGTCAGGTAGCGCGTAGTAAGTTATTTAGATTTGCAACATTTTTATCCTTCCATTTGATCGATATTCTGGAGGGATTAGGTAGACAAACGCAACGTGTAATTTGAGCACCCAGCAAGGCAAACCAGTCCTAATCTAAATTACATGCCTCCATGGTTCTCATTCGGCACGACATCGGGAAAGGCGTTTCAATATTGGCACAGCTTCCTAATGCACGTGTAGGCATGAATTTTTTGAGGGCGCGACATGTGCGAATATGAAATAAGAGCCCCACTAAAAAGGAGAGAATACCGACCTTAGAGCAAATTATAACTTAAACTTGCTTTATTATTTCAAAGGCCTACACTGTCTCATTAATAAAGAAAGAGACATGTTTATTTATCGCAACCAGGTTTCGGATTTATCCCACCGTTCCGCCTAAGTGGAACAGCGGGGATTATTCAAGAAAAGCCTTACGAAACTTTACTAAAAGTAGTTAATCATAGCCTGTCATCAAGACATGCCATCTCCTTGGTAGCAGTACATCGTACGCAACGAAGACACTCCGCCTCCTTTTAAAACACTCGCTAGCTTGACAAGATGCTGTAGTTATAATTGCCACTGCTTATGCATCAGGCTTCCAGTGTGGCTGTAGATTGGATTGGAGTCAATTTTATTTGCCGTGCTCGGTGTATGTGTGGGCCAGTCTGTGTGTAGCTCATGTCATCTCAAGTACCATGGATACGTAAGATACGACAGAAATTACTACAGGATCCAACAAGAAATTCTTTTTTTTTTTTCCAGTGAGCGTACCTTAATTTTATAGGGATGAAAGCTCAACATTGTTTACAAAGTCTTTGTTTCTCATAGTATGAAAATGAGGGCTGCAGTTCTTTTTGCTCACAATACCGAGCATCATTTACAATAAAGAAAAGGCATTGACACGGCTAATACTTTATTCAGCGAACTGACAAGCATTTTTTTTTTAACATAAGCTCGCTCCAGTGAAACCGTGGCACGTTGTGATACAATGCTGTTTTTTGTGCGTTGAACATTTTCAGGTGGTCCATTATATCGTACTGTTTATGGGTTTTTCTTTCGATATAAAGTCTTATTTCAACTTTTATGCGAAGCATACTAGCCGCACAACCACGCTCTTCCTTGCTGCGCCGAGCGCGGCCGCGTAGCTACCATTGAGGGTATGAGCCATTGTTCATTGCTGCGCGTCTCTTACGTGGGTCTATTCTCTTTTAAGTTTGCTATGTTTGTTATTAAGTTGCGTCTATTTTTATGCGTTGCATATTGCAATCACTCAGTTCAGCCCTTGGGCGTGGCCGGGCAGCCGCCATTGACCTTTAGCGCAACCACGTGACGTGACGTCACGACAGCCGGAGGAAAAGCTGGGCCCCAACTCGCGCAATATGCAACGCATTCTTGGCTTAACCAAGCTAAGCCTGGCCATTTCTTTATGCGAATCATACTAGCCGCGCAACCACGCTCTTCCTTGCTGCGCCGCGCGCGGCCGCGTAGCTACCGTATGACGTCATAAAAGCTGCAAAAGCGGATTCTCAACTTGTGCGCTCGCTTGCGGCCGCGTAGCTACATAGCCGGGTCTCAGCTCGTGTGCTCGCCTGCGGTCGCACAGATGGTACTGCGGCCTAACTTCCGCTCCTCCCGCTAGGGCATTGACGTCACAACAACATGAGTCAACTCGTCAAGTTGCGAGTGTATCTGTCGCTCGCCACTACTTTACTGATCACCACAGCGTATTTATTGGTTTGAAAAAAAGGAGAGTAACGCATGAGTTGTTTCTTCGTCTAACCGAACCAAATATAGCCAAGCAACAGCAGTTCACCAGGCTAAACAGTGGTTCAACAACTAAAATAAAGGCTAGTATGCTTCGCATCCTGGGCTTACTCTTAGCTAAGCCACAGCCATTTTTTTTTCTCTCTCTCTCTCTTTTAAGCACATCTGATTTCTAGAACCCGCAGGACGAAAGGTTGTGGTAGCACTGCATGGCGTGCTATCCTGTCGTACAGAACTCTTCATCAATCATACGCGTGCTGCTCAATGTTGCGATGGCCAGGTTTCCTTGAGCAGGCCTAAAGTGATTGTTTTTTTTGTTTTTTTGCTCACCCGTAGCGCTACCTATTTTTACTGATTGCTGTAAATAAAGTTCAATTCAACGTATGCAGTTCCTGAAATGCTAGACAGCGCGGAAGGACAAGTACGGATGCGAAAGGAGACGAAACGACTTTTAAAGCTTGTGCAGCATTATACTGAAATATAAGTTGAAACTCAGCACCGACGTTGCATTCATTCCGACCTGCCCTATAGATGTGCTAGGTACGCTGCATCGTACTTCAGAAGTCATGCAGCACGAACCAGCTTAACATCGCAGAGTGCAGTGATATGTGGGTGCCTTTATTTTGCTGCCGTATACATTTGCTTAGAACACAGAAAGGACAGGTGATGATCCCGTCCGTACAGTTTTTCGACAATAGTGACTTCAGATGAACAAATTTTCGATCCAGCGTTACGGAGAGCCAGCAGAAAGTTTTTGTTATTATAAGAGAAAAAAAGCACCAATAAAAAAAACAACGAAGCTAAAGACTTAGCAAAGCCTGACAGCTTTATCCAGAGACTTGTAAGAAGTGCTCCGGCCCGACAGGCATTGCAGATTGCCTTCGTTAAGAGGAAGCAGAGACTCACTGTTTCTGCTGTCTTCATAAGGGGGGTGTCGTATGCCAGAACGTCACAGTTGTTTTTCTTTTATAAAACGCAGGTTATGCAAACTGCACCACAACATCGGACTTCTCTTGTTTCCTCACACACTGCAACATGTCGGACAACGCGTTCAGGCTGGCTGGGTTGCTAGAATGCCACACGGCGACGTTTCGCAACTCGTGTTAGTGGCGTTCTCTATGAAGGGACAGCGGAGACTTCCTTAAGGCCGCCGCCTGGTACTCTCAACCTGCTTGCGCTGTGGTCTGACCCGCAGTGACGTTACGTATCCATTCGAATTACTGACCCCAGCTTCGCTTTTCATATGCCATGTTGCTTTACAAAGGGAGACCGCTCATGCATATTTGTGCCGTATTTGCGCCGTATTTTGGCCATATTTGTGCTGTATTTGTTTCATATTTGTGTCCTGTGCATAAACTTCTACTTGCGCAGGCTGCAATTGACGCGATTGCCATTGTGTATAGAGTGCGCGATACTGTGGCACGACTAATATTGTGTTTTACTGCGTCTGGAGGCTCTCGTAACATATGAAGTGCGCCCTGAAGAAATTTGTTATGTTCTTTACTAAACTTTATTAGGCTTATTTGTATATGTATAAGGTAGCGGCCGTCTGTGAGCGATAGATGTGAACACAAATCAAAAGAAAGAGATAGAAACAACATACAATGCAGTAAATATTTGATCAATGCTCAAGTCACTGGCTAGCGTGTGCAAAAGGCAACGTAGTTATAATACCTTAGTAAATACAAAACGACATGCCTTCTGATGCCACTCAAAATACAAGGTGCTCCTGAAAGTGTGTTCACGATTCCGTAGAAAAGGGGAAGATGCGATAATTGAGGAACTTCCTGCGGATTATTTCGATCACGCACTGAAGCATACACGTCGAAAGTATCGGAGTATTATTTACTCCATTTTTATGAAACTTAAACTCATTAACTTTTTAAAAGAAAGCGACGACTTCAAGCCCATAGCCCCAGAAGTTCAAATACCGTTTCCAGATATGTAAGGAAGCTCACGCTACTAATATATGCCGCGCAATGAGATTTGGCCAATCTGTTCCAGAAAATTTAAACTGAACTGCGGGAACGTCGCAACCGTCACACCCTTAGCAGACGGCCCATAAGTGGCACGACTTTTCTAGTTTCGCCGTCAGGCCAACACGAAACGAGCGCCCTTATCAAGCTCAGGCACGTACCCAGGATTTTTTTTCGGGGGGGGCCCACCACCTCCACCACCACCATCATCATCATCATCATCATCATCATCATCATCATCATCATCATCAGCCTGTTTTATGTCCACTACAGGACGAAGGCCTCTCCCTGGGATCTCCAATTACCCCTGTACTGCCGCCAACCGATTCCAACTAGCACCCGCGAATTTCCTAATTTCATCGCACCATCTATAGTTTTCTGCCGTCTTCTACTGCGCTTCCCTTCTCTTGGTACCCATTCTGTAACCTTAATGGTCCAACGCTTATCTAATCTGCGCATTACATGACCTGCCCAGCAACATTTTTTCCTCTTGATGTCAATCGGAATATCGTCTATACCCGTTCGCTCTCTGATCCTAACCGCTCTCTTTCTCTCTCTTAACGTTATGCCTAGCAATCTTCGTTCGATCGCTTCTTGCGCGGTCCTTAACTCATTCTCAAGTATCTTCCCCATATGTCAGCACTGGCAAAATGCATTGATTGCACACCTTACTTTTCAATAATAATGGTAAGCTTCCAGTCAGGAGCTGGCCATGTCTGCCGTATGCGATCCAACCTATTTTTATTCTTCTGTGAATTTCCTTCTCATGATCAGGGTTCCCTGTGATTAATTGACCTAGATAAACGAACTCCTTCACAGTCTCTAGTGGCCGACTGGCGATCCTGATGTCTTGTTCCTTTGCCCGACTATTTATCATTATCTTCACCTTCTGCATATTAATATTCAACCCCACTCTTACACTCTCTCAGTTAAGGTCTCCAATCATTTGTTGTAACTCGCCTGCATTGTTGTTGAATAGAACAATGTCATCGGCAAACCGAAGGTTGCTGAGATATTTGTCGTCGATCTTTACTCCTAAGCCTTCCCAGTTTAATAGCTTGAATTCTTGTAAGCATGCAGTGAACAACTTTGGAGAAATTGTGTATCCCTGTATGGCCCCTTTCTCTATAGGTATCTCCCTGCTTTTCTTGTGTAGATTTAAGGTAGCTGTAGAACCTCTGTAGATATTCTTACGCGAAGGACGAGTCAGGAAGACGAGAAACAATTTACAGATTATATTGACAACAACGGTTACAGCGCTGACCGGTTAGATTCACACCGCGAGCCCAGTTCGTTCTTCCTCCTCTTTTCTGGAGTGATGGCGCCCACGCACCTCGTTCAAACAAACAAATGCCACACGCATGTAGCAATATTTTCCAAGCTTTTTACGTGAGCGTTCTGTACTACTTGATTGCGTAGTGCCTCTATGACTGCTGGTATCTCTACTGAATCAAATGCCTTTTCGTAATCTATATAAGCCACGTAGAGAGGCTTATTGTACTCTGCGGATTTCGCGATAACCTGAGTGATGACATGGATGTGATCCATTATAAAGTATCTCTTCCTGAAGCCAGCCTGTTCCCTTGGTTGACAAAATCCAATGTTGCCCTTATTCTATTGGAGATTATTTTGGTAAATATTTTATATAATACTGGGAGCAAGCTAATAGTCCTATATTTTTTCAATTCTTTAACGTCTCCTTTTGTGTGGATTAGTATAATGTCTGCATTCTTCCAGTTTTCTGGGACCCTTGCAGTCGATAGACACTTCGTATAAAGAGCCGCCAGTTTTCCAAGCACTATGTCTCCGCCACCTTTGATTAAATCGACTGTTATTCCACCTTCTCCTCCCGCGCTCTTTATCGTTTCATTTCTTGCAGGGCCCTTCTGACCTCATCGCTAGTTATAGGAGAGTTTCTGTATTCTGTTCATTACTGTTTCTAAGTGAGGTATCGTGACTCCTCTGAGTACTGTATACAGGTCAGCTTAGAATGTTTCCGCTGCTTTTACTAAATCTTCAGGATTGCTGATGACTTTATCTTTTTTTTTATTGATATGATATAAGGAGATGTTGGCGCGCAATTTAAGGCGCCGGCTACTCCTTATCTCTTGGGTGGTTCCGTCATACATCATTCAGGGTTCACGGTTACATATCAAATAATCATTTCACACAAGCACCAGGACTTATAAAGCAACGTTTCCACAGGAAGACTATGGCAAATGTCTCCACACCTATGTAGTCGAAAGTCTCAAAAGTAGAAACGATACTGTCGCCTAATAACACATTTTCTAGTCAGCGGATCAGCGGGTACATACAGTATACATGGCAAATGTCTCCACACTTATGTAGTCGAAAGTATCAAAAGTACAAACGATACTGTTGCCTAATAGCACATTGTCTAGTCAGCGGGTGGTATATACATCGTGTAAACAATCATTCACAGTCACAACAAAGCAGTCAACATAACATAATTCCCAAACAGATGGATATATAGAGTCACATTGAAATGAACAGAGCAATGAAAGCACTAATAGCGTCCAGCGATGCCGCTGTCTTCAAAGAAAGTCTTTAGTGCTTTTAAAGCGCTCTTCTGCAAGGCCGTTGTTGGCCAAGGGCCCAAAAGTTTCCTTAAACTGAAAGGTCTGCGGTCTAATTTACTTAGCGCTGATTTAAGTCGGCATCTTGGTGTGTCGTGATGTGGGCAATCTAGAAGGAGGTGATATATATCTTCATCTACAAATCCGCAATCACATTCGGGGGTTTCCGCTCGGCCAATTCTGTGTAAGAAATGCTTTGTGTAGGCAGTGCCTAGCCTTAATCGATGAATAAGCGTTTCCATAGTTCTATCTAATGACAATGAAAATTTGAATTCAATAAATGGATCAATATGATATAAGTCAGAGCTCTTAGAATTCTGGTCAAACCAAGTGTTTCTAGACATGTTGAAAGACGTTGTCCTTATAATGCAGCGTAATTCATTCTTTGATATTGGGAGCGGAGCCGTATCATCTTTCAGGTGCGCTTGTCGTGCTGCCTCATCAGCTGCTGTGTTGCCAGGAATGTTGCAATTCCCTGGTATCCACTGGAATGCTATTGCATGTTTTGCTTCGCTTGCCTTTGTGAGGTATTTAAGTGTTTCATATATTACACTGTCGCTGAATGTTTTCCCCTTTGTGCTGCAGAGTGATGTTAGTGCCGCCTGTGAATCGCTGAAAATTACCCATTTTTGCGCTTCTGCTACTGACAATATAAATTTTACCGCACATAGGATTGCGAACAGTTCAGCCGTTGTGGACGAAGTCGCACGAGATAACTTAAATGATTCTTGTTTGTTGAGGTGCGGTATAATGAATGATGAAGTTGAAGAGGTTGCTGTACTGGAGCCGTCTGTATAGACGTGTGTGTATCCTGAATACCGCATATATATCTGGTATAGTGCTAGTTGTTGAACAGCTTGAATGAACATGTCTCTTTTGCTGAATATCCCTTCTACTGATAATTCAATTTTTGGAACTGCAAGCAGCCATGGAGGATATTCGATGTCTGAGTTCCGAAATTCATTTTCTGGCAATATGTGAAGATTTTCTTGAATTTCTATATGAACATAACTTCTATCTCGATTCATTATGTCTAAAGCCAATGGGTGGTTTTTATGCTGGGTTTGAAGGCGGAAATAATGCCGGCATGTTTCTGTAGTTCGCATAACTGGAAATGGTGATTGGCGAGCCTCAGCTATTACAAGAGAACTCGAAGTCGCTCGTGGAACTCCTAGACACAGGCGTAGTCCTCTAGCTAAAAGTCTTTGAAGTCTCTCTTCTGACGTGTGGGAAAGTCCGTGTAAGATGGGCGCGGAATATGCAATTTTTTGTCGTATTAATGCATTGTAAACAGTCAGCATGGACGATACTGATCCGCCCCATGATGTGCCTGCAAGTCTGCGAAGTACAGTCACTATGGCATTGACCTCGTTTTCGAGTTTTTTTAAGTGGGGTGCCCAGGATAGCTGCCTATCAAGTATTATGCCAAGAAATCGATGCTGTGTGAAAATCGTTAGAGGGTGTCCTTCCAGATTAAGAGTGAAATTTTTTAACACCTTCCGAGTGAAGGGCAATACAGCAGTCTTTGCATGTGATAGTACCATTCCTCTTTCTCTCAAAAATTGGTTGATGATATTTATGCCGTCTTGCAATGCCATCTGGAGTAGTTGAGCTTTAGACCCAGATGTCCAAATACACACATCATCTGCATACAGTGAAAACTTTAACTGTGATGGCAGTCTTCGCGTTAAATCAGCCATGACGCAGTTAAAAAGGAAGGGGCTGAGTACGCTTCCCTGTGGTACTCCCTGTTTGACAATATGTTCAGAACTCTTTCCTTCACCCGTCTGAACAAATATTTTGCGACCTGATAAAAATTCAGAAATCCATCGCAAGGACCGGCCAGACAGACCAAGTTCCAACATGCTTAGCAGAACATGAACGTGACTAACGGTGTCAAATGCCCTCTTGATGTCTAGGAATACTGCTATCGTCATGTTTCCACGTGCACGCTCGTGCTCCACACAGGTTACTATATCTAATATTGCATCCATTGTGCATCTATGTTTTCTAAAACCTACTAAGTAGTTGGACAACACCTTCGTTTCATTACACCACCATTGAAGTCGCGCGTCAATCATTTTCTCCATTACTTTGCATAAACAACTTGTCAAACTAACGGCGCGGAAGGATTCAAGGCACAAGGGCGTCTTACCAGGTTTTAAAATTGGTATGATTCGAGCGACTTTCCAAGAGTCAGGTACAGTTTCCTCTAGCCATAAGTTATTATAGATGTCTAAGAGGGCATTTGTACCTGTCGGTCCGAGGTTTCTTAGCATATTGTACGTAATGCCGTCCGGCCCAGCAGCGGACTTTTGGCGACATGATGCAATTGCACATTGGAGCTCGTTTAATGTGAAAGTGTGATCTAACTGAGGATGTTGGGCCCAGTAGCAAGCAGTAATTTTTCGCTTAGCCAACTCTACTGAAATATCAAATTCTGCACATTGTGATGAAAAGGCAGATCTGGAAATTAGCTCACAAAATTCATCTGCAACTAATATTTCACACGTGTCCCTGGCTACAGCGAGAGCACGAAATGGGAAGCTTTGTGTTACAGGTCCGCTTAAAGAACGAATTACTAGAAAAATTCGTGGGACAGCCGTGTGAGGAGACAGCGTGCCGCAGAAATCGCGCCAGCGCCGTTTGCCTAAGCTTTCCATTCGTCTGCGCATTACATTGTGTATTTTCTGAGCGTTTCTGTATGCTTCTAAACTTCCGCTCCGTCGGTAAGCTCTTTCGGATCGGCGTCGGATGGCTCTTAGGTGTTCATATTCTCCGTCAACTGCAGCATAGTCTTTTGGTATTGGGACCTTCTTTGTGCATATGTTCATATTATCCTGCAAAAATTCTGTAAATTTTTCCACTGTTGCATGTTGGTTAATTTGATCCGTTAGGCGGTATCGAAAAGCTTGCCAGTTGGTTAGTCTGCTGTAACGCCTGATATCATAGCGCATGCTAGGGTGGTTAACAAGAATGGGAAAATGATCACTTCCGCGCGTTTCCATATCTGTTGTCCATCCCACACCATTCACTAGATCATGTGAACACAGGGTAACATCTATGCAGCTTGAGTAATTATATCCACGAAGGAATGTTGGCGACCCATCGTTTAAAACAGTCAAGTTGCATTTATCTATGGCGCATTCAATAACATTACCCCGTGCATCACAGTGATCACTGCCCCAGATGATGTTGTGTGCGTTGAAGTCGCCACATATAAATACATTAGAATGAGCTATTTTGAATATATCCACTAGCGCTTCTACTGAAATCCGGTTTGAAGGTTGTAGATATAGATTAATCACTGTTATACAGAGCTTGCCAAAGGATACTTTACATGCGATGAATTCCGGGAAGTCTGAATCACTGGACTGAATTTGATAAGATGGTAGGTCCTTTCTGACGCACAGGAGCACTCTGCTAACAGCACCTTGACGAGAAGTCTTATATATCACATAATTCGAGAGGCGAAAGTCGTCAGTGATTCCCGCCTCTTGAATGCAAAGTATTGGGAAGTTGTATTGCACAAGCAGTTTACGAAAGTCAGCGCACTTTCTTCGAAGACTGTTGGCATTCCACTGAAATATGGAGACATTTTTGTAGCGGTTATTCATGTAGTGCCTGCCGCAGTTTCGGCCCGGATTGTTGACACAACAGTGCTTCTAGAGGCAACAAGGCTTTTACTTCTGGTAGGTTGTTTGCTTCCGGCAAAGCAGATAGGATTGCCTTAAGAGCTGCGAAAAGCATTGGCAAAATCAGTTGTGTCACCGATGCTGTAGTATGTTCGCTATTAGCTGGTGTCACTTCTGCAGTGGATGCGTAAGGTCGCTGAGAGAAATGTGTGGGAGTACAGGAGCTTTCTTGTGTATTACTTTCTGCCTGTTGTCCTCTGGGTTTCCGT
Source organism: Dermacentor albipictus (assembly GCF_038994185.2). Classification (NCBI taxonomy): domain Eukaryota; kingdom Metazoa; phylum Arthropoda; class Arachnida; order Ixodida; family Ixodidae; genus Dermacentor; species Dermacentor albipictus. Next base: position 42,691,031 of record NC_091826.1, read on the forward strand.
AGTATTGATGCATAGGACTGGGCTCTTGACTGTGATCCTCTTGATTGGTCGCTTGATTGCACTGTTGGTTGTTCTCTAGAGGAGGGATATCTTGTTGGTGCTCTTGGCTGTGGTGGTTCCGGTGCCCGCTGAGGTGGGTGATCTGGCACTGGATGAACAATCTCGAGGTTTGGTGCGGGTTCATTGCGTCGCGGTTGTCTTCCATGAATTAGTTCATGTCTACGCATTTGCGCCGCTGCTTTGTTCTGTGGGCAGCCTGAGAAGGAGGCGGCATGGTTCCCCGCACAGTTCGCGCATTTAGGTTGAAGAAGTGACTTGCACTGCTTGTGGTCATGGTCTTCTGAGCATATTTTGCATCTACGTGTGCTACGGCAGGTTTTCGCCATGTGCCCGAATCTCTGGCAATTATAGCAGCGAAGTGCGGGTCCTAGGTATTCCTCGACAGGGTGGCTGGTGAAACCCAAGTAAATTCTTCCAGGAATAGAGCGGTCGTCTCTGAAAGTTAAGATTACCGTGTGAAGTGGATATGACTTCACTGCTCCATCTTCTTGGCGGGAATACCTTATCTGTCTGCGTGCCGATATAACTCCTGCGTCTTTCAAGAAGTCTAGGAGTTGATCGTCTGTGTACTGCAGAGGCACATGTTTTATTTTCCCAACGTTTCGCGTGTACGACTCTGGGATGAATGGCTTGACTTCCAGGCCACCTACACTTGAGAGCATCAAAAGGCGTTTCGCCGATGCTAAGGAAGCAACGCTAACACTGAAACTTCCATCTCTGGTCGTCCTGAAATACTGTACTTTCTCTTTGGCAGCAGAAACTATTTCGGCAGACACTCGGTTTGGATTTACTTGCCAAAAAGTAGTACCTTCATTTGTTGGGCGAAAGACAACCGGAATGCCTTCGGCTCGCTTTTTCTTATACGTGACCACAGTAAATGGCGCATCTTCACCCATATCTTCATCATCACTTAGCTCATAAGTCGATGTTCTATCATCGTCCTTGCCGTCTTCTAGGCGAGGTTTCTTGGTCTCGGCTTCACCATCAGCCATCATTCCTGAGTTCGCTGAAGTTGATTCTGAGTTGGGGAGAACCAAACGTGCCGGCTTTATGAAGTTTTGTGACGCTTGCAAGGCTCCAGGCTTTTCATTACGGCCCGTAGCGTCATTCATATGGCTTGTTAGGTTTGGACGAGCATAAGGCTCGTGACGATGTTCTCGGCTTCCGACCACCGTAGCGGCGGGGTAATAGACAGGTCTTCAAAAAAGAAATGTCGTACCTGTAAGGCGCCTGGCTCGTCGAATCTTCACCCGAACTTCACCCGATCTTCAATCGTCGTCAAAGGTAACCGTAACTATCCAAAAAACCAGAAAACTCAGAGCACCACATAAAAATAGCGACCGAACAGATACACTTCTTCTTCCTTCTCCACTTTATCTTTTAGTGTATACATCATGGTTTGTCCCAAGCCAGGTTTCCTTTTTACTGATTTCAGGCTGCGTTCATTTTTTTTTACATCTTCTTCAGTCTTTCTCATGTTATAGTTTCGAAAATCAGTTATTTTCGCCTTGTTGATCAGTTTTGACAGTTCAGCGAATTGCGTAACGCTGTGCGGCTGCCAGTCTCACACAACCACTTAGAGCGCAGGACTCTGTGATTCTAGACGTACTGCGCTCACCGCGAACGGTTAGAAAAACACCCACATAAGCACAGCAGAGAAGTGGCTACGTGAGGCGGTTCGACCGATAACTGTAGAAGCGTCATTCAAAGCAAGTAATTGTTCTCCACTTCCGGCAGCATTTTCTCTACTTCCTTTTTAAATAAAAAGATGTTGATCCATAAATATTCTCATAAACAACGGTTAATTTTTTTTTATTTTTCGCTTTTCCTTGCAGTTTGGTTGTTGCCTTGGCTCTCTCCCTTAGTAGATCGCTTAATTTCTCAACTCATTGCGATTTTTGTTTCCAGTTGCCAATTTTGCACGAAAAGTGCTATACAATTAGGGTAAAACAGACGAGGTAACGGGCGACAGTCATCTTGCTTATGGGTTTAAGGGTTATTGCAGGATTTCATGATGGACGCACTTTAACATTATTTTATTTCCCACCTTATCTAACCCATATCACGTGTATATGGTTGCGGGCATCTGCCAGCCTCGCGGCGAGCCGTAACTCAAGGAAATAATGAAGCAAAGGGATAAGTTAAAGGCAATTGGCGTTTTCTCCGGCCGCAACTCGTTCCACGAGAGTACAGACCAGCTCAGTAACAGCCGCATCCCTTTCCTGGTCCCAGGATCAGCCTAAACAATGAAGGTTGAACTAACAAAAGCAACAGCCACGCGCGTGACGGTTGAATAGATGGTGGCAACTGAACGCATCTCGAGTTAATCGCATGGGTGCGGAATCTATGAGAAAACTGTCCTTCACATTACAAGAGATGCCGATAACTACCGCCATCTAAAAGGAGTAAAAAAGGCAGCATAATGCTGACCGATTAATAGCTGCCAAGTCTCAACATTGATCTGGCGGTGCTTTAGAAATATGTGAGGAGTGGTGGCGTGGGTGGGGAGGGGGGGGGGGGGGGCTATGCCACTTGATTTCGGGGGGGGGGGGGCCCGGGCCCCCCCGGGCCCCCCCCTGGGTACGTGCCTGATCAAGCTGCTGATCAATCTTATCAATGTCGCACAATTTATGCTTGGTCTGCGGTGAGGCGGTGAGACCAGGAAGGTTTCCAACAAAAGATACGAGATGTAATTCTGGTACCAGTGTCTATGGGAAGAAGAAAAATGACAACTTCATTTACTTACAAATCTAAGTGGTGTATATAGGTCGAGCCTTGTATATATGGGTCGCCGGGCCTTGTCGAAGTTCACCAGGTAGCTTCCAACGTCCAGTTCGGTAAGTCGCGCCTCTCCACTACTAGTTAGTGAGTGAGTCCATGATTAGTGGCGAGATGTCTATGCGGGCAGCAAGCGGGCCGCTTTAGCCAGCAAGGCAATACTAGTTATTACATGAGTCAACCTAACACTTGTCCTTCTCGTTGCAAACGTCCTTACGGCTTTGCAAAAGGGTCATTTTCCGCGAACTATTGCGTTATATACATGACACGACTTCCAGTTAATATGCAAGAGCAAAGATCCTCCCTATCCTGCACGTTTAGACAAAAATAAGATTGCTTCTAAATATAGGTCCGCCACAGCAAATAAAGTGTAGTAAGTAAAACTACACGCAGGGTTAATAAACGGTTATAGCCCGACTCAATAGAAAAAGAAACATCTTAAGCAATTTTTCATTGGATCAGACGGGACACTGTTCTCCACAGTCATTTGATGTTGTCGTGACTCTCAGAGAATGCCACTGATCCGAAGGGACCAGTTCCGACATTTCCTTGTATACAGGCTGCACCGCAATGTCACTTGCCTTTCTAGGTAAGTATATGAAGCTCCATTAGTGCATGTCACTGCAGGTTCCTTGTCCTCGTTTTCGTTCCCTGAATAATTCACCATTAATTGCTCCGCCGGCACTGGTTCCACGGGCTCGGTGATCGCCGCTGCGAACGGAAAGCTCATTTCCGGTACACCTCGTGTCTGATCGTCGTCTTCTATCCCTCCTCGCCTCCGAGACCACTGGCAGAGATTAATCGGGGATCCTGCGTCGCGAGTTAAGCCGTGCACGGCCGCACGTGGGTAAACGAAGACTCGCAGGGCAGAACGAGGAAGTAACCTGCGATTAGGACAACGTACCAATGGTCTTACGTTCAACTCGGTAGCCAGTCGCGCTCGCTTTCTCTCTCTTTTCTAATCTCATTGTCGCGGAGTGATGTGGTTCATGTTTAGAGATATTGTATGACGCACTAGTCATCGGGATCATCGGGATCATCGGGAATGGCGAGGCTGTTTGTACGCACGTGCAATCAACAAATCCATATATTCACTCGAGGACAGAACGGAACGCTAGGTAGAGAAAGTGAACTAGTCGTGAGTAACGATGCTCAATGATCACTATAACGTTTAGTGAAAAGGTGTCACCGAGACACGGTACAGAATGTGGGCACGTTGTGCGACATGTGGCGGAGATGCCGGAAGGCGGTGAGGCGGACTCCCGCACCCTAGACACCATCTGTTGTAGTTGTTGTGCTTGTTGTTGTTCTTGTTGTTGTCGTCATCGTTGTTGTTGTTGTTGTTGTTGTTGTTTGAAAACATGGCTCGTACCCACAGGGGGTATTGGCCACACTAGGTTTATTATCTAACAAAATACCAAAAGGTGTGAAGGCGAGCTTTCAAAACGAACAACTATGTGACTAAATGCTAATAGAAATTTCTAGAGGGCCTATCATAAATTTAGGATATACTGAAAATAACATGTCCCACAGTCGGTACCCTAGCAGTGAAGTCTTCTTAACGCTTCAATAAACTTGTGTATAGCAATAATCATTGACCCATTGCTTGTGCCTAATTGACAGGCACCAAAAGACACTGAAGCAAGGTTTTGACGATTTATACCAAAAGACAAAATGTTTGGTGTAGTAAGCGCTAATCCCAGACTACTAGTTGGAAATACTCTCTTCTATTTTCTTCTTCGTCTTCTTCTACTTCTCCCGTGTACTTATGGCGCATACCCACGAGGAGGCATTGGCCATGGTTCGTAACGAAAACGTAATACGAGCTTCTTGCTTTCCATATTTCTTTAGTAGTGATAATAAATTATTTTGCGTTTGTTTTCTTGAAAAGTGATCACGCCATTTGTGACGACGGTGTTATGTTGTGAAAATGACGCGATGTTGTGTGAATTTATTTGTTCAAATAGCCTAAAGGCCCGGGCAGACATTACATGGGGGGGAGGGGGGGGACAACAGTAAGCACCAAGCAACGCAGCACTACGATGTTTACAGAAGTCGTTGGCCGTTAACAGCATGCTGAAAAGAAAAACTCAAAATGTAAAGACAGGGCGCAACAAGCATCAACAACCATTCAATTTTTACAGAGAGTAACGTTATATATATATATATATATATATATGTGTGAGAGTCATAGCAACGGCGTCTCCCTCTGAAACCTTCGACGCGCACTTCCGCTGTTTTTTTCTTCGCTGCGTTGGTCATATACCCAAGGCATCGATGCACTATTAAATACCCGTTATTGTTGACGCATCATCGTCTGCGTCATCCGCTTGTTCGTTTCAACAACTAGGACGCATATAGCCACCTGTGTCTTCTCCACACAATATCTTGACATTTGTCCTCCTTTCGAAAAGTATTTTGTTTCGCAGAGAAAAAATGGCTGTGGCTTAGCTAAGGTTAAGCCCAGCATGCGAAGCATACTAGCCTTTATTTTAGTTGTTGAACCACTGTTTAGCCTGGTGAACTGCTGTTGCTTGGCTATATTTGGTTCGGCGAGACGAAGAAACAACTCATGCGTTACTCTGCTTCGCCTTCAAGAGTGTAACGCGACAGCGTTCCCGTCGACACGCCAAGGGGTGTAAGACTATGGGCTACGGCGCAGCGACTACGCGCCCCGCATTGGACGCGATGAGCGTCGAGCAACGCAGCGTTCGGCGCGGCAACGAAATGTGCGCCTGAGCAAGCGACGCACGCCTGAGCCTTAGAAACAGCTCGTTTCTAAGGCAACACCGAATTCACTAGAGGCGCTTTTGTACCATTTTGAAGCATCGTACTCGTGGCTCAGTGGTAGCGTCTCCGTCTCACACTCTGGAGACCCTGGTTCGATTCCCACCCAGCCCATCTAGCAAGAGTTGAGCCAAAGCCACCTAGCAAATCAGTCTCTGTAGCACGCCGCAACCTTCGCTTCTCATTCCCACGAGCAGCTCTGTCTCCAGGAGGCATCTCACCTCGTGAGTGCCTAGCAGAGGCAAGCGCTGCTGCTTATATACCGCCGCGACGCCGCGAGCGACGGCGCGAGTTGGAGCACAGTTTCTCCTCTGTCGTGACGTCACGGTGTCACGTGGTATTGAAGGCGACACCGCCGCGCCTGAGGAGCTGGCTTGAGCTCTCGTAATATGCTTCGCATAAAAAAGAAAAGGCGACGGAACACATCTCACAAAGACTGTCGACGGTAAGCCGTCTAGAACGTATTACCACCGTCGAAACTAGTTATGTATAAGGCATGTGCTTGCAGCAGGATCACTCTTTCGGGCTTCCCCGAAAACACTCGGTGCCATTTGCGTGGGTTCCAGTAACTTTTGTGCTTCAATGCATGATACAGCGTTTGGGTAAAAAAAAGTAAACAAGTAAAGAAAAGTGCATTTCCGCGACGGGTTTGATGAAGCATACCCTCGAACTGTTGCAATCGGGGAAATTCATTCAAAATGGAATGAATGCTCACCGACTACAAACTGTGTAGTTTGCAATATGCACCGCGAAAGCACTAAATGAAGGAGATAATTAGTTGATTTTTTTATTCATTGAATATGTGTCTCGATTTCTTGTATAAGTAGTGTCCGCCTCCAGTAATAAGCCAGCTCAAGGACTGGAATTATGTTATCTGCTACAGGCAAAGATTTAAAAATTCCCTAAAACATAACAATGAACGCCCCGTACACGCAAGCACGCGCAAGCAGGCACACAAACACGCGTACATCACACACACAAACGCACATACACGACTCTACACACACACATGCACAAACACATATACAAACACAACACACATACAAGAATACACAGAAACACCAATACAAAAACAACGCACTCCCAACTATAAACATGCAGATACACACACATACATACACGCACACAAATGCACGCACGTACGCATCTCATCATCAGCGCTCGTTTCGTTTTACCGCTCCCTGCTTTAGTGCGCTCCCCTCGGAGCCCTTGCTGTTCACGGATTGCCTCGTTTCATCTCGGACAGGGAAGCCTAGGGCCCGTCTTTGCTTGGCGCCGGAAAGAGTAATTTCCTTAATGACTTCCTTAATGAATTCCTTAATTGTACCCCTACCCCCCACCCACCCCACTCCTGCTCCGCACGATTGTATTCACTTTCTCCTTTAGGAACGCTTTCTTCTGTTTGCCTATTCCATTTCTTCAATTTGCCTATGCAATGTCAAGTTGTCCTCGCTTCCGCATCAGCCTCATTGCTTCACAGAAACCACGTGGTGCAACAGCGCATCATGATTGCGCCTAGACAGCCAGGCGATGCTCTTGTGTGCGCAACTCATGGTACGTTTCATTTACGGCACAGTCGGATTAAACTGGCGGGAACCAGGCTATTCCGACGGGACGGTTACAGCGCTTTGTCCTGTATCACTGCGTTTCAGGCGCAACAGGCTCAACTAAATAGCCGGTAAGTGTTTTGTAATAACGCAATAAACGCAATTACTTCTGAGAATAATCAGTATGGTAAGCAGCCCCATACAAGATTTTCCCACATTGACGACAGTTCTAAGGTCACGTTCGTTCAGTAAGTAAAGTGAGCACGGTGGTGTTATCAAGCGTGCGCTTTCGCTTTCGGTGGCAGCTCCAGATATTGATGTGCACGAGGAATCATTAATCCAGGAGATTTTAATCAGACTTCCAAGTGGAAATTCTAGCACCCCGCTCTCAACGAAGGCTTCGTAGCGGGCGCTATGAAAATTGCGAGAACCGATTGGCATAAAGTTCGGCCTTGTCTCGTAAGTGGGTTTGCTTAGAATACGGCGGCAAGTTCAGCTCAAATAAAATGTCCCTGGATTTCTTAGGTATACTTTGTGGCACAAGATACATTTCTTAAAAAGGGACACAAGAAAGGAAGACAGTGAAGCGCATTGGCGCTTCGCTGTCTTCCTTTCTTCTGTCCCTTTTCAAGAAATGTATTTTGCGCCACAAAGTATACCTAGGAAATCTAAGCACCAACTTTCCCAAAAAGAAGTCATTTTTGAATGTGTCCCTGGTATCTGATGAGCTTTAGTTCTCCAGTAATCCATATCGCGAATATAAGAACAAGTAAACTGAGAAACCGGGAAGAAATCCCTCATGACCGTTTTCGCGCAGTGTATTTTTCCTTAGCACGATATCAGGGCACAGTAAAAGCGGCGCGCAGAAAGAAACGAGAAGACGGGTCAAGTGCAGCATGAAAAATTATGTATTATTGGAACCGAAGCGGGACGTATATAGTGGGACCAACAGCAAACACAAAACACACACAAAAAAGGAAATGCGGTAGAAGCCACCTAATGATCACTGTCTAAGGTAATGGTAATGAGTCGGGTTGCTTTCCTTGAGGACGCTTGGTAGGTGGGTTCGATTCCACTCACCATCGGAGAAATTTATTTAATATAGCGATACTACGTATTGCCATCGTCGAAACGAGGTATGTGTGAGACGTGTATTGAAGTGGGCCTTTTTTTTTGCACTCCCATAGAAACACTCGATGTCGTTTAGCTCCTCCGCCGTGAAGGCTGCATGGCCTCCGAAATTCATGGCACCCCGGGGGGTGCGTGCCAACGCCGAGAAATGCGCCATGAGGCAACCGGGCTCCTCTATCGTGCGTGTTTCTGGACATGCTGCGCCATCTAGTGGCATTGTCGCGAAGTTCGTACGTGGCCTCCGAGATCAGAAGCGCGGCGCGCCGGTGCCTGCGAACGCTGACAATTGTCACATCGCTTGCCGCACGCTCAGTGGCATATACTCAGCAACCCAAGTTCGCGAGAGGTTCATAGAAAAGCGTGCATTTGTGGCGCAGCCTGCCAATGAGTCGGGTTGCTTTCCTTGAGGACTCCTTGCGAGGTGGGCTCGATTCCGCTCACCATCGGAGAAATTTAAGGAATCGTTTTCGTCATGTCATTGTAGATGGTACACTCCCAGTGTGATATACCTGGAGACCCAAATTGGAGTCAAAGACGTTGATTGAAGAGGGACACACACCTCCTGGCATATAGCCATTAGCCAAAGCTGGCAATAAAGAGGTTCGTTGAACCTAGCACAGACCGAGGGGCACAGACCCACTGGATCAACTCGCCGTCAAACAGTTTCTTCGAACAGCGGTCCCTACCCAGTCTCGCGTCTACAGTGACCAATGCGTGAAAGAGGTTCGTTCAAACGTGGCACGGATGTACTCATTGGCACATACTCACTTGTCCAAGTTCGTCCGATGGCTGGTTTAGAAACCAGTTACCTCAGCACAGCAGCCCGATGTGCTACCCATTTCATCGTTCAACTACCCAGTCACTCACGTAGGCGGCAATACTGTTAGATACAAAGAAACATAAACAGACGTACACATAGGTGTTTACATAGATCAAAGCATACATATCTACATAGATATCCCCTCCCCCTAGAAGTGCGTGAAGAACCCTAAGAATGGTAGCCCATTAAAGCACACTCACACATCAGCCTTCCTTTGCTGCCTCTTCGTTTTGCCGTGCGCTGCTACCGTAGACAGGAAGTTAGATTCGAACTCAAGGTGGCATGGGCTCTGACATATACTCAAATTTAAATCGCCTTTAGTGCTGAATCACGGGTAGGGCTCCTCGTATTCCGCATAAATGTACTACACCTCACAGCGAGTGCCACTCTTTAATAAGAATATATTACGATAAAAAGTATGCGTCTTTCCCGGTGGTCACGCTGCAGACGCAACTGTTCAGATGGAGCACAGGCTGCCCGACATCTAATCAAGGTGTCCTTGCTATCGCACGAAGCCGTGAATCCCAAGCGTCCCCTAGCCGGCATTGCATCACGCGTGAAATTGCACCAACGAGCCATTTTTCCATACACGTAACAGTAAGAAGCTTTATGGCGCCAACAGTAGGCAGTAGCATCGCCATCTTGCCCGGACCTCACAAAGGAAGGCGGCACGCCGTACCACACACACAAAATAAAGTCTCAGCTAAGCTCTCCCCGCTGGCCAAGAAACGCTTTCGGCCAATAAGGAGCTTGACGTTCGCTGAATGGGTCGGCCTCGATTGCCTTTGCATTCGGCACCTCTCGCACGCCCGAACCGGATATAGACGCTCACGCGCCTTCCTCGCAAAGGACGAGGTGACCCGTCGAAAGGCTTGCACTGCGAATGGCGGGTTCACAGTGCGGGCCTCATTTCCGCCTCCTCTTGTGTACACTATCGTCAGACGCGCCGGAAGTTACTTCCGGCAGTCGCCTCGCTCTCTCTTTCGAGCGCCTGCGCTTCCTTCTTCGAGACAACGAAAAATTGCCCCCATTTGACAAGGATGTCGCTCGACATTCCCGACTGCTCTAACGGTGCGGTGGTAAGCTAATCGGCTGGGGATTAGGGGGCCTCCAAGGCTGTGCTAAGGGAGAGCACGCTGAGGCACTCTGGAGCGGATAAAGACAGTAAGGTTTTCTTTTTTTTCTCTATGATCTCTGCAGTTTCACGCATCGCATCGCTACTTGACATGCCTATAGTGATAGAATGAGGCACACCCCAACAGGCTAACTGTTAATCTCGCCATTTGGTGGATAAAGCAGACGAATTGAGTAGCTCGGGGGTGTTCTTTAGCATAAAAACACTAAAGACACTGTCAAAAGCGCATTTAGAGGGACGGAAAGAAAGGGAAATCGCTGCAAGAAAAAGCAAAGAGGTCCGCCTGGGTTTGGGCTGTGCTCTTCTCCAAAGGGATACACGAGAAAATAAGAATGAAGGCGTGATAACTGATAAGTTCTCTGTTAACTGATAATTCTTACGTTCAAATTAGAGAAATGCTAGATGTCAACTCCTATATCACGGGCCCTCTTTAATTTTGTGGAAATGTTCCAGAAAGCCCCTAAATACGGAATAATAATAATACGCTGAAACAGATATTGCACTCTACGCACGTGATCTTTATTTTTTCAGGATTTCCAAACGTTGGAAGCAACAACCGGTGCACAGACGCTTGCCGTACTGATGCAGCTCACTGAAACATTCAACAGCCTGCAGAAATATTACCCCTGATTCAATGCAAATTTTCTATGGCCGCAGATAAGTTGCAGTCACCATGTCTATCCTCTGCTGCGCATCGAGACCCGGCAGGTCTTCAAGGACTATCTTTTTTGTCGGTGGTAGAAGGCAAAATGGTCAACAAAGTGCATCAAGAAAAGTTCTGCAAGATCTACACACATCAATGTGGACCACCACCAGGCAGTGTATATACGAGTAGTATATGTATGTAATGTAAAATGCCGGGTGTACCAGAGAACACTTTCAAACATTTCTTTAAATTGTCTGTGGCACACAGCACAACTCCACTCCAAAAGCGTGTCTACCCGAAGAGGCGGACATTACCTACACAATAATATGAAATGCATTATCGGCTAATTAACAAATGTTTACTTATTATGTTTCTAACTAATTATGGCGCATACTGCAATTCACAAATTGTAGCCGGGGAGTTCACAAGGCGGGCGCCCAGCATAGTCTAACGATACATATGTTTCATGTTAAGATAGACGATAATGTATCACGAGAGATAGAGGAAGCCTACGCCATCAAATTAAATAGCGAAAATGGTGTCAGTTCTCCGTCTATCTCCCGGGCAAAAAAATCAAACATAAAATGATATATTCGCACCAAGATTGGGTGACAAAGCAGCACCTTTCGTTTATGCCAAAGAATTATATGCCCCATCAAGCGGAAAATCTGGTGTCCGCGTTAGCATCCTATGGTACCGAAACCCATGTGACCAAGTGATGACGTCAGGTTCTTTACGCTGGACCTGCTGCTGCTCGCACTACGAAATCCCATGGTGAACAACTACGGCGTTGGATGGTCGCCGTGGCCGACACCCGAAAGTATTGACTTTCCCGAATTCGAAAATTCACCCACGTTCAATAACGACCTAGCCCACTGCCTAAATTGACTTGGCGCACCCCTCAAATTTGGGTGGCGCACTCCCGAAATCGGCTTTGCACAATTCGAAAATTGAGTTGGCCCATCTTCATAAATGACTTCGTCCACTCCAAAAATTGACTTGGCCCAGCCCCAAAATTGACTTTGCCCAATTCGAAAATTGAGTTCACCACCGTTCAAAGCCGACCTGGCCCACTCCCAAAATTTACTGGCCCACACTCGAAACTGACTTTGCCCAACTCGAGCACATGACCTATTGAAAAGTACGGCACGGAAGAGTCAGAGTGCTTTCGCATTCAATGCATGTAAGGAAACGTAAGTGCTGTAGCACCTTTTCTATTTTTTTTTGTATCAGGAACCCTCGGGATACAAAATCGTCGTTTGAACGTCGTAAAGCATTCAGTTCGTAGTTAAGCGATGTGTCGCCTCCTTCCGTATCGTCAAAATAAGTGGTAAATTCCTGAAAGCTAGTGGCTAAACACACGTATCCGCATAAAAAATGTTAATGACAATAAATGTTTGGCTGGAAGGCTTCTGTTTACCTGAGAATAGACACTTTAGGGCTAGCTACTACCGCATAATTCACCGGACTAGGGGATAAGGACCAGATGTAGGCAGAAGGGACAAGCTTTCGTCGAACTTTTTTTATGACGCTTTGGAGGTATTGGCGCCTATAACTGACACCCGCGGCTCGTTTTCACATAAAGTTGTGCAAAGAACATACTCCACAAACATGAAAAAGAAGTCGCTTAAAATGACAGTAAAGCGGAAATCAACTCAGAAACATCGCAACAGAAATTCAGGTCAAATACGTAAACTGAAGTCAGCACGAACTCCAGTAATATGACTACACTGAAGCCAAGGCAAACAAGAAAACATGCTATAAGTTCACGCGAACTTTCGTGGGTCCGCGTATTGAATGGGCCAAAGTCAGGCCAAGTTAGACACCAAAGGAAGTTTATCATGCATAAGCACTCTACTCCATCTTTTCCTAGGATATCGCTCGGTTCCAGATATCTTTGGAGCTTCACTAACACCGGCCATTGCAGTGAGTATATGAATATGTTGGCTATGGACCTAAGATCCTACTGAAACTGAAAGGCCTGCGATCCAATGAAATTAAATCACGCGTAAGGGGTGGCCTTTGCGTGTCGTGTCATGGACATTCTAGTAGAATATGTTGTAATCCTAATCCACGTGGCGACAAGTGCATTGTGGTCCATAAGCTCATACAATCTTCCACAGAAGATGTTGTGTGTACGTGGTACCAAGCCCCAGACTGTTATTCAGCATTTTTAAGGCTGCACCCCTTATATTTGATGCCGTTATATGCCGAAATGCGGGAAAATAGTTGCAGCACGCCATTATCGCCACCAGTGAAGCGCCGAGCACTCAAATTTACCAGAATGAGGAGAAGCGTGCCGACAGCCGTGTCTGAAAAACGCAACTTCTCTGATAGAGAAATCGATGCGGGCATGATGCGGGCAACTCGCAGTCAGCATACAATCTTTCCGGCCCGAGTACTGGATTTTGGCACCGTCTATTTAGATCAGATTTGAATTCAAATATCACGAGGGATCACTACCTAAGAAATTAATTTCACGTTCTCTCTCATAACGGCTACGACTGTTCAGAAGTGAGGCTGCATGCAAGAGAGACCATAGCTTGCGTGCCACGGCCTATCAGGCTCGGTTTCATAAAAAGGCCTCATTTTTCTGTCTGTTCTTTTTCCCGTTTTTTCCCCTTAAAGTTCAATACCGCGTAATGGGTGTGCTGGAGCATGTTATAGCGCCAGGCGAGAGTGATAAGGGCGTTCTTTTATCTCTCAAGGCACTAGCCTGCACTTCCCAAGGCAAAACACGAACGTGCCAAGACCACCAGCGTCTTCAGCGGACATCCATCCCATGTGCCCTGGTCCTGTTCAGAGTGAAGAATGGGCGATAACGATCGGTCTTGCCCTGATGGCGTGGCCGGCCTTTTGTTCAATGCTCTTCGAGGAGACGACGCCCCGCGGATACCGGCTTCTTTTGTGCCAGAACAACACTGAGAGGAGCCCTGAATGACCGAAAATAAAAGAAGGGCCCTTCTTCATGCGGCAGAAAGATGGGCCTGAGAAAGCAGTCTAGCTCGGTGATCAGATGAATCCGGGTCAAGAGGCGGATGGCCCTGCCAAAACAAGCCGATACAGGCGGCACGGTCGGTGCACGAATGCAACCCGTGAGAAAGCAAAAAGCAGGAAATTTCCAGTCAGGAATCCTACACGTTCCGATTCATACGCAGCAATCTACGAGAATCGTACTCGATCGTTTGAGTTACGAATACACGTTGTACAGTATCAAGCACTCTTACACGGAACGAGAGCCACAGACAGAGAGAGAGAAACGTTTAATGCTATGAAGTGCATAGAGGTCAGCCTGATGTACATTCCTCTAGCCGATGAGCAAAACGAGAACAAGGCGAAAGCAGGAGCCAGTGTTTCGACAAGGGGACTTGTCTTCTTCAGAATACAAGTCTACTTGTCGAAACCTTGGCTTCTGCTTTCACCTTGTTCTCGTTTTGCTCATCGTCTTGAATTTCCATCTCCCGCATTCCCCGTGTTTTCCCTGGCTTCCTCTAGCCAGCTACTCATCTCTGAGGGAAGGGGAAGATGGAAAGAAAGAGGCAAGAAAGAGGAGCATGATGGGTGACGATGACGATAGAACCAGAGAGAGAATGAAGAGGAAAGGCATAGAGGTTAACCAGATATGAGTCTCCGGTTTGCTACCCTAGTGACGATAGAATATAAAACATGTATATGTGGTGTCCTAGTCAATCTAAGATTGGCATTTCCTTCGCCTTTCATTGACCAAAATAGTGAGGGATACGTTACGTGATAAATGGGCATCGACTGATAAAGCTAATTTCTATAGCTTTAGGTGCAATATCTGAGATACACTCGGTGCCCGAATCCTAGCTGATTAGGTGTTCCTTGCAAAGTGGTCGATGGTGCTTCAACTTGTAGACCGTAGTTACTGGACGAAGACTCACACCTCTTACGGCTCGCTTACAAAAGTAGTTGACTTAAAAGACGATAGGGATAAACGGTCAGGGCCAGGTCACCATCACAGATTACATGGTTCAGTGGTGAATGACTTAAGTGCGCTGTCAACGGGGGTCGTACGAGGGAAACTTCTGTAGCCGTTTAGACTAAGGGCCTTGTCTTCGCTATGGCAAACACAAGTCGTCTGTCCAATCTTTGGCTACTTCGACATTTCTTGTTGGACTACAGTTATCACTTCAAATCTCCATAATCCTGTGAACCGCCGCCTTGTTTGGATTCTTTGCGCTCTGTGGTGCTGCCGCCGCAATTTTTCTATAACGGCTCCTTCTAAAAAACAATTTACACAGTGTTTGTCAATCTCATAACATAATGCAGCACTGTCAAATAAAGTATTAGACAGCCGTGACAGCTACTGGATGTTGCTGCTTGTTTTTCTAAATGCGCCGTGACGGAAAAAAAGTATGCGTAGTGTTGGAGTGTCGAGGCAAATAATTTTTTAAAGGAACCAGCCAAGGATAAAGCTGACTCCTGTGGTGTTTGCAGCAGCGTATACAGATTTAATTTGTCTTGCTCCTCAGCAGGCATAAAGGCGGGGATCCTGAAGCAGCACAAATGATAGCCTCTAATATCGTACATATAGACCTAGGAGGCCATGTTCAGACACTCGCATTAGGTCGATGGGATAAAATGATAACCATTTTTATTGTGCGCCAAGCATTCACTCAGCACAGGTGGTGGCCACCGGACTCATCACATCAGTGAATGACATGCTATAGCTACATACGGCAACGAGGAGTGGTGTGTGGTTTGATATCTCTCACAATACTTTATCGTTGGTGGTCAAGGAATCAACCTCAGCTTGCCATTGAAAAAAGAATCACGCCTATGATACGCTCATACGCGCTTAAGTTTTTGAATTATCTTGCATGCTTCTCTAACCTCACGAGCATTTCTTCTATATTACGCTAAAGAGATTACGTCGCCAATTCTGCGCCAGCTCACGGGTATAACAAAACTATATCAGAATTTTGAAATTTGCGTCTATTGAGAAATCTTAAACAAGTAAAATTTATGCATTATACGTGTTTGTAAAGCATGCCAGCAGCTTCTGGAGCAGGACTTTTGTTATGCGCTCGTAATCATCGTTACGATTTCATGTTGTCTCCAAAATCTTATAACAAATTGGTCCCTTTCAGATACCCTAGAAAGTGCACGTCAGACAAGTACGATATGCGTTTTGGTCCAAAATTACCGATTTGTGAATTATATTATTTTCAATTTTTTTAGACCAGCTACTTTTTACAACTTTATGCATTTAGTGAAGGGCTTAAAAGATGTTAGTTTATACTAGCTAAACGCTATATACAAAAGTCATTCGCATCATTTTGCCAGTTGTCTTATGAGAGCATTTCTGCGTTTCTAGTGTTTTTGCATGGGCAAACTGGTGTTGGCTCCCGACGTGCTACATGCCCTTGCCGAGAGCATGTCGGTTTGAGTCGCGCAGTATTCATTTTGATGGCTGGCCTGCTCGTGTGGCTTGGTGAAGCATGGCCTTTGCGTCTCGATTGGCACAAGTTGGACATTATGCGGGATACGTCGCAGGACATAGCGTGCGCTCTGAGAATGTATTTTGTCTCAAATTGAAATAATTTGAATTGAATTGAATAGTTCATTCAAACGAAACTGAAGCCATAAAGCCTGAAAAAGGTCTAAGCCCCCGTAAGCGAGAAGTTTATCAGCAAATTACACAGATATGCACAATTTCGAAAGAGACAGCATACTTCATTACAGCGAGAAAATCACATGTACAATGTCTATAGTTACTGTATTCAAATACCTTCGAAATTTTAAAGCAGTGTACAGCACGGCTAAGTACAAACAATCTTTTCAGATTCCGATGATGTTCTAAAACTGTACCAACAATTTTCTGTAAAAATATGGGTTGTCAAATCTATAGAGCATCACAAAGGAAGAGCATGTACATAAAAAAAATCACATATCTTAACTGAGTGCTGTAGGGGAATGTAGGTGAATTCAAATATCAATGTATGAATACAAAAAAGCACTAAAATAAACATATTACAATAAATGATATCGTGTAGTTCCTGAAAAGAAATTATGTGTAAGTCATGGAAGAAACATTGTTCATTAAGTAAACTGACTTATTCAATTTCGAAGTACATGTCTTTCTCATTTAGCCATTCTCTTATTTCTTCTTTAAATGTCCCTAGAGAGGTATGTCATGATGAAGATTCACTGTATCTGTTCATTATTTCTGTGGACGGATAGGCAAATGCATGTTTCCCGTAATTGGTCCTTGTTTGTGTGTGTGCTGTGGGCTGTGTTGCAAGCAGTATCCTGAAAGATTACGTTCAATACGTTGAGCATTTTCGTTTGTCTTTCGGATTTCTAGAAGTTGCATACAGTATATCCTCTCCACACGAAGCGTGCCATATTTTTGGAATAATGGCGGTGTTCTTATTTGTGACAAACAACCATAGCAATTACCTTATAGGCGAATAACTCTTTTTTTCTAAGGTTATGAATTTTGAGTAATTCGTTCTGGCGTTGTACCCCATCCCATTACTCTGTAGCAAAGTTTTGAATGAATAAGTGCATGATACAGTTGTCATTTCAGCCTTATAGGGATCAGGTGTGCAGTTCTAAAGATAAAATTACACCGTTATCTTTTTATAAGTCACTGCAAATGAAATTTACATGTGTATTCCATGACAGTTTTTCCCTAAAATGTATTCCCAAAAATGTTTGCCTCCACGACACCGCCTCGAAGCACGTGATTGATGCGCGGAAGAGGAGAGGAGATGACAAGTTTTTCGCCCGTGGTGTTATTTACTGTTGACAGCGTCCAGCCAAATGGTCTGAACTTGGACTTGTGGTATGGCTTTATGACGAAAAAAAGAAAGGAAGGCAGCGTGGCTTTAACTACAAGTTGCAAGGAACCTTCATTTGTCACCTCGCAGTGAGTTGCTTCGATTGACAAAGTGAAACGCTATTGTTTCTGTCCTTTCTTTCTTGTTTGTTCTTCGCATATATTTTTCCCCTTTTTTTCTTTTTTGCTGCCATGGTACTGACGATTTACTACGGTGACAAGAGCTATGCGCCCAGCGATGGCTCTCACAGTCGCCCACGCGTGCCGCAGGACACATAACGGGCCCTTGGGAACAAATTGTGGCCGGCCTCGGTGTTTCCCCCTCAATAGCTGAGCGGCGACTCGTTTGCCTGGCGTGAGGCGAGACTAGAGTGAGGGAGAGAGAGAGCGGAAGCGCCGGGAAGCCTGCGGGAGAGCGGCCTTCCCTGCGTGCCCAGAAGCTCTCATCCATGGCTTCCTGGGTCGCTTCGTTAGGGCATCTCCACACACCTGTCTCACCCAATCGGTTCAGTGCTGTGGACGGTACATGCTGTTCTCGGTGTATTTTTTCTTTGCTATTGTTTTTGGTAGGGGAGTGGGGAGCTTCCAAGCCTATTATGGTAAAGAGGAGCGATAAAATAAAGAGTGTGAAAGAGAGAGAGAGAGAGACGCTGTGTTTTGCCACTTTCCAGTAGAATCTCTTTACTGCTAACCCTGTAGTAAAATAAACCCTGGAAACACTCAAATAAAATAGGTCAACAAATAATACACCGCCTATGGCACGTCGCGCGCCTGCTGCTGCTCGTTATGTCGTTGTGATGCTTGCTCCGCCATTCTTGCATTGCAGTAGAAGGTGTGCCAGGGTGTCTGACATGTTGCAATGCGGACTGGTGTAGCTGTATAGCGTCGGTTACAAACGATGCGATAAAATGTCGTGGGTGAAGGTATTGCTTTGGAGTCGCCTGTAGTCTGTGCCTTCGTTTCTTGTTAGTTTTGAAGGCACTGACTACAAAAAAGAAGGATGAAACGTCGAACGGCATTCAGTTTCTTCCAATGTTCCACATTTTTTTTTTCGTTCACTCATTCGGACTCGTTCAACTTGTCCAACTCGTTCATGCCGCCACCCCTATGCACTTGGACAAGCAGTCCCCCTCCCCACACATGTTACCTGGGCTTGTACACGGTCTCGGGGATCGGCCCACTTTGCATGACGAGAAACCACGGAGTAAGACACTTAGGAGGTGAAACTACCGTCAGCGCGAGTGAGCGAGGGCGGGCGACCAGATAAAGTCACAATTGTTGTACGCGCCGACGGGGCCGTATACAGTGGCGGCGCCATGCGGCGCGTCGTAAAAGCCGCAGCGAAAAAAAAAATGCAGCGCCCGGGCAGGCGGCTCCGGCCACTCCGGCGCGCTCTCAACGGGGGTAATTTCTTTCCAGCCCGCCAGGGGCCGCCAGCACGATAATGGCTCCGCGGGCTTGTCACCTTTTCTGGTCGCCGCACACATTGCAGTTTCCACTCCTAAATGTTTCTTGCTCCGTGCGAGAAATCGACCAACAGACAGGCCAAATAGCAAGCGGGCAGGAATAGAGAGCTTTCGGATTGGTTAACGAATTGTGCGCTTTAGGTCGGAGATTTTGTTGTAGTGGAGGATAGTTATGCGGAATTTATGAGGCACGAAAATACGAGGGCACAGAAAGACTTGTATGCACAAGCACGACTTGCAAAAGTCTTTATTCCGTGTCGAAGAACCGTACATATTTAGCTACCGTCTGTTCTGCCATTGCGTGATTCCGTAGGGAACATATCCGGTCACCGGCGCGTCACCGGCGCGCCCACACAGATTATATGGTAATTATATAATAATTATATTATATGCATATATATTATATGATTACACGCTATTGTTACTAATTATATGCTAATTATATATGCTAATTCGTCAGAACGGCGACGGTTGTGTTCGTTTTCTTGTACAAGAAAGACACTCCCGCCACATCTTTCACCTTCGACCCACGTCACGGCCAATCAACAGGTCTTAGAGTAACGCCACTACCAACCGACGCTCGCGAAAAGCAGCTACAGCAGTAAACAGGTTGGCTTTTAAACCACCGACGTAGAAATGTGCGGCACCAGAGAGCAGCGTCAACATCGTAATTTAACACCGGGACGACAAAAAGGGAACAAGTGCACCACTGACTAACAAGTAAAATTTATAGACGGGAAGCACGAACTTCTACCATCTGTAATAACCAAAAAATAATGATAATGGAAGTTTTGTGTGAAGGCGAAGAATTGGAACGCATAACACAAGGATTCGCGTTTGGATGAAGGCGTCTCAGAAAGCTGGCATAAATACGGAAGGCCACCAGGGGCGTTTCAGGCGTCGCTGCTGCTGCATTTGCTTGCTGCGGTAAAGCTAGGGAAACGATGGAGCGTATTTTATTAGAATGCGAAGACATCTGCCCAGCGGTCGATTTAGACACCACTGGCCTCCTTGAGGCCCTTGGGTTCAGCGAGAGCAGGGGAAAAGTAAACATGTCTGCAATAGAGATTAGTAAGAAGCGATTGGAAAATTGGGGAAAGAAAAGTAGGGAAACGAGAAAGAACGGAGACGTACAAAAGCAAAGTTCGCAGTAGGGGGTCAGGAAATGTGCTTGTGGGTATTCATAGGTGTGTTTTTTTTTCTCTTCTTTTTCTTTTTTAACTTGGGTAGGACATTAGGCAGTATAATAGAAAGAGCTTGGTGGCGTAACCCACCACCCCGTTCCAAAGGGGCCGCTCATAACATCCATCCATCCATACATCCTCGACGGTGCTTGAGAAGCGACAAAAAAAAAAAAACACCGTCGACGCACTTGTGAGCGCCCAAAGAAAGGATTCGGTAGATTTCGCTTGGCGTTTCCTGTCCGCTCCGCCCAGACCGGCGTATGGGCCATGCGACGGCTTGCACGACTGAACCACACGCGTTCGCGCATCAACCACATGTGTGTGCACCACATGTGTGCCCACGGCAACCACATGTGTGCGCAATGCATGTGTGCGCGCAGCGCCCATTTCGGCAGCGGAAGCCAGAACTCTGTCCCGTAGCTCCAACAAAGCAGATCAAGCCGACCATGATGGCGTGTACACTTGGCTTCGTCTTTTTTTTTCTTTTTTTGCAGCCTTCCACACTGAGCATACATAGGGACCACGTAACTCGGCGTTGCGAATGTGCCAATATAGCATGTAAACATGAAACTCGAATGCGGCAGCGTATCTAAAATGTCTTCACCGAGTGCTGCGCTTGCGGCATATATATATATATATATATATATATATATATATATATATATATATATATATATATATATATATATATATATATATATATATATATATATATATATATATATATATATATATATATATATATATATATATATATATATATCGTTCCTTTTTCGCTTGAGCCAATTGACTTCATGCTCACGTGCGAGTTCCAAGATCCAGCGTTTAGCCAGGCACGTATTTGACCCTTTTCTTGCCGATTTTGACCCTGTTTCTATCTCAAATGTTGGCTACGTAGTATCATCGCTGGGAAGGACACGTTTTCTCAAGGAAAAAAAATAACTTGTTTCATCTGATGTCTTTTACTTGTTCCTTTACGGCAGCCAAGCAGCCGTAAAGGCCTTAATGTGGAGATGCCGTAGTCTAAGTGTCGAAATCTCGAGAAAAAAAAAAAAGAGCAGGCGACCCTAATTTTTGACTTAGGCGTCTTCGTGTGGCACTCGCACCTCGGCGTTGGTTTTCTTTAGGTTAACTTTAGGCGTAGGCAGCGCACCAACCGAACTCGGAGGCAACTGTTTCCCGTTAATTAGCGGTTAAATGTCATGTCACCTTCTTTTGTGTACGTCGTTAGTGACGTCATTACTTCTGCTTTCCACTTCTGGTGTTCCAGAAATTTCACCAATTTCCTGCTCACGCGGCGTGTCTCTAAAGTCTAGAATTATGTGCTTCGGTGTGCGGTAATCAGTGATTCCTAATTTATTATAATTATTCCAGACACTTCTGTAACTCAACTTGTAACTAAACTTATGCTCGGATATCATACTTTTGATGAAACCCATGAATATTGTACAGTGCTATATTTTTTTCCTTTTTTGAAATCTATTTTGAATTTCGTCCCCGGTCGTCTCAGGTGAACCGGAAATGTTGTGCAAGAAAGAAGAGTGTCACTCGATGCTCGTGCTGCTAAGGAAAAAAAGGAAGAGCAGCAGGGTTATTACTATTATTATTATTATTATTATTATTATTATTATTATTATTATTATTATTATTATTATTATTATTATTATTATTATTATTTGGTACTTGAGATCAACAAGAGGCCAAGCAGTCGTTGTGGCACTGCACACAATAAGAATTGCGACGCGGTGCAAGCAGTGGCGTGGCCTGAGCAAGGACGCGGGGGGGGCCACCCGCGCAAGGAGATTGCGTTTCATCTCGCGAGAGTTGACCTCCTTGCAGGACCACCGCCGAACCACCGGCGACTGCTCCGGGGATGCGGTGTGCAAACGGAAGGGAGACCTGCATGGGCGACCGGCCTGTCTTGGAGCTGCGTCGGTTTGTTCGGCCGCCGGTTCACTGGGCCGCTTCGATGCGTCTGTCTCATTCGACGCGACGCACGTCTTTTTTCGTTTTCTAGTCTTTCTTTACTTTTTTTTTTGGGGGGGGGGGGGGGGGAGGGGTGTACTGTCTCTAACGTGGATGGCTACGTTTCTTGCTGTTACGCGAGAGCGGTGATGTTCTGTACAGGACGCGAGATGGATTAATGGAACGTCGAGCGTAAGAAACAACTGTGTGGTCTTGGCGTGTGAAATGCGCGAGTCGCAGTTGTGTGTACTTTAAAACCGCGGGTGATTCCTTCCGTAAGCCTGTGTGCGAGGGGCAAGGGCAGGTGTTTTCAGAAGAAAAGGTGATTGTGAACTGGAACACTGTGATAAGACTAAAGTTAATATTGCATCGTTCGCGTAATTCGCTATGCAATGAGCGTGGACGGGCTGCCGTTGTGTATATCACATCCAGCGCAGTATGCTAAAACGTCTTATTGTTTATTTATTTATTCAAGGGCTCTAAACACCCGAAAGGCAATCCATAGGGAGGACATAACCATGAATAAATCGAGGTAGCGCAAATTCTTAACATAGACAACTATGTATAAAAACAAACCAAATTAATACAGCGAAAATTGAGTCGCAACACGTGTAATAGGACATATGATCAATGAATCTGCAGCTATTATTTATATGAGCAAGTATTATTTCGGAGCACTTCAGACATGATTTACAGACAGAGAGAGAGAGAAAAAACATTTATTCGGACCATCGAGGTGGTTGCTCTTGATAAATTCGTCGTAACCAGAAATACATGTGACGCCTGAGCAGAAGCTCAACTAATAAAAAAAAAGCACTACAGTAAAGATGCACGTATTCAAATAGATCTGCAATATGTCAGAAAAAGATAAGAATTTGCAAGTATTATTTGTAAATCCAATTTTATAGTTACTGAAAAAGCATTTCAGACCGTTGAAAAATGCGTTAGGGACAGTAAAATACGTGCAATGTCAGCCTCAGAAGCTGATTCCACGGAAGGATGGCAAGAAGTAGAGGTGAGTGGAAAAGAGTTGCCGTGGTTGAACGCCGCTGAACCAGGTTTGTCAAGCAATAGCACGGTTGTGCTTGCTTTGGGAAAGGACACAGACGCTGCTCGGCCTGGCAGCAGCAGCGAGCGAATTGACCTTCATGCTGCGTCGCGCTTCAACGCGAACTGAACTTACAAAACAGAGCGCGTACGAGGCTAGGAGCACTAGGCGCACTTTGAACACATCGCAAATCGCTTTCAAGTCTTAAGCGCCCGCGCGGCGTACGCAGCAGCCGCCGGTATAGTCGCAGGGTAAGTCCCAGTTTGACCTCGGCCGAGCTTGAAGGTCAGATTTACGGAACCAGGCATTTTCTGGGTTTGGACCTGGAGTAGTAGTGGAGTCTAAAAACCATATTACGCGCGAAGATATGCTCCACAATATAAGCTGATGATCAAGTCGCGACGACGCACGAAACACTGGTCGGATATGCAGCGTACCACGTGATGGCTGATTCTGTTAGCGCTTGTGAAAGAAATGACAGAAGTGCGAGCAGGCTGCGTTTTTCCAGAAGAGCTAGATGAATTCTTGATTTTTATTTCGCACCACACTCAAAGCCTCTCTCTGTCGATGGCAACCGAATGTTATTGCGTTGTGCTGAGTGACACGCGCACGAACGAACGCACGCACGCACGCACACGCACACACACACACACACACACACACACGCACGCACACACACACACACACACACACACACGCACACGCACGCGCACGCACGCACGCACACACACGAACAACAACGCGGTAGATAAACGTGATAGTCTCATTCCAAATAAAAATAAAAAGAGAACGTCCTCTCCACTAATGGTAACTGAGTTCTATCGACTCGAAAATGCTACTCCTGCCACCGTTGTTACTCTACGACTGCTTTGCCCTATTTGTCCTCGGAGGACCTCGATGGCAGCGGCCGCACGAATCAGCGCGACGGAAACCATTACGCAAACCAAACGAGCCTAAACATCGTATACCGACTGTGTACCGTTTACCGACCATTAGGACTGTTCTTTCGGGCATGTACTATCGACCTCAAATTGTGTGTCCCCTTCGTTTCCGGTTATGGATATAAGCTGGGAAATTCTAAATGAAGCAAAGCAACAACCAAAAATGTTTCTTTATTAACGATGCTGACTAATGACAAACGTGTACGGCTTGCTGGCACGCAAACCAAGTTGGCCCTAAAGAGAGATTTAGAACGAGATAGGAAAAGAGACAGATGATTTAGGCGAGGAGAGTGATGGTAACCACTGCTATTTCTGTTACCTTATTTGATATCGATCAATATGGGTGCCACTGAGACTATCACATGGTACTCGAGTTTAGACATATAGACATCCATAACATACGACAGTGACATAAATAATACATGATATATATATTGATTGTGTAATGGACAAGAGAAGGACAATTAAAGAGCAAGCAGGATCGCCAACGCATTGCGCGAGACCTGAACCAGTGGTCTTCGCAGCGGACTTTTCTGGACCCACGGCCCACGTAAAATAAACCTCTCTTCAACTGGATTTTTCAGAACGCCAAAAACACATATAGAACGATGCGAAGCACAACTCACACACACACACACACACACACACACACACACACACACACACACACACACACACACACACACACACACACACACATACATACATATATATACATATATATATATATATATATATATATATATATATATATATATATATATATATATATATATATATATATATATATATATATATATATATGTGTGTGTGTGTGTATTAGTGCAACTGACGGTGGTCTGCTACGGACAACGCGCAATGCAGGACGTGTATCGAGTCCACGCCTGATACAATGTGCAGAACGCGGTTGAAATCATGGGTCGTAATGCTAACGCAGTTCTCTCGAATTTGCCGCTCAATAGCCACTAACGTGTTTGTCTTTAAGACAGCCTCCTAGCTTATGCACTTCAAAAGAGACAGGACTTAAGCGACGATATCATTTCACAAAAGATGAATGTAAACATTGCGTGGAACTACGGTAAGAGGCGGCGATTATGTAGTTTACTTTTTCAGTACCCTAATTGCATGGTACGTGTTTTTTTTATTGGATATATATTGTATCGCAAGTTATAACTATTTTGTCTGTGAAGGTAGTAAGTAGGCGAAAACAATTGCAGTTAATGTTTCACTTGGCCATTGACAAAAATGGCTTTTTTTTTTTCGACGGCGTTTGTGATCTGGCGTTTACACAAAAAGAAAGTGGCCCGTATCGCTCAAGCAAGAAATTTCGTGTAACAAACGCATGCCGAAATCGTCGTGAGTCGCGAAAAAAGAATGAAAGAAATACTTCACCGACGACTGACCGTGCGACAGGTAACAAGTTCTCTCTTTAATCTTGTTACCCTCGATATGACGCTGCTCGTCTCGTGCGCCCGAGTACAAACGACAATGGACGGCACGGGGCTTCAACCAGGGAGCTGGCGCCGCAGCAAGCCACTCTAACGATGTTTCTAAGCTCGACGGCGAGTTTGTTTTCAAGCTCCGAGGCTCGTTCGACCATCGATTCGGACTGCCACTTTCAAACGGCAAGCTTCGTCCCGTGTCCCACGCTTGTTCCGTTGGTCGCTCGTAGAGCGCATACCGCGTTTTCACTGGTATGACCGGCGTCTATTGGTATTTGGCTGTCTCTGCGCGTGATATCTACGCTCCTAAGCGAAAGCTTGGAGACCACGATCTGAGTGAGAGAGAAAAAAATTGATGTTTCTAATGACACAGCTCTGCAACGTCGAATCGCTTCAGTACGTCTCCGCACGTTGCATTGGTTTATTACTTGCACGTGGACCCTACCACGCGATTTCATTCGGCATGTCTAGGAGCTGCGCAAAAAGAAAAAAAAACGTTTCTTTTTATGCGAAGCGGTTGTAGACCGCACGGGTAAGTGCCTCGCGAGCGCTACAGTGACCACAGGACACACGGAGGCGGCCGAAGAAGCCGCAATAGCCCTAGCACTGGCCACGGTGCCTAGCGCTGCGATCGTGATCAGCGACTCGCAGGCGGCAATCCGCGGCTTCGCGCGCGGTCGCGTGTCGCGGGAAGCGGTCCGCATACTCCAAATTTGTGACGACGGCGGCTCGTCATCGCCCTCGCAACCCCAAAATTCTACAGTCTTCCTCCTCTGGACCCCGACACACACCGATGTCCCGCTCGCGGGCAACGAGGCGGCCCACGCCACTGCTCGAGGACTCACACGCCGAGCCGCCGCTGATTATGTGGCCGCCTCCGCCCCCGAGAGCGGGGCATCGGATATGCCGGATCGGGACACTACAACAGAAACACAGCAACAAGAATCACAATGGGCGTGGGGTGATCGCCTGACCACGTTCGGAGATCTCACCCAACACTACAGACTCCAAAGACGCACATTCCCGCCACCACACGACAAGTTAAACAGGAATGAGGCCGTAACTTTACGCTTGCTCCAGACGCACAGCTACCCTAGCCCCGCGGTCCTACATCACTTCTACCCAGGTTTATATCCCACAGATGCCTGTAAAGCTTGCGGACAGCGAGCAACGCTGCGACATATGCTATGGGAATGTGCCGGCAACCACGGTAATGGGACCACATCCGTTCGCGACGCGACCGTAATCGCGGCCGTTACCACAGTACGGGAAGCCTCGAGCTCGCTTCTCCCCGACGCCGCCCCGGCTGCGGGTCCCGCCGGAGACCTTCTCCATCGGCGCCGCCGCCGCTGGGAGGCGGCTCTCAAAAGTTCAGAGTTGGCAGACCAACTCTGGGCCGTCCGGCAAGCCAAAGATGCCGCCCGAGTCCAAGGACTTGGAGCCGCCACCTGAGGCCACCACAACGAAATTGCCGGCCATTCATTAATAAAGTTTCTTCTCTCTCTCTCTCTCTTATGCGAAGCATACTAGCCGCACAACCACGCTCTTCCTTGCTGCGCCGCGCGCGGCCGCGTAGCTACCGTATGACGTCATAACCGCTGCAAAAGCGGAGGCTCAACTCGTGCGCTCGCTTGCGGCCGCGTAGCTACATAGCCGGGTTTCAGCTCGTGCGCTCACCTGCGGTCGCAGAGGCGGTGCTGTGGCCTAACTCCCGTTCCTCCCGCTAGGGCACTGGCGTCATAACAGCTGTATAAAAGAGCGGCGCGCTCTCGTCGAGGCCAGTTGTATAGCGCGATGGCGGGAAAGGAAAGGGCCGCCCGTCAGACCGCAAAGCGCAAGTTACAAAGAGCCACGGAAACGGCCGAAGAACGAGAAAATAAAGGAATAAGCAGAGTAACGCATGAGTTGTTTCTGCGTCTAGCCGAACCAAATATAGCCAAGCAACAGCAGTTCACCAGGCTAAACAGTGGTTCAACAACTAAAATAAAGGCTAGTATGCTTCGCATCCTGGGCTTAACCTTAGCTAAGCCACAGCCATTTTTCATGTCACTTTTGCTCTTAAACATTTATAAGTGAACATGTTGTATAGATATACTTTTTCGCAGAGAAGTGTGTACACGCCAGGATTGTCTAATGTGCATAATTTGTACTTCATGAAAAGAGACCTCGAGTCCACTGATCGTTCTGCGACGCGCTCACTGCTGCTTGGTGACTGGTTGTCGCTCTCTGACCCTGACAAGCTGTATTCTTGCCGCTTTGTTGTAATGATGGCCTTTCTGCAAGGTACAAAAAAATATTGAATTTCGGATGGGTCGTAAAAGAAAACTACAACGTTGAAAAGCGAGCGGTAAAAGAAGAAAGAAAGCCATGTCATGCAGAGGAGCTTCCGGTTTGCTATCCTACATTAGGGAGTAAGGAAAATGGGGAGTAGTAAAAAGGAAAATAGGGAGAGAGGCAGCACGGCATGCGTGCAGGAGGATGCACAGGGGAGCTATAGGCGGACACAGGCGCCGGTGTACTTCGAAACGGAAAGGTTCAACCACGTGTCGACGCCAGTGAAGACAATGTCTGTGGCTGAAATTTTTGACGAAATATCGATTATATCTTTCTATTCTCTCTAGCTTTCTCTCTTTGTCTTGTTCATTATTCCCTAATTTTGCGTCCCATTTGTATCGTATTTCACACGCAATAGCTTCGCGTTTCTCCGGTTTAGAGTCGGCACATGGTTGACTTTTTCTTTTTTTTTTCTCTCTCTCTAAGTAGTTACAAGATGGCCGGATCCCAGGTACGCCAAATCTATGCGAAATCAGCAAAGAAAATCTTGTCTTCAAGATCGCGCAAACACGACGTGCGCAGTGAAGGCGTGCGGCTTGCAGAAACATCCGGGATATTCTGGATGTGCGTGTAAGTTACGCGCACGGCGGCAGATGGCGCCAAAAATATTGCACACTCCATGAGTGTATAGAGCTAATTATACTCCTTTTTTGTTATACCCTTTGTTGCTGACTATTGCTGCTCGTTCTCGGCAAGCAAAGCTATCATTTGATACCATCTTCATGTTCTTAAGACGTCTGCAAGTCACCGAACCAACCGTTATTTTCTTTTTGTGTGTGCGTGTGTACATATGGAAGTGGTCATAAGATAGCGCGATCCGAGATCAGCTAAATCTGTTTGCAGTCGGCAAACAAGACAAACAAGACATTGCCTTCAAAAACTGCTGTAGCAGCAGCGATGGTTGCAGCAGGTGGCCTTTGGCATGCTGGACCAGCTATTGTTCCGCCTGAGCATTTTCTCGTTGTTCACGAATGGCTTCATGCGACGCATATGGTTCATGGTCAAAGACTTTCCCTCTCAGAATATGTTCTGCATCGACTCTAGCCGCTAATTGGTACGGTCTGTAGAGAGAGGTGCTGGACCTCGTACTGAGGGAAGGTGGACTGAAAGTGTTTCGTCGGTTGTTCAGATCCCCAAATTTCGCCCGATAGAAGAGGGAACATGCCCAACTCGCATTCTCACCTGTCTGCGGCCGTGACCCGAGTGTTGCGGAATTCAGAAGCGGAGGACCGCAGTTCCTAATTGATAGTTATTTACGTTTCTCTCCATACACGTAAAACGTCATCCGTCGAACGGCTGCGGTAGTAAAATAACATTTGAAAAACACGTAATTTATTTGAAGCGAAGCTATAGTGAAGCAGCAAATAATTGCTTTATTACTAACAGCGGTGCGTACAATTGTCACTGCGCACGACTATGTAAAGTGTCTCAGCAGTATCGAGTCCACGATAGTCAACCGAAGATATTGGATAATCTTCCCACTCATTTTATTTTTTATGCGAAGCATATTACGAGAGCTCAACCCAGCTCCTCAGGCGCGGTGGTGTCGCCTTGAAACCAAGTGACACCGTGACGTCACGACAGAGGAGAAGTGGCTTTGGCTCAACTCTTGCAAGACGGGCTGGGTGGGAATCGAACCAGGGTCTCCGGAGTGTGGGACGGAGACGCTACCACTGAGCCACGAGTACGATGCTTCAAGCGGTACAAAAGCGCCTCTAGTGAATGCGGTGTTGCCTTAGAAACGAGCTGTTTCTAAGGCGTGCGTCTCTTGCTCAGGCGCACATTTCGTTGCCGCGCCGAACGCTGCTTTGCTCGACGCTCACTGCGTCCAATGCGGGGCGCGTAGTCGCTGCCCTGTAGCCCATTGTCTTACACCGCTTGGCGGGTCGACGGGAACGCTGTCGCGTTCCACTCTTGAAGGCGAAGCAGTAATGCATGAGTTGTTTCTTCGTCTAGCCGAACCAAATATAGCCAAGCAACAGCAGTTCACCAGGCTAAACAGCGGTTCAACAACTAAAATAAAGGCTAGTATGCTTCGCATCCTGGGCTTAACCTTACCTAAGCCACAGCCATTTTTTTTCTTGCTCCTTCTTTAATTGATCTGCCTCTCTCAGAGCTCAGCTTGTGAGAAGATTGTCATGAAAACGATGTGATATTGAATAACAACGTTAGACTCCCTAGCGCGATTGCAAACAGATCAGTGCGATGGCCCTGAATTCATTCTTATTTTTATAGCTCAACCGAAGCACTCTTGCATGCACGAGACAACAAAAGCCTTCTTACGCTTGATGAATTCAACTGTAATGAATAACACCGTCTTTGACTGACAGCGAACATTCTTCCTGGAGTCTGTTAACACTGGAGGCCTCGTTTTTCTGTTATCTATCCTTTTTTTTATATTTCCCCCTCACCAAGCTTAAGGTAGCCAATCAGGCGTAGTTTAGTTAGTCTTTATGCCTTTCTTTATTCGTCTCCCTCGCTGCCTCCATTCTTCCCTCCTCGCCTTTCTTTTCCTTGCGCGTACGAATAAACCTGGCCAATGGCGTTAGTCACGCTAAAGCCCTTGCTTTCGCCTTAAAACTTCCCTGACGGCGCCTTGATATTGGTATCGTACCCAATGAAGTAACAGAGAAAGCGGCTGCCTAGGCGCAAACCTCAGGCAGACTGACACCTATTGCCGTCTCGCTATCGAATGCCAAGTGTCTCCTTTGTGGCCTGCAATATAAGTCACGCCAGGCGACATGGTTGGTTGTAAGGATGAGTTTCTGTCTGTTGGTGTTCCATATTAGTCGACCAGGCAAGAAATATTGCTTTGGCTGAACGCGGTTAAACCAAGTCTGTCGAGTAAGAGCACGGTTTCGCTTGCTTTGGGAAAGGACACAGACGCTGCTCGGTGCGGCAGCGGCAGCGAGCGCATTGACCTTCATGCTGCGTCTCCCTTCAACCCGAACTAAGCGTCGAAAGCACAGCGCATACGAAGCTACCAGCACTCGGCGCACTTTGTACGCATCGCAGATTGCTTTCAAGACATGGGCGCCCACGCAGCGTACGCAGCAGCCACCGGTATAGTGGCAGGCTCAGTCGCAGTTTAACCTTGGCTGAGGTTGAAGGTCAGATTTGCGGAAGCAGGCGTTGTCTGGGTTTCCGCCTGAAGTAGTGGAGCTATCCCTCTTAAAAGGAAAGTAAACGCGAGGACTCTGTACGATTGACCCAGAAAAAGCGTTTCAGCAAAGTGTTGTTCGAGCGCTTTGTGTGCGCTCAAAGAACAAAGTATTTGTATCGGCTACGCATTTTATGCGCGTGTTGTACAGCCCTTGTGTTGTTTTTTTCGTACGATAGCTGGCTAAAATGGCTTGATTATAGTGCATAGTCTTGTTTTTATTATTGTATGGCCGTTGGCCTCATGGTAGAGTTCCCTGTAAACCTCAAGACTACTGCGCAGTAAACGCACTTCTATACAGAGCTTACGCCTTGGGGTAGCCTGAACGCCCTATACTTCTAGCATCGTGTAGATAAAGCGACATCCCCTGTGCGCACGAGCTAAGTCGCTACGGAAGCTTGTGTTGAGTACAGTCTAATCCAGTGCCCACCGAATAACGAGCCCCAAGAAATCTTTCGCAGTTCTCGGAACACTTCTGCTTCGCGATAGAAGCGAAATGCATTATGAGTACATTTTCAATTTTCTTTGTGTTCGCATGACCTGTTAGTGTTTGTCGTGTTCTTGTACTTTTATCTCTCCCTTTATTCTATTTCCTCCGCGATCTATGGACTTTTTTGTTAGTGTTTTGTTGTCTTGGTTGTAGGCTTTTGACAGCGTTTTGCAGGACTACTACGTATTTCCGTTTTGTTGTTATTCTGAGCTAAGATTTAGGGATAGCCAATTCTTTCACTAGCAGATCTTTATATATTTCACGGCTAATAAAGTTGAAGCTTCTATAACGGCTACCGCAATTGATATTTCGCTCAATGTGTTTGGCAAAAAAATTAAAAATCTTCACCACCGCAATAAAGTCGTAACAGCGGCTTACTATTCCCCGTCAACGTCTTTCGCGATCAAGAAAGAAGGGGCAGACATGAAGAAGGCCTCGTTATACGATGACTGAGCACAAGCGAAGGCGGAAAAGAAGAACAAGACACGAGGGACGACAGCCACTGCGAAGACGAAGGCGGATAGAGGCTATAGGAATGGCGTGACATGCTGCGTATACGTCGCCTCATATGACAACAGCGCGTTCGCGCGGAATCGGCGAGCGCGGTCGCATGCAGGCGGCACGACAGGAAAAGAAAAGCAAATCTTATAACACGGTGAAGACCCGAGCAGCGGAGTTCTCCCATTCTCCGTCGAAGGCACGCCGCGATGGTTTGTGTCACGCCAACTTGCGCGAAGCCCCCTGTCAAACGCCCCTTTATGTTCCTCTGTCATTTCCCTCCTTATATTGGTTCGATTTTTTCTTGTTTCCTAATGACGTTGAGACGAAGGCGCAAGGAAGGAATTGGGAGAAGACGAAATGCGCAGAAACTCGGTGGAAAGTCGGGATAGGGGGCAGAGCAGGAGGGGGGGGGGGGGGAGGTATCTCTACGGCGGCGTTGTTGGCACGTCATATTACCGTCTCTTTGAAGAGTGCCCGCCCCGAATACCTCCTTCTCTCAGCGCCATCTCGAGGAGTGTGGACTAAAACCCTCATTTCTTCCGCTTGCTTGCCTCTTGGTATGGTAGACAGCTTATTTTTTTTTAATTTGGTGGCAGTGGATGTTCACGCGGAGCTTCTCCTGTGATCTCATAACAATGAGGGAATACTATGGGTTTACAAGTGCGCAGAATCATGCAGACAGATAGACAGACAGACAGACGGACGGACGGACGGACGGATGGACGGACGGACGGACGTCAAGCGTGGAGCGAGCTTCTAGAGATTACATTCTCATAAGTTTTTACAGCGAAGCTGTTAGCCACTAGTTCGTTAGTCAAGGTTTTTCTTGTCTATGCTCACCCACCTAACTGTAGCGCCCACGGCAGCTGGAAAAGTGCTTTGTGTTTGAATTTCCGCGTAACACAATAATTTTTTCTCGTATATTCGAATTGCAATTAGGTGCTATCATGTCTGTAGGTTGCGTGTAATACTTTGCGATGATTACGGCGCATCTTACTTTGAGAAATTCAATTAATTCATTAATGCACTTGCGCAATGCGGAGGGCGAACTATTTTGCAGTAAATGGCTACACATACCTAATGTCACGTGCTTATTACATGCCTCTTTATATACGTCACTGTTTCAATAAATCCTTGAATTGATGATTAGTTCTTAGTGCTTGTCATGCTGTCATTCCTGTTTTTTCTTGTGAGCTGACATACCCATATCTAGCTTTTAATGGCCGTTCTCAATGCACTAGACTGTCTCTTTGGCGCACATTCTTTACTTCTTAATGATAGTGTCGCAGCACTACAGGACAATAATATTAACAATATTAACATGTTTGAAGTATATTATCCCTAAGAACACTTTCATGATGATCTGCATGATTTAATGGCGAAATACCAGGTCGGACCACAGAGCGCTAAGCAAGGGGTTACGCGTTTTGAAGAGAGCAGTGAATTGAGCAAATTACATATGTATAAAAATATGCATAAAATGTGTATGTATTAAAATAATGATGATCACAAATGGAGTCTACTACCACCGTAAATTATAAGTTGTAAAGGGATCATATACTAAAACATGTCGGCACCAGTAGAACTACTGCCTGACCAGTACCTATAAGACCGCATCAGCAAGTTCACTTCATTCCACTGCTATCCCCTTCGCGTGCCAACACAGGAGCCGCTGTGTACCCGTCGCGCATCTTACTAAACCAAATGGTCGCGTCTTCCCGGGTCAGCGTCTATACCACTGCAATTGCTTGTTCGTTTATCTGTTTTTCTTTTCTTGCCCTCGCCATCTACTGATCTCGTTCCATCTCCTCGCCAAGTGTTTCGTCAATCCGCGCATGCGCGAACACGCACCCCGTCGTCCTCGACCCTTGTTTGATCTTCCTCTACATTTCGCTCTCCGTCCAACACACATTGCCTCGCTCGCACGGCATTCCATTCTCACGAGAACGGCCGGAGGCATTTTGCGGAGCTTGCTGACAGCACAGTTTTTACGCTGTCTCGCCACCGGTGCTAAAAGCGGGTTATGCGCTTTCAAAAGTGCCACGCGCACTCTTCAGATTTTGCTTCGTGTTTGTGACGTATGCAGTTGAAGGGGATATCGCGTGAGAACGCCGGCGGTTTGTGTGTGTTCATTGATTCTGCAGGCAGAAGTTGATTTTCCTTTTTTCTTTCATCTTTTTTTTTCGTTGTGAAAAAAAACCCTGTGGATTGCGGACTTTCAGTTCCTCCCTCCTCCTTTTGATTCTTCTGAATTGAATCGGACAGTGCGTGCACTCTTGCATTGCGTCGTGTCAAGCCAGGCGAATGCCGAGCTTAGCGAATCCATTGAAATCCGAGCCAAGTGTCTCTCTTGGCCTAATGACGGAGGGAACTATTCTGCCGTCACCGAGGTGTCAAAATGCGGTTATGGTCGACCCGCTGGATTTTGCCCGTCATGCATTAAGCGAAAAGTGCGCCAAGGAAGCGAACGTGCATCGCCACAGCTGGTGGGCGTAGTCAATGAGTTGGTGCACGATGAGGTGGTGGTGTTTTCTCTAAAGAAAGAAGAAAAAACAAGTGTTGAGGGGTTGCTCAACCACGCTGATTGTCTGGAAACTCCTGCAGGGATGTGCGCGTCTTCTCCAGAATGTAGCGTCTGCAGATTCTACGGACGAATTCTGCGCGCTGTGTTTAAAGCGAAGGGAAAGACGTTCGTATGATTCCTCGCCAACAGCAATCCACAACTTGAGGCTTTGGCAAGTTTCCCTGCCATTTGGGCCATTCGAAGCCATTGTGTGTTTTGTCTACAACTATCCTCGGTGTAGCTGCGGCTAAAAGTGCACTTGGTGAACGTAGCTCTGTTTTTTTTTCTGTTTTTTTTTGATGCACCATACCTTACATTGAGGTCTGTGACAGAACGCGGATCTGTGACAGAACGCTTTATTTTTATTTCTCGTTTTCCTGCAGTCTATTTTGGAGCATTGATTTCCGCTTTCCTCGTCCACAGCGCCACACGAAGAGTGGACTGAAGAATCGATTGCGCCTTGCGTCAAAATCACACGGGGCATCACGGTAACTATGATTATTATTAGTATAATTGTGGCTTTTCTGATTATTTAATTTGAAAACGTATATGCACTTGACAGGAAAGGGATGAGCAGGTTGGCAACTGTCATTGGAAGGGGCACAACGCTTTCCTAATCTTCAGAAAGACGGAGACAGAAGCACAGAAATGGAAGATAGGAAGAAGGGGGAGAGGGGGAGGCGAGGAGGAGGAAGAGTAAGATGACGAATGTCAATGCATGAAGCAGAACAGCAACACTCGCCGTGGCGACACGCATTGAACGACGCGAGTGTTACGAATACTGCATCGCGTTTCACGTCCTCTACCGGCACTCACCGTTTTTGGCCACGCCTAATGCACAGTTTGTTCTCCGAGCGAAAACACTTAGAAAGACGGACTTCAAGATCGCGTCTGTTTGAGCGTGTGTCGGTCTTCTTTGGCTAGAAACCTTCGTTCGTGGTCACCGAGTCGATGTGGCTTGGACACGGTGCTTGTCGGCTGGGAACATGTGGCCTGTCTTGGTTTTGCTCGGCGTCGCTTCGAACGGAGGTGAGCCGGCGGGTTTGATTCGTTGTTTCAGTGGAAGTGAAGCGCGGCGCTTCTGTTTTTCCAAATCAATACGTTTCGCTCGGACGCAACAATGTGAAGCCCTCGTTTCTCTCTCTCTTTTATGAAGGCTTGTGTTTTGCATCGGCGTTATGGGGTTTTATTATTATGTTTGGGCTTGTGCTGTAGTATTTTTATAACAGTTTTACATTGCGTTATTTGTCCCTGACTCCTTTTACTGTTGTAAAACTTGCCGTATTTCTTGCCATAGTGGTTTAAACACCTGAGAGCCCTTCCCTTAAACAATGCCTTACCGCTCAGTGTACGCAGAAAAGGGGAAAATAAATAAATACATACATAACTACTGCGATGTTGGCATCTTTAGAACCAGACATGTCTCCGGCTTCTGCACAATGTTGAATGAATGAAAACGTGGCGTGAGATTAGATGAATTCCAACAGCAAATAATCAGTCCGCGACAGCAAATGGAGTTTTGATTTAGTCATTGGCGTGCAAAAAAAAATTCTTACAGGTCCCACATACGACACTATAGATGCAACTTGCGAAAGGGCATCAAAACAAGCAGTCTTGTAGTTTAGGAAAGGCGAAGTCACTGTTCAGCTTCCATCATCTCTATTCACTTAACGTGCACGAAAGAACTTAGGCATTCCGTCTCCTTTTGAGTGCTGTCGCCGTCACTGGGAATCGAACCCTCGTCTTTGTGCTCAAGCTGCAGAATGCCATAGCTGCTGACCCGACGCGACGGGCTGTTTATGATGACGACGTCTCAATCAAGTCGCTCTAAAATCCGTACACAAAACGCAATTCCCGTGGTGGTTGAACGATTGCGTTGCCGTGTTGCTCTGCCTCTAACCTTCGTATTAAACCCAATAGGGCGTGGAACACACTTATCGCTTGAAGGAAATTACGGCGCCCCCGTAGATCCCCAGCAGGTTGCGTGACGGAGGCCGCGTGGGAGCCATTTCGAGTGGCTTGGCTTCCCAACCGTGTCGAATTGGAAGCCGCGAGGGTCGGGCTCTTGGTTATTTTGTTTTTTTCCTGCTACGTTTTTACCTCGTTCCCTTCCACCTCCCTGCAAGCGCGCTTCCTTTAAACGAGGACCACACCAGATGACGCGTTCCACGTGACTGTTGTGTCGGTCGCAGTGAACTGCGATGCGGAGGGACCGTAAATTATTGTATCGCTTTCGTTTTAGCCGCAGAAAAAAACATTTTTCAACATGTGCTAAGAAACATAGAGCAGAACTCATCCCACGATGACTGTCGATGGTAATGCGAATGGCAATCGAGTATTGCAGTGACAGGCCAGATTCCTACACTCTCATTTGGTTAGCACGCGTAGTGGTAATTGTAAGACTTTCATTGCTTCGGCTACATGTGCTGCATACTGTGATATCGTTCTACTTTGCTATGGCACTCACTTGCCAATGTCGTCCATGAGCATGAATTCATGGCGACGACTGTATGATGCCGACACAGCTATGATGGAATTAGGAATATGGAATGCTGTTCGATATCGCGAAGCGGAACTCAAATTCCTCTTGACGATTTCTCAGAGTTACTAATTAAGCTCTTGTTCTAAACATAAGTAGGTTTTCCGTGCCTTCTTCTTGAACGTCAATAAGGCCTTTTACAGTGTCAGCCACAATGTGCTGTTGCACACGTTATCATTATTAGGTTTCAGAGCTCGATTCTTGCGTCTTTTATGAAGTTTTCTGCCCAATAGTCGCCAATATGTGTCTGCATGTCACTACCAAAGCAACCCTTCATTCATCAAACCCGGTGTGCCCCATGATTCCATTCTTATTCGTGTGTTGTTCAAGCTCTATGTGAATCGTTTCGCTGATCTTGTACTCGCTCGTTTGTTTCAGCACGCTGACGAAGTCGTTGTTTTTTCTTTTTGTAGACTAAAGAATTTTCGGGGGTAATATCCTGTCTTTGTGATTTCCTATGACAACTCTGAGGTGGTTCGAAAGCCATATAATTCCTGTTCTTAGAGCAAAAACAGAGTTGAC
This sequence comes from Dermacentor albipictus, assembly GCF_038994185.2. NCBI lineage: Eukaryota > Metazoa > Arthropoda > Arachnida > Ixodida > Ixodidae > Dermacentor > Dermacentor albipictus. The sequence goes on from NC_091826.1 coordinate 42,728,898, forward strand.
ATATTTCCACAGCCCCTGAAGCGGGTTACTGTTCATTATTCATCTCATTACATTTTCCGAATAGTTCTTCGTACAAAATGTACAGCTCTCAAATATGTATCGTCAGTCAAGTACCTTGGGATGCATTTTGGCAGCGACCTATCCTGGAACTCTCACGTGATTGATGTTTCTCAAAACCTCCACGTATTATCTTGATACGCGGTAATATACGGCAATATTCAACAAGATACAGTATTATTCGCCTCCTTCGGTTCACAAAAACGTAGCACATGCTCTGACGTAGAGTGTGCTAAGATATGGTTGAATGTGTGTGCGTAAACTATATATTACCTTCCTTATTCAAAATTATCGCGCATGATCAGTGCCCTACCCAACACGGCAGCATTTTTAAATATTTGATGCTCTCGGAATTTCGATTTGCTTCTTACCACACTTCTATTAAAACAGGTTTGGACGAGTCTATTCTATTCGAGCTTCAGACCAAAGGAACGCATGGTCACGGGTTCAAATCTCGGCCACGCCGGCTGCATTTACATGGGAGCGAAATACAAGAACGTCCGTGTACTTAGATTTAGGTGTGCGGTAAAGAGCCCCAGGTGGTCAAAATTAATCCGGAGTCACCCAATACGGTGTGCCTCATAATCAGATCGTGGTTTCGGCGCGTAAAATCCGATAACCTTATTTATTTCTCTTTTTTTTGCCAAGGTACGTATTTAGGGAAAATCTTGCTTTTCAGCATATGGGAAACGCATCCGTAAATATTTTGTTACCAATATTTTTAATCTGTTACCCCCCCTCCCCCGGCATTTCTCATGCTAAATGGAAGTTTCAGCTTTAAAAGCTACTTAAATATGCGTAAGCTGATGATTCTTATTGCTTTTGGACAGACATGCTTTTCATGTATTCATGCGTCCTCCCTCATGACAATCACCCGACCCACCAACCGACCGACCGATCGACTCACTCAGATCCGCGCAGAATGACAGACTTTATGGTTAACGGCGTGAGTGACTGACCTTACAGTTTAATGAATGTGTGATCGAACTTATGGTTAACTGAATTTGTCACTGACCACTGGTTCATATATCCATTAGCGAACTGAATGAAATAAATGTCGTGTTGATAAGACGATTTGTAAAGGAACCAATTGCTGAGCGACGTTTCTTTCTTTTTTTTGCTGGCGGAATGACCGACTGATTAACCAGTACAGAAACAAATGCAGATCCTTTGTTCATGTATCAATTACTGCTGAATTATTAATTCATTGGCAAAGTAGAGTTAACTGGCTAACGAATGCACGGTCACTAAAACAGGCAAGAAGTCTAGTAGCCGGCAACAAAAGCAGCCGAGCATGCGAGACAGAAGTTAGGTCAACAAAATGGGACCAGACCGCGCATTAATAAATGAGCAACGTGGAAATAAAGAAGGGGAAGACGTTGCAGTAAGGCATCAGCGAAAGCCGCACTTATAACCAATTCCCACATGTGCGTGGAATCCAGCGATTTCTCTTTCAGCAGACAGAGCGAGAAAGCCGTTTTCTTCCCCCACGGAACCGCATCATGTAGCGCGCACACCGTTTGCTCGCGCAGCATGTAATATACGAGAGAGCCGGGATGCTTATACGAACACCGCCGCCTTCGTTTCGAGGCTTCCTCTCCTGCTTTGCCGCACGCGTTCCACGGGTCAGTCTTCACGCATCAGCGAGGCGCAATGCGGTTCGTTATGCGCGAACAGAAGCGCAAAACGGAGAAGGGCACTCAGGCGTGGACACTGTGCTTGTGTGTGTGCGTTTGTGCGTGTGCGTGGGTTCGAGCACTGGGCCCGATCATTATTCATTATTATCATTATCCGATCATTATCCGATCTTTATTCAAAAAGAATGGCGCAAAAATAGCAGGGACAAAGACAGAGAAGACGACAGGACGAGCGCTAAACTTTCTCTTTTTGAATAATGATGACACACCAACTAGCCCAGCTTTCTGCCTTGATCGGCTATCCGATTGTGCGCTCACGTGAGCGGGCGTTCATGCGTGTGTGCGCATGCAGGTATGAACGCATGCATGTGTGTGAGCTGGGTCAAATGAATGTGTGCGTGCGTGTGCACTTGTGTGTGTGCCTATCTCGCTCTCTACGTGTTTATGTGCATGTGTGTTTCTGTCAGTTTCTGTTTCTTTGAGTTCCGATTTTGTTTGTATGTGTGTATCTGTGCGCGCGCACTTGCAAGTTCGTTTGTGCTTGTAAGTTCTTGCGTGCACTTTGTCTGGTCCCACATGGAAGGAAATGACGTCGCCCATCAGTGTCGCCAGAGTACTGCCGCAAGGTTTTTCCTTACTTTCCGCCTTCCAGTAACGGCGCAATGCAAGCATATCGGCATATTCGCTGTCAGTCATCTATACTCCTTGAATCCTGATGAGGCATATACATAATGCAGGCTGCAATGGCGCGTGCTCAACTTTCCGGCTCTGATTATAAACCATCCGATTGCGCTGCGATCATGAATGAGGCCTTTGGCTCACGACTAAGGAGACCAGGCGTCGCGATTCAGACGGGACACGTGTCGCATCTGCCGCCGGAGTCCAACTCTGTGGCGCCTAACGCGTGGGGCCGTGCTTTGTCCCGCTATGGCTTCTCCGGACCACGTATCCTCTCGAAACGCCGGCCCTGTTGTACCGAATCAGCCGTTCGCATTCCAGGGTGTATGGGCGCCACATTTTACAAGACTCGAGACCTGCCGTTGTTGCTCAGTGGCAATCGTGTTGGGCTGCTGAGCACGAGGTCGCGGGATCGAATCCCGGACACGGCGGCCGCATTTCGATGGGGGCGAAATGCTAAAACACCCGTATGCTTAGATTTAGGTGCACGTGAAAGAACCCCAGGTGGTCAAAATTTCCTGAGTCCCCCACTACGGCATGCCTCATAATCAGAAAGTGGTTTTGGCACGTAAAACCCCACAATTTAAATTAATTTTTACACAAGACTCGAGGGGCAGGCGGCGAAGTGAAGAACTGCTGAAAATATGACAGCCAGAACCTCCAGTGCGATCTTACAGTGGTTCGAGAAGTGAACCCTCGCCTGCTTTTGCATAATTGGCCAGAATTGCGCCTTCACTGATAACAGCATGATTCTTATCAATCACGCGCGAGCAAGAGAATAGTTCAGCGCCCCTCCAGGCACGTGTACGGGCCACTAACGACTCCTACACTTTCTCGAGGCGGCTACAATGCAAATCTCAACCTGCTGGCTAAAGAGCCGTATACCGAAGCCAGATCGCATTGGCTACGCCAACCTGCCGGCGGTCCAACGGGAACCCCGTCTTGCGAGAGTCCCGTTGCGCTCTTTGACTTTGGGACTCTCGTCTGTATATTGGCTCTTACCCATTCATTGTACTTAAAGAATAATGAACTGAAACTGAACTCATCCGGTGTTGGAAGCGTGTAGAATAATGCCGAAACGCAAGCGCTCGTTTACCGAAGAGCTTAGAAAGGAGTTTCCCCTTTATTTAAAGAAACTGTGAAATAAATGCTGAATCCCGTTTCTGGTCTTGGAAACTTCGAATGTTCCCTAACTTATGAAAATCACTCATATTAAATGTAAGTGCACTGTCGGTTCGAAAGCCAATAAGAGTAAAGTGTTCTGTCATGCATCATGATCAATGGTCTAGAAAAAGAAAGGAAAAGAAAAGTTAATGAAAAGTAATCTGAAAGTGGCGCTTTATGTCGGTAAAGAAATGCGCACCAAATAAGGAAAAATGCAGGCTTTCTCGTCAGAAATCCATACCGAGTGATTACAGCAGGGAAAAGAGGTGTGGCAATCATTTATCGCCAATTTTTTTCTAAAGTAACAAGTGGCTATGTATTTGACTGCTAAACTGCTGAAGTGTTATCACGCCACCAATAATCAGCCTTTATCGATCAAACAATTTCCCGTTGTAGTGAAATCGGCGATATATGGTGCTTTTGCCAAAGCACCCGTTCCACAATCAATCAAATAATTATTCACTGAATCAATTATGTCAATCTTTATTTATTTAGTTAAACACATGTTGCATTCACTTGATGTGTGATATGACCAGCTGTAGATTTCGGGGAAATACCTTTTAACATGACAGAGCGCATAGAAAAGTAATCGTTAATTGATCAAATCATGCTCAGTGAAGTGCCAAGAAACAGCGTATTGGCCTTAGCACTGGCGCATTTCGCACAATACCCGAAAAAGCATGATCGAGTTTTCTGTAGTCACACAAACAGTCGCAGAATGAGAAGCGGCTTCGTGAGAGAGAGGCAACTTCATGTAGTCGCCTGCAGAACGACACCATGAATAAATGGCGCCGTGACGCGGACCCTGACGTCTTCTGAGCGGGTGGTCTCTACTCAACTTCAGCGCGTGTTACTCCCGCGGTCGGTCGCCCTGAGGAGCAACGTTCCGTCGGTTTCGCTCGGCCTTTGTCTTTCAAGAGCCGCCGAGGCCTGCTGGACGGCCCAGGTTTGGCTTTCGTGGTCGTAGCATTCCGCCGCAGCCGCGAGTCGCGGAGGAATCGTTGTACTTGTCGAAGCCTCACTGGGGAACTTGGCGCAATACCATAGGATGTGCGTCAGGGTGGCCCTCTCCCGCTTGCACACGCGGCACACATCACTCACATATAATTTAGGGTATAGATGAGTCATTAACACCGGGGTGGGTAAAGAACCAGTTTGCAATTGTCTGAACAGCACCGCCTCCGCTCGGCTCAGCCCCTGGTGCGGGGGTGGGAAAGTCGTTCGAGCCAGGCGGTGGAACTGTGTGAGTTCGTTGAACGTCGTCATGCGGTCCTTGGCACTACACCACGTTGGACGGTCGGTTGCAGCGGCGCGGTTGGTTAGTGCTCGCGCCACTGCGTGTGCCGTCTCGTTGTGGTTATCGTGCTTCTCGGACGCATCGTTGCCCGCGTGCGCCGGGAACCACTTGATTCTAACATACCGATTCTGTCGTTGCAGGTCAGCCGAGCACAGAACGCGCACAGCCGGCGCACTTATAGTTCGGAAAGGAAAACGCAGGTGTGTCAGTGTTTTAAATAAAACAGCGCTCCTGGGAACATTCTCAGTTGTGAAAATCTTCAGCAAGCACAACAAAAATTTCAGAACAATTCAGTTTTCGGAAGAAATATTGCACGCGTACACACGCACGCACGCACGCACGCACGCACGCACACACACACACACACACACACACACACACATATATATATATATATATATATATATATATATATATATATTGTGACGAAGAAGATCGGCAGGCTGAAAAGCCCCGTTGCCATCGCGTGGCACGTACCCAGTTTGTTCGCTGGCTGCGCCCCCTGGCGCCCGCTCTCCAATCTATCATCAAGGAGCAGGTAGCCGACCACATTTCGCCTTCTCTTCAACAGGCTCCGACGGCCGCTCCCCTGACGTACGCCTAAGTCGCGATGAGGCCTGCGCCACAGACCTATGGCCCCCTTCGCCCACCTTTGCGCCCACCCATATCCCCTCCAGTCCGTCCACTGGTGAACTATGCACGACCACAAGACCATTGGCGCACGGAAGACAACCGTCCGATTTGTTTTTATTGTGGCCGTGCTGGACACGTTGCACGTCACTGTCGCCTGCTTACACCGAACGTCCCGAACAATGTGCGTCCGTATGCACCACGTTTCCAACAACGCCGTCACTATTCGGACGCCTTTGAATCTCCTTCTGCCGTCGACACCGCATTCTCCGCCGCTCGCCGTTCACGTTCTCCTCGCCGCCGCTCGCTTCCCCCCATGCACCGGCGGCGGAGTCCTTTGCGCCAGGAAAACTAAATATCGCAGATCAGGAGGCGAGAACTGCGGTTCCAGCGAAATGTATAAGGCCTCACACTTCTCCGAAGAATGTTATTGAAGTCGCAATCGAAGGAACATTGACGCTAGCACTTGTCGACACCGGCGCTGCACTTTCAGCGATAGATGCCCGTATTTGCCGCAAGATCGGAAAAGTGACGACGCCGCTTTCTGGACTGTCTTTTCGAACTGCCAACGCGCAGCACGTCGAGCCATCCGGCGCCTGCACTGCTCGTGTCGTAAGTCAGGAGGTCCTCTATATCATAGAATTCATCGTGTTGCCATCATGTTCACACGACGTCATATTAGGTTGGGACTTTCTCTCCACACATCATGCGATCATTGACTGCGCCCGCGATGAAATCGAGCTGTTTCAGTTTTCGACCGATATTATCACTGACCATAAGGACCATTGTCGCAAAATCGCTGTTTCAGATGACACCGTTATACTGCCTGGTCTTCCACTCTTGTCAGTATCTCTTGCGAATCTGTAGATGACGGCACAGTACTCTTCGCTCCGTCTGAACTCTTAGTTCGCCGCCGTTCACTACCACTGCCGTTCGCCGTCCTCGAGTACAAAGCTGGTGCCTCTCTCATGTGCGTCTCCAACCCATCGGCTGAACCAATTACTCTACGCCGCCGTGAAAGCCTTGGCAGAGCGGAGCCACTGACCTCATCTTCACTTTTTGACACGATGGACGACTCCACTTATATTGCTGCTCTCGAGGCATCGCCTCCTCAGTCACTGCCGCGTTCTTTTACGCCAGCTATTGCCAGTGACCTTACGACGAAACAGCGCGACGAACTTCTTCGCTTGCTCCGAGGCTTCTCTTCGTCTTTTGACTGCCAAGCAACATCACTCGGCCGCACCACGACTGTTTCGCACACTATCGACACTGGGAGCCATGCACCAATTCGACAGCGTCCCTACCGAGTATCGGCGACTGAAAGGCGCGTTATCAATGACCAGGTGAACGATATGCTCAATCGCGGTGTCATCCAGCCTTCTAGTAGTCCTTGGGCATCACCAGTCGTCCTAGTTAAAAAGAAAGACGGCTCCATACGATTTTGCGTCGATTATCGAAGGCTTAATAAGATTACCCGAAAGGATGTATACCCGTTGCCACGTATTGACGACGCACTTGACTGTTTGCCAGGAGCGGAGTTTTTTTCCTCCTTAGATCTCCGCTCTGGCTACTGGCAGGTGCCCATGGCTGACGCTGACTGTTCGAAAACCGCATTTGTAACACCTGACGGCTTATATGAATTCACTGTGATGCCGTTCGGTCTGTGCAATGCACCCGCCACCTTCGAACGCATGATGGACGGCATCCTACGTGGCCTGAAGTGGCATACTTGCCTCTGCTACCTCGACGACGTTGTCGTCTTTTCTCCTGATTTTCCTACCCATCTTCGGCGTTTACATCAAGTTTTGACCTGTCTCCGGAATGCTGGTCTCCAGCTTAACTTAAAAAAGTGCCGATTTGCAGCTCGAAAACTGACCATATTAGGCCACGTTGTCTCCATAGAAGGCATTCTTCCTGATCCTGCTAAACTTCGCGCCGTATCCGAATTTCCAAAGCCCACTAACTTGAAAGCACTACGCAGCTTCATTGGCCTATGCTCTTATTTTCGACGTTTCGTTCGCAATTTCGCTACTGTGATCGCACCACTAAACCAACTTCTCCAAGGCGACAATGAACTTTCTGCTTGGTCGGAAGCCTCTGATGATGCCTTTACGACTCTTCGTCACCTACTCACGTATCCGCCAATCTTGCGCCATTTTGATCCCAGCTCACCTACCGAACTTCACACTGACGCCAGTGGTGTCGGCCTTGGTGCCGTGCTCGCACAACGCAAGAACACTAATGCCGAATACGTCGTCGCCTATGCCAGTCGTGCCCTCACGAAACCTGAGGCCAATTACTCCGTAACAGAAAAAGAGTGCCTGGCTATCGTATGGGCTCTTCAAAAATTTCGCCCGTATCTCTACGGTCGACGCTTTGACGTTGTGACGGATCATCACGCTCTTTGCTGGTTGTCCAACCTAAAAGACCCGTCGGGCCGCCTCGCTCGGTGGGCCCTCCGAATCCAGGAATACGATATCCGGGTCGTCTATCGCTCTGGCCGCAAACACGCCGACGCCGATGCCCTCTCGCGCTCCCCTGTTACTTCAGACAGCAGCACTTCTACCGACAGACATGACATCTCACCACTTGACATCCTCGACATGGCATCGGAGCAACAACAAGACCCATGGATCGTCATGATGTTCGACTTTTTGTCAAATCCTCCGGCAACTTCGGCACCTCGAGCGCTACGCCGACAGGCGCAGCATTTCAGAATCCGGGACGGACTTTTATACCGCCGCAACTACCACAATGACGGCCGCAAATGGCTTTTAGTAGTGCCTCGCCACCTACGACAAGAGTTATGCTCCGCTTTTCATTCTGACCCGCAGTGTGGTCACGGCGGAGTGTCAAAAACTTACACACGGCTTCGCCAACGATATTATTGGCGATGGATGTACACCTTCGTCCACAAATGTGTACGCTCCTGCATTGCCTGCCAGTGACGCAAATGTGTCCCGCATCTCTACACCGCTCCTCTCCAACCACTTCCCTGCCCAGCTCAGCCATTTGACCGTGTCGGCATTGATATATATGGGCCTCTTCCATCTACTGGCGCTGGCAACCGATGGATTGTTGTCGCCGTAGATCATTTGACACGGTATGCTGAAACCGCCTCCTTGCCTGCCGCATCAGCAAAAGACATCGCCTCGTTCATACTACACAACTTCGTTCTCCGCCATGGCGCACCACGTGAACTGTTGAGCGATCGGGGCCGCGTATTCCTCTCAGATGTCCTGAAGTCACTCTTGTCTAAATGCCAAATTATTCACCGCACTACTACCGCTTATCATCCACAGACCAATGGCTTAACAGAACGATTCAACAGAACTCTTGGTGACATGCTATCAATGTATGTTGCATCTGACCACTCCAACTGGGACCTTGTACTTCCGTTCGTCACTTACGCATATAAGACTGCCTCTCAAGCCACTACCGGATTCTCACCATTTTTTCTGCTTTACGGACGCCATCCCTCCAGCACCATTGATACGGTTCTCCCGTACCGGCCGGACCCTGCTGAATGCTCACCTGTTGCTACGGTTGCTCAGCACGCCGAGAAATGCCGCCAACTGGCCCGTTCGTTGACGTCTGCTCAACAGTGCCGCCAAAAAGAACGCCATGACCTCAATCCTCCCCCTCACCCCTTCCCCGTCGACTCACTCGTGTGACTTTGGGTCCCGCCTGTTGCTGCTCCTGGCCTTTCGTCCAAGCTCCTCCCGAAGTACCACGGGCCCTACCGCGTGGTTGCACAAACATCACCAGTGAACTACGTGGTCGAACCCGTATCGCCATCTTCCGATCTGCGTCGTCGGGGGCGAGAGACTGTGCACATTGACCGGATGAAGCAGTATTACGATCCGCCTACCTCTTCCTAGGTCGCCAGGATGGCTCCTCTTCAATTCCGGGGGTGATTGTGACGAAGAAGATCGGCAGGCTGAAAAGCCCCGTTGCCATCGCGTGGCACGTACCCAGTTTGTTCGCTGGCTGCGCCCTGCCTGCTGGAGCTGAGTTTGTCGCTGCTGCTATATATATATATATATATATATATATATATATATATTGGATTACTTTACAAATTATGTTTTTTTTTTTAGGATGGTGAGCTCGACTGTCACTTCCTCCAGTGCACTACATCTCCAGGCTTGGAGCGGTGCCTGACGCCGGCAAAATATGGCGAGAGCGAGTGGGGCTACATCAATCTAGTTACTACCAAATTAGGAACGCCCACTAAGCTTCAGAAAAGACACTCCCTCGCCGGGACAGGAATTGGCCTCCTTGGTACAGTATTCGACCACTACCTCCCCCATGGTTCCTACGATTTAACCAATGGTCCTCATTCCCCAGCAGCTACGGGGCAACTGACCAAGGCGGCGGTCACACCTGTTACGCAGCAAAGGGTGCTAAGAATCTCTGCATCCGCACGGGCCGCTAATGGAAGCTGACCCTGTCAACCTTTACTAGGTGGGGCGATGAAATGAGGAAATTCGCGGGTGCTAGTTGGAAGCGGTTGGTGCAGGACAGGGGGAATTGGAGATCGCAGGGAGAGGGCTTCGTTTTGCAGTGGGCATTATTATTATTATTATTATTATTATTATTATTATTATTATTATTATTATTATTATTATTATTATTATTATTATTATTATTACTCGCGTATGGTTTGCGGTGTTCTACTAAAGCTGAAAAGCTGGAGGCCACATTCAAGACCATTTACACCTGTAAGGATTAATTTCTTTCCGCAGCGATCATCAGCGTCAGTGTTTTGTGCACGTTCTTTATTTTTCCAACTGCACTTGTTAGATTCTTGTCAGCAATGCTACGTCACGCTGGAGGGCTCGTGATGTTTGTGAGCTAAAATTACTGGGAGCGCTGCAGTTATTTTCTTCTTTTTTTTCTGTCAATCTATCTATTTCCGTGACCAAATGATTTTTGCGGGACATGCGTATATACAGACAGGGGAGCCAATGAATCTTAATCATTTTTATAATTTATGGGGTTTTACGTGCCAAAACCACTATCTGATTCTGAGGCACGTGGTACTGGAGGACTCCGCAAATTTCGACCACCAGGAGTTCCTTAACGTGCACCTAAATCTAAGCACACGGGTGTTTTCGCATTTCGCCCCCATCGATTACATCGCCGAGATTCGATCCCGCGACCTAGTGCTCAGCAGCCCAACACCATAGCCACTGAGGCCAATGAATCTCTTTGACTTGTGCGACAAGACAGACACATGCAAAGCATCCCACAACGCTCTTATATTAACCCTTGAGAAACGCTGTTCAGACAGAGCTCAAGCTTTACAGAAAACACTGAAATAGGGGTACGAATGAGCACGTTATACCAACGTAAAATACCACTTTAGACGACATTCAATTTGTTCGTGTTGATCCTTTGCAGACACACACGTTGGAATGGAACGTCGAGCATGTAATTTTCTCATTTGCTCATTTTATTCGCATGCTCGTGTAACTGGGAGCGCAGCGGTATACAAATGTACATGGCAAGAATTATTGGGCGGCAAGATAAGGTATATAATGGGTGAAAAACTTTGATAGAGTATATGAGAACGAACAACGTCTTATGCTGCAACGAAAATGTTTTATTACTTAGGATAACTAATCTTCTCTTGCTGAAACTAACAACAGGCTTAAATTCAAATGACCTTATATACTACGGCCTGTTCAGGGAAGTGTATGAAGTTAATGAAAACTAGAGCGATTTATGCATTCTCTTTAGGGATGGGTTACCATTCAAAGTTTCGAATTCGAATGCTGCAAGCTAATTATTCGTATTTGAGAAGGCACTATCCAGTATTTCCAAATATTTAAACCTGCCTAGTATTTTGCAATAACCGATTCCTAAAATCTTGTTAAGTATAGTTTTCAATTTCGTGGCGGACGCCCACATGACAATCTGTCAGTCTTGCTTCTAATTTGTCCTTTAGTGTGTTTCGACATCTATCCATGCAGCATTTTGATCTATTACGCTGTTAATTACCAGCGATGTTTTTTCTTGCAATGGCTGTTTTTACGTTTGGCAACTTCACACAACTCCTTTGCTAGCTTTTTTTTCTTCTTTATCCTCAATCACTGATCATTTCTCGCCAACCATTTATTTAGAGTTTTCCTAATGCTCCATTGCCTACGGCAGCCGCTCATTCTCGAAAAGCTTGTTTGCTTGCAACCAGGCTCTAAGGATGACGAGAGGTTGTTCGAGCTGATTTGCTATGACAATTAGTGGTCTCGTATTTATAGCCTATTCTTTGTCCCTGTTAGGCAGATAACATTTTTTTAGCGGTCGGTACGCCTGTGGTACTTAAATATACAGAAATTAATACTCCTGGGCAAATATAAGCGTCTACGTTTGACAAATCAATATTTTTTTAGTTATTGGATGCTTACTCTGCGTATCCGACTCGCAATTAAAAAAAATATATATTTGCCCCTCCTAATTGTTATAACAGAACTAAACGCAACTAACTGCACACGTAGTTCAAGAAAAAAAAAAGAACAATCAGCGAAACTTTAGTAAAAACAGGATTGTGGCGCCGCTTTGCGACGATGTGGTGAAACGCCGACAGTGATTCTAGCCGGTAGCGCCAGGAGTCAGCACATTCATTTCTCCTTGGGCCAAGCGAAAGAAGCGAGATTGATTTCGTTTTCTATTTCCTTTTTCTTTTTCTTTTCTTTTTTTGCCAAGACAAGGCAGCGGCTAGGCTTAATAGGCAAGACAGCTGGCTGTACTAGCTTGCCATGAAAAGCCTTCACCACTATGATCATGACATATGAGTAGGGATCCGCGTTTTCGTTTCCCTCCGATAAAATTCGAAAAAAAAAATGAAAAGAAAGTGACGACTTGGATTGATAATGGAAATCTGCGAATTTCGAGGTCCTCAATTTTGTTGCCAAGTTCGATGAAGTGACGTCTGTGCGACAACCTTTGCACGGATGTCGACTGCAAGTTTTGTGTAGCACGCCAGGAGAGGTGCTATGTAGTCAATAAGGGTTATGCTGCTGTTGCAAAAAACAAACAAACAAAATATGGGAAAGAAAGACAAATAAAATAAAAGCGAAACGTGTCATGCATCCAAACATTTATACCCCCGACTTTCGCGTCAGGCGACTTAGTCTGGTGAACCCACACACCATGAACCCACACGATCGTGAACCCACATGATCGTGAACCGACACATTAACGTGGAACTGCCAGCAGCGTTTGACACGTATGGTCTGTCATATGCTGGAGTTTCTGCACTGGGGCATGTCGAAAGAGCTCTCAGAATATCAGGCGTCTGCTGCTAGGACACTGCCGAGCTACGGACATGGGAAGCTCGTTCTGATTATTTCGATAAGTCGGAATAGGTGTGCGCAGTGACCTCTTCGAAGTTTTATAAAATGAGAGCATACATCACAAGAAACTGCTAAGACCAGAAAAATTTTGTCGGCTGTTGTAAATGTTGGCTCGAAACGTGTCCCTTTATTAGCCCCTTCATTTGCGACGAAGGCAGTTATGGGATAAGGCCGCAACGCAGCAGTCACTTATGCTAAAAAGGCCAAGAAACTGCGTACTTTAGTGCACCATAGAAGAAAAAAAAGCTCCTCAATCACACGGAACAGTCACTTATGCTAAAAAGGCCAAGAAACTCGGCACTTTAGTGCACCATAGAAAAAAAGCTCCTCAATCACACAATTCTACGCATGAGCAAGGCCTCAGGCCTGCCGCCTCGGCACATTGCCGTATTTGTGCGATTCTAACGCGCACTTTTGTTGAACAAAAGTCGCACATAAATTTGCATGCGCGTTACAATCGTAGCTGAATCTACTCAGGTTCAATATAGATACCGATTCCTACTAAAGAAGGAAGGATAAAAGGAAGCTCTACGCAAGGTAGCTAGCCACACTGCCATCGAACGGGTCGCCCGAAGAAAGAGATTCACAGAGACATATACCATAAGACTTCCCTGATTTTATTTTAACAGGTAATTCTGCGCTATTCATTGCTAATTCCATAGATGTTCGGAACTTTGCGCCATAATAATTCGCAATAATCCACCCATTTCTTGGCCAATCCTCCTTCCGGGGTAGCAGCCACATGCGTGATAGCCAACAAAGACGACGATGAGGACCACGAACAACAACAACAACAACAGCAGCAACAACAACAGGTGGGTCGATGGTGCGTGTAATGTCTCCCCGCAGACGGTGGTTGCAAGAATCTGCAGAAGCGTTGCATTTCTAATGAAAACAATGGAAATGAATAGGGCTTTCTGTGGTCGGTAGGCAGCGAAAAGGAGGTCTGTCGTCGGAGTCCGATTGCCACTAGCCGCTAAGATTCAGCTGTGTGCGTGCCCGTGTGCCTTTGAATCTGTCGTAATATCGTTTCAACACGGTATACACGTCGACTCAAGTTTCGTTACTCGATATGCGTGGTAGAACCGGCACCAAGTTATTATTATTTATATATAGCTTTGGCCTGTAAGATAACTGCGCCTTACAATCAGTCGCGGGGTAGAATCGTGCAAATGCGGTATGTGTTTTGGTGTCCTTCATTTGCGCAAGAAGTCACGGATTTGACTCCTACACAGACACAGACAAGTGAGAAATACCCAACGAAATTATGATATGGCTAACATCAGGGTCTGTGCGTTTTTTGATTACCCTCAATGTGTTAACCGTTAAGCTTAATCAGCTGGCCAGGAACACAACTTCATTAACACAATAGCGAAAATTTCCGGGATCCTTCCCCAAATAGTTCGTTTTCTCGAATTTCAATTGAATGCTGATTGTTAACCACGCATTTCTTGGAAACCCTGAATTTTGTGAACTCCATTGGCCACTCATTTACGCAGCACTGAGCGGACGACCACCATATGAGGGCGTTTTGAGCGTGTCATATACTGCAGTTCTGGCCAAGTATATACGATGTTTCTCATAGCCCATGGGGTGCGGGGACGTTAAACACAATGAACGAGTCAATCAGTAAGTGTTCGATGCCTTTCGAATGTGCGTTCGCTGATCTTGTCGGGTGGTGCAAGTGCGTACACATATGTGTATGTATGCGTACAAGACGAAGGGTTTCGCGCCAGACCCGAAGCTATAGCCTTCAATGAAGAAGAAGAAAGATAAACGTAACGGCATATGCTTTAACTGTAGTTTCGGCTGGAAGCCAGGCCTCCGGCCGAAACGTCAGTAAAAACATATGCCATAATTTTCGTCTTTTTCGTTACTTTTTTGAACGGTGTGTGTGTGTGTGTGTGTGCGTGTGCGCGTGCGCGTGTGCGTGTGTGCGTGTTGTGTGTGTGCGTGTGTGCGTGTTGTGTGTGTGTGTGTGTGCGTGTTGTGTGTGTGTGTGTTGTGTGTTTGTGTGTGTGTGTGTGTGTCTGTGTTTGTTTGTGTGTGTGTGCGTGTTGTGTGTGTGTGTGTTGTGTGTTTGTGTGTGTGTGTGTGTGCGTGTTGTGTGTGTGTGCGTGTTGTGTGTGTGTGTGTTGTGTGTTTGTTTGTGTGTGTGCGTGTGTGTGTTGTGTGTGTGTGTGTGTGCGTGTTGTGTGTGTGTGTTTGTTTGTGTGTGTGCGTGTTGTTTGTGTGTTTGTGTGTGTTGTGTGTTTGTGTGTGTGTGTGCGTGCGTGTTGTGTGTGTGTTGTGTGTTTGTTTGTGTGTGTGTGTTGTGTGTGTGTGTGTGTGTGTGTGTGTGCGTGTGTGTGAGAGTGTGTGTGTGAGAGTGTGTATGTGTGTGTTGTGTGCGTGTGTGTGTGAGAGTGTGTGTGTGAGAGTGTGTATGTGTGTGTTGTGTGTGTGTGTGTGTGTGTGTGTTGTGTGTGTGTGTGTGTGTGTGCGCGCGCGTGCGCGCATCGCACGAGTAATGCAATCAGGTGCATTCGTAGCACACTCACGGCCAGTTTCTTTTTCGCCCCTTAAATTCTCATTTATTTAATATTTCTACACTACTGTTAAATAAACAAGCACTTCGCCTCGTACTTTCCTTGTCATTACCTGTTGCCGTAATGTGGTTGTGACTTAAAAGAACAGGTGCCCTTTCGGTGCCCTTTCTACTCGTTGAATATACGTATGTGTATAGAAAGTGTCGCACGTATCTCTAGCCAAACAATACACATATACAAATGCTACGACGTAGCTGGACAGAACTAATGTAATGCTCTTGGCCGTCACTTGGAGATACTCTGATAATTTTTTATTCCACCTCATTTCATAATTAGCCTTAAACAATTATTCAATTTCTCAAGCATTATGATTAGATGAAAAGTGTAGCGCAACATAAAAAACTCCTCATGCTGCTTTCTGTTCCTCCTTACGTGCTAGATAAAATTGTTTTTTGCGAGAGTGAAAGAAGCCCGCAAGTATACGCAAAATTGGGTGCAACTGGCCGGTCGAGGCACTTAGCGTGTATTCACGAAGACCTGGGTTCGTAATGCGAAGACATGGGTTCGTATCCCACCTGCGGCCAGTTGTTTCCTCATCCCCTTTCATTTCCATTAATTTTTCATTTCTTGAACTATATTAGTAAGTACAAGTAATGTCCCCTATGTTCTCCCTCGTGTCTGTGTTTGTTGGCTTCTTATGATTAATAATAAAAATCAGGCCCTTCGATTTCCTTCCTTCTCTTTCATATATATATATCGGGTCCTTATATATATATATATATATATATATATATATATATATATATATTATCGGGTCCCTCGGTTAACCCCCTTTCTTCTCGTTTATATATATATATATATATGTATATATATATGTGAACGACACCGTCAAGGCTTCCTCCTTCTCACCGTCACCTCACGTTCTCAGGACGAGCGGGCTTGTTATCGCGCCGCTGGCTGTGTCACGTTGCGTCTCCGACCGTGACAGCTACGACATTCGCCCGATCTATTTATCTGTCGATTGTAGCGATCTGCATTTCGTTTTTTTTTTATCTTGTTTTCTTCTTTGTGTGTGTGTGTGGGGGGGGGGGGTGAGGGGGCAATTCCGCCATCCGTAGGCGGCGTCTTCACCGATTCCCGGCTTTAGCTTTCACCTGCGCCCTTTGCGTTCCCTTAGGACAGAGCGAAAAACAAAAACAAAGAACACTGGCATTGAACTAAGCCTTGTCGCTTCTGGGCGTCGGTGGCTGATGCACCGGCACTGAGGCGTGCCTCCTGTGGCAATCCTCGACCGATGGAAGAGGCGCGACCACCCACTCAAATAAATTTCCTCTCGAATGCGGCACGACCATCAACCGTACACCCCTTTTCAAGGAGCAACAAAAGGGCGAAAAACGAAGAAGAGACCGGACTATCAAGGTATTGCGTGCCAGATTAACTATCGGTTATTATCTTAAGTTGTCGCTCATGCCTTCCTGCGCATGCGCAGTCACTTCTACGTGTGCAAATGGGAAGCTTGTTGAGTAGATTTTTAAGTTGCGAGTAAGGGGTTTGTCCTGTCATTTCCTTGTCCTCGATCTTTTCGGTGCCCTTTAATATGTTGCGTAGATGAATGTCAACCAACTAATTCGCCTGTCCATCCTGATACTACTACCATTTACTACGAAGCAGTCAAAAGTTTTTTGGTATGTGCATCGACAGCCATTCTTTACAAATTTTCAATATATCTTTGAGCCCAACGTGGTAGACGCATGGCATAGATAAAATGTTTGACACAGGAGGAGGTGACAGTAAACAATGTGACACCTGTTTTGCGAAACTTGGAGGGGGCACGATGACAGATCTCTACAAACAGAGAAAAAAAAAATCGCAGAAGCTTCCTATCCCTGAGGAAGTCAGAAATTCTTTCGCATTGCAAGACACGAAAAGCCGTCATCAATTTCAGTTTAGGGCCGTACGTGACGCAATAATCACGAATTAGATTGGGGAATGGTGCCCTCCGTTGGCTTCATGGTATCGGGTGTCACTGGTAACAGGATCGGATTGGCTATGGATCCACTGAAGAACACGCTATTTCAACATCTTAGCTAAACAAATGAAGAAAGCGGCAAAACACACTAAACTATGTGGAGAACAGCATAATTTGACTAGCAAGAAATCTACCTTTCACAATCGCTTGCAATAGAAGAATCCGCATTATATATAAAGAGCTTGATATCAAAGTCAAATTCAAAAGAAATATTCAATTCAAATGCAAATTCAATATTCAAGTTCAAATTCAAGTTCAAATTCAAAAGAAAGCGCATAAAGGTTGCTAATAGGGCACAATCACCTGAACATTACGTTGAGAGAAAATAAAAATGAAAAAAAGAGAAACCTTCAGACCTAAGCATAAGAATGCTCCGGAAGCATGAAGGCAATCATGACGTTTCGCTTCGATAAAAATTACGTCCTAAACAAGCCACCGTCCGAAAAGAAATTCAAAACAAATTACAGAATGATGTCTTTACCAGTAAATGACGCCTATTGATGTCGTCAAAAGGTCCACGAACACGATTTCATTTTAAGGCATGCTGCAGTGAGATACTTTTGATCAAATGGGTTTCTTTAACCTGCACTAAGTGCGCAATACATGGTCGTGTCTTCTTTCTCTTTTTTTTTTTTGCATTCCGCCGTTATTGGAACGCGGCCGCCATGGCCGAACCCTCGACAAGGATTGAAACTACATCCTCGGGGTCAACAGAGCAATGCAATAGCCACCGAGCTACCTAAGAGTGCACCACAAATTGTCTCGCGAAGCTGATCAAAGCATAGCTGCTTCCATCTGACGGAAACACCACGTACCTTACATTCCTGTATGAATGAGGCAGTGCGGAATTCATTGTAGTGAACGTTAGTAGTGAAAATCAAAGTTACCTGGTTGTTGTTCCAGTTTACCGCAAGAGTCGCTTAACTATTAAATTACAGTCGCAAGGACACGCGAAATTCTATTGCTCGAAAATTGGCAGTGGCTTAGTTCGGCTATGCCAGGATATACGTAGCGAAAGCTAAGGCATAGCACGGTGGATGGATGGATGGAATAACTTTAATGAAAGGTCCTGCGAGCTACGGGGCGCAAAGGCCCATAGAGCGGCCTACTCCCACGTTGGGGCCGGGGGTTGTAACTCCCTTGCCGTATCGTGGGCTCGCTGGTTAGTATGGTTAGCCTTGGTTAACTTTGATTGCAAGTCCAGGTTACTCTGGTTATCTAGCTATGTTGGGGCGTTTAGGCAGTCGTTCGGCGCGCTGTTCGTCTGTTTCCTGAGCGATTCCTTTCCTCTTCATCTCATTCCGATGTCGATTCCAGGCTTCCGCCTGCTCATCAGAATTGTCGCCGTCTATACTGCCGCCTCAACTGTGGTTGCGGCGCACGCGAGCTCTCCTTTTCGATCCTCCGACATGTTATCAGGCATGCGACGCAGGTGGCGAAGCGAGCGGAGGCGAGTGAAACGACGAGGAATGCGGTGTGACGTCATACCAAACGGCGGCGGCGGAAAGCTGCGGCGCTGCTCAGCGGCGGAACACCTGTGGCTCGGTGCTACCAGTGGCACATGCGCAGTAGTGACTAGGGAGCGAGAGGGAGACGGAAATATCCGCGGTGAGGTGCGCGTTGTGACGTCATGTGCCTCCTCGGAGCACCGCCACGGCGAAATCGCAAGTTCGCGGCCAGTAAAGCTTTCGCTCTAACACACTCACGGTAGCGACGACCCACCTAAACTTGCTATTTCGTGAACGAAAAACCTAAACACACTCGCAAGTCGTTCAAAAATACAGGCGCAACAAAAAGGCCAGGGAAAACGAAATAGAACATTTCGCGAGCGGCACGGAGGAAGCAGCGAGTACAATGCGCGCGTGTTGGCGTCCTATAGGTGGGTTGGCGAATTAGCATTGCGCCAGTAGCCGGAACTCTTTGGCGAGATAGAATGCATTGCCCGCGTTGTCGAGAAAGCTGACTCTATCTCTTTACCGCTCGTAGTTTCGTACGCTATCCAAGTTCATCACTTGAACACCTTGAAGAAAAAAAATAACAAAAAAAACACTATTTATGACGGGAACTGACTCACATTTGTAGCACGTAGCTGCTCGTGACACCTGGATCCCGTGCAGCCGCACCCTTAATACTGTCTCGTGAACGCGGTGGGATGTTGCCAACGAGTATGAGTGGAACGGTGGTTACGGAAAACGCTGAGGTTAACGCAGCAGTATACGGCCGAGGTTTTCGTATCCTATTTTACAACTGCGCTCCCTATCAACCCCTTTTACACGCGGGACATTTGGGCAAACATTGCGCGTAAATGCCGGCGGAGCAGCTGTCCGAGACAGCTGGCTTGGCGTGCTGTCGCCTCGCCTGAGAAAGAGAGTGAGAGAGAGAGAGAGAGAGAGTGAGAGAAGCACCTCTTTGTGAAGAAAGGAAACGTTAGCGTTGTCCTCTGCAGCCCTTGAGGGAGAAAGGCTCAGAGTGGGCGCGCCTATTTCAGGCGGATAAACAGGGAAAGGTAACGATATGCCTAACGCACCGGTGCGGAGAAAGGGATGCTAGGGAACTTGCTGTCTCTAACTATTTGGCGCTGATCTGAGTTTCGCTCATATCGCCTGGCGTATTTCTTTCCTGTTGTACGTGGCGGGAAATTGGGTTTTCAAGAATCCTGTCTCCTGTGCAAGCCAGGCATCATCTTTGCAGACTCTTGCGTGTGTGTAGACTCTTGCGTGTGCATGATTGTGCGTGAGCGGGAAAGCGTGTCTTTCTGTATTTGCGCATGCGAGGACGCGTGTGTTTGTGTGCCTTTAACAACTCATGCTACTGCAGCATTCGGTTATTGTTGATTAGTGTATGTCCACATATTCCTTTGACCATTTCTGTTGCTGATAAGGCAGGTGTAACGTAATTTTAGACAATGGCCAGCGGTAGATAGAAGTCTTCCACTCTCTGAGCTATACTACTAGAAATTCACGGACATTACTTGCACTAGAATAGTTGCAACGCGTAGTTGTCAAATTCACCGTTATCAATAACTAACTTGAAAACTAAAGACTGTGCAGCAGGTTGCCGTTTATGTGTTGTAACCAGTGGGTTCACGAGGCATACTTCACTCAGAAGGCATTCTCATTGGCTTGCATGAAAGGTTGTCGTGTCTTGATCAAGGGGGGCGTCTTGTTAAAGAAAGAAAAGAAGAATTTCAATAACAGTGCTCTTAAATTTAATGCAATCTTTACGCAACTCAGGCCAAATGTGCCGTTAGATTAAACGTTCGTTCCAAGCGCACATTCCTTGAAAACTGACCGGCTCAAATTCGTGCATTGGAATATGCGCACTGAACTAATTGATTTGGATATAATGGGTCATCAAGATTCGCCAATTCATAAGTTGCGATTTTTCATGTTCCGGTGAAAGCAATTTGAAAGACTTCTATGGAAGGGCTATTCCATACATCGGCCAGACTGATTGTTTGAGAAAGGAAGACATTCCGTCTTCCAGTATTTATTTCTTTGCCATTTCTTGCCATGTCCATCGACTTTCTTTCCAAGCAAATTTCATCACTTATATTTCCTTAACCTATATAGAAGAGAAATCGAATGAAAGTAAACGAATACAAAAAACCTTCCCCCCTGACCACCGAGCTACACTTATCGGTACGTTAGTATTAAAAATACATGTTTACTTCAGTCGCTTCAATTTTTTATCCAACATGCACATCCAACTGAACGCATAGGAGAGAGAGTAAAGAGCCGATAACAGCTATCGCGATTGAAAATGACTCCTCAGTCTTTGTTCCAATAATGCTTTTTCTACAAATGTATATACCCTAGATGTTTGCTGTTCTTCGAAATTGCTGCCGTCATAGCCTGCTTACGCGGAATTTTCCCGATCACCCACTCAGTCGGCAGAGAGCGATCATTTCCTCAGAATAGGTGCCGTCGGCGATTTCCCGGTTGGTTTTCTGTTGTTGCGACTCGGTATAAATGAGGCTTTCGCGCAAAGCTCGGGTGTTGATTCAGCGAAGACTGTTCGTTGACCTAACAGCACGCTCGAAATCCAACGTCTCCTTGACGCCACTGACACCTTTGAAAGATTCTTACTTGTGTTCCCGGTTGTCTATCTTTCACCGACTCTTACACCATTGAAGGCAAACATTCTTACTCTGCTGCTGTTTTAGCGCTCTTGCATATTTGAGCTTGCAAACGAGGATTGCATTTTCAGCGGTATTTCTCTGGGACGCTCGTCTGTATGTTTACCTATTGTAAGTTTATCGCGTGTACAATAAGGCTCTGTTTTCATCCCGATCCTCGCATGTTTGATTCGAAAGCCTATGAAAAAAAATCTGTTTAGGCATTTATTTAATCGAGCTGTTGCAGCAATCAAACACGACGTTGAGACTCAACGCCAACGACGAGGCTGAAAAGGCGAGGCGTTCTGTGTAGGAATAGACGGCGACCTACAAAAACAACGGCGAAAGAAAAAAGAAAGGAAAAATATATAGGCTTAATAACGTACAGTACAGAATGCTCGAGTGACACTCGCAAGCGTAACGTCTCAATTATGCAAATCTGTTTTTCCAAGTTTCCGTTCCAACAAACCGCTTTCGTCTCGCCGATTTCGAATGCGCGCATTTGGCACGCACACGTTCTGCTTCACACTCTTCGCTCCCTTCTCTTCGTAAGACCCCGTCTGATCCGTATTTAGATAAGAATGTTTGCTTGAAGCAATCAAGAATCGCAGGCAAACAATCTGTCGTTGTTTGTATAGGCATGACAATTGGTAAGCACAGTCCATGTTTCCTCTTCTCATTTTCGGCAATCTGCAGCATCACGTGGTGCAATGTCTGTAACCACTCGTGCCGGTTATCTTGATATTGCGACCCTTTGGTAGATTTGCGCGCACACACACACACACACACACACACACTATCACACACTCACTGACTCACTCACACATACATACATACATACATACATACATACATACATACATACATACATACATACATACATACATACATACATACATACATACATACATACATACATACATACATACATACATACATACATACATACATACATACATACATACATACATACATACATACATACATACATACATACATACATACATACATACATACATACATACATACATACATACATACATACATACATACATACATACATACATACATACATACATACATACATACATACATACATACATACATTAAACGAGCAGGCAAATAAATAAATGAAAAGCCACATGCTGAGCATCACTTCTCAAAACCCTCTGCTTCTTAGCATCCTTCAGAGCGAAGTACTTAGCAAGATGGACGACTGTTGCCTCAGGCAGACATCCTTGCCTTTCTTAAAATAAATTATCCTGTGTATTTTTTCCCCTCTACTCACTCCATCTAATCATCTGCGGCTTTGGACTGCATTTCTGTTGCTTTGGAAACCACTCTACAGTCCTTACAACTTATGAAAATGCCGGTCTCACTTTTTTTACATTTTACAACGTTTCACTTATCGCTTCCTCTTGTATCTTTCGTCTTGCGCTTCATGGGAACACCTCGATTATATCTGTTGTCTTCCAAGTTTCGGAAACCTAGGTAAATAGTGGCAGAATGCAGTGACTGTTAGTTACTTTGCGTGTACTACTTTAATTAAAGGGCGCTAGTTTAAACCAGGCGTGCTCGGTGATCTGACGGTAAGCGGGCGCGTCTCGCATGCAAAGCGGGCCATTCATCTTACGAGCATTTTTTTTTTTTTTTTGCAGTGCGCACTATGCATTCTACATTCGCGTAGACGCGGCGGCGCTACCAAGCACGCCAGAAGTTTTCGTGCGGCGCCTCCTGGTGTGTTGTGTGCTCCTTCCGCTGTTCCTAGTTTATTTATTTTTTTCGAGCAGTTTTAACCTTCCTTCAAAAATGAACCAACCAGCCAGCAAGAACGTCCTCAAGAAAAGAACTGAATCGTAGCTTTCCTTTTTCACGGTTCCACAGGAGAAGAAGATTTCTGCAAGCTTCGTAAACATGAAAGCTATAATTTTCCTACAAGCCTGAGCGGAGAGTCCGCGCAAGCTTTACTGAGCCCTCTGAGAAAAGTTTTCCTTCACTGGACGTCCGCATAAAAATTCGATGATAGAGGGTCACTCAGTCGGAAGCTTTTAGTGTCCCGCAAAAAGAAAAAATGGTAAGGCTTAGCTTGGTTAAGCCAAGAATGCGTTGCATATTGCGCGGCCGCGCAATATGCGGCCGCGCGCGACCGCGCCAGTTGGGGCCCAGCTTTTCCTCCGGATGTCGTGACGTCACGTCACGTGGTTGCGCTCAAGGTCAATGGTGGCTTCCCGGCCGCGCCCAAGGGCTGAACTGAGTGATTGCAATATGCAACGCATAAAAAGCGATGTGGCCCAGAGTGACGAGAAGAACGTCACTGCAGCACGACTACGGCACGATGATTGCGTGATGAGGGCGGGGTCACTATGATGGCATGGCACGATGACGTGTTGTCTTAAAATGACGGCACGTTGGCACAAAGACGAAACGATGTCGACTGACGACATCGTGGCAACGAATAACGATAGCACGCCGATGGCAGCCTGGTGGCAAGAAGCCGATGGCACGATGATGGCACGACGCCATATTAAAGTGGCCCGACACGTAATGATCAATAGTGATTATTCCGCGACGACCACGACGACGACGACGAAATAAAGATGGCGTGGTGCCGATAAGTCGACGTATGACCGTGACGCGACAGACAGCGATGAACAACGAAGGTTTCGCGACGATGACGTCATTCCGATGTGACGAAGACTCGACGACGGCGAGATGGTGGCTGCACAGTGATGACAGGAACGTCAACGACGACAACGGAGGTTATACATCGAGAACGACGGGTCGGTCTGCTACTCCGAAGTTGCCGCGTACTTCTCGCGCAATCGGTACCCACGAAATCCAATTCTGGCGGTGACAGATGGGCTTGCTTTTACGTGTCTTCATTACTCAAGAAATGCGAGCGTGACAGCTGCGGATACAAATTGAATAAAAGAAAGGGTCAGCTACTCCCGACAGCCACCACCGTAAACAAAAGTAATGATATTAAAAATTTAGAGTGAGAAATAAAGAAAGTTCTGCTGCCACTGTTTCCATGGTTTCCTTTCGGTGCTGGATAGCTCCAAGGAAACTCGGGAGCACGCAAGCCTGTAATTCACCCGTGCCCGACCATCGTTCTAATCTCCCGGAAAGAATTGCTCTCTCTCTCTCTCTCTCTCTAGCATTCCATTTGCGCTTACTCATGGCGTGCCGTATCGCAAGTTGGGCGGCAACGGCAGAAAGATGTACACGCATCTCTTGCTAGCTGTCTCGGCGATATAACCTGGAAAAGAGGAAAGGGGGGTGGGGGAGAGGAGACGCGCGCAACAGCCTTGATAGCTGCGCCAAGTGAATTACGATTCCTGGCAAGCCAGCACGCGAAACAATCTCTCGCGCTCTCGAGAGAAACGCGCCTTTAAACGAGATTATGAGGGCGTTCAGCTTTTTCTTTTGTTTCTCTCGCTTTCGCTCGCTCTCTCTTTTTGTCTTCCTTTCAAGTCGGAGAGAAACGCAATCAGTGGGTACGTCTTGTCGCGTTACGTGCAGCCAGGTCGTTAGGAGCAGATTAGGACGGACGTTTCCGCAGTTGGCCTTAGTGAATGCGCGTTGGAGAGTCGCGAGATCTATAAGTGGTGCACACGAGGACGCCGCGCGTTGCATCCTAGGCAAGTTCCTAAAACTTTTTTAGGCACTTACAGTAAACTCGAATGGTAGTTGCCTCGGTAATGGAGACTCAACAAACTGTAGAACTCCACGCGCGAGCTAGAAAAAAAAAGAAACTAGTTTAATTCTGGTGTTTTACGTACTATAAACCACTATTTGATTATGAATGATGCGGTTTATAGTGGCGGATTCTGGATTAATTTTGACCACAACCACCGCCTGGGTTTCCTTAACGGCCACCTAAGCCTAAATAAACCAGCATTTTTTTTTTTTCATTTTACCCCCATCGCAGCGTGGCCGCTGCGGTTGGGATTGAACCCGCGACATCCAGCTCAATAGCGCAATGCAATAGCTTACGCGGCGGGGCCATGAGTATAAGCTCATTGGTTACATTGGCATAGGGCAAACACGCGCTCCGTTATTTTTATGCGAAGCATACTAGCCGCCCAACCACGCTCTTCCTTGCTGCGCCGCGCGCGGCCGCGTAGCTACCATATGACGTCATAACAGCTGCAAAAGCGGAGGCTCAACTCGTGCGCTCGCTTGCGGCCGCCTATAACTACATAGCCGGGTCTCAGCTCGTGCGCTCGCCTGCATGAGTTGTTTCTTCGTCTAGCCGAACCAAATATAGCCAAGCAACAGCAGTTCACCAGGCTAAACAGTGGTTCAACAACTAAAATAAAGGCTAGTATGCTTCGCATCCTGGGCTTAACCTTAGCTAAGCCACAGCCATTTTTTCTACCTGCCAGCTTGTTTGCAAAATTTACCCGTTGTGAATACTCTATGTGTGTAGTTAGCTTGCCACCTCTCCTCCATAGGGAGTTATGGTTAAGCGACAAACCACACCTGCAGATCAGAGGCAATATACTGCTGTGTATATTATCCCCCATCTTGAATAAAGCAACAGAGACGCGTGGTCCAACGCGAACAAAGAATAATGAACAACTACATGTTCCGCCTCTACGTTGGTCAGTACCTGATCTGATTTTCTTTGTTTCTTTCTTTTTCGTTCGGTTTAAGGTTAAGGTTTTTACACAAAAGACAAGAAGGACGTGGACGAGCAACTGTGTTTGGGAGCAGACTTTATGATAAATAGTGATTCAAGGAATCACAGGAGCGAGCAAAATACGAAAAAAAAAGAACTTCCCATATCATCTGACTGTGACTTTTGGTGGCCTCCAAATGGCCAGCAATGCGGTGAATTGGGCACGAGGCGTATTTTGGAGCCTTTCTCAATGGGCACCCAGTCGGCGCTGCGTGAATGAATGGGCGCCGCAGTTATATAATTAAATATCTCGCACACAAAAAATGTCGCTAATTAAGTAGAGTTTGATTCAGAGTAATAGCTCTTTAGTGAAAAGCGGAGACAGGATTTACGGATCTACCAAAAAGACCCCTTTCGGAGTACCTTCTGAAAGTTTGAGCTCTCTGGTAATATAACTCTAGGTTCCTGAACATAGGTTCATTACTTCAAGAGAAAGTCACTTCACACGACCGAAGTGGGCCCGTCCTGTATCATCATCATCATCATCATCATTATCATCATCAGCCTGGTTACGCCCACTGCAGGGCAAAGGCCTCCCCCATATTTCTCCAACAATCCCGGTCATGTACTAATTGTGGCCATGCCGTCCCTGCAAACTTCTTAATTTCATCCACCCACCTAACTTTCTGCCGCCCTCTGCTACGCTTCCCTTCCCTTGGAATCCAGTCCGTAACCCTTAATGACCATCGGTTATCTTCCCTCCTCATTACATGTCCTGCCCATGCCCATTTCTTTTTCTTGATTTCAACTAAGATGTCATTAACTCGCGTTTGTTCCCTCAACCAATTTGCTCTTTTCTTATCCCTTAACGTTACACCTGTCATTCTTCTTTCCACAGCTCATTGCGTCGTCCTCAATTTGAGTAGAACCCTTTTCGTAAGCCTCCAGGTTTCTGCCCCGTAGGTGAGTACTGGTAAGACATAGCTATTATGCACTTTTTTCTTGAGGGATAATGGCAACCTGCTGTTCATTATCTGAGAATGCCTGCCAAATGTACACCAGCCCATTCTTATTCTCCTGATAATTTCCGTCTCGTGATCCGGATCCGTGGTCACTACCTGCCCTAAGTAAATGTATTCCCTTACGACTTCCAGTGCCTCGCTGCCTACTGTAAATTGCTGTTTTCTTCCGAGACTGTTAAACATTACTTTAGTTTTCTGCAGATAATTTTTAGACCCACTCTTCTGCTTTGCCTCTCCAGGTCAGTGAGCATGCATTGCAGTTGGTCCCCTGAGTTACTAAGCAAGGCAATATCATCAGCGAATCGCAAGTTACTGAGGTATTCTTCATTAACTGTTATCCCCATTTCTTTCCAATCCAGGTCTCTGAATACCTCCTGTAAACACGCTGTGAATAGCATTGGAGAGATCGTATCTCCCTGCCTGACGCCTTTCTTTACTAGGATTTTGCTGCTTTCTTTATGGAGGACTACGGTGGCTGTGGAGCCGTTATAGATATCTTTCAGTATTTTTACACACGGCTCGTCTACATCCTGATTCCGTAATGCCTCCATGACTGCTGAGGTTTCGACAGAATCAAATGCTTTCGCCTAATCAATGAAAGCTATGTATAAGGGTTGGTTATATTCCCCACATATATCCCGTCCTGCAAACGCGGCTAATGTTACACAGAGTTCGATCTCGAGAAACACACGCAGCACTCTCATATTTCTTTTTTTGATGAGCAACAGCATCATACCTAGCAGTATCACTGCAAGACGTAAAAAAAATGTTGCTTTTCTTCACGGCGTAACGATAATGTCAATGTCGCCAATTCTGCCATATTGTGACCGGATTTGCCCCCGTATTTTAAAACGTCTCTGCAATCAACACTCCCACTTGACGCAAGGATAGATGGATGGTTGCTTTAAGCGTCCCCTTTGAAACGTGGGAATGGGTTACGCCTCCGAGCTCTTGTTATCATTTCTCTTGATGTTCTACCTATATTTAAAGCACACACGCACACAAATAATTATTATCAAACTATCTGAACCACTACTGCGAACTTTGCTTTTGTACACCTCCGTTGTCATTGGTCTCCCTACTCTTTTGCCACGAAACCTCAAATCGCCTTTAACTAATCTCTTTCTTGGACATATGTACTTTTCTTGTGCTACCCCTGAAGCCAAGGGCTTCAAGGATGCTTGAGGAGCTTAAACAGACAGCAGGGTAAATATCTTTATAATCTTATACAACATGCTTCTTCGTTTCCATAACTTCGCCGCCGCAAGCTCATGCTTCTTCTTCCTTTGGATCACCATCATCATCTTCATCATCATCATCAGCCTGTTTTGTGTCCACTGCAGGACGAAGGTCCCTCCCTGCGATCTCCAATTACCCCTGTACAGCGCCAACCGTTTCCAACTACAACCCGTTCTAGAGCATCCTTATCTCACTTCGAAAAGCAAAGAGCTTCTCTTTGAATTATAATTGTTTCTTTCCTAATTTGGTATATATACCTCTTATTTAGTCACTCATAGAAGGCTTCTTTTCTATTGCCGCCATCCATGAGATTGCGATAGCCTCTCTGACTTTGGGTTTGCCGTCCGTTACTGCCATATTGCTTACCATACCAGTCCCATACTTGCTGTGCTTTCCTAGAGCTTTCCTCCACTGCAGTCAACATGTTTTCTGCACAAATAGTTCAACACACTCGCAGCCCATTTACTTTTTTCTTACTTCTCAGTCGCCTTCCGAAATCAATTTCAGTCTGAGCTTCCCTTACTTAAAAACTTGTCCAGCCCATATCACCCAGTACAGCTTCATTTGTAGTTCTCCCGTGAGCCCCCAATGCGAGATGTTCCAGTGACCTTTGGTAGCCATTGAGTACTGATTGTACCCAAGAGTTCAAACAAAACAATGGCATTTCCAAACGTTAGTCCTGGAACCATCACACATATCCGCATACCCCGGATATCACCTCGTAACTAGTGTATCCCCTTAACGCTCTGTGGATGGATGGATGGACGGACGGACGGATGGACGGACGGATTGATGGATGCTATGAGCGTCCCATTTGGAACGGGGCGAGGGGTTGCGCCACCGTGAGCTTCTGCTATTATATTGGCTAATATCTTTCCTATATTAAAGAAGAAAAAAGGAAAGAAAAAAAAACACGATGAATTCCCATAACCAAACTTCCTGAACCCCTACAGCGAACTTTGGTTAAGCACTCCTCCGCAATTTGTCGTTTCTCTACTTTTCATCCACCAATCTTCCGATCGCCTCTTACTAATATCTACTGCGGACATCTTTACTTTTCCCCCTGCTCTCGCTGAACACAACGGGTTCAAGGATGCCAATGCGGCCTTATTCAACTGCTTGGCACAAATCTTCACATTCTAATAAAACATGCTCCATCGTTTCCCTAGCTTTACCGCAGCAAACACATGCTTTCTTCTTCCTTCTTATATCTCGCCTTATATATGCGTGTTCTGAGGCTCTCAGAACACGCTTCTGAGGTTCTCATAAATTGTTTCTTTCCTGATTTTTTTGCCCAACAGAAGTGCTCACTGCGCGTCACTGACATTCCACTTCAATCCATGCGAAGCGCACCATAAGGGTGAGTCGAGGGGAGACGCTCTGCTCAACTCGGTGGAGTGGCGGAAGAACTTCGTGTCGAGTATGGTTCGAAAATACGGGTTTTTAGTATCGAGGCGAAATAACCCCCTCTTACGTTTCTCAACCTTCACACTTGTTGAGCGCCATGCTTTTAAATACGAGAAGCATCTCGCGGAGTTCCTGAAACTTCAGATATATGCTTGTGTGCTTGTTTATGTGCCTAAGGGTGCATCGCACAAGTATGCCAAGGTTCAGCGTCCGGTCTTCTGAGTATCAAACAACCGGCTAAGAACTTTCGGGCAAATTTTCATACACGCCGCAGTGATTCAGGGCCTATGCCGTTTTCGCTCTAGGGTCTGAGGTAGTGGCTGCTATTCTCAGCCGCGGTGGCCTTGCTCTGAAGAGGCCTTTGGCCTTACTCCAGAAGGCCTTAGACCAGGAGGCATATGGCCTTACCTCAGAAGGCCTTAGACCAGGAGGCCTTTGACCTTACTCTGAGGAGGCCTTTGGCCTTACTCCAGAAGGCCTTAGACCAGGAGGCCTTTGGCCTTACTCTGAGGCCTTGAAGACCTATCCACTTGTGGAAACGTTGGCTCCTGCTTTCACCGTGTTCTAGTTTTCTTCATCTTACTCAATTTTCATCTGCCGCCTTCCCTGTGTTTTTCTGAGGAGAACGTAACACAAGAACGTCAATATGTTGTATCGGAAGACTGCAGCTATAGTTCGACTTAATCCGGAGCTGTCGAATTAAACTTTTCGTAGCTTCAATCAATCAATCAATCAATCAATCAATCAATCAATCAATCAATCAATCAATCAATCAATCAATCAATCAATCAGTCAATCAATCAATCAATCAAACAATCAAACAATCAATCAATCAGTCAGTCAATCAAACGAGCAATCAAGCAATCAGTGAATAAGAGAAATGCAGTGGTGGGCTCATTGGTTAGACGTACTGAAGTTTTGAGGCAAGAACTCTCGCAATCAGAGATATTCAAACAATTTTCTAAGGATGATCGACGCATTACGCAAAGCGCCGCAGAATAATCAATAGGCGTAAGTGTAAAGAAAAAAGTGAGGTCGCATTTCTCAAGCGAGCTCGCTGAATGCCTAAAGATTGGCGTCAATATTGGAAACACTGCTGAAGCAACGAAAGTGCTAATTTATAACACACCAATTCATAACGCCCGCACAATTTTCCACGCTGGTTCGAGTAGTTGCCATTCATCGCTCTCTCTTAATAGAATAATGATTTTTTTCTGAGTGCAAGGTTACTGTTCGCGAAATTTATTAGAGAGCTGAGAGCTTAGAAATAAGTTTGAAAGTACTTAGTTATGTATCGAGCTCAGCTGTGACAGTTAGATTAGTTTTGCGCAATAAAGCCATTTAGCAGCTGGAACCTACAAATGGACGCCTTCTGAATGGCCTTCCTTAATTAGAGGGTCCAGAGATAAAAGAGGTGTGAAAAGAAACGAATAATTTATATTGCACCAATCTTTCAGGCATATGTCGTTTATTGCACTCCATTCGAAAATCACAAATTTAGGTTTAATCACTTTGGATAGGCCCCGCATGCTTTTTGAGCTTCTCTTTTTTTTCTCTCTCTTTGTTTCGCAACGTGGGAACTGGAACAGACAGAAACTTAAAAGCCAGACTTAAAAAGCCAAATTTTAGTGGGGCCGACGGTAGTTAATCACTCGAAATTAAAGTTCAAGAAGTACTGAAAATGAAGTCCTCTCATCACCTTCTCTACAACTTTCTTTTTCAATACTTAGGGGTGTGCGAATATATTAAAGTTCGGATGCGAATCCAATAGGTGGCTGCTATTCGATTCGTACTCGATTCAATAATTCACAATTAGAACTTGCCATTTGTTTTTAATCTACATGTGAGACAAAAGCACTACGTTTCCACATTCAAGAACGCTCCTCCCCTCAACAGCCGACCGCGCTTCAAAAAAAAAGTGGACGACAGCGCCGCTCCTCGATAAAAGTGTTCACTGCAGCTTATTCCCATTCAATGACAATTCTAGCGGAAATGTGAGTCCTTTTTCGGTCGAAGGGTGGCGCTGCGCTCAAGTCGTTGAATCCTTTTTTTTTGTTTAACCTAGGTAGGACATTAGGCAGTGTAATAGCAAGAGCTTGGTGGTGCAACCCACCACCCCGTTCCAAAGGGGATGCTGATAACATCTATCCATCCATCCATCCATCCATGGAGTGGAACATGCACCTATAAAGGGAGATATAACAAGGAAGAAGAAGCATGTGCTTGCTGTGGTAAAGCTAAGGAAACGATGGAGCATGTTTTATTAGAATGTGAAGACGTCTGCCCAGCGCTCAATTTTGGCACCACTGGCCTCCCTGAAGCCCTTGCGTTCAGCGAGAACAGGGGAAAAGTAAACATGTCTTCAGTAGAGATTAGTAAGAGGCGATTGGAAGATTGGAGGAAGAAAAGTAGGGAGACGATAAAAAACGGAGACGTACGAAAGCAAAGCTCGCAATAGAGGGTCAGAAAATGTGGTTGTGGGAGTTCATAGCGGGGTGTTTTTTTTTTCTTATTTAACTCGGGTAGCACATCAGGCAGTATAATAGGAAGAGCTTGGTTGCGCAACCCATCGCCCCGTTCCAACCATCGCAACCCATCGCTCCTAATTCAGAAGGTACTCTATTCAAACGCCCCTGTCGATATAAAACAAATATACAAGCGCTGTGAATTCAGCGATGCGCAGTTCGTTCGTATTTCTCGCCCAAAATGCCGAGCTTGAATAACTGAATTGGCGCGAAATGCGAATCACGTTATCATAGATTCGTGGCTGAACGCAAGAAATTACTATTATGTTTTTTTGGCGTAGATAGATATTGGAACTAGTGAAGAGTGACGGCAGACCATCGCTACAAGCGAAATGCGTCAGTGCATGTTTGTTGTTTTTATGAACGTCTAAATATTTATTTGCAATGATCAAAAGCAAATGTTGAATTGTGGATACGGGGACGGCTATTCCTTATCTCATGAACAGGAACTCTTGCACAAATTCCTCTCATACGGGTGCAGTTTGCGCTAAAAGTCATGTTCCCTGGAGCTGCTGCAGACACCACGGCATGGCAACACAGATGTCCAAACAAAATGACACGGCAATGCGGCTGTCAATCCTATAGTACGAAGAGAATGGTAATCTAATTTGGAAGCCACTACCACCTAATATGCAAGGTTGCAACATGAGTGTTTACAGACTGTGATATGAGGAAGACATTTCTTCACCTAGACTTTTGAAGGTGATTGAAAGTTCTCTCGAAGCTGTTATTATATTACGGCCGTCTTCACCATCATTAGCGAATGGCCGAGCTTGTAGACTGACTCCGAGAAGCGTTCAGTAAGAGCAAGCGAGTTGGTTGGGAGGGAAGGCAAGGTACAGTATACTGCGGCCAATGGGGACACGTCAAACACACGCTTCGGTATACGTCACGATCACGTGGCCTCCGTCGCGCCTGTCCTGTTCATCTTCTGCGTTTTTCTCTTAGCTTGAGCCAAATGCAGCTACGCACATATCCCAGAAAACAAAGCAACCAGCCCATCACTCGTAAGCCCTGGCCTTCTAAAGAATTCATCTCATGCAACGTAAGGCAATACGGAGTGAGATGCTAGATAGGGCAGAGGAAGGAGGGGATAAGTTTTTAGTAACCTCACTAAAGAAGGCCCTAACCACTTGCAAGTCCACGTTCACAGATCTCTTGTTTGCGCAGATCTTTTTTCCTGAGTACACGTATCCTGCGGTACGGTTCAATTCCTTTCGCTTCTTTTTTGAAGACAAGCTTCATCCGTTCCAAGCACAGACATTTCGGTAAAGTTCAGGGTGACCCACGCAGCGCGAAGAAAACTTTCTGTACCCCGTATGAGAAGCGCTTTGAACACGGTTGCTTCTACAGAGTGTTCCTTTCTTTTCTTTTTCTTATGAAGCATACTTTTTGATTGTTCTGTTTGCTTTCACAGTGAGACACGTATTAGGAGGTACTTGTTTAGTTTCCATTACACCACAATTGTTGACACGACGTCGACGTGGCATGTTTTCTTTGCCCCTAGGGCGGCGCGGACGAAAGTGTGGTTTTAGCTTTATCCAGCGGCCGTGGCATTTTTATTTTGCACCCGCTTCTCTTAACGCATGGTTCAGATCGAGTCTGATGGAGAACGAGATCGTTAAACTGCGGGCGCACAAATGGGATGAAAGTGCCGCCTTCCCTTTCGCGTCTTGTTTGGCTTAACTTTCTTCCCTGTAATGGTTAGGAAGCAACTCTTTGGTTAAGTGAGCAAGGCAGTCGTTATTATCCTTTCCTAGGTACGCCCGTTCTGTTGCCGCCACTGGCAAAAGAGAAGCTAACGAACACTTTAAGCTACCGGGCGCTCCAAAAGGCACAAGTTTGTCGCGGCGACGTCATTTGGTGCGTAAAAGAATGTTACAGGAGGCGCAGGAGTGTGCTGAACTTGGCTCGTTCGTGCACGCACAAGGTAATCAAATGACGCGAAAGACGGGGCACAAGCTGGCACAGGTGACAGATGGGACATGGTGAGCTGTGTTTGCCATCTCGCCTTACGCCCGACATTTCTTTTTTCACATTCAGATTCTGTAAAGGAGGCCTATGGAAGCAAAGGATGATTTGTGCGTTACTCTAGTCAAAGCCGGAAGCCGGGATTGTTTCGTTATCCCCATCGATCTCATTTATGCCACCTACAGGAGGAATGCTTCTCGCAGCGAGCTCAGGTTACCCCCGTCGTAATTGCATCACACGACTCTGTAGTGTGCCCGGGAATTTCCTCATTTCGGCACACCGCCTATCCCTCTGCCGTCATCGGCTGCACTTCCTTTCTCTGGCACTCAGTGTGTGTCCTTAATATAGACCATCGGCTCAATATAGACCATTACATTACATTCCCGGCAAAACTCTTTTTGCTTCCTCGTAGGTCAACTAATATCGGCTGCCACCGTGTGCTTTCTAATTGGTACCGCTATTTTCCTGTCTCCTAAAAATATGCCAAGCATTTCTCACTCCATAACCCGTTTCTCGATTCTTCGGCCTCACCTGAAGCACATATTCGCTTGCTTGATTACGCTGAATAAGTCGGCTGCTTTTGAACATTCAAGTTATCATTCGGAGTCTGCTGCACATCATGCATGACCAAGCATTAGAATTAGGACTACAAGAAGATAGACTAGAAGGCGAAATTATTATCAAAATTTGGCTGTTTTGTATAGATAGATAGATAGATAGATAGATAGATAGATAGATAGATAGATAGATAGATAGATAGATAGATAGATAGATAGATAGATAGATAGATAGATAGATAGATAGATAGATAGATAGATAGATAGATAGATAGATAGATAGATAGATAGATAGATAGATAGATAGATAGATAGATAGATAGATAGATAGATAGATAGATAGATAGATAGATAGATAGATAGATAGATAGATAGATAGATAGATAGATAGATAGATAGATAGATAGATAGATAGATAGATAGATAGATAGATAGATAGATAGATAGATAGATAGATAGATAGATAGATAGATAGATAGATAGATAGATAGATAGATAGATAGATAGATAGATAGATAGATAGATAGATAGATAGATAGATAGATAGATAGATAGATAGATAGATAGATAGATAGATAGATAGATAGATAGATAGATAGATAGATAGATAGATAGATAGATAGATAGATAGCGGTGGCGGCGAAAAAGTACAATGGCTCCATTGGTATAGCAGAATCGAATAAATACGACGTACGAAAAAACCCGTTCTTTTTTTACTGTCAAACGTTTCGGCTGGTGGGCCAGCCTTCATCAGTGTAGGAATGTATAAATTTAAATGTATAAATTGAGCTCCGTGCGCTTGGAATCTCACTCTTGACGAAGGCTGGCCCACCATCCAATACGTCGTCCTCGCCATCGTCGTTGTTGTTGTCTTTGTTGTTTATTTTAATAAGTGCAGAAACAATACGGTAGGGCTGGCTACTCTACAGCCGGCTACCGCAGGATGCTGTTCAGAAATTGAGGCTATCCCATTCCCAATATAACAAACTGAACACGTATCTAAACCACAATAAACATAAGCGTACATGGCTTACGAATAAAGAAACGTAAAGACGTCGAATATAACAAAATGAAGCCTTCGATGATATTCACCTCCGTTAAGTAATAGGGGGTCACGTTCACTGTACATTAAAGAACACTGTTATACGGGGCCACATGTATGCTAGTTTTCAATAAGTTCTTAAATAAAACACTCAATGGAAGTAGATTTCGCAGGAACCTACATATGAAATCAAATCGATTAGTTGAATTGGCGTAACGTAACAGCACTGCGCATCAGACGCGTGCCGGTTTTCATTGCACTAAACAGAGGCCTTGCTACACGTGCTACAGCTCACGTTTACTCTCGCGTCACAGTTTGGCAATTCCTAATCAGTTCGGAGAATATTTTTCACTACAGCTGCAGTGAGATGGGATGGGAAGCGCGTTTTTTTCTTTCCGGAGCTGTTCCGACTCGCACTATTTGACAGGTGCTGAAGTGTGTTTTCACGTAACCTCCAGCTTCATTCGGTGCAACATTTCTACCCGCCGGACTTGGTATGAAAACGAGTACAGTGTATACTGGGTATGAATCCGAGGACACTGTAGACTTAGCCGCTTCTCTAGCGTGCATTTCCCGTGGTTCAAAGGCATGTAAAACGGGCCGCCAGCTATGGCGCTGTGCCATCTATTTGAGGCGCCATCCTGGGAGAGCATTCCGGACAAACCTGAGTCTACCCTACACGTATGGCAAGCAAGAAACCGGCCATGTGTCCACCGCTGACACGGTGGCATCCAGCAATGGACGCTCACATCTAAGACAGTTTTTGAAGCATTTGGGGGCTTCTGCGATGACAGATAGAGATGCAGAAAGGCTATGCTGCCTTTCCCACCAACTCAGAAGGCAGCAAATAGCGTGCCTGGACACTGTGGGGCTGGCGCGGTTTCCGGGACTAAGAATGCTAAGTCACGTTGAAGCCATCGGCGACATCCGATGCAGCCTGCAATCTGTCCCACGGGAGCGTTTGAAACGCGTGTCCTTGATGTACTCTTGGCTCGTACCTTCATGAATTTTATGTGCGTGGATGCTTTACAACATTATTGTCCCCGTACAAGCGTTCAACCCCCTCAATGTTTTTCCCGAGATGTCGAGATACTTACAGCCTGAGGGTAACACGAACACATGCGGTTGTTCTGATGATGGTAGTTCTATGTATTTCAGCAATCCCGCGACAGAAGATGGGTTCATGGCAATCGAACACAGGATAGTTTGCTTTTGCATGTGGAGCGGGCTGCCCGTTCTGGCCGTTCACGCTTAGGGAGCAATAGTCCGTAAAGAAATCTTTTGGGCCGCCTTGGACGCGCATCTCGTCGATCCCGAAAAGTATGTGCTTGGCTATTACGGTGACTTGGACTCGGCTCGTACAGGGGCCACGAAAATTTTATTCGCCAAGTCACAAGTCACAACAAGTCACACATTCAATGTGTTGTAGGGTACACGTAAAGCACGTTAGGTGACCGCAGACCAGGACTGCAGTGCAAAGGCCAAGCAT
Organism: Dermacentor albipictus; assembly: GCF_038994185.2. Lineage (NCBI taxonomy): Eukaryota > Metazoa > Arthropoda > Arachnida > Ixodida > Ixodidae > Dermacentor > Dermacentor albipictus. Next base: position 42,766,269 of record NC_091826.1, read on the forward strand.
AGTTGTGTTCGCTCCTGAGACACTTACGTACGTGAGGCTTGCATGCAAGGAATGCGTTAAATGTTTGCGCACTACCAAGGTTAGGCAATCGTCAGATCAACTTTAATAGCTTTACTAATATTTTATTACGTTTTCAACAAAATTCGATGAGTTGATTGTTCGCAAAGGAACCCCCTGTGGCTGCCAAGCGCACTACTATTACTGACTACTACCAACCAAGTATTTTCGTTATGGAAAAGTCAGGTTCAGAACCTTTTTTCTCTCTTTGTTGTTGATATTCTGCGACAGGTGTTCTGTATCTCCTCGTACATAATTGGCATTTCTGTTTTCGTTGAATTCTCGCATTGATAATTTTTTTTAAATGTACAAGACTCCCAATTTTTACAACCCAAATCATTTCCATTTCATTTATATGCTAAATTCCAAGAGGCGATCCTATTCAAAAAGCAAAATAAACATGCCAGCGAAGCGTTCAAGAAAGACCAATGTGTGAGAATAAAGAACTATGACAACTTAGATTGAGCTGCGAATGACTCACAATCGCACTTTAAATTGACGTTGCTGTTATAACCTTAAGAATAGCGTATCGGCTTCCAGGGTTTATATTAACAGAGCTTGTCTTACTTGTCCATCTGTTCATACTCAATTTTCTTTCCCCAGTAAAGTGTAGCCAACAGAAATATTATCTCGTTAACCGGTCTGGCGTTCTTTTCTTTTATCTGTCTCTCTTAGTGTAGCACTCTCCTTAATTGGGCATCGCACAGTGATAATGCCGCCATCACGCCTATGGCTATCATCAGTGGTGGTAACTGGTATTCCAAACGAAGTGTAAAAGCTCCTTCGTGAAAGATTTGTTATGGACCTTGTAGCTGAAATTGATCAAGCTCGTGCCTAATACTACACCAAAAGCTTTTCTTAGAATTAAATGTTTGTATTAGTACATTTTTAAAACGCTATATTATTTACTGCGGTTTAGCTATTCGTCTGCTAATTCACCATCCTATTTTCGCAAAAATGTCCTTTTTGTGATTTATACCAGTTCTTATGTGCCTTTCATCGTAAAGTGCGATCACAGCCATGACTGGGGGCGCAGTTTCGTACCAGCCATTGAGGAAATATAGGAAAAGAAAAAGAAAAGAATTGTTAGAAAGTATCCCCTCATGTCGTCATTACTCGAATCTCATTTCTGTTCAGTTTCTCAAATTTCTATTTGCGGTCTTCTAATTCGGTTCCCATTCTTAGACGACGTTTGCAATGCCAATTTCGTAAAATATATTTGAGGAATTTCTCGGTGTTCCTCCTGCCCTCAAAGACAATACGCATGTTAGAGCACGTTCTCTTCTCTAAGTAATGCTCCTGCATAAAAAAAAAAGATGACATATAAATTGGTGAACGGGGAAAATTCCATGGGACTACTCCCAAGCTTTCTAAATCCTTGTAATAGCCATGTATGTCATACTCTTTAACGCATGTCACACATATGCTACTTTCGCACGCTAAGATCTTTACCACTAAATTTGATAGGTCATTGCCTTCATGACGTTCGCAGAAATCACCCCTGCAGCTCTAAAGGTGCTTAGGACAAGTCCCTTGCTGTAGCTGACTGCACTCCACTTGTTGTAAATGGAAAGCCAGAATCAGGTGCGCGATCCTAGCAGTGTTTGAAAGACGAGCTTCAAAAGAATCAAAACAGAGAGAGACGAAGAAAATTAAAGATTAACTAGACTTACTCTAATTTGTTACTTCACACTACGAGAGGGGTAAGGGGGAAAAAAGAAAAAAGAGAGAATGCAAGTTTCCATTAGACGCGTCCCCGGAACGACGCACAATTATTAGTATTATTATTAGTTATGGGGACGTACAAGAGCACAAAGGAAACAGGGAGGAAGCAAGCTGACAACTGCCACCGAGAGAGGCACAGCGCCTGCCTACTCTCTCGGGAGGAGGGAATGAAAAGAGGAGAGGAGCAGAAGATAGGCAACAAAGAAATGGGAAAGAAATCCGGAAATAAACAAATTAAAGACACTCGGACGAAAGAAAGTAGGAACACGGAAAGAATGTCTATAAATGCGCGGCCAAATCAGTTTTCTGCGTGAAAGTTAGCAATGCTCTATGGGCCTGGTCGTGCTCAGCAGCACTCTCTCTCTCGGAAGCAGGCAATCGTCAACGTCTCTACAGATTCAGGCACTCAAGTCTGTTGCCTCCAGAAAGTAAAAAAATAGAAAGAAACCTAGTGTTGCGTTCTGGCCTCATTATTTGATAAAGCAGGGCTCCCAAAAAACACCTCGGTGATTAGAAGCAGATCGTTATTATCACCGTCTTGGTCACCTTCGGCCTCTTCACAATCACTTTCACTAAGTCGTCATCATGCTTCGCTGATGTCATCTTTATCGGCGACTGCATTTTCGTCACCACAGTTCCGCTGTCGTCATTATCATTTTCCTAATCGTCGCCAGCGTTTCCGTCATTGCCATAAGTTGTTGTAGTAACTGTCATTGACGTCTTCGTAGTCGTTGTTGCTGTCGGCGTGGTTGTCGTTTTTGGTTTAGCTATCCCGTACTAATTAGGACTGAATGCTAATTATTCTTTTTAAAGCGAAGATTTCTTTCTGAACCCTTCTGTGCCCCTCTTGCTGACCGTGGCTGCCGCCTGATGCTGTTGTTGCTGCTCGTGCGCTCTCACCGAATAGCTCACCCTTGGTTGGGGGACGGCGGCGCCATCTAGGAGCGGTGGCTCAAACCACTTCGCCCGCAGCAGTGGAAGGTAGAGGAGGAAAGCGAGCCTTCTCATGTGTTGTCTTTGGCCGCTGGCAAGAAGGGCAAGCAGGCCTCGATACGCAGAGCTAACGCCTCCTAGATAGCACAAGGCTGGTGCATGTCATGCTACCTTGCCCCCAGTGCCGTGATATCAAATGGAGACGCTCCCGAGTAAGCCGCGGAGATTTTGACGTCACTGCTTTCGTCACACTGGGCTTGGCCGTGGAAATTTCGGCCCTAGTAGCATGACGTCACAAAGCAGAGTGCACAGGCCTGTTGTGTAGAAGGCGTTGAGAGAGCCTCGATAGGACGGGAGAGAGGGAACTGGAGGAGATGGCCTCAATTTGCGCATGCGCTGCGCCGCCTGGTAACCGCGTGGGCGGTCGCATCTGCGCCTCCAAGGGGAGGTCAGGTACAAAAAAAAAATGGCGCGGAAAGCAATCTTGCCTCTTTCAAACACTATATAACGCTGGTTGCGTTCGCTGATACATTGCATTGCGGAATTCCTCACTCGCGGCATCCGTGAGCTAGACGCGTGAATACTGCCTCGTAAGGTTCGCTGTATATCGATTCCAATAGGGCACATTGGATCTGCAGCACTTTCTTTTTATCCCAGAACGTTCGAGTTAACAGCCACTTTATGGACTGAGTGTCTTCTAGCGGTCGCGTTCGGCCTTCTAGCGGTTGCGCTCCGTGTATCCTCGTATAAAGCTGGAATTTTGCAAATTCATTACAATGAACCAGTTTCTTAATTAACACATACTTTAGTTACCATTCGTTTGGTGTGCTTTTCATCGCACGGCTCACTCGTATTAGAATTTGAAAGACGACGTCCTAGTTCATTTTTATTAATAATGTTTGCTTTTGTCTCAGTCTAAAGGGTACACTTTCGAGTTGAAGCCTGCGGCAGCTTGCCCCGGTGCCACGTGGCGAAGTTCTTAACGCTCAATCAGGGAAAATTCAAGGCCTGTGCTTGTTTCTCTTAATCCGGGATTCTCTTAGCGCTCGCCGATTCGTTATCTCAGCATAAGGTTCGCGCCAGTCATTGTTCTTCCAATTAGTCATCGCACCGAAATGCTATAAGAGAAAAGAAGTAAAGCAAGAAAAAAACGAAAAAAGCACTTGAGAAACGTTTTCAGTCGAATCCGGCTGTGTTTGCGTTCCTTGTTTCAAGTGAAAATGAAACCTCTGCTGCAGACATCGTCCTAGAAGAAAAAAAAGTAACTTCGCCGAAGAACAAACGGCGCTCGCATTATAAAACGGTACCGGGAAATCGCATTTCTAAATTCCTCGCCAAAGGACTTTACCATAGAAATCCGCGCTCTGTAATGAGCGCCGTTAATCGGAGAGAGCTAGGCGCCGCACGCATAAGAATGTGTGGGCTGGTAAGTTCGTTCCTCTGTAATCTGCAGCGCCTGGCAGCCTCCTCGTCTTTGCATATCTCGTATTCGCAAACCGAGGAGGGGGGGGGGGCGCAGGGCAAGACCAGCAAACCATGACTAATTGAACGTATTCAAGCCATGTCTTCACTCGATCCTGAGAGCCTCCAACTCACGAAATGGAAATGCCAAGAATTAGCCAAAGCTTTATGCGCTGAAAGACCGGAGATGTAATTCTCGTGTCTATATACCGAAACCGCCCTCTTAACCCCTCGGCCTGCACCTCCTGTTCGTCGCGTCTGATATAGAATGAAGGGTGATAGTGGCCAGTCCATAATATGTGTACATACATACATACATACATACATACATACATACATACATACATACATACATACATACATACATACATGCATGCATGCATGCATGCATACATACATACATACATACATACATACATACATACATACATACATACATACATACATACATACATACATACATACATACATACATACATACATACATACATACATACATACATACATACATACATACATACATACATACATACATACATACATACATACATACATACATACATACATACATACATACATACATACATACATACATACATACATACATACATACATACATACATACATACATACATACATACATACATACATACATACATACATACATACATACATACATACATACATACATACATACATACATACATACATACATACATACATACATACATACATACATACATACATACATACATACATACATACATACATACATACATACATACATACATACATACATACATACATACATACATACATACATACATACATACATACATACTGTCTCGAGCGGTCAGTCGCGAGACAATTTTGCGTGTATTCGCCGGTTTCTTTCACGCTAGGAAAAACAGTTACGTGGCACGTATTGAGCAACAGAAAGCTGTATCGGTTTCTTTTCGTGTTCCTCAACAATTTTCTCATGATGCTATTCATCTAATTATATTGTTTGAGAAGGTCAATATTTAATTAGTACAATTTATGGGATTAGGTGGAATGTAAGAAATAATGTGACGATCCCCGAGCGACGGCAAACAACATTACCTTCGTTCCGTCCGGCTGCGTTGCGATTGTGTATTTTTAAAGTTTGGCTAAAGTTACGTGGGACACCCTATATATATATATATATATATATATATATATATATATATATATATATATATATATATATATATATATATACAGAGAGTGCCTACTTGTTCTTGCGTAACGCGTTCTTTCGCAGTGTATGCATAGTAATTATTATTCGTCTGTACGTGCATTCGTTAGACATATCTCGATGGACGTTCATTTAGGCGCGCCCACGGGAAAGGCAAGTCTTCTTCGCGCTGACAATTTTAAATTGCTTGAACAAATAGGCCGTTCACTAGAGGCGAGAATCAGAGCACGTGCGTATGCTCGTTTAAAAAAAATAAGAGCAAAAAGACAGAGAAGAACGAAGAAGCAACACAGAAAGAAAAGAAGAAACCGTAAGGAATAAATGGAAGCGAGGCGGGAGGGGGAAGATCGGTGTGAAGCTCGTTATTAAATCAACCTCAGCTTGGCGTAGACTGAGAATTCAACTTAAACACGCTAATGAAAGGCGATACATGGCTCGCCCTCTCTCTGACTCATGTAAGCGTTATTGGTCTTGGTTTGCGTTTGTGTACGTTTATTCAACTTTTCATTTCATTACATTTTCGGTGTGAGTTCAAGTTTATTTTTCGGCATTCGTTATTCCATCTCATTAAATGATATGGTTCTCGGGGTGGCTAAAACAGAGGTCGGGAGAACTTCAACACTATAGCAGGACGTTTCGTCACTTCTTTGCGCATTCCATGTGATTGGGTTCTGAATCTTGTGTGATATTCTTCCCCTTTCCCACTCCCCAGGTGTCAGGTAGGCAACCGCACTGTATTCTGGTTAACCTTCCTGACTTCTGCTTTTCTATCCCCCCCCCCCCTTTGTCGTCGACTGAATGCTTATTTCCCCTACCACGTTTGCTGAACATTGTTCGTAGACACGTTAGTCTCTCATACCTGTAAGAATAATGAAAAGTAAAACAATAATTATTATCTTTGCATTACCACGATTGTCCTAACTGGTACGCAACAGAGCACCTAAATTGTTTCCTATGCACATGACTGTCCCCACCCTCTTTCGTTTTGTATAGCTAAGCTTAATACAATGTTGGTAACTGTAGCTGTTGCCGGTTGCTCCTCTTCTTTCTCATAATAAATGAGTTGAACACATTAAAAATGTGTGAAACAAGGATGCAAGTAGAAATGCACACGAGGGATCATAAGCTTACGGTATGCTGAATTTAGGCATGCAGCCGGAATTTCTAATGAGCTACGCGTGATCGTTCGCGCGAACAGCCTAATGTTGCAGTGTTTTAATGTCTGCAAGCTAAAAACTGGGCTACGATGCGACTATATTGCAGAATCTGCCTTGCGTAAGCTTTTGACCCTTCCTGTAAATCCGGCCGGTAAATCAGTTCTAAAGAGCACACGCAAAAGAAACGTTCGTGGGCAGTTCTAGGGCCGGTATGGACCTTTTACAGCAGTTAAAATGCGGAATGCGCAAAAGAGATGACGCTGCTGATTTCGACACCACGCGATGCCTTCTGAGGGCAGATGAATGCTCGAAACACCACCCAAGTGAAATGGGCTTGTGCTAGCTCTATTGAATAGGCATGGTAACATATTCCACGCATGAAGGAAAGTGTGGCTTGGTGCACCTCAAAAAGCACCCTGCGACACATTGCTATATCAGCGTATCCTGCAGTAATATAAGGAAAAACATGTAGTCGCGGTTTACGCCAACATTTTCTTTTAGCAGCAAAGTGTGGCTTGGTAAACCTGAAATAGTACCCTGCGGCACTATGCTATATCAGCCGAAGTACCAGTAGGGAAAACATGTACTCGCGTTTTACGCGAACATTGTCTTTTAGCACATAAGTGATGGGCTGCCTTAAATGAGTGTGTATCTTTACAGATTAAGCTGCTGAGGTATGAAAAAAGAAAACTATGTTTAGCGTCGATATGAAAACGATATTCCGTGCACCTATGAGCGTGAGTGAGCGGGGGAAAATTTGAGGTGTCCTTTCGTACATTTTTTGATGTGGCCTCACTGTCTTGCTTCTCGATGAATGTTTCACGTATGGTAATGCGCATCTTGCGAACAGCAGGAGAAGACAACCATTCAGGTCTCGTACGCACGTGTAATCGCAGTTGATCGCGCATGCAGCGACGATGACAACTCTAGAGCACACCCTGTGCAAAAACACGTAGCTATGTTGCGGCAAGTGTAGGTATTAAAAAGGCATTGCTTCACGGCAATTTCTACTACGATCTCGCAATTAAGCGCAATGGAATGCCCTTAGCTACAGGCAGGTTTATCCTGGGTATCGAGACGTGCCGTAGCTCCTTACGTATTCACGATCTGTCGAATAGTTCAGCGTCTTTTAGAAATGTGAGGAGAACGCGTGAAGCTTCCTTGAGGGCTATAAGAACTATCGCATATCCTTACGCAACCCACAGGGTGTTGTAGGCCCGCGTGTGGGAAGCTCTCCTTATATAAGTTCTCAAGCGAAGCGTCCCTTTCCCCACGCTCTAGCTCGAACTCGACCACAGAAAGTGTTCGATGTCTCCTGTCTCATTGCTCGAAATACAGGGCGCATCATTGGTACATCCGGTCTTGAATAGCCATGCAGAGGTATACGTGCAGAGCCTTCTCCTTGATTTGATGTCATGCGCCTAGCTAAGCCCAAGTGACATGGCCATGGACTAAGCCTGTGCCAGTGTGGTACAGTTGAGGCTGGTTGATCACCGACTCCTACTTGCAGGTGACAGAACGGCTACAAGGCTCACACCATATTAAAAAAATGGCGTGCTTGTTCATCGAGAAAGCTTTGGAAACTAAAAAAAAAAGGTAGTAGTGCACGCGTGCTCTACAGTTTCTTGAGGAATACCGTATAGCGTCGAGTTCATAAGCCTCAGTAATGTACTTTTTTTCATTTGGATAGGAAGTTGCATCTGTCCTTGTACTTCATTTCCTCTGGAATCGCACATATATGTATTAGCGCACGTATTTTTTTTTCCGCACTTCAATGGTTCTCGTTTCCGTGTTCGCGAGTGCTCTGTATCGCATGTGTCATAACAAGCCAACAAACGAAGAAACCAAGGACAACATAGGGAAGATTACTTGTACTTAGTAATTGAATTGAAGTAATGATAAATTAAGGGAACTTAAAGGGCATGAGAAAATAACTGGTCGCAGGTGGGATATGAACCCACGTCTGATGTGACATCTATGAGCGAGCTGGATGGCACTTCATAATGAACGTTTCTAGTGCGTTAACCTTAGAACTAATCTCAACATACTTTGTTCCCTAATTTTTTCTTGTATCTTATGCGATTTGTGCACACCTATCTAGTCAGAGAAGAGTGTGAACAAAAAAGTGTTATCATCTTGTTCGTCCCTTATGTTCCAGTGTGATTTCAATATTATTCTGCACCAGCTGCGTGGCCTACGTTTCGAATTATTCTAGTCGAAAAAAGTTAACCCCATTTGCGATGTATTGCGGATTTTCTATACAAGCGAGTCATTTTACACATGCTGTATAGTAGGATGTATATTTCTATAGGGGTCATTAGAAGTAGAGGGAAAAAAAGCAATAAAATTTTTTTGACATAACCCATCTCACGATCGATGTCGGCGTTAGTGCGACTAGCGTTGAAGCAGCCTGGCGACACATCGTCTTGCCAGTACAAAAAGCGGTACGCCAATCTCGCAAATCCCACTGCACCCGCTCCGCCATCTAGCGTTGCCGCGGCGAAGTCCGGGCATGGCGCGAGATCGATTCTGCTGAGCACCCGAGAAATTCCAAAGAAACCTTTTGTCCCAGAAAAGTGGTACATGCGCAATGGGCACAGGTCTAGCAACTCAAGTTGGCATCAAAATTGATTCATTGAACAGCGCCACATACCCGGTATCACGTACCCAGCGCTATAGAGCCAGCTACCCAAGCTGATTTCAAACCCTTCTTCCAAAGCCACAGCAGTTCGATGCGCCACCACTTAGACAGTTGACTGCCTACCAATTGAACCGAGTCTGCTGGAAAACGATTAGAGACACATATAAGCGAAGAGAGAGACGGACAGTCTCGGAAAATTCGGGAGATTCCCAAAAACTGCTAGTCGCAATAAAATAAATCCAGGTTAAACCTCAGTAGTGAAATAAAATAGAAACATTAAGTGTATAGAAAGACGACAAAGACTTATTGAAACCATAAGCACTGCTAATGTGTCTGCCGGAAACTGCTCACAGAATGTTCTTTGCAAAGTGCAAACGTTACTCACTCTCTTGGTAAGTTTCTGGCATGTAACCAGCATATGGCGAAACCACTTTGCAATAATGATCTTTGTCTTCCTCGTAAACTTGCTTAACATGCGTCTACGTGAGCTTGGGGGGACGTTTAATTCTTTCTACAGTTCATCCTCAAACGGGAACAAAAAGGAAAAAGAAAAGGAGACAATAGAATGGACCTCCGCGATTCTATTGTCCTAGGTCAGAGCGCGGTTCAGGATACGAAGACTCCTACGTCGTTACTCTAATTGTTTCCGCGCCGACGAAGGACACACAATGGGGCCACCTCTGGCGCAGCGGTCATCTCTCCTAAATCGGGAGAAAGCTGCTGCGGTTCACGGCCCAGCTAGCACCTATGGAGCTGACGGCCTGAATCGTTGGCGGGTGTAAAAAAGCTGCTCTTTGTGTGACATAACCGTTTGGGAAGTCTCAACTCAGTAAGGCTGTCCAGGAGAAATCTTAAGGAAGGGAGGAACAATGCAGTAAGGCTTCCGCTTGCTCCCTAGCATCCGGAATGTCTTGTATCGTATGTCTTCTATCTATTGTGTGGCTTCGGGAATATGAGCCCACAAGTCTTTCGTTGTCTAAGAGCTGTTTCTAACCCTACAAGGTTAGCGTGTAGGTTAGTAAGAGCATCGGAGCATCGTTTTTTTTCTTCTTGGCTTTCTTTTGAGCCTGGCTATGTATTTCGGTGGTACAACCCGCGAGCTAAAGAATACCCTCCAAAAATTACCATCTGCCCATCCTAAATTAATAAAAAAGAAATGACATCGTTTTTACTGACTCTTTTTTTTTCTTACGCGCGTTCCTAGCTGCTCAGGTCTAGCACGATCTCGGAACCAGTTTTCACGATCAGATAGCCCGGCTAGAATGAGCCAGATACCATGGTTACATCATAGTCAGTGCCTGAAGAAGGCTTAATTCGAACTGTGAAAGGAAAGATAAGAATTTCGCAGACATGTCAATGAAGGCACAAATGAGGTTGCAATTTTGGGTAATTTACATAACGCTTCCCATGGACAAGCTCACGTGTGGAACTACACCCCCCTTGCGTCAGCTGTGAAGTAACGCCTTTCTTTGAACGTGAAACTACAAGACCAACCAAAGAACTACCCGCACATCATCAATTTTACCCCATAAGGCGCAAAGTGGGGAATTAGATTCAGGCAGTCTTAAATATTCAAACATGAGTCTTGGATTCGAAGCTACTTCTAACACCTTACAGAAATATAGCTTCTTCGTGTGTAAGCATTTCGACCACACAGGATTGACGTGCATTTTTCTGGAGCGCCTGAAAATTGTCCCGGATTGAGTCTTTTGCGTGTTGTACGTTCTCCGTTGCTCCCTTTGGGGCACGACATCGCTTCACGCCCGAGGGCACCAGCCTTCAATTCCAACGTCCGTATTCATGTAGTCCTACCCAAACTGTAAAAGGTAAAGTACCCTACCCTTTATTAAATGTTTGAGCTTAGCCCCATACGCCATACATGACATTATTGTACGACACGTTAGGACTTCTGCGTATGTGCCATCTTTCCACAGAATAACGGTAAACATGTCGAGGAAGGAACGTTTTAGCGTACCGACATGGTGCACCGAACTGGAGCACGTAATGAAATGAATGGTGCAGTGAAGAATTAGGCTTCTAGAGCGTTCAGCCTCGTCAACACACTATGAAAGGTAATTCAGTGGGCCGTCTGCTCTGGGAAAACAAAAACGCCATCACTGCTCGGTGTCGGCTCTCTATAGGCCTAACGGCGTCAAGACAGCCTGCTGATCTCATTAAAAAATGTTATGGCAGAGTTATTGCCGTGGCAAATAGCATGTAGCAAGGTTGAATACAGGTAGAAGCGGATGGCCTGGGTTGCTCTGGGCGCTGCCATGTCATTACGCAATCACGGTAACCTGCGCGGCAGTAACCAGTAAGAGATGTGCATGATCAGTGAGCCCAATGCACGAGATAATGTAGTATCGTGTCAGGTATATCACCCAAAGCTAAACCAAATTCCTTTAATTTATTCAGCACGTGTGCTTTCGTCTCCGTAAGGGATGGAGTAAAAGCTGAAGGACATAATGTATTAAGTGGGCTTGGTGCTTTCCTACCGAAATAACAAACGCTGTGCAAGCGTTCAAGTATACAAGCGGTTGAAGCCCGGCCAGGGCGGCAGCGCAAATAGTCGGGTGCTTCTCTTCGCAGCCACCGGAACTCACTAACTTCTTCCCCCCGCCAGTTTGAATGCGCGGCCGCTATCCTTTGCGCTGCTTCTGAGAAAACAGCTTTCGCAAGAGGCAATGAAAGAAAAAAAAAATCAAATGCGACGGTGGGCCCCAACCATGCCCAGTGCGGACGCATTTGTCTCTGAAGTCTTCTTCGGAATGGATACAGAATACTTTCGGGGTCGGTGGAGCCGACGCTTGTTTATAAGCGGCCTCCGCTACTATGTGTATCTCGGTGAGGCGGCGCCTCCTGGAAACCGGATACGGAAGTGAACCAAAAGCGGAAGTGCTTGCTCGGCGCCGTCTAAGCAAACATGGCGGGCGCCGCTTTAGGTGTGCTTATCTATGTACGAGAAGTCACTCTGCATCTACCTTTCTTTACTGGCAACCACAGCCTGTCTTCGTGCAAGGAAGGAAGTTGGAAGGAAGTTTTAGCTGACTTGCAGACGTTTGTTTTGAGTTCTTGCATTGCTAGTGTCGTTCCCCGACTGCGAGGATTCACGAACGAGATACCACGTCACGTAAAATAAGCACATAAACGTCACTTTCACGTAATTTTTCCTTTGTCCTCAGTTACGTCAGGAACGTCACGGGATAAGAGTTAGTGGAGAATGCCTTAGTAACTTTCGATTCGCTGATGATATTGTCTTGCTTAGTGACTTAGGAAACCAACTGCAATGCATGCTCACTGACCTGGAGAGGCAAAGCCGAAGGGTGGGTCTAAAAATAATCTGAAGAAAACTAAAGTAATGTTTAACAGTCTCGGAAGAGAACAGCAGTTTACGATAGGTAGTTAGGCACTGGAAATTGTAAGGGAATACGTCTACTTAGGACAGGTAATGACTGCGGATCCGGATCATGAGACTGAAATAATCAGAAGAGTAAGAATGGCCTAGGGTGTGTTTGGCAGAAAAAAACACGTGTACATTCAGGTACGGCATACATAAAAAGAAAAACATTTACAATACATTTTTTTTCTTTTTGCTCAACAAGGCAGTGTAGTCTTGTTGAGCAAAAAACAACTCTCTTGTAAGATATCAACTGCCTGTTGATATGTTACAACATAGTAGACTGAACGATATATCATAATGTATGCGCAGAATGTTTGAAATTCGGCGTATAGGTGGGGTCTAATACATAACTCTCATGGCGTGTTTCCGGCTCCTGCGAGCGCTTCCGGTGCTTGTAGTACACAAAAAGCATGACCACCGAGATTTGCTTCCTGCATTCCAAGGGAACTTTGCTGTGAGTCATCATTGCGAAGTGCGATTTGGGCGGTGCCTATCTTCATTAGATTTAATTTTATAGAATGGGTAATAAAATATTCGCGGGTAAAAGAAGACTTCGGATGTTCGAGTGGAGAGCAGGCTCGCGAAAGACTAGCTTCTGGAACGTCCTTAAAGACGGACGCAATTTGTCGATGCTCTGAAGGATAAAACGAGCTTTCTGCTCCACTTTCCGGGGGACGTTTCCTTTATCCCACGCATGTTAACCATTGAAAACCTGTAAATTTAGTTCACAAAAATGGTGGATCGATAGTTGTTCATACGAAGACTGGACAAGTGTTGAGCCAAGTGAGAATTCGATCGGCTGTCAATAGACATTGTCGGTGGCATGCTGAAGCACATATAATGCACAGAAACCCTGTTCGTCGAACGTGAAGCATATGTTAGCTATAGTATATTAAAATAATTGTAAACGCCCGCAGGAAATGGCTCACAGTTTTTTACTTGTACATAGTGCTGTTCTTTATGCCTTTTTGTTTCCTGGTACTCTTAGGTGTAGATCACACAGTAGGTTCTGGAATACAATCCATAAGTTTTCCTAATTTCCCAGCAGATGTCGTTTTCATGAATGGACAATATATATCAACGTGTAGCAGCAAAGTGATGATAATAAGTGCGAATGTCGTTCGAGGCAACTGGGAGTCAATCTTCCCGTGTCACAGCGGTATAATATTAAGAAGATATCCACAGCGCAGTACAACTATTTCTGATATTCGCGCTATCTTTCGCGCCTGTTCCTTCCATGTTCAAAGAGATCTGTAGAGCTCAGAAGGTTTATTAAAGGACGATAAATAATAAACTGTGTCCATTGTAGATTCATGTTCCATGCGGGTGTATGCCTTTTTTTTCTTTCATGAACCTCTGTGGTGCTTTCGATAGGTTACCTAGCTTAATTCTATTCTTTTACAGCACATAAGGAACACTAGCAAGATAACGTAGATGATTTTCTAGTGAGAAGGGATCCGGTTGTAAAGGTCCAAAGGCTTGTGAATATTCGAAACTTTTGTCGAACGAGTCGAACATTGTCTTAATCAGTTCACTCCCCAAATCTAATAGTCACCATCACTCGAAATTATGCATATATTTCCTGATAGCTTTTGAATACTTCAGCTCACACACCGTGCGCCATAAAGCACGAAGTCGAAGTAAGAATATCATAACTCTCATACCATCCGCAGTGGCCATAAAGTACCAAGAAAAGACTTTCGCTCAGGGAGCTAGATATTTCCGACAAAACAAAGATCACTCGCAGTAATATTTCAACGATCGACTGCATCAGGATCCTTTAGAACGCCTCGATACTGTCACTTATCGTAACGACTGAGTTCTGGAGCCTCGATAGGGCAGTTGCGTAGCAGTGCGCACAGGCCTGGGCACGTCCATGGCAGATGGTGCGCCGTGACTGGCTCCCCGGTTTCGTGAGTGGCGCGCGTCCTTCCGAATATTCTTGTGACGCACCGGTCCTTCCGAAATTCTCGCTTTCCACCGTTCATCGTTCCGGATGTCCCGCACCCCATCTTAGAACCCGGAGAATGTCGGCGAGCGATCCGGCTAATATATTCTAATGGAAGCCAATGACTTCCGTTCATCGCACTGGCAGCCGGAGTCAATTGGAGCACTTAGTCGCTGCTCGCGCAACGGAGCGGTGACCCACTTCCCCTTGAGTCACCGCCCCCCCCCCCCACCCCCCAGCATGCGCAGCTAGCGGGCTTCATAAAACTCGCCACGTCGAGATGCCTTGCGATGAGCGTTCGTTGAACCCTTTCTCAATGTAGCACTGCGTATAGGCTTCCTGGCAACCGTTGACTCATAACGTCGTCCCTTCTTCCCTGCTGTTCTGTACCGACGCGAACTTGATTAACGTACGCTGTAAGGAATACTTATTTGCCTTCGGACTCATGCGGACTTGCACTTGTATGAAATTTACGCAGAGGGTATTGTACCTTCAAGTTCAACATTTACTGTACTACCTTCTTTTTTCGGAGCTTGAGGGTGATCCTCAAGATTGCTTGCTTGATGCTTTCTTTCTTTCTTTCTTTCTTTCTTTCTTTCTTTCTTTCTTTCTTTCTTTCTTTCTTTCTTTCTTTCTTTCTTTCTTTCTTTCTTTCTTCCTTTCTTTCTTTCTTTCTTTCTTTCTTTCTTTCCTTCCATTTCGTTCGTCGCATGAACCTGTTTTTTTTAGTAACTTACAGCTGTACCTGCGACATTGCAGTGGTACTAGTAGAATGAGAGTGTACATCGCGTTATCCTTATTGTCCTGAAAATTCCTGAAAGCCCCGTTTTGTTGCTTTTACCCTTCGTTCGTTTGGTACACGGAAGTGCACTAACTCGCCAAGTGTCACAGATCCTGACTTATTTAATCATTTTCCATTTCGTGCTTATGTTGTAGAAGTCGACGCGGAGGGACATTACATGTTGTTTGCACAGTAACCACGCGTTCTGTTTTGAAACTGAAACCGTGCGGTTTTGAGTTCTTTCTTTTTGTTTCTTAATGTAAGAGAGAGAGAGAGAGAAAAAGGCAGGAAAGACAAAGAGGTTAGCCCGTGTAAGTACCGGCTTCCTACCCTGTGCTGGGTAAAAGGAATAAAAGGAGAAGGAAGAGAAAAACAAAACGAGCAAAATCCACACAGTAACGCGATGCTGCGCGATACAACAACAACAATAACAACAACATAAGGCATGAGATCAATTATATTAGAAAAATTGCAAAAGTAATAATTTACTGCAGAGCATTAGATGAAACCGGTTTTGAAGAGAAGCGAGAAGGAAACGCTAGGTGTACTGGAAATCGGCCTTAGATTAAATTATAGTTTACTATCCAAGCAGCACTGCACGGATGAATATAAGGCATACAGTTCATAAAGAAAATTCTTAATGGAACTTTCTTATTGAACTGTATGCATTGTATTCATCCGTGCAATGCTGCTTGGACAGTAAACTATAATTTAATCTAACGCCGATTGCCAGTACACCTAGCGTTTCCTTCTTGCTTCTCTTCAAGACCGCTTTCATCTAATGCTGTGCTTTAAATTATGACTTTTGCAATTTTTTTGTAGAATTGATCTCATGCCTTCTGTTGTTCTTTTTGTCAGACTCTATTGTCCTCTGTTCGACACACACACAAAAAATTATTGATTCCCAAAACTAAAAAAAAAAACACATAACCCACATGTTCCTTATTGGTTCTCTGCATTCTGCGTCGTCGTACGTTTGCCTTTGGCGGTCAAAAGACTCCAAAACGTGCACAGTTTACTGTTATGTTTTTATTTCAATCAGCAGGGCCAAGCTATCGGCTCAGGCTCACGGCATCCTGGACTAGGGATGCCGCCCACCTCGGACGATTTTACCGTCGGCTCATTTCTACTAATAAAGTTTATTCCTGCTCCTCCTACAGTGTCTTACTAAATAAAGCGTACATAACGATCGCGACCAAAGCGCCCGCAACAAAACCAGGCACTACCATGTCAGGCAATGTACAGCACGCTACGAAGCGTGTGTTCGCGATATAGTCCTTCGCCTTCCGGCCACCGAGTGTCCACCCAGATGACGGCGTTCCGAGAAGTCGTCCAGTAGCCACAATCCGCAGCCATCGGGAAGCGATCTCCACCCACCTCGGTGTTGTTCCTTTCTTCCCGGCCAACAGCCCCCCCCCCTCTCCCCTTTCCCCAACCTTTAACCTTAGCTGCGTTTCCTTATCTGCGCTCCCTTGTCTTCGTAAGAGTGGAGCGGCGGACACGAGGTCGGAAGTACGCATGACCAATCGCCGAGCCATTTCCTCTCGTCCTGTGAGTGATCGTTTGGGAGGCTCCGGGTACATGCTCGTAGGGGGTGGTCCTATCATTTCATCTGGTCGCGTTGCCGTCCACCCCACGAAGAGCCCAAACCAGTAGACCCCTTGCGTCACTCCCAGCATTTCTGTCGCAGCGCACGCTGCGCTTGCGCTGTCGTTGGCTGGCTCTTACCCCGCAATCGCCCACCTACCCTTTTCTTATCTTTCTCCTTTTTCTTTCCTTGTCTTGTGCAGTTTGGCGCACGCGCTCGTGTTATTTCTTCTGTCAGCGAAACGAAACCGAGCTGCGCAGATGTAACACGATGTAGGGCTCATCTTGTCCACGGTATGTGTTTGGTATGTGTATTGGTATGTGTTTGTGGTGTGTAGGTATGTGTATGTGGTGTGTAGGTATGTGTTTGGCATGTGCTTGGTAGAGACCTTGGCACGCTCCCTGTGGTAGCATTATTAGGAAGAAGGTGTGCCGACAGTTGAGCGTGAAACGTGGATCATGTGGTTGCAAGTACCGTAAAAAACGATTTACCGGCTCCAAATTTGAGGCGGGACAAGGCGTGATGCAATCGGGAGACACGACGAACCTCCACGACTCGGTGCAGAGTCAATCGGAGATTCTGTGTGTCGTTTGAATCCAGCTTATCGACAGCGTCAACTCAGATGCAGCGAATTGTTAAGAAAAAGAAAACGACTTTGATTTAGAGAAACTAATCGGGTTATATCAAAGGCTATCGTACTTGTAGGCGCGATTTAGCAAAAAAAGGGGGGTAAGCACTCTTCGCATTAAAGCTGCGTCTGAAAGAACTTGCGAAAGCTAGTTCCTCTTTCTCGCGCATGGTGTCGTTGATGTGTGTACTGTTGCCACTGATCTCTGCTATCCTTTTCTCCCGTATGGTAGAGATCAATCGCTACTTCAGGCACAGGTTGGCAAACTTGTCGTGTCAACCTGTGCCGTAAACCGATGCGGCGCGCTGTGGTGTAACCACAACCGCACAAAGCCAACAGACAACGAAATCCTGAGACACCCATTACGGCATGCCTCATGATCGTGCGTGGTTTTGGCCATGCAAAACCCCATATTCTTATCTTATAGTGATGATTATAAGTGTGACGCAATGAGAGAGGAGCACTGGCTTCAATGATACGCCGGAGTTTCCAGTCCGGCTAAATCGCCTGGCAGGCTAGTTCAGGTGATGGGTAATGGTTATGGTATACACATCAACACACAAACGGCACATAATTCACGATGGCAAGACAATGCCTCGTAAACAGCTAGTGTTGCTTTAAAATACGTGACAGGAGGCACAATTAGGGCAAGAGAACAATAAGTAAAGATAAAGACCAACTTGGCCACGACCTGAGTACTGAAGGATGCAGAAGGAATTAGTGAATGGTTGAATTCAAAAGGATTCTCATGACCTGCAATAAGTTGTGGTCTCGACAGAACCTACACAATTTTGAACGCAAGCAAGACAAAAGACACGTTAACGCAGCCGGACAAGGCTGACAGTAAAGCAGAACACAAAGCAAATTGCTGTAGTTGTTAGTGTATCATAAAAACCGTGGACACGTATACATGACGGAAGCGGCGCACATTTTCGCATTGCGCAAGGCCTGGGATTTCGGAAAAGAAATAGGGCTAGATGCAGCTCGCTCACCTTTGTACCTATCTGCTGCATTTCGAAATTCTATTTCTATTACTATATTTGTTTTTTCGTGTTTCTTTCTCTGGCAGCTTTGTGAGCGTCCCAAAATGTCCACATGCTCGTCACGTAGCATTTCCATTATGACTGCATCCTTTCCACTCGCACCTTTCTGCCATCGTGAACCCCTGACCGCAAAGATCGTTTCGCTTTGCTTTAACTTGGTTACCATTCCCCCGGCGCCCTAGCTCAATTGCTGCCATTTATGTCCCTGGCTACGAATTGTTTTCTGTTTCTCTATGCATGCATCCTCTTGTGTTGTTGAGTCCGTGCCATCTGTTCAGAAGCCGGCAGCAAAGCTGCAGACGAGAAGAAAACGAATGCAGAAGGCATAGCAGACGAGAAAGAAAACGTTGCAGTCTTTTGCCACCGACACGAAGAAAAAGCTTAAAACTGCTTGCAGAAGGAATAGCAGACGGGTAAAAAAAAGAAGCAACCGAATAAATGTCGTCTGTTTTTCCTGACCCTCTTTTTGTGGCTCTCTCCCCGATGCCGACGTGAGTCGACGGGTCGAGCAATCCCAAAGTGCACGCGGAAGTGTTTAATTGCGTTGCGCCGTGTCAAGAGCCAGAACGAATCACGTGCTGTTTTGCTACTTTATATACCTGTATGCTTTATATATACGCTATACCCGCAGTGATTTATTTCCCTCTCAATTCCCATTGACCTCATCTCTCTCTCTCTCTATCTATCTCACACCTAGATTTGCTTTCACACCTGCATACAAGCTACCGCTGTTCAGCTTTAACACTTCAGAGGGCATTCCAGTTCCCCCCAAGCGCAAAGGGTCGCACAGGGAAGGATAGTTCAGTGCAGTAAAACCAAGGCCAGCTGGCCACTTCAGACTGTGTTGAATCGAGGTGTAATAGACACAATGAAATAATGTGAATTTAAAAAAAAAATGTTCACCGACGGTTACGATACTGTATAATGCGAAATGTGAGCGTAGCTCTATACTTGTTTTCATTTCGCGATATATCGAGGCAAACAATTTGAGAGAGGCATGTAGCAGAGTCGTCGGCAGCGGGTCGAAGAGCTCATCTGCGGGTCAAGCGCGTCGGCTTTTACACACGACTCGTCGAAGCTTCCAGTGTAATCGCTGCTGCCGCGTGGCTTCGAGAAAGTACTACGCAATTCGCGCCACGCATACAATCAATAGCAAAACAATCGCAAACCATGACACTCGAAACAAGCGCGAACGAGACCGAACCAAGCAAGCCAAACAAGCGCGAGCGAGAGCTGACGCGAGCAAACGATAGTACGAAACAAGCGGTCCGGCTGAGACCGGATACAAGTGCGCATCGAGCGGTCGGGCGGGTCCACGTGATACCAGTTTCCCGTGCGCACGTCACTAAATGGGCCGCTCTGATTGGTCTCCGCCGTGCGCGGCTCACATCTTTCATCTCCCGCGCCGCGTTCGCTCTTTCATCTTTCGTTGCGCTTGTTCGCTATGTTACGCCGCCGATGCCAGCACCGCCGACGCCGACACTCGCCACAGGAACGGGTGCTCTAAAAGGACGTCGCTGAGTTGAATGTAATGCATGGTCTCATCGCTGCAGTATGACTCAGCCAACACCACAGTTATGCTATATAGTATACATTTTATATTCATAATATATAAAGCGAAAAAAAAACAGTTTTATAATTTTGGGCTGTTTCTTGTTAGCATAAGTATAATCAGGTCTATTTAAGCACAAGGACGACTTCAACAGAGTAGAACAGTGTTTATTAACGCCTACCAGCGCGAAAACATTCGTATTTACCGTTTTTATTCTTTCCCCTCGGTTGAGTGTTGCTGTAATAGCATAGGCTGTAATGCAGTAGTAGACTGCCTCTTTATCAACCTTTTGAGTCTTACCATTTATAATTGAGATGTTTCTGTGCTTATTCATCCATTATTCACTTCCACGTAGAAGCAAATCAGCGATATGGGTTCTGGACAAGGTGTAAACCGCCTAAATAAATAATTAGGAGCACATATTGCGCATAGAGACACACAGATATGCACATGTATGGCAGCAAAGACCTTTTGAAGCGGCTGTATGGTGTGTGTGTGTGAAAACTTTTATTGTACAGAGGTCCGGAGGCTCGACTTCTCAAGCCAAGGCGGGCCGCTCCCACGTTGGCACTGTCAGGCCAAGCCTTTCAGCGACATCATGGGCCCTCTGGACTGC
The DNA here is from genome assembly GCF_038994185.2 of Dermacentor albipictus. NCBI lineage: Eukaryota > Metazoa > Arthropoda > Arachnida > Ixodida > Ixodidae > Dermacentor > Dermacentor albipictus. The sequence continues at coordinate 42,787,015 of NC_091826.1, forward strand.
CCTTAGTTGGTCCTGAAACAATGGGCTTTGAATCCTTTTCTCCCACTGTGTCCATTCTTCAACGAGGTTGGGGAGAGTCGCGGGACACCCCGCCAGCATATGTCTGATTCCAATGATGCCATTACAATCATTGCATTCCATCTTAATCTCCCTCTCTGGATATATTTTATTAATGGTGTACGGTGTGGGATATGTACCCGTTTGCAATAAGCGCAGTGAGACTGCCTGAGCCCTGTTCAGTTTTGAATGTGGCAATGGGAATTGTCGGCGTCCTAAATAGTAATGTTTGGTAACATCATTGTATGTTAGTAAATGATCTCTGGATTCCCTCGCTTGATGGTGAACGGCTCGGTTGTGACTGTCACGGTTAGCAAGTCCTCGTGCCAAGTCATGAGCAACCTCATTGAGGTTTACCCGAGTCTCGTCCACTTTCCCCATATGCGCAGGAAACCATCGGATTTCAGTTGTCATAATCACAATGTTTTCAAAAAGTTTAGCTGCAACTCCAGCTACGTAGCCTTTGTCAAAACACTTTACAGCGGTTTTCGAATCACTGTAAATGAAGGCCCACTTATTACCCCTGATGGCTAGAGCAATTGCCGCTTGTTCCGCCACCGTGGGGTCCTTGGTAAAAATTGTGAGAGCGTTTTGCACCTTCCCTTGATAATTTGATACAATGGCCGTATAGGCTTCTTTACCGTTCACCCAGGCGGCATCAACTATAGCTGCCAGTTGGTTCTGCTGCTCTATTTCCTTCAAGAGTGGTTTAGCTCTTGCCTTTCTCCTTTCGACATTATATTCTGGATGCATGTTTCTGGGGAGAGGGTTGGTTCTGATCTTGCTCCTAACTTCAGTCATTAATTCTACTTCAGCCTCTATTGGACTCCTCGATGTATTCAGTTCTGCACCTATTGCCTGTAATATGTTCCTGCCAGCTCGTGACTTTGTCAATCTTTCGTGTTGCGCTAGCTGTTGGGCCTCCGCAATTTCTTGCATTGTATTGTGCAGCCCTAGACTCATGAGTTTGTCGGTTGCAGCGTTACTGGGTATACCTAGGGCTACTTTAACGAGCTTCCTGAGCATCACATTAAGTTTGTTAAGTTCTGCCTGCTTCCATTTGAATAATCCAGCCACATAAGTGAAGTGACAGAGAGCAAAGGCATGTATTATCCTCAAAGCGCTGTCTTCTCCCAGGCCTCTGTGTCTATTGGTAATTCTCCTTAGTAACCTAATGACCTCATCTGTTTTATTCGAGATATGTTGTATTGTTCTGTAGTTAGTATTGTTTCCGTCTATGTGATACCCAAGAACCTTGATTTTTTCAACTAGCCTGATTGCGGATCCTTCATGAGTATATAAGCACACTTTAGGCTCATCTTCCGGAATGTAACCTCTTGGTTTACGACCCTTTCTGCAATGTTTAATGACTAAGAGTTCTGATTTGGCTGCCGAGCATTTCAACCCCATGGCTTTCAGTGTGTTCTCTACAACGTATAAACTTTCCTGTAATCTGTTCTCTGTCTGTCCTATATTGCCCTTGGCACTCCATATGGTTATGTCGTCGGCATATATCACATAACGTATACCCTCAATTTTCTCCAGATTTCTTGCAACCTTGGACATTGCTAAATTGAATAGCATGGGTGAGAGCACAGCCCCTTGTGGAGTGCCCCTATTTCCCAAATTCTTAGCTTCTGATTTTAGCTCACCCAGCATGAGTTGTGCAGTTCTATTTCTAAGAAAGTCCTTAATCATGTTAAAAAGTCTCTTACCCAAACCCATCTCCGAGAGAACGTCAAGTATTGCCTTATGCTTTATACGATCAAAAGCTTTTTCCACATCCAATCCCAAAAGAGCTTTCGTATGCGCTGGGCTAGCCTGTATAAGTTGATGTTTGATCAGCAGCATAGCATCCTGAGTTGACAGCCCTGGACGAAAGCCGATCAAGTTGTATGGGAGGATCTCGTTCTGCTCAACGTATTTCGTGAGTCGATTTAGGATGACATGTTCCATAGCTTTGCCTAGACATGACGTTAAGGAAATAGGACGGAGGTTGTCTAGAGTGAGTTGTTTGCCTGGCTTTGGTATGAGGATAGTATTGGCCACCCTCCATTCCTCTGAGTATACCCCTTTTCTCCAACATTCATTGAAGTGTTCAGTTAGATAATAGATTGATGCATCATCTAGATTTCTTAACATCTTGTTAGTTATTCCGTCAGGTCCAGCCGCCGATCTACCATTAAGACTGTGAAGAGCGGCCCTCACTTCACTCTCAGTGAAGTCCCGGTCAAGTTCTTCACATATGCCTCCCGTATACTCGGGGCTCTCCTCTCCTTCGTTTGGTTGTTTAAGTGGGAGATATTTGGCTGCGAGACTATCCATGATATCCCTCTCTGTTTTATCTTGGCTTTCCTGATGAACCAACTTAGCTATAGCTGTTCTCTTGCTTGTCCTTCTTTCATTCTCGTTGAGCAAGTGCTTGAGGAGGTTCCAGCTACCTCCATGTTTGAGTCTACCATCAGCCGAATTACAGATCTCATCCCACTGTTGCTTCACGAGGGTCTTCGAATGATCATCAATTTCTCTGTTTAATTGCGCTATTTTTTTTCTTAGCCTTCTGTTAAGTCTCTGCGTTTTCCATCTCTGTAATATAGCCTGTTTGGCCTCAATCAGATGCGCCAGCCTGCTGTCCATAGCTTCAATATTTTCCTCTGTCCTGATTTCTTTAGTGGCCTCCTTGACGTCCTCTCTGAGCTGGATGACCCATGTCTGAAGGGGCTCCTGCTCGGCATGTGGAGGCCCCACTGTCCCTCTGTTCGCCCTAATTTTTCTGAAGTGATCCCAATCAGTGAATTTGAAGATTCTTGTTTCCTGCCTCGGTATGCGTATGGTTATGTGTATGATGTAATGATCGCTTCCGAGATCCAAGTTTGAATTTTCCCAATTGGCTCCTCCTGAATTGTTCACAAAAGTAAGATCTGGCGTGGAATCCCTGCTTGTGGAAGTGCCACAACGGGTGGGATACGCAGGATCAGTAATCAAGCATAATCCCAGATCTATGGCAAGACTCCATAGCTCCTCTCCCTTCTTTGTGTTCCAAGCGTATCCCCATGTATGATAGGGAGCATTAAAGTCGCCTCCAATAATGAGAGGGGAGTTTTTGGCAACCGAAAGCACCTTGTTGAAGAGTGCTCTAAACCTTTGTCTCATGTCGTTAGGACTGCTGTAAATATTCAAGCAGAAAATGCTTTGCGTCTTACCTCTGTTCCTTTTAAGTATAATCTCAACTAGAATAAATTCAAACCTGGAATGTCTAAGGTGAATCTCATGCTCAATGTACGGCAACTTTTTGTCAATGAGGGTCGCCAACCCCCTCCCCATTCTTTTGTCTCTACATATAACTTTGTACCCAGTGAGCATAATTTCGTCCGCTAAGGTTTCCTGCAGCATAATTACCTTTGGCCTGGCCTCAGATGACCTGATCACCTGTTGCAGTGCTGCTTTTTTGTGTTGGAACCCACGACAATTCCATTGCCACACGTTAAATCCATGATTACTGTCCATTGTTATTAAGTGAGGATGCCTTTCTATTACCTGCTATTTTCCTCTTTGTGATGGCCCCGGACAATCCAGGAATGGACTTTATACTATCCGCCTCCGATGGCAGATACTCATCGTCGTCATCCCCTCGCGCCTCCATTTTCCTAAGTCTTTTCTCTGCCGTTAGCCTCCATTTCCACAATTTGTCCACTTTAAAGTTGGTCGTTTCCACTGTCTCTCTTAACGCTTTAATTGCCTCTTTTATTTCACTGAGGGCTGAGAAGACTGAATCACCCTCGGAACTCACCGCTCTCTTTTTAGGGGCAGGGGAGCTGGATTCCCCTGGATCGTTGCTTTTGCTCACAGGTCTATCTATCTCTACACTAGCAGGGCTTGACTGCTCTTTTTTACGAAGCTCTACTACCTGCCTGGTCAATTCTTCATTAGCTTTTCTTAAAGAGGCTACTTCTTTAATTAATTGCTCTATTCTGGCATCATTGTCATCACCCACAGCCGCCGAGGCGCCCCCAGCAACCCTCGCCATACCTTTGACTTTGTCAGCCCAGGTGGTTCCTGGCGTCGTCTTCTCGCCAGGGATTGAGTCTCTTTGCACGAAGTGCACCTGCGCGTCCCTTGACTTGGAGCGCCTTCTCTCCCTGGATAGCGAACGATGCCTGGATCTGGTGCGACTCCTGGAGCGCGAGTGCTCCCTGTCCTCGGGGCGATGGTTGGGCGCCAGCTGATGCGCCTCCGACTGCGCTCTTGTTGACGACCGAGTCCTGTTGCGCTCTCTTCGACGGAGTCGTACGACGTAAGGGACTTGAAATCTTTTCTTACAAAATTTGTCGCCGGTAGGGTGATCGCCGTCACAAAATTTACACCTAGGTACACACACATGTTCATCTCCTGGGTTGCGAGTTCCACAACCTCTGCACTGAACAAAGTCAGGTGTTGGACACACATCAGAGTGGTGCCCGACCCTTCCGCAGGTGAAGCAGACGTCGAATTGCTTCCTGTAAAGGTAGCACCTCACTAGTGTGGATCCATACCTGACAAAATTGGGCACTTTGAGTCCATCGAAAAGTACTATGACAGATTCCGACGTCTTGATGCGCTTAGCAGCCAGCGCAAGCGGGTTCAAGTCATGCACGATATTTCTTGTTATCATAGCTTGGGAGTCTCTGATGTCCACTCTTCGGATGACGCCTTTGCATGTGGCATGTGGTGCCGCTTCGTATGCATTTACCTCGTATTCCGCTGCCATGATCTTGAAAGACTTGATTCTGACGTACTTCGCAGCATGTTCGGGCTTAGGTGTGCTGACTACGATGATATTTTGAGTGAAGTTTGGGCAGACAACATCTTCACGGGCCTCGTCTTCCGTTAGGCCGGACGCCTCAATGACTGCAGAACCAATCATGGTGGTGCTCACCTTGTTCAAATTGAGCCCTCCTCGAGGCCGTATAATGATCTTGCTGTGCTCCTCAGGCAGTTGAGGCATTCTCGAAGCTCTGATAACCCGATTCTTAATCATTCCACCAACGGCGGTTTTCTTGGCGCCATGATCTCGCTCACTGCGTGGCAATGTGCTCTCCTCATCCACAGCCTTTGTGCTAGCTCGTGATCTTCGGCCAGCCACGACTTGCCAGCCGAAGTCTTCCTGAGCATTCTTTCTTTCATTTCCAGAAAAATCTTCATCTTCCATGCTTGAATCCGCCATGCCTGCGGGCAGGTGGGCTTACTAGGCCCAACAAGGGCCCTACTCCTCACTAAGCTTAGCTCCGCTAAGCTCAAGTCGGCGTCTAGGAGCAGAAAAGGTTCTGTAAAATTGTGAAAATAGGAGCCCCACCTCGAATCTTGGTGTCAGTCGATTCGCCGTCGCTTCGTGGATCCAGTGGTATGCTTCTTTTCGTTGTACTCTCACAATTGGCGAGCGGAGCATGGAAAAAGAAACGGAGCCGATGCTTCCACCGGCTGTATGGTGCCTTTTGCTTATTTTACCAACTTCTATTTTCACATAACGCATGTACCATATAGAAGTAAATCTCGCTGAGCAATGATAATTTCTTGTTATTCTGTCGCCATGTGTCACATCTCCAACAATTTCTTTATATTTTTAGGGGAGGGGGGTTAGGGGGTGTTGTTTCACTTATTTCAATTAGTTTTCAATTCCTCAAACTCTTTCTGTGGGTACATTTTCCCTTCGGCTCAGTGATGGTTATGTTTTTCTCAATCATTGAGGAATTTTTTTGTTTAAAGGTGATTCCCTTGTTAAACTCATAGAACATAACGTTTACTTTCAATTTTGTCTGCTTTCTAAGCAAACGCAAATGTATTTTTGTTATTGCGGTTGATTTTTGGCTAATCCCACATATACCGTGTGCACCATTTTAAGAGAGGGAGAGAGAGTAATATAGGAAGGCAGGGATGTTAACCAGTCAATAAAAGGACACCTAATGAAAGATAACTAAACCCAAAACCACGAAAGTGGTTTGAGCAGCCGCTACGCTACAGGACGCCATTGTACACACTTTCGCAAAGAACCGCACGCTTGACGCTATGTTCTAGACTATACTGTGCAAGATACAAAATAATTTCTACCATGTTGATAATTCCCCCAACTAAAACCGAGAAGAAAAAGAAAAGAAAAGAAAGCCTCCAGACTCCTGGGACCCTTTCATTTTCTGACCTCGTTAACTGTGAGCAGCCCTTCACTGTTTGAAACGTTTAAAATCCAACGGCAATTTTCTCTAAGATTTCAGATATCAAGGCAATAGTTCAGTTTCATCTCTTATGAAGAACGTGCGAACAAAAGCCCTTAATTTTGAACAGAGGCACGGTGGTTACTGGTTTGTCCCTCTTTAAGCGCCTAAGCATTATTTATGGCAGCGCCTTCATATAGAATAATTGAATCTTTTTCACAAGCCGCAAACTCCTTGTATCGTCGATCGCCAAATCAAGACCACGCAAATTAGGCCGGCCACCAGAATTCCGAATCCGCTAACAAATAAAGGAAAAACATTAATCATATATTCAAGAAATCAAGTTGTATCATATTTTCCTGCGGCAATCGCTTTTTCCTCCGCGCCACGGCATGAAGCACTGCCACACACATAGTGTGAGCTTCCGCTAGATTTGATTTAGGTCCAGAGCATGCCAGCCAACCGTTGAAACCGTTCACCATTTGCCTTCTGTGTTTATTTGTTCTAACTTAGTGTCTCACTCGAGGCTGCTCACACCCGAAGCACCAAACGCTTTTTTTTTTTTGTGCTTCAGGTCAGGTACTTCGTTTCACTTTCTCATGGGCACGTGACCCGCGAAAAAGAAAAAGAAAAACAAAAAAAACAAGGGGATTCCGCGGATAGAGCTGCATCGCAGCTCCCGGCGCGTGCAAGTTGGGTGGGCCGGTTCGTTTGGGACGCCGAATCATTCATTACGGCGCGCCCTGGCCAGAGCGGTGCCATCATATTGCTAATGTCGGGGCCTCCGCTTTCCCCCCACCCCCTCTCCCATGGCGCTCTGCCCCTTCGCTTGCGCAGACTGATCTATGTGCGCGCAATCTGTTACTTTCTCGCGTGCGATGCAGTGCGCTCCGAATTAAGAGATCACCACTGAGCACCCGCGAGACTAGCGTAGTTTGCTGTTTCGTTTGACTTTTTGTTTTTTATCGTCTCGGAAATCGCACCGAACGGTGTAGGTGATTGGAGGGGCAGATGGGAGGGAATAAGGTAGCTCTGTCCTGCAGAGAAGAGGCATTAATACTGTTTTCCCGAGTTGCCAGCGACCGGCTAGCTACTTGCGTCTAGGAGGGAGAAAACGTGTATATATATATATATATATATATATATATATATGCGCAAAGGCATCCTATGCTCGCCTAAGCGCTCCCCCTTTTTTTTTACTTTAAGCTTAGCTACTGATGCGCGAGAGACTGCCTGGTAATCAATGAATTCACAGTGGTAGGAATCATTGATGCTCCCTCACTTCCTTCTTTTTCGTTCTTTTTTATTTCGACTGCGCTTGTGCACAACTATGTTTATCTCCAATGCCTCACCGTGCCCGCTCTACGTGTTCTGGCACTCAGTGCTTTGGTTAATTCTCCGTGTTGTGGATACGTGGTCTAAAATATATATATATATATATATATATATATATATATATATATATATATATATATATATATATATATATATATATATATATATATATATATATATATATAAAGGAGAAAGAGTAATCCGACGGGATATCGGGATTCCTGCCTCGCACCTGCACGCCTTTCGTTCGTGTTATGGCTTTGATTTCGCCGAACTGTTCTGATGAACATAATTTCCAAACGTCTTATACCCGCCAAGTGGCTCGCTCCTCCGTAGGAACTATATCCTCCTGAGCACACCAAAACACGCGCCCTTAATTGTAAGGGGTGCATGCAGGAGCCACGCTGTGTGCGTTCAAGAGAATGCGTGCGCACGTTTGTGCGTCCTCCTTTGCATGCGCGTGCTTTGACTGTTATATGATCGCAATTTTCGGCAAGTTGGCAACGATCTGTGCTGCGAGAGCACCACTTAAAACGGGGGCTCGTGCAAATTCAGAACACGGGGCAGTGTACAGGCCCTGCGTGCTCCTAGCTCGGCCCCAGTTGTGAGTGGTGCTGTCCCGCAAAACTTTTTGTTGGGCTAGTTGGTGCATGTTACTGAAGTACTAAAGCGCCAAACAGACGACACAAGAAGAGACACAGACGAAGCGCTCGTCCGTGTCTCTTCTTGTGTCGTCTGTTTGGCGCTTTAGTACTTCAGTGGTGCTGTCGCAGTATGAATGCTTGTCGCAATTTTTTACCCGAAAGTCTGAAGTACTAAAGCGCCCAACAGACGACACAAGAAGAGACACAGACGAAGCGCTTCGTCCGTGTCTCTTCTTGTGTCGTCTGTTTGGCGCTTTAGTACTTCAGTGGTGCTGTCCCGGTATGAATGCTTGTCTAAATTTTTTCACCCGAAAGCCTCGACGAGCTATGCGTCACTTAAAGCGCATGTAGTTGTAGTCTTGCGGTGCGACGTGGAGGCGACGTGCCAATGCGAGGATGTGATAGGAGTAGGAGCGTAGTATAATCGTTTTCTCGCTGTCGCGTGGTGGAGCGCTCGCCTTCGAAGCCGTCCGCATCGACGGTTCTTGCAGCGTGCTGTACAAGACTCTTCCACGGCATTTCTCTCAAAAAGGCCTCTGCGCCCCAAATATCGCTGTTCGCCTGATATTTGTTGTTTCTTTCGCTTTATGCTTTAGCCCTTTGCCTACAATCCTCTTCTCTCATTCTTCCTTTTTCCTTTCTTTCACATATTCTTTATTTGTTTTTTTGAGGGGGGGAGGGTGGAGGGAGAGGGCGTACGGGCGGAGCCGTCTGCGAGTCTTTATCTAAGTTTCTAATTTTTCCTTTCTCCCTTCTATTATTCACCAGCGTCCCCAATTTTAATCTTATCTTTTGTTGATTGTTGCTTTGATTTCGCTTTGCATGATGTTCATTGACTCAAACTTCCTTGCATGCTAATGCCGAGGTTATACCAGAGCCCGCGACTAGGATTGAGAACCTAAATGCCTGAAGATTGTGGGAAGATCAGGTAAAATATTTGTAATGCGATAAGAAATCTTGGGCTACTTCCTGCACTTTCCAGAGGCTGCCTATCTACGCATATATATGTATGTTTGTGCGTTTAGTGTTTAACTGTTTTACCACCAACCTGCGTCACTGTGTAGTGCATTGTTGAACGGTTAGAACATCGTGCTGCTGAACCTCCTTTTCGCCGACATGGCTTAATTTAAATGCAGAACTGGATGTGCACCGGTCTTCAATGAAACTCTTTGACACCGACGTGGAGCACTATGTATCTATATTTCAGTGATTCACATCAGTGATTCACTTTGATGCCTACTTCGGTCAGTGGGTTTGTGCCAGCAAATGTGGGTCGCTCTAAGATGACCAAAAATCATCCTTTAAATTTCATCGTTGCTCGGCGGACTTGAACACACGTCACACAGGTTCCTCAAGGACATCAACATGATTGACACTTTATGGGGCGACGCCACAAATGCCATGGGCATGTATCGCTTTTCAGTGAACTTCTTTCACAGCAATGGCTCAGCGAGCTGCGCCGTGAATTCAACGAGTGTGTGCCACTTTTCAGGGAACTTCTCGCCAAATTGGGTGACTGAGTATGTGCCACTGAGCGTGCGGCAAGCGAGGGAACTGTCATTCTCAGAGTTCGCACGCATTGGTGCGACGCGAATTTCGGAGGCAACGCGCAGGCTGCGCTGCCATGGCGCTAGATGGCGCCGAATGTGCTCGGGGAAGCGGGAAAGAGGAGTCCCGATGCAGTACATGCCTCGTGCATAAGTCATTTCGACGGTGGCAATACTTTGTGTATCTATATTGATTCATTGCTAACTGCAGTGCGGTAAAAAGTAAACATTCGAAAGGGTTCTGTCTCAATTTCTTCTTTGCCGCAGAGTACCCAAACATACTTAGCCTATAATCACACCGCTGGCAATCGCCACAAGACTATTCGTGTGGCGAACGCTCGCGCCCTGTCTTCTGGGAGGCGGTGGGTCTCACTCTGGCAGGTCAAAGTGCGTCCCCTGTCGGATGGAGGGTCACGTTCACTTTCGTGTTGAGAATGAGTACATTGCCGGTGCGGTTGTGGGCTTGATTGTAAGATGGGCGAGTCTTTCGAAAGAGAGGCCATCCGTGGCTGGCTCCGAGCCGTAAGATCTTTAGTGGATTGCGGATCCCGGGTAGGTGAGGGGCCAACACAACACACTATGCCATTCGTTTTTTTTTTGTTTTCTGTTTTGATAGCAGAGCTTCTCTCGAAGTAGACCCTCCACCTGCGCCGCCATGACTTGAGCGGAATTTCTCGGGTTCTCTACGGAATTGAACCGGTGCTACACGGTCAAACTAGATGGGAGAGAGGATGTCGACTGCACACACCTTTAGGTCTTGGCAGTATGCTGTGGCGAATCATTGCTTCAGTGCTAATCGCATTAATGGCGACAATCACTGAGAGAATAGTTATGCCGTTTTTTTTTTGTTATTCACCCTGCGCCTCAGTGGCGAAATCATTACCCAGAATGCATCAGTCCAAGCAAAGCGGTTCTGCTGTTCGTGCACTTGAGGATCAAATTCTATCCCCAGGCTCAATTTCGAGAGTGTTGATGGTATGTGGGAACAATAAGGGAAACAGGGAAACGAAATTGGGCATGTAGCAATACAACCACGTTTAGTATGGACAGAAACAGAACGACCTATGAGTCATCGAATCGTACAAGGCATGATGATTTATCGTGTGGTTTAACCGTCCAACAAACACACTGACCTACAGAGAAGAAAATAAAGAAAGAAAATGAGGAGGTCGAGTTATTAACCAGAACGGTGTTAAGCTTGATTTAGTGGAGGGTCCGTAGCCATAATTAACACCAAAGGTCGTGGGTTCGACTGCCGCCAAGTCTCGAGGGCGCCCAGACTTTTTGGACCACCCTGTGGTCACAACCCCAGATTTTTAGCCTTATAAGCCATGTAATGCTTGCAAATTAATAAATCATTACGAATGTTTTCCTCGTAGTAGCACGTCGTGTCTTAAAAAGAATGTTGGTTACAAGAGATGTGCACTCGTTATTATTATGTTGAGCTTATTTTGACGTAAGAACTAACCCTAAGTAACAGTGAGTGATACAGAGCGACCCAGCCAATTTGTGGTGGAACCTGCTAGTGCAACTTTTAAAATGCCGCTGTACTGGATTATTTTTCGCATACTAAAACGATTCAGGACATTGTTCTTGGTGTTCGCGGAGTTACGTTCATATTCAGCATTGTGTTCTAGATTGTTATCTTGTCCTCAGTAGTCGGAGCACTCAAAAGTAAGTTGCATCTCCGTGTGGAAGAAACAGGTCAAAAATGGTTATGTAAAGTTCCCAGAGGTGTAGATTTCTTCATTTTAAGGAGACATCCGCGAAACTCCTTCGTCTGCAGGAAGCAAGCCGGTGATAAGTGAGCTATTCCTGCAAAGTACCTTCCAATAGCTATAAACGATTATGTCCGTGCTAAGTCTAGGCTATTTCTGTAGAAGATAAGTTATCTTCTAATAGCCGCAAATGGTTGCCATTAGGCTAGAGCGTAGTGCCTTTTCAAGTTTGTTGTTCTTAGCTGCAAAAGATGAGCAGGCTAATGCGCACGTGCGCGAAAAAAATAAAAAGACAATTTCCTCATCCCCCATTAATTGAAAGCGCTCTAGACGGCAACGTCAGCCAAAGTCAGGCGCGTCACTCCGTAGAGTCGACGGGGAGCAGACGACGGCAATCACTCATGTCGTCTGTTCGCAACGTTGACGGCGGCCATTAGCTTCTCTGTAGGCGGGCTTGGCAGCACGCTCACCCGTTGCGCGGCAAAGCATCCTTTCAGCGTCCGTGGACTACGGGTTTGGAATTCGCGTTTTCTGGACCAGTCCTGGAAAAGAAATAGGAAGAAAAAGTACGTACCCTGCGAAGTTAATGCTGTACGTTGGTCGGCCGGAAGTGGCCGTAATCCTGAGAGGGAAAGGGAGACACAAAGAGAGATTAGCGACGACAGCATAGTTGGGGCATCAGCAGGAAGGGCGGCGTTCGGTGGCCACGCTAGCCATATCTATGAGCTCTAATGCACAGGAAACTCGCGGAGAACAGAGTAATGCCACAGGTCGGGCACTCATTGCAGCTAGTTGCGTGCACTGCAGGGAATGAGGTGGTGCCCTGGTCTCTAGAAAGCGTGTTGTGAAAATGTGTACTTATTTACCCGAGTATGATTCGCTCATTCGACCCTCCTTCGCGGCGGAATTCTTCAGACAATTAAAAAAAAGCGTCTTGCAGTAATATACTTTGCCGCCAATACACGGAACCAGGATACACGTCTCTATTTTTGCTGCATATGAGGTTCAGAAGTGACGTAGTCCTCAACGGCATCGTTTTATTTTGACTACCAGCGTCAAAGTTACCCTGCAATCCATCGCCAACGATTACTAAGTTTGTTCGTTTGATCACGCTACCAAAGCAGTACGTCGCTTGCACTGTCAAAGCTATAATCATGAGGCAATCAGCGCAAAAAAAAATTTTTTTACTGCAGAAAGGAAAACGCACGTAGCGCTGGCTATCAAATGATGTTCCTATTGAAATCGCACAATTTGCATATACAGAATTCTCGTTCGTCTTCACTTCTGCGGTATGAAGTTCTTTTCGCACTGTCTGCTTCTAGAATGGGATACCAACGTGACCGGCAAAACATTTTTCTGAAGCCGCATACGTGGCACGGCCGAACATCTCCAATCTTCTCTCAAACCACACGACGGTCAGCATACTTCCGGAACTTCACTTATGCTCTAGCTTGTCCAGACGAACGTGTTCCTGCAAATGTTCGACGTAGATATTATAGAAACCACAGTGCACGCAATTAAAAAGAAACATAAGTTAGATGCACTCCAGAAAAAGAAAAACAAGAAAACTAAGGCTGGGCTTCCATAACCTGCGACATTACGCCTTGTAGATTATTAACAGCGGTCAGTTTAGGGCGCACAACTGTGTTTTCTTACCGCTGCACGCATGTTTTGGTGCAGAGAGAGCCCGCGCAGCTTAGCCGCGGAGTGCATTAATGCGCGAGGCCACAGTCGGATCGCGGGCGAATGATGACGCTCGGCGTGGGCGCGTCACTCCTCTAACGCGCTTGCTTGCTTGCTAGGGCCCGTCGCGAGTGATTGATGGGGGACCACGTGACTCGACTTCCTGGCTGGCAGCGCATGCGTGTACACCGGCGCCTTTTAGCGCGTGTCTGCGCGTTTCTTGCCCGCGCTGGTTGACGACCCTGGTCCCGGAGGCCCCCGGGATGCGAGTTAACTGCGGTCGCCCAGGAAGGAAGCGATGTTTTCGCTTCGCTTAGCGATTCCGTTCGCGCGCGGTATTTTTATTTATTTTTTTGCCCCTCGAGTTTTGCACTTTGGGTCGCGATGTCTAGACGCAAGTGCGAGGGAAGGGTGCCGCGGCAGTCGCTGACTTTATTCGCCAGCGTTTTGCAACATCTGGCTTGCTTTGCAGTGGGTGTGCGAAAAGATAACGTGCTGGCTGTACCCTAGTCCCGGCTGGGAGACTTGCGGTGGTCTACTACAAGTATGCGCATTTGTCCGTTGCTAAGTTAGTTCTCCGTTTCCCGAGATACGGGAGAGGGGGGAAAAGCGGAGAGCAAAGCGGTTGTCTCGCGAGAACTAACCAGAGGAGTTTCGCAAACACGACTGCTAACTGCCGGGCTGTGATTTATTCGCCTGTCGCGGTTAGTGCAGAGACGCAGCAGTTCGCTTCGCCGCCTACTATTCGTCACATTTTTTTCAAAACTTATCAGCGCATGAACTTCGTGAAGTAGGCTGCGAGCAGGCTCAGTTTTCGTAAGAGGAGAGCGGACGTGTTTCGGGGATGGCCTAAGTGACAGCTACGAGCGTAATTATGAATGAGAAGAAGCGAAGTCGCCGAGTTTCTGAACAAGGCTGGTTAATTAATGAAGTCGGTGGGCTGACGTACGGATGGTGATGGTAATGTGGGAGGGGAGGAGGTCGATAGGCAGAAGTTGGGAGTAACAGACATCCGATTTCTTAATTCTCTTTTATGGTGTATACGGAAGCGTTTCGAACATGTACACTAGTTTATACATTCATTAATGCTGAATGGCTCTGAAAATTATTCAACTGACTAACTAACACGTTAATGCTTAATTGATTATTAATTATTGAGAACACATAACTATGCTAACACACAAGAAACATAAACTCTTGTCCGATATTATGAAGGAGGCTTTGCTAGGCGATCTCAAATTCAGACCTGCTGAAGAAAACTGCATGGAAGTTCGGCTATGGCAAGCGCCAGAACTTTTCTGCCCAAATTTCGGCGATGTTCGTCCATGACAACACCCTACTCGAGCAGACCCGACACCGCTCCACCCGACTTAACCTGACCTAACCCATAGCAAACAAATGACTAATTATCGCACTAAGACAAATAGACCAGCAAACGAACAAAGGACTGAAGGAACAATTTAAGGGCTGAACGAATGAACAAATGAATGAATTAAAAATAATGAAGGGCAAAGCTGCAGCAACTTACGTCTCAACGAATAACTGGCAACTGTTGAAGCCAGCAGAGACATGCGATGCACACTTTACAACGTTTGCCCTTTGACAGAGAAAACCTACATCTCGTGCTAATGCGGGTGGAAGTAGCGTCGTGATTAACCAATGAGCAATTACCCCGCTGCCCAAGAAACTTTTAATTAGATTGCCACCGTTCGCTCGCTTTGAAGCTCGTCCTAAGCGACTTGGCTTCGTTTTGATAGATTTAAGTAAACAGTAAGCAAAGAAAAAAAAAGAGCTCGTGCTCGTGTGAAAGGGGATAGAACTTCGGCTCTAATTCAAAACAACGACACGCTGCTGCCTGATGAGGTTCGAACCGAAAACTTTGGCCCTGCTGCAGCTGCGGGCAGGGAGGAACGGCGTACGTTTGCGTGGGAAGATTAATTGGCCGGCTAACCTTGAAAGTCAACAGGAGCGATCCCGTCAGGTTGTGAGCTGAGAGGGCATGTAGGTGGGGTGGTGGGTGGGGAGGGGGGGTGTTCTTGGCGGCCGCAGGAAATGTTTGTACCGCCCTGGCTTCACCGACCGCTCCTTCTTCTGCCTGCGGCTGTTCGATAACGTGTGCTCAATTAGGTAAACGGGCAATTAGGTTACCCGGTAAAGTCAACCGAGCATAGGGTGCCGCTGTAGAAGACGTAGAATATTGGGGGATGTAAGTGTGGTTTTAGCGGCGACCCTCTTCAAAGCTTTGCGAGGAAGTGCGATCGAGTGAGTGGGTGAGGGGAAAACCTTAATGAGAGAAAGGGAGAGAGGCTGTAGGGAGCAGCTTCGTCTCTCTCCTGAGGGGTGGGCGTGCGACAACGAAAGCGGAAGAGAGAGAGAAAGAGATAGAGTGAAGACGACAAAATTCAGCCGATTATGCGCACCTGCGACGTGCAAGAGTTCTTAATGTGAGTAAAGCTGCAAGTTTACGAAGGAGGAAAGGCAGGGGCAGTGGCGTAACCAGAAATTTCGTTCGGGGGGGGCTACGCCACTGGCCCAATATATATATATATATATATATATATATATATATATATATATATATATATATATATATATATATATATATATATATATATATATATGTGTGTGTGTGTGCGTGTGTGTGTGTGTGTGTGTGTGTGTGTGTGTGTGTGTGTGTGTGTGTGTGTGTGTGTGTGTAGCTGCACGTTGCAGCTCAGCCTCCTCCTTAAGAGGAAGCTTTAGCTCGGGCGCTGCTATTTAAGTACATGTAGAAGGGGAATTCGTTTTTCCCTGCAACCACTTCACCAAATTTGAGGAGGTTTGTTGCATTTAAAAGAAAAAGTTTAATTCTATTGACTACTGGCTTCGAATTTTTCAATTAGGTGGTCAATTGTTTATTAAAAATTGGCCGAAATTGAAAATTTTTAGAAAACGAAACTATCAAGTTTAAAACTTCGTGACTCAACAATGAAAAATGATATCACAATTCTGTGAATTGCATCTAATAGTACATCTACAGCGGACAAAATAGATATGTTACACATGAATCTCAAAAAAATGTAGTATTGTGGAAATACGGCTTTTGCAGAACCCTTGTACACAACGTAACAAATTCACGTAAGATACAAATTGACACAGCAAACTTGTCCGCTTTGACTGTTATAATAAATGCCGTTTACAGAACCACAATATCTGTCCTTCATGCATAGCTATTAGTTTGTAAACGTCGTGCTTCTATTTTTTCAAACTTTCCAATTTTCCAAAATATTTTAAACAAAATTCAGGCCCTCAATCGAAGTTCTGTTTCCAACAGACACTAGGATTTAACTTTCTCTCTCAAATGCAACCAATTTCAATAAAACCGATTAGCAGGATTATCTCAGAAAAGCGTTTCTGCGTTTCACAAGTATTTGAATAGGCCGCGTCGGATTGGGCCCGAGCTAAAGCTTCCTCTTAAACAAATAATCGAGGGATCAAATACATGAATAATAACTGCATTGTCATTGTCAAAGATGCTGCAAACGAATTCTTGAAAGCTACGCACTGTACATACAAATAAAATGTGTATTTTTTCATAAAAAATTATACTCGTATGTGCCGAAAATTGTGCCCAACATAACTGACGTCAATGCTTCCATGTTTTTTGTCTATTTATTAATAAAGAAAATATCACACGAACTTTAGAACTATATCAGTTCGAAACCAGGAAATCAGTGCATGCCGCTGATATGAAAAATTAAAGGGCAATGAACTGAACAAGTTGAGGACAAATATGTTAATGGAAGTTTGTCATTGAAGAACCGTGCTTACATTCTTGTATATATGCAATGGCCAGTGAAAAATCTCAATGACGCTGTCGTTTGTTCAATGTATTACGCAGGAGTAGCTGTCCCCTGTCGTGTATCGTGAGTAATTGCACCGAAGTTATAGTCGCGACAGAGAGCACGTATAAAAAGCAGGAGTTCTGCAAGATATATGAGGGCAAGTCAAATGAATGAGCCAACAACGGGGTACTTTATTTAAAAGTAGTCTTCATGAGAATTTATACATTGGTCCTATTGACTAACGAGTTGCGTGATTCCCGTCTTATAAAACTCCTTGGGTTGCTGCTTCAAAAAGTCTGTATCTGCTTCCCTTGGGCTGTTTTTTCGCTTGCCCCAAAATGTAGAAGTCGCAAGGTGACAGCTCTGAGCTGTATGGTGGATGTTGCAGCGTTTCCCACTTGAACTTTGCCAGTTTTGTATTAACCACATAAGCGACGTGGGGACAGGCATTGTCGTGGAACAAGATGACCCCATTCGTCAATTTTCCACGTTGTTCGTTCTTGATTGCGACACGCTGCCGTTCTGGCGTTTCACAATATCGGAAACAATGGATACCCTCTCAAGATTTAGCAATTTCTATCAGTAATGGACCCTGTCGATCGAAAAAAAAGACGTCAACAACACCATTGCAGCGGAAATGATGGCCTTTACGTTCTTTGCGCGTGGTAAATTCGAATGTTTCCACTGTAAGCTTTACCGTCGTGTTTCAGGCTCGTAGTAGTGGCACCAAGGTTCGTCCCCGAACACACTTGCAAACAAGAAGTCGTCATGCTCATTGTGATACCCGATCAGATGAGTCAAGGCAGCGCGAAACTTCTCCGTCTTCTCGCGATGGATAAAAATCTTGGGGATCCATTGCGCACCAAAGACCCGATAACCGAGAAGCTCATGAATTATCGCGTGAACCGAACCATGACTGATGTTCAGACGGTCTGCCAGTTCATCGATGCTTATCCTCCGTTCTTGTCTCAGCAGCTCATGAACCTTTGAAATTGTGTGGGGGGTGACTGCACGATGGTTTTGTCCCGGTCTTGGAATGTTTTTGCAACGTCCTTTGAACCGTTTGCTCCAACGCTTCACAGTGGTCAATGAAATGCAGTGTTCAACGTACACGGCAGTCATATGGTGAATAATTTCTGTTTTGGAAACACCTTCAGCTGTCAAAAACTTCGCGACACCGAGCTGTTCAACTTTTGAAGTGTCCATTATGTGACGCAAACATATTCAACCCAGTGTATGAGAACATCAAAGAACATTTATCTTCACACCTGCGTGTCACTTTTGTAAATTAGACATGCCGTTCTCCTGCGCGCATGCCTCGCAGATAATGAACCGAACCATTATTGCGCGGTTAGGGTAGGCTCACTTTCATTTGACTCGCCCTCGTACATTAGAAATGCAGATACAATGGAATATGGAAATTCGAAAATACGGCTTGATAAAGGACAAAAAAGTGTCACTGGAAACAAAGTTCACTGCATGTATACACAAAACCTCGCAACAAGATATTTAAGTATACGTATTAGCCTCCAATGAGTCTATGTATGTAAGAAGTAACTGTATATAATGCGTCAAACAAGGCAAATAAACATGTTGCACAATCATAGATTTACAGAATCCTAGATTCCGCCCCCATTCCATCCACTCCCCCCGATGTATTCCGCGCGACGGAAGGCGGCGCGCTTGCTCCCTGCTTTTCTCCTTTGCGCACACAAGACTGACCCACCATCTTCGGCTCACCTCCCCTCCTACGCTTTCACTTGCACATACAGCATGCAGCGCGTGCTCACGATGTTATCACCCTCGGACTTTATACGAAATATGAGGGCGATGGCAGGAATGCGCCTGGAGTGTCCATATAATTGCTTTCGCAATAATATAATAAACGTATCCGGCAACTGAAGCGTCCCGTCGCCCATCACTTTCCGCAAAAGGAGTATCAAAATCGAACTTTCACCATGCGACAATTCGCTGCGCCGCAACAATGTATTTTTTTCCTGTGAAGCGGAGGCACCGAAATGAAAAAAAAAACGCATAGGAAAGTATGTTGGCCAGAATCTAATGCCTCCTTCGGGCACTTAATGGGGCTACGGAAGGAATACCGAAGAAAACATCAGACGCTTGGTCCGCTGAGAACCATACGCATACTGCTCAGTATCCTACAGCGGCGAAACATCTTTCCGGAAAGGTTCCGCTCAAGGAATGCGGTGCAATCCTTCGAGTCCCCACGGTGATGGCGGCGAGCGACCATTGTTTTTTTTTTCTCGTCTGCTAGCCAGAAAGCGTCCAAAACCCTGTCCGGTGAAAATCCACTCGGCCAGAGCAAACCAAACGCGCACCGAAGTGCACCGCACGATAGTCGGGGCCATACGAGGCTGGCTCTGGGAGCCCGCGGGTAGGGTAGCGAGAACAAAAAAAAATTGAAGAGGCTCAATGTGTCCTCGCGAATAAAGTCAAAGTAGAAAAAATGAATAAGAACGTAGTTACTTTGGCTGGCTTTAGTGTCTTGACATGGATGTTCTGGCATAGGTTAAAAAAAAATGTTGATATTTTTTATGTGACATGACGGCACAAATGAACCACCCCAACGCTTCGTCTCACTGGACCTCGCTGCCTGCTTTGTCAACTCGTCTGCTAGTGTGTTGATTTGGCTTGTCTCGTTGTATGTTCTGATGTAAGACTTTAGAAAGGTCAATAGACCTTTAGCATAAAATGTTTACAACAACTTTAAACCCACAAAGTTCCGCAAATGAAAATCTAAAGCACAACTTTGGAAATGTCAATGCACCTTTCACATCAAGAGCCTATAAGATTTATACCCATAAAGTTTCGCAATTGATATCCATGCGCTCCATAGATTCCGTGGCCTCAGTGAGATGCCGCGGCGAGCCCGCTCACCATCAAAGCGCCCTTGAAACTTTGTGCTCGGATGGGACTGCTTGGCGTTATGTGACTCCCGGTGTGTGGGCGTTGCCACGAAATCCAGCCCGAGTTTGCAATCTTCGCGGTTAAATGTCTTTTCGAGCGTCAAAAAGACATTCTAGACAAAATCCAGAGTGATTTCCGGCGCCGGGGGTCGCTTTGGTCGGTGGTGCATGGACAGCACGAAAACATTTCGGGGGGGGCTGAAGCCCCATAAGCCCCCCCCCCCCCCCTGGCTACGCCCCTGGGCAGGGGGGAAAGATGGGGAGCTTAGGCAGGGTAACACTGGCTGGTTGGCTTGTACTGGAGTGAGCGATAGTTGCTAGAATCAGGGCGGTAATGAAATAGATGGCATCGTGCCTTTAAAGATGTGAAAAGCCTACATTAGATGGACACAACTTGAACAGACACTCGCAAAAGGGTGGCAAATTGAGCTTGTTGGTGCTTACGAGCGTACTTGCGACCAGCACGTAGACACTGGACTGGAACAGACGGCACAGGGCACAGACACTGACACTTTCGTCAGTCATCACTCTCTCATCATGGATGCAAACTGCATGTACTGAGTGGTTTACATATGGCCAATATCAAACTACATTTCCCCTAGACAATTTCCAACTGTCGGTAGAGACTCGGCTAGGTATAGCAGATATTGGACGGGCAGACCGGCAGATGGATGGACGGACGGGCGGATATTAGCCGTTCCACAATGGGACCCGTGTACTCATCAGCCGAAACTCTAAGCACGTATGGTCCTTGAACAGTCGAACTGCTCGTTCGATCAGTATGTCCCGTCATCGACCATTAGTACTTGTCATTCTAGGGGCCAGCCTCTCACAAAACAACTAAGAGCTGTCCCGTTGGGAGCAGTATAGGTGAGGCTTATGAAGCTCACTGAGTCTTTCATTGTTGTGCATTTTTTTTTCTTTCAAATAAACGTTTTGATATATATGTCTGATTCTAGATACATCATGGCATTATGGTTATTATTATCATCTGTCGCTGACTCTTTGCAGGTATAGAAATAATCAATGAGTCATTTGTGGACAGCTTACCTCATCTCTTATTAGGTGGCCATCCGTTTATTTTTTTCCGATATGCTATAGCAGCAGTGAATGCAGCTTTTCAGCGTTTGGTGTTATCGCTTGTCGATTCTGGTGAGTTCCAGCAACCCCAACATCGTCCTACGGATAAATTTGATTGAGCTCAATCTAACTGGCAAAAGTCAGTTTTAGCGCGAGATAACGCGAAGTCCATAGTATGTTCTTTTCATATCATCTTGAAAATTGAAGACAGCCGAGAGATATGATCGTTGTTCAACGCTATTCTCATTACGGGCTGGTATGTTACGAACGTCAAAAAAATCCACTTTCTTTTGCACGTCACTGTTAGATGTAACTGTCAGATACCCCTAACAGCGTCCAACGATGCCGCAATGATTTCCTCAGAGCATATCAAATGCAATTTTGTGAGGCACTTCTTCACATTCAAACCAGTGCAGCAACATTATAAGTAAGTTAAGTCGAAATCCACCGTGCGCTGTCGTTCGGGTTCACTTAGCGTTTCTTTCTTTCAGTGAACATTTCAACGCACTTGCTTTTACGGTCGTTGACACTCGGTCCCCCATCTCTCTCCCACTCTCCCTTCTTTCCTATCCAACCCGTCTCTAAGCTTTAGATGAAATAGCACTTACGCCGGGAGTTCGGGAACCCCGGCCGTATAATCCTTTTTCTCCCTCCCTCTCTTGCCTTCATTATCAAGAAAAACACGCAGCATAGAACTCCACTGCCGTAATAAAGTCTTTATGGGCGAGTAAAGCGCTAACGACCAGCGCGTGTCGTTGCATACTATACTTGTTTGTTTTTTTTAATCCCACAATTTTTGTATAAATCCTGAGCTGCCATCACTGCGCATTTGAAATTGCTCGAAGCAGACGATGGTTTGTGTCGATGACATATCTTCCTATAATAAAACGTTCTATATAAATATATGCATGTATCTTTTATGCAAAGGTTCTTGCTAAAAAAGAACTCACAAGAATAGTCTTGATTAACACAGCAGCTTTAAAATCACCAGTTCTAACAGCCCTTCTCCGCCTCTGCGCGAATTCCGAAGCCAATGCATCGGAGTAAACGAGAATTCAAAAAGGAAAAAAAACGAAACGGAGTGGTTTTTACATACCTCAGAGAGCCATCTGAGAATGGGTGCATCGTCCACATGTCTATATTAAGGGCGAGTAAGACCATTAGAACCGTCTCGATGTGATTGCCGAAACAGACATTTGCTTAGCATAGAGCAGTATGGAAGTCACCAAAGAAAATAAATTAGAGCGCGGTGTTAGGGGGAAATGTGCTATTACCGTAAAATCAATGTTCACACGAAAAGCCCTCAACGTTTCCTCTCATCTGCGAAGCCAAAAATGAAAGTGTAAAGGCGTCTTGACAACCAAGCATAGATATGAAGACTCGTATCATGCCTCAATAACATTATATAGGTAAGGCGCAGTATTAACGGAAAGAAATATTACTTTCATAAAAACAATACTTCTTGAGACTGTTCCGTCTGTTTCTTCTGATCTACACAACCAGAAAGTCGAAACATCTGGACCTCTAGAAGACATAACATGGATGTCAAGATGTCATCCACCTTTATGAAATCATGAAGTATTACGGAAGTGAGTGCTTCCGACTGCCAGTTGAAGGGGTGTCCAACTCAATAAGTTATTTCTCCGCAGCGACTTTTCAAAAATTTGCAGGAGGAACCTCTTGGAGGCGATACTGCATAAGGATGGAATAGGATATAATGAGGCGATAAGATATAAGGAGGCGATAGATATATGGAAGCGATACCTAAAATTACTAAGCCGTCGTCCACACTAGAAACGATTACGACGAGCCAACATAAAGAGATTCAGCTCTTTTGCCAATACACATTCTTGTCGTTTAAAGTGTCGTTCTTTTTTTTCATTTGCTAGGAGCCTTTAATACTACCATGTCCCCAATCAAAGCATGGTTTGCACATTAGTGTGCGGAGCTTTTTTTTGCCCGTTCTCTATAAGGGCTGCAAGGAGGATAAAATAGCTCAGACAATGAGATGCGAATAAATTTACCCACCTGTATATCAGAGTAGCTTTGCTACAATGTCCAAGTACTGCCATACGCAGACACTTATATGAAGGAACTATCATGTCCGGCGGGTCATTCCAAACACCACCTCTTGTCAGCAATGACGAAGGAATAGCCTCTCCTTTCTCTCAATACTTGCAGTGAACTTGTGGATTCGCTTTGATGATGCGATTGAATTCCTTTTACAAACTTAAGTGTCATCACGACTGCAGACATTGTCGATATTTATTTACTCCCCTAATTGCCAAAACGGCAGAGAACGTCTAAACACCATCCTACAACCCTTACATACATTCAATATGTTCTGCAGCTCCAGGTTGTAAAATTATCTAGGTATGTCGAAATACACCGACAGTTCATAATTAGTGACTTAGTTAAGGGGACATCAGGTATTAAGGTTGACCAGCACTTCACTTTTACGAAGCCGTCTAGAAAGCGAAATGCTTCGCTAGTACCAACCCTCATTAACTAACGCACGCTCTAGCTCCAACAAAATTGCTCAGCTTCAACAAGACAGGGAGAGAGTAAGTGCACATAAAGAAGGGCCGGGTTGGTAACAAGAGGACATTCTGGTTGAGTGCCCTGCACGTGGCGAAGGAATTCAGGAAATTTACCTGGGGGCAACGCGACAGGAAATGTGCCGACTCCAAAGTACAAGGAATCCCGCTCTAGTAGGTCATCTTCTAGAAAGAAAAGAGTGTTGAGGGCAACTTTGGACGAACACATTTTTTTTTATATTAGGTCCCTCTTTCTTTCGGGATTGTCAATTTGCGATTAACATGCCCTTCGTTCAGAACGCTACACACCGTATCAAAAGTGTAAAGGCTAGTACACTCAGCGACTATGACGGACGGGAAATATTTATGAGACATTTGCTCTGATGCAGCTGTTGGTTTCACATAGCAGGCGTGGAATCATCGACGATATCGCGACGTTATGACGCAGAGCTTCATTTCCAGACACCTTGTAGCACTCGGACTACGTGTACTGGTGTTCCTCGTAAAAGAAATGTAAACAAGAGTACTGCGCGTCTTTCGTCTGGCCATACTGATGGGTGGTAGCCGTAGAGGCTCCATGCACCATGCGAACAGCGCATCACGACGACGTTATGGCGGCTGGCTACTGACGTGCCGGGCATGCAACAACTTGGGCCGTCGGCTATGAGCAGCTGTATGTGGGCCACTTATAAGTCCGGACAACAACTTGCATCACCGAGCACGAGTCACTGAGCCTGTGTCCGAACGGGACAACTTGGGACACTGGAAATATGTAACTGGTCAGGTGACAATGCGAATGCGAACGTTCTTGGTCATGCCCCTGAAATGGTCATGCGCTACTCTGAAGGTGCCCGAATAAACAGCCACAAACAAGAGGCGAGAAGTCAGGTCTACGACAGAAACTTGAAGAACTCGGATACAGAAGCAGCCGAGTGTGGAGAAAGACATTATGTGATAAAAACGTGACCACAGCTTGCATCCACCAAGGTGCGTTTGGCTGCACAGAAGTGAAGAAGACGCCAAGTGAAGAGGCGGTAGTCAAAATCTAAAAACGCCTTCCTTATCACTGAATCACACGTTATATGCGTGGTATCCGCCGATATTTTTTTACAGTAAGTTTTTGAGGACGCTCTGACGCCTGTCACTATATTGTTGATGTGGCTTAGAGTGCGTAGACCTTGCCTTACCTTGAAAAAAAAAACGTGATATCTTGAAATAAGCACGTCAGTACTCGTTTAAATTACATTGAGCCACACCCATTGCACCACTAAAGGCACAGAATTTGCAAACATAGCGCGCTCATATTAAGCGACATCAGACATTCACAGGCACGCTCGAAAGAAGATGGTTTTTGCGTGAAAACACGCCGCCGACCATGGAAAGGCAGTTCGCGGGTGTTTTCTTTCTTTCTGTTGTTGTTTTTGTTAAAAGGTCAGAGGCGGCTATGCTGCAGGCGCAATGCGAACGCACCCGTGGACACAAATCGTGGGCTCTCTTACAGGGCGATTTGAATACGCGGTAACGGTCTCTCGCGTACCGTACCGCACCGCCATATTTGAGGTCGTATCCCTCCTCCGTGAGCTGCTTACACTTATACCGGCGCTGCAGGACCCATTCAGTTCATCTCTTATTGCCACTGCACATGGCTTTAATGGCCAGCCCATTCGCTGGAATTGCTGAGGCATTAAATGGCAGAAGAGTGGTCTCTGTCTTTTTTTTGCTTGTTTGATTCTTTGTTTCACCGAATGGGAGAAATTGCTCAGCGCTTAGAACGACTTATTTTGGCTAATGCGCACCGCACTGTGCTCTTTGTTGTTGTTTTAATTTAGTCTTAGAGATCCATGATCTTCTTACTTACATTTTTTTTTTACTGCCTATCTCTGATTTTCATTTATCTATTCCCTCCTTCCCAAAGAGCACGTAGGCATTGTGGACCTTGAAGGGGCAGTTGTAAGCCTATCTATTGGTTTATTTTTCTATCTTTCTATGCCGTCTAATTTTCCAAAGCAAATAATATTATTAGCCAATGAATGAAGGAATCGCTCACTAGTTTAATTAACGTGCCCAGGAACAAACCTATGTCAGAGTGCAGGTGCCAAGCGTGCAGTAAAACAAAACAAAACGCTACTACAAGAAAATGTAAGTAAAGAGAGAGTGATGAGACAGACAAAAAGTGAGAACCAAGAGGGCGGAGTACGAGAATACAAACACAATAATTCTAAAAAGGAAGTTGTGAAAAGGGCAGTTCACGTACAAAAAAAAAGGCAAGGCAAATCCAGTAGCAAATAGACAAGAAAAGGACTTGAACAGTTTGTGGAGCTAATGATATAAGCATGTAGCGATCGGAGAAAAAAATAACAGTGAATAATAAAAAAAATTCGATATCAAGAAATAAACGCTCTGAAGACTTAGTATTAGGTCGAGGATCATAGCGGATAGGCTGTGACAGGCCCGCGCACGGGAAGGCTTATGCTCCCTGGTGGTATTACGTGGAATTCAAAACCCGGTACAACTGAGGACGTTTAAAAGAAACAGAAGTGAAGGCAGTGACGACAACCCAACAATGCTAGTACAACATCCAGTTCTTGTTATAGGAAACAATGATAACATGTGCCGAGAAACTTATTCTGGATCTGTTTTATAATCTCACTGTTCGATCTGTAAATGCCATTCCAGACAACCGGCGCGTATTCGTGTTGAGGAAGACAGATTTTTGCGTGAAACTTGCGGAAAGGGTGTCGGAGAATTTAATTTCCTTGATAGTCTGCGAACAGAGCCCAGAGAGCGCATACCCCGCATTGCAACGCGCTTAGTGTGAGCAGAAAAGACTGAGCTCGTATCAAAGAGTACACTAAGATCGTTGATCGAGCGGACATTGCACAATTTCGCAGAATCAAGAGAATAAGAAAACCGAATAACTGGTGTTCTGAGATTGAAGCCAAGGCACACCCTTCGGTATTAACAGCCTTCAAGGCGAGGATATCTCTGCGGCACTAAAAGAAAATAAAATAAAACAGGTCCGACTGCAGCATGCGATAGTTATCAAGGGCATCCGTTTCCTTCAAGATAGTCATGTCATCCACTTACAGAAGGAAATAAGAATTCCGAACAGTGGAAAAAAGTGCCGAGAAGAGACAGAGAGAGAGAGTGAGAGAAAGGCAAAGGAAAGACAGGAAAGTTAACCAGAGAATATCTCCGGTTGGCTACCCTGTACTGGGGGAAGGGTATGGGGGCGTGATATGTGAGAGAGAGAAGGATAAAAAAAAGGTTAAAGGGCAGTGGTCCTAATAATTACGATTGATTACCAATGTACAAGGCCTCTAGTCGCCATGTACATTGTACATATTTGGCCACTGCCGTTAACTTAGCATCATCTATAAAGAAGGTAAGCTGTAAAAGAACTGCACATCGACACGGCCATCAGTTTGAAGTTGCACTTTTCCTTCCCGTGTTGCAGCGCGTCGCCAAAATGACACTCGCTGCGACAATGTGCATTCGTTCAAACAGCCACCATTGTCGGTGACAACCTAAGAATCACATGCTTATGTGTACACTGTCCATGCTTATATGTACACTGCGTACATGCTTATATATACACATGTATATGTACGCTGTCCAAATCAAACAAAGTTTTCATAGACGCACCAGCCAATTAGGTTCGCCTATCTGCCTGACGTCAAAAGGTTTCGCGCGTTCGAAACAAGCGTTCTCCGCTCCGATCGTTCTTTTGCATCACTGGATTCTGAATCGGGCTGGAACGACTAGGGCAGTCTTTATGGAAGATGCATGTTAGTATCGCGGCACAGTCGTAGGTAACACTTTAGTTTGAAACGGCCAGCTTCTGTTTTCTAATTAGCCTAGCATGTCTGCTAGCAGAGCGAGGTTCATTCAACGGTGAGCGTACTCCAGTAGGCTCGGCTCCCTTATACAGTCGAAGGCCAGATGCACTGCGTCTTTGTGGGAGGAGTTCGCTTTCAAATCTTAGGTTACTAGTTGCTGCCCACTATAATATTGCTCTTGTGACGGGGGTAGTACTGCGACAGCAATTGTATAAAGACTCCAGGCGAATTGCTGCCGCTACCACAATGTTCCACATATATATATATATATATATATATATATATATATATATATATATATATATATATATATATATATATAATCACGTGATGACCGTAACTGAGAACCTCCGGCACAGAACCGGGGTACAATAACCATTAGATCCCTGACGCACTCCTCAGAAGATGGATAGGTGGAATAGACCATCGTTAAATGGACTCGCTATAACTCACAACATGTCTTTGGATTGTGATGGTAATCAGAATATCATTTGTTACATTCTCTCCTGTTCATGTCGTGTTCTCTCTTGAAGCCTGACGTGTGGGTCTCTTCTACACTCTGAGAAGGGCTCTGCACTCTTTGAAGCCCGTCTTGCACGGAAACAATAATCGTCGCGCACTCTGCGTACATTGGCTTTCGTTAGCACCCTGGCCTCGATACTTTCCTGTCAGAGACGCCATGTCACGCCGAAACGCGCAACCCGTTCGTGAGAAGAAAGCACCGAAAACGAAGAGTGCGTGCTAATTCACGGCGCATCTATACATTCGTTGTCCACGTGAGCTACCACGTGGCATCCGAGGTCGAAATGGCTCCAAGGCTGGACGGCGACGCAGACGTAATGAAAAAACTGGTTTGATAAATACATTCCCTCAATGGAAGCAAGGAGAAAGGAACTTGCGACGATTCGCACGCGCATTGACCAGAAGTGACCAGAAGTGACCAGACGGAACCAGAAGTGACCAGTGACCAGTGACCAGTGACCTCCAACTAAGAATATTTACGGACAACGTTTGCTACAGTTTTCAGGGTCTCAAATTCGGAATAAACTACCAGAAGAAGTAAAACAAGCAATTAATTTTTCATCCTTGCGTTAAAAATACTTGCTTAAGCCTGAATAATGATTTTTAATGTGAAGAATCACGATTTCCTCTTTTTAGAAACTCGCCGAAACCTGCCAAAAATATCATTTAACTAGTGTTTCGATTTTGTCGAGATTAATAATGTACATTTTGAAGCTTCATAAAAATGCAGGAACTTGCCTGCAATCCTCTTAACTAGGGTTTTATATGTGTATTAAGAATTGTTTAAAACTGTAACGTGCTTTTCACTATTTCGCATTTCCTTTTGTACGCTCGTGCAATTTATTGGTGTACAACAAACATGTGTATGCACGTGATGTATCTTACTTGCTTTGTACTTGTTGGATGGGACCGAAAT
The DNA here is from genome assembly GCF_038994185.2 of Dermacentor albipictus. Taxonomy (NCBI): domain Eukaryota; kingdom Metazoa; phylum Arthropoda; class Arachnida; order Ixodida; family Ixodidae; genus Dermacentor; species Dermacentor albipictus. The sequence continues at coordinate 42,815,829 of NC_091826.1, forward strand.
GCCAAAACACCCGTGTACTTATATTTAGGTGCACGTTAAAGAGCCCCAGGTGGTCAAAATTTCCGGAGTCTTCCACTACGGCGTGCCTCATAATCAGAAAGTGCTTTTGGCACGTAAATCCCCCTAATTTCTTGCTTTGTACTTGTAATTATTTAGTTTTCATTGTACCCTTAACTAGCATGGGGCTATGGGTCCAACCAGTTTTCATATCTCTGTACGTTCTATGTCTGCAAATGAAGAATTGAATTGAACCTTTCTACCAGCTAATTAGCAAAAAGCTAGCCCTCGACCCTTCACGGTATGTAAGGCACACTCCACACCATCGCAGGCATACGAAAAACTCCGTATAATGCCAGAACCTTATGATTCAAATACTAATTTTTCCCACGCACCATTGACGATTGCGACTGTTTAGAGTTTGCGTTATAATAGGTCGCTTTGTTGTTTTCTATCGTTTTAGTAAATCATTTGCAGCACGCTACCACGTGCCAGAGTGAGCCGACAAAAAAAAAAAAAACACGATGACGACACAAGCAGCATGCTGACGGTACGCGAACACTGGGATGGGCCGTTGCAAGATCGAAGGACGACAGCGGCGCTTGGTCCCGCTGCCACCTGATTGAGCGGGTCCTGTCAAAATATAATTTCTACATGCCGGGCGCCAACGTCCGTGTGGTTTTTCCTCGCCCACAGATTGGTCACCAGGACGTGATTCGTACGCGCAACCTTCTTGTTGTGTTTTACTTTTATTTATTTTTATGACTGTACCCTGCTCGGACCTCGATAGATAAAAGCAAAAATTATTTGGGAATGGCATTTAGTTCTCTCATTTTTCGCATGTCGGTGCCGTCATGCAGCTTCCGCTGTTTCCTGGAAGAGAAACAACGAGGGGCAGCGATGGTGATGACTATGACAACAACAACAACAACAACAACGACAACAACAACAACAACGACAACGACAACGACAACGACGACAACGACGATGACGACAACAGCGAGAACTACAACAACAACAGCAACAGCAACAACAGCAACGACGACGATGACGACGACGACAACAGCAAGAACTACAATAACAACAACAACAACAACGAGGTAAACAAGAAGTAGAGACAATTTTATCCCGTATCACAACGACAATAGCTGCAGCACAACCACCCTGGCGTGTGTGGCCGGCTGGCGGAGCACGCAATGCCTTCGTTGGAGCCACTTAGCCGGCGCAACGAAAGAAGAAGCGGAACGCCGAGGCGAGGCGTGCACGCTCGCTCGGCGCTCATACGAGGCGCGTACTTTGTGTTTGTGTACATTTTGACGTCCAACGTCCCATTCGCCAAGTTCCCGATGCCATAAAATAGCCGGTCGCCCCGCATCTCGCCGTTGCCCTAAGGCACGCCGGGCCGGGCGATAGGCCTTCTGCTCGCGCTTATTACTCGGGATCCGTTGGGACTGCAGAATTCTCACGTGATCAAATAAAATCACGATAGTCCTGTTTTAGACGATAAGCCTTTAGGCGAAGTTAGTAGTAGTAGACAGCGTAAAAAAAAAAAAAACGAGCCATCGCCAAAAGTTGTTCCTGAGTTAGTTGGTTAGTGACTTAAAACCAAAAGTTGGGGCGCAAAACAGACGAGCAGGAAGTGAGACACGAACGACTTGAACATAGTACCTTGCTGGTGAAGCAGCGCACAAACACGGACACAGTGAAGACAAGCAGGAATAGACGACACTCGCTGCACTCGCAACTATTTTATTTCGGAACACAAACTTCAAGTTTATATACCTGCGCACCCTGAGGCGTCAAAGCAAATCATGGTAAGATTAAAGGCTTTTTTTTATATATATATATATCGTTTGCCCGCTCATACTCGGGCGTCACAGGCATTGCACTTATCTGTCATGGTGTGCAATCCTATCCTAATTTGTTGCAACCCTAACAACCATTTTTTTTGCACATTTTCTTTTCTCTTCTTTTTAGTGTACTTCCAAAAACGCAACTTCACCATGGCTTAGATGTACAGATGGCTGACTTATACAACCCTCTCCCCTCTTGTGAATATGAAAGGCTTCGATTATTTCCCTGGTTAGTTGATCCTTATGGTGTGATAAAACTGTGGCATCATTGTAAAGTGGCCAGCACCCATGTTGTGAGCAGTGCCCCTTAATATGGGAATGAATGTTTCCCCCCAGTGACCTTTTGTGCTCTAAAAGTCTCGTGTTTACACAACGACCTGTTTGGCCGATGTATACTTTCCCACACGATATGGGCAAACAGTAGACTACAGAAGACCTGCACTCGACAAGTTTTTCTTTGTGCTTGACTGTGCACTTACGTCCATTTTCTTTTACTTTTGTCGAAACTCTACGATCCAGTCCGGCACATATTTTTTCGAGTTTGTTAGGCGCTGAAAAAACTACTCGTAGACCGTATCTGCCACCTACGTTTTTTAAGTTATGCGCAATTTTGTGTGCATATGGTAGTGACACAATTTTTTTGCTGTCAATCTCTAGTCTGTTGCGCTCTTTCTGATAGCCATTGCGCACATAACGGATCAACTTATACGCTGATGTACATAGTACATGTTTTTCATACCCTGCATTCTTTAGTCTGATAACCTGTTGGCTGAATGTTTCTTTTATTTTTTCCGGGCAAGACTTAGTTAAGGCAGCCCTCAGGCACGAGAAAGCTATGCCACTTTTTACAATTTTAGAATGTCCCGAGTTATAACTAAGCAAGGGTTTTTGTGATCGTGGATTGTATGACCAGCAAACGTGGTCCGGTGTGGAAGTTAACGCCAAATCTAAAAATTGTAGCTTGCCATTCTGCGGCAACTCAACAGTGAAAGCCAGTCCTTGGCTGTTGTCCTTGAACACTTTTAAGACTTCATTCATTCTTACGTCCAAAACACCATGTTCGATTATAACTAAAAAATCGTCCACAAAGCGGAACACTTTTACCGCTAAGTCTTTAAGGTTTGCAACTATCGCTTTGTCAATACTACCTAAAAAAATTGTGCTAAGTACCGGAGCTACTTTTGAGCCTATACATATACCGGACTTTTGTCTGTACATAACATTATTCCACATTACAAAGGTGGACTCAAGGTAAAATGTTAATAGTTCAAGAAATGTATTAACTGATACGCCACATTTGCTGACAAATTCCATCTCGTCGTTGTCTTCCGTTATACAGTGCCTAACACTCGATAATAAGGGACCATGCGGAATATTGTAATACAAATCCTGTACATCTATGCTGAAGAATTCACAACGTCCAGGGTTAGATGTGCTTAAGTACGTTACTAACGTTTCAGAGTTTGGTAAAACGAACGGATCGGTAACTATCAAGCCATTAAGGTGGTTTTGAAGGAATGAAGATACAACCAACTGCCACGAGTCCCTTTCTGATACTATGGCTCTGAACGGAACGTCAACCTTATGTGTTTTCGCCACGAAAAACAATTCGAGATGTAGGTTGCACGAGCGCTTAACTGCAGAAGCAAGTCGCTCAAAATTGTTGCTTGCGAGTAATGTGACTGCTTTATCCCTCACCTTTTTAGCTTTTACGTCGACACGTACGAAATTCTTTCTGACCGCTGACATCGCCTTCTCTTGGAAGAGACCTTCAGGCACAACTACAAAACAACCTTCCTTATCAGAAGTCAGAAACCGTAAATCGTTCTTCACGCCAAAGTTCACTAGATTCCTTACGTGTTGCTCTTTTCTGTCGGCGGTCATTGTCCTGGAAAGCACATCCATACACTCTGTAATGAAACGTGGACGTTCTTCTTCGGCCACACGACGCGCCATGGTCTTGGTCAGTGCTACTTTTTCTGGTGGAGTGAAGGCCGGCTCCGAAATAAAATAGTTGCGAGTGCAGCGAGTGTCGTCTATTCCTGCTTGTCTTCACTGTGTCCGTGTTTGTGCGCTGCTTCACCAGCAAGGTACTATGATCACTCACCAACTAGCCCAACTTTCCACGTTACTGAACTTCATTTCCATTACAACGGGCCCTTTTATATGTTCGAACAACTTCAAGCAACATGACCCTAGCACCCTGGCTACAGTTATGGCGATATGCGTTTGCAAGGCAAGAGTGGCATCTTGGCATGTAAGGTACAACGTATGCCCCCAGGAACTCGAAACCATGTGCGGTTTCCTTCAGCCATCTTCAACACACTCAAAACGCATTTGTAGGATTGTGAAAGCCGAATTATGGAGACAAGCAAGACATTTCAAGGATTCCCTGAGAGTAACGTGCGCCTTGCTTCACGGTCGAGAGCACAACAGACGCTTCAGGGAATGGTGTAGGACGTCCGACAGTTTGGCGGAGTGGTTGTGGGCGACCACGAGACCACACCTACCTAGACCAAAGAAGCACAGACCACCGGAGGGCAGGGTGGTCACCTTGGGAGACGCCACCGTTCCCGAGAACTACAAAAGGATTCTTGGACTCGGTCCGAAGTTCTCCTTCGAGCCGGCCTTCACTCCACCAGAAAAAGTAGCACTGACCAAGACCATGGCGCGTCGTGTGGCCGAAGAAGAACGTCCACGTTTCATTACAGAGTGTATGGATGTGCTTTCCAGGACAATGACCGCCGACAGAAAAGAGCAACACGTAAGGAATCTAGTGAACTTTGGCGTGAAGAACGATTTACGGTTTCTGACTTCTGATAAGGAAGGTTGTTTTGTAGTTGTGCCTGAAGGTCTCTTCCAAGAGAAGGCGATGTCAGCGGTCAGAAAGAATTTCGTACGTGTCGACGTAAAAGCTAAAAAGGTGAGGGATAAAGCAGTCACATTACTCGCAAGCAACAATTTTGAGCGACTTGCTTCTGCAGTTAAGCGCTCGTGCAACCTACATCTCGAATTGTTTTTCGTGGCGAAAACACATAAGGTTGACGTTCCGTTCAGAGCCATAGTATCAGAAAGGGACTCGTGGCAGTTGGTTGTATCTTCATTCCTTCAAAACCACCTTAATGGCTTGATAGTTACCGATCCGTTCGTTTTACCAAACTCTGAAACGTTAGTAACGTACTTAAGCACATCTAACCCTGGACGTTGTGAATTCTTCAGCATAGATGTACAGGATTTGTATTACAATATTCCGCATGGTCCCTTATTATCGAGTGTTAGGCACTGTATAACGGAAGACAACGACGAGATGGAATTTGTCAGCAAATGTGGCGTATCAGTTAATACATTTCTTGAACTATTAACATTTTACCTTGAGTCCACCTTTGTAATGTGGAATAATGTTATGTACAGACAAAAGTCCGGTATATGTATAGGCTCAAAAGTAGCTCCGGTACTTAGCACAATTTTTTTAGGTAGTATTGACAAAGCGATAGTTGCAAACCTTAAAGACTTAGCGGTAAAAGTGTTCCGCTTTGTGGACGATTTTTTAGTTATAATCGAACATGGTGTTTTGGACGTAAGAATGAATGAAGTCTTAAAAGTGTTCAAGGACAACAGCCAAGGACTGGCTTTCACTGTTGAGTTGCCGCAGAATGGCAAGCTACAATTTTTAGATTTGGCGTTAACTTCCACACCGGACCACGTTTGCTGGTCATACAATCCACGATCACAAAAACCCTTGCTTAGTTATAACTCGGGACATTCTAAAATTGTAAAAAGTGGCATAGCTTTCTCGTGCCTGAGGGCTGCCTTAACTAAGTCTTGCCCGGAAAAAATAAAAGAAACATTCAGCCAACAGGTTATCAGACTAAAGAATGCAGGGTATGAAAAACATGTACTATGTACATCAGCGTATAAGTTGATCCGTTATGTGCGCAATGGCTATCAGAAAGAGCGCAACAGACTAGAGATTGACAGCAAAAAAATTGTGTCACTACCATATGCACACAAAATTGCGCATAACTTAAAAAACGTAGGTGGCAGATACGGTCTACGAGTAGTTTTTTCAGCGCCTAACAAACTCGGAAAAATATGTGCCGGACTGGATCGTAGAGTTTCGACAAAAGTAAAAGAAAATGGACGTAAGTGCACAGTCAAGCACAAAGAAAAACTTGTCGAGTGCAGGTCTTCTGTAGTCTACTGTTTGCCCATATCGTGTGGGAAAGTATACATCGGCCAAACAGGTCGTTGTGTAAACACGAGACTTTTAGAGCACAAAAGGTCACTGGGGGGAAACATTCATTCCCATATTAAGGGGCACTGCTCACAACATGGGTGCTGGCCACTTTACAATGATGCCACAGTTTTATCACACCATAAGGATCAACTAACCAGGGAAATAATCGAAGCCTTTCATATTCACAAGAGGGGAGAGGGTTGTATAAGTCAGCCATCTGTACATCTAAGCCATGGTGAAGTTGCGTTTTTGGAAGTACACTAAAAAGAAGAGAAAAGAAAATGTGCAAAAAAAATGGTTGTTAGGGTTGCAACAAATTAGGATAGGATTGCACACCATGACAGATAAGTGCAATGCCTGTGACGCCCGAGTATGAGCGGGCAAACGATATATATATATATAAAAAAAAAGCCTTTAATCTTACCATGATTTGCTTTGACGCCTCAGGGTGCGCAGGTATATAAACTTGAAGTTTGTGTTCCGAAATAAAATAGTTGCGAGTGCAGCGAGTGTCGTCTATTCCTGCTTGTCTTCACTGTGTCCGTGTTTGTGCGCTGCTTCACCAGCAAGGTACTATGATCACTCACCAACTAGCCCAACTTTCCACGTTACTGAACGACTTGAAGTCGAGAGTATGAAGGAAGCCCGTCTGGTCGGGATAGATAGATAGATAGATAGATAGATAGATAGATAGATAGATAGATAGATAGATAGATAGATAGATAGATAGATAGATAGATAGATAGATAGATAGATAGATAGATAGATAGATATAGATAGATATAGATAGATAGATAGATAGATAGATAGATAGATAGATAGATAGATAGATAGATAGATAGATAGATAGATAGATAGATGGATAGATAGATAGATAGATAGATAGATAGATAGATAGATAGATAGATAGATAGATAGATAGATAGATAGATAGATAGATAGATAGATAGATAGATAGATAGATAGATAGATAGATAGATAGATAGATAGATAGATAGATAGATAGATAGATAGATAGATAGATAGATAGATAGATAGATAGATAGATAGATAGATAGATAGATAGATAGATAGATAGATAGATAGATAGATAGATAGATAGATAGATAGATAGATAGATAGATAGATAGATAGATAGATAGATAGATAGATAGATAGATAGATAGATAGATAGATAGATAGTACTTTTATTCATGTCAATTCTCATACACCAAAATCAGGCCTACCAAAGCCTCACCAAGGGCTTGAGTGGCAGCGCCTACTTAAAAGCTGCCTACTTAAAAGGAAGGGATCCGGACACCGAGCAAAATCGTTTAAAATAGATATTTACGACATATACGGACGCCACCTTCCAACTGCTTATTCACCAGAAACCACGCAGTTTAATAGGATTAAACAAAACTTGTTGCTGAGTTGGTTGGTGCATGAGTTAAAACCAAAGGTTGCGGGGCTAAGCATACGAGGATGAAGTGAGACACAAGCGACATATACGGGCGCCAACTTCCAACCGTTTAATCACGAGAAACCATACATCGCCAAGGCACGGGTTGAGAGGAATTTATAGATATGTCACAGACTTCAGCAATGCCTCCAGCCCTGAACTCACTCCGACAGCAGCGTTTTCGTACAATCCAGAGCGCCATCTTGTTTGTACATGCGCGCGTCCCTAAAGTAATTGAGACGATCAAACACTTCTCATAATTGGTCAATAAACGAGCGGTCCCTGAGCGCAAAATGGGGGGAGTGGGGGAGGGGGTTAGGGGCTTTTAAAGAAATAATGAAGTAATTTAGTAGTGTGTTCAATGTGGCTGGTTGCCTCATCTTTAGATGCTGTTCTCTTTACTCGCTCGTCCTGTGTTGCACTGTTCCTGTTTTTATTCTAATGAAATGATTGAGTACGCGACACAGTATCATCGATAACGACAGCGTTCATCGTCAGATAATTAGGGCTCTATAGACAATGTCAACCACTTTTCAAGGTTCCAAGTGCTGTTGACATAGCATACCACGTGTTTCTGTGATGACTGGCCCAAGATTTTTTAACGTAACAGGTTCGGGACAACATGATAATATTAAGTTACCGCGGTTCATGGAGTTGTTGATCATCAAAATTTTCAGGATTATAGCAAGATTTACTATTATCTTTATTTACACAAATGAAGTTCTCAGTGAAAGTCTTTGCGGAGCATCTTCTAAGGAAGGAAGGGAAAACAAGCGGTGAAAGACAGAGAGATTAACCAGATTTAGTGTGCGGTAGGCTACTGTGCACAGAGGGATGGGGTGGGGCGGAAAATATAAGGGAAACGAAAGAAGGCAAGCAAAAAAAATGGAGCTCAGTGGTTCGCACATTCTATAGTTTTTCAATGAGCGCGGTTTCTTTTAAAAAGTATACTAGCGCTTTTAAACCAGTTCGGGCCGACGTCGGCTGAAACCAGGTTCCAAGAACTCTGGCTTCCGTAAGGGGACGGTTGACAATCTTGTCGAGGGTGGCGCTGAGGACTTTTCTTTGCTCATTGTAATGACGTCAGTCCCACAGAACGTGCGGTATATCGTCTATTTGCACCCGCAAACTTCGCGTTCCCGTCGTGTAGACATCCCGATGAGGTATGAGTACGCATTAGTAAATGCTACTCCAAGCCACCGATCGATGAATGAAATTGCCTGCCGGGATTTTTCACTCACGACCAACGCCGCCGACGCCGGTGACACCGGCTTTTCTGCGACACGAGCTCCTTAACTCTCTCGCGTTAAAAGTTACCTCCCGTCGTGGTCAGCCGTGCGGAAGGCGGAGCTTCAGATCCTGATCTAAGAAACAAAGGCGCTGGTTTGTAAACTCCGTCGAATTCCATTGGGCCAACGGAAGCTCGCCAGCAAAGAGCACGGAGCTTTCCCGCTGCGTCTGTTCTTGACAACGGGATATAGCGACGCAATCGCCGCTGTTGTGTGAAGATCGAGCGGCTGCGTCTGCTTGCTCGTTTTCAAGTAACCCGCCATGACTTGGCAACCAGTGAAATACGATGTCATGCCCTTTTTCAACTGCCCGGTGGTAAGCTTCTCGCGTGTCCACGACAAGTCGTACGGTGGGGTCCACGGCGTAAACTCTGCAGGGCGACCTTAGAATCGCAGAACATCTCAGGAGCGTTTTCTGATTGATCATTTGCATTGCTGCACGCAGAGATACAAGTCTGACATCCGTCGTGGATGTCAAGTGCGATGTCCTGTATTTTATCACTGTAGATTTTGCTGGGACAAATACTGCAGCTGCTTAACTAGAGTGCATGACCGACCCATCGGTGTAAACATGTAAGCGGTCACTGTGGGGCTCATGTAGTATCAATAGTGCTTCCTGCTTCAGTGCTGCAGACGACATTTGTGCGTTCTTCCTAATGCCTAGAAGGGTAAGGAATACGCGAGGTGAATGCAGAGACAACAGTGGCAACGAAGGCTATGCTGCTGGGTCGTAAGTCTATGGTAGCGATGCTCAGTGAGTAGTCAAGAACGAGACGGCTGAAACTCGTATGCAGCCTAGTTGTCGGCAGGCAAGCAAGATGATGAGAGAGTGTTCTCGCGACAAGTCTATTGTGCACTCTTAGAGAGTCAACTGCAATGTTCGTTGCTACCGGGCGGTCACGCGATATGGCGATTGGGGCTACTGTCGACGCACACTTAGGTCGAGGCACGTCCGTAGAACTTGGGCCGGTATACTCTGCAGTGTACGGAGGTTCGTTTTACTGGTGCTACCCAACACTGGCCGGGTGCATCTCAGGAGACGCGTAAACAATGCGTGGTACAGCTGTAGCATCGATTACACAGATGCGTCCCAGGACTTTCCGCCGACAAATTTGAATACATGAACTATTGCTGTCAACCTCTTCTTTACATATGAAGTATATGGCGTCCAAGACAAATCAGGGTCGATAATGACTCCAAGAAAACGGTACTGTGTTTCATCAGCAACTACATGTCCATTTATGCGTACAACATATGGAGTCATTGTTTTGCGTGCAAATGAGGCTAATTGGCACTACTCTGAGTATAGTTCTAGGCCTTTCACATGTAGGTAAGAACACGTTTGTGTGACTGCCATCTGTAGTCTCGCTCCTATCTACGAACTTGTCACGCCGGACGCCCAGATACAGATATCGTCTGCGTAGATGGATATCGTAATCTTCCTTGGCAATGATCCAATAAGATGCCGAACCGTAGCACTGCTAGGCATATTGTAATTCTATCGTTAAAGTAGGAAAGTACTGAAAGCCTAACTTTCTTTTACAAATTGTGTGTCCTGCACTATAGTTTCGAGCAACATTTACCCAGAATATGCAGCGAAATGCATTGCTGTTCCCATTATATTGTATCTCCGAGCCGTACAATAAAGCTCCATGGAAACTTGTTAACGTGAAAGACGTAGTTAACTCCAACCTGTTCAGTTTCCCGGTGCTCAGCAGTAAAATAGAGACCTCATATAGCCATATAACACCTTACCATGCACACAAAGTCAGAAACACAGACCCTTTATAGTTCATAATTGTGCACATCTGAAAGAAACAGCCACGAAAGTTGCGCTTGCCTAGTTCCAGCCACTTCTTTTTTTCGCCAGTTCCCTGGCTCTCGCTTTAATCCTAGTTCGCTTTGTTCATATGGAGCTCCACTTCCCTCTCGGGTTACTCTGTGTATCCACTGCCCTGCTCCTACCGTCATTCTATCCATCCATCCCTCGGTGCATTGCTTCATTGATCCTTCTAGCCACCTCCTCCTTTCCATTTCAGCCCTCTCACCCCTTTCATTTTTTTTCTTTTTTTATATCCACCCGTAGTTGCCGAGTCGCTTGAGTAGAGAGCGGCCTCCGCGATCTGTCGATTCATCCGTCCAGCGCTCGCATGAGGCCGCTTCCTCGGCGCATGCGTACTGAGAGGGCCAGTTTGCTCCTGTGTCTACTTCTCCTCCTTCACTGCTACAACAACCCCGACTCTCTCTCTCTCTGTCTCTCTCGCTCTCCTCTAGCTCTCTCGTGCGCTCCGCCATCATCCTCCAGAAGAACCTCGGCGCTCCGCAAACGGACCGCGGAGAGCGCGCTCGGCTCTCGTGCAGTGCGGTCACGCTTTTCGCTTCGTGCTTCGCCTCGACGCAGGCCACGCGCTTATCTGGCTGTGTGTGCTTCGCGTTCGCGCTTTCCTACTCATAAAAAAATAGCGGCAGCTTGCGCCGGGCAGAACACACGGCTCCGGTTAACGCTAGAGGCAGCCTCGGCCATCGCAATTGTTTACCTACCAGTCGCGTTGAAAGTGCTTGCTATCGTCTGTCCGGCAGGTGCGCCGTCTGCTTCCGGCCGTCCGCTACCAGGCGACAACTTGCGGATTCGTCTGTTGTGGCAGGTCTGCGACGTCTGCGTCTCGCCGTCTGTTCTCATCGCGCCGTTTCGGCGGAATCGTCCTGCGGATTTTTTCGTCGTTTCGGATGTTGTAGCCGCAGGGCGGTGTTTTTAAAACGTGTTCGCCGGATACAGTTGCTTCTGGAGAAGACTCAACGACACCCCGAGCGTCGGAAGCCAGAAATAATTCAGCGTTATCTTTCATCTCTACTCCTCTGTGCCATCATCGTGTCTCCACTTTGTCGTCTGCTGTTCGTGAAAAAAAGCCGTGTATCGTGCAACATGACTGCGCTGCAAGTGTCAAGCGTGCGCTCGCGAGCATCTCCGCTAGACTTCTGAAAACTAGAACAAAGTGCGGTTTCAATGTGAACAGTTCGAAAATCACACCGCTACCAAAGGCTGTGTCTACTTTGCGTCGCTACAAATTCCGAGAAAAAGACAACGGAACTCCGCGAATACGGCGTGCCCTGAGTAAAATTACGCTGGTTGTGGAGACCAACTTCTGAACTGAGAATTTGTGCGTGTTTCTTGCTTCCACATTTTTTTCTTATCCTTTTACTGCGCAGTCGTCACTTCTGATGTGAAAAACGATGCAGGTCGCGTTACTACGTGTTTTGCGGTGAAGTATTCGTGACTTAGTTTGCAGAAGAAAATGTGAATCGTCTCCTTTCCTCGTATCTGTCCCGGTTCCGGTTCCCGCCATGATCGAATGCTCCGTTTGCCGAGGACCGTTCGGATTAACGGCTGTGCTTCGTCTTGTCGGACTGCTGCTTCTGTGCCACCATGCGGGAGCCAGAAGAGGTAAGTGATAATCGACCGGGAGATTCGTTTCCAGTTTGGTCCTCCGTATTTTTCTTTCTTCTTCTTTTACTCTGCCAATTCTTGAGATGTGCGCTAATTTAATTCGATGCGTTATAAATAATTACGATTGCTCTTTCTGATCTGTTCACAGTATTGCTACCATATATAATGAAAAAATAAGGAGATACCACTACGTAGTAGTAGTACTAAAGTAGTAGTATTTTTGTAGTAGTAGTGCCGCAGGCTATACGTTAATACTGCTGTAGCAGTAGTAGTATGCAGAAGTAAGCAGATGCTAGTACTCTATTAGAAGCGGTAAGATAAGAAATAGAAGAGATAAGAAACTGCTACTATAGTGAGGGGATAAGCAGATACTATCACTACAGTAGTAGTAGCAGTACGAAGAAATTATTAATACAAACCACAACTATTTTTTTATCAGATTAGGACAGGTACGAAGAAATGGAATACACGCACACAACTTCTATTGCTCCTTCTATACGGCGGTTTTGCAAGAGCTCAGCAGGCCATACGTTATAAAAGGGTGTCATCAGGCCATAATCTCCTAACTTCTCCGTCATGTGCACATATCACTCAGTTTTAAAGCGTAACCTACGCTTTCATTCATTCCTAATACTGCTAATATTAAAAACAATAATAATAAGAAAAAATAAGTCAATGTCATACTTCCTTTGGGCCACGTTTTAACGATTAGTGTCATAACTAATAGTGCAAGAAGTACTTTTTCGTTATTATAACAGTTTACGTATCACCGTAATAAGCTGACAAAAACAGCAATAAACAAACAAAAAGAAAGAAAGAAAATGACTACTACGGGAACTGCTAGTGCAACTACGCCGCCACAGCTAGGCAGTCGTTGTCGTTACGTTTATGTTCAGAACTCCGGCAATTCTCGGTCTGTTTACAACGCTTTGCGACTGGCACTGGAAGGTACTTCTCCGCTTCCTCGTCGCCCAGAAGGAAAAAAAAAGTAATGTGAGAGAAAAGCACGGACATCCACACACACCTGAGTGGAGTCGAGAAACAATATTCGCTGACTGCGTGAAACGGCGGCAATCTTCAGCTTGACCGCTTCTCTCCGCGCTTGTAAACACATAAGTCTTGAAGGTGTCGTTGTAGGCGCCTGTGAAAATTATATTCTCGAAGCGACTTCGGGTGCGTCCGACGATCAGAGGGTGATTCCTTTTCTTTTTTATTGCTTGAATCGTTTTATTCCAGGCTTGTTAAACACTTGCAAGCAGAAAGCTAACCGCACTCACAATACTCGTAGACTGCGAAAGAGACCAAGACAGCACGGAGCTGCAACCATTTTACAGTTGATACCACGCCTACAACCCGCTTGTAACAAACTGGTTCGCGCGGTAAAAATAATGCGGTGTATTTCAAATAAATTGATATGGTCAAACACGGTTACAGCAACAATTACGAACTTTCGTATTCATTTCGCTATACACATTTTAACGATGCGGCGAGACATTGCTTAAACATTTTATGGCGACTTGCTGGCGAAGCATCACGTATGAACGACGCAGCAATGGTATAGCGTCCATCTCAATGTTAGGTGATGCGCCTCACAATGCATCCTGCGTCCGACCATGTTCAAGTATGCTCACCGCACGACGGAGAACAAAGCGTGTTCAAAAAAGCCTGTGCGAAAAAACGAAAACAACAGCGGACACCTTTATGGTGACTCTTGTGGGCACTCGGAGTTCGATATGTGCAACGTCAAGTCCGCTTTGAGAAATATATGTCGCACTTATGTGCAAAACCCGGGTTCGTTAAGTTGGATCTGACGGTATTCGTTTTAGAGTTCTTCGGCTATGAAGGTGCCTACGAATTTTGATTTGTGTCGAAGACTTGTAATGAAGATGGTTACACGGCATGAGGCTACGCGCTTGTCGCGTACGCTGTGTAAAGCTAACAAAAATGCATCCATAGCACACTTGATTGATTGATTGATTGATTGATTGATTGATTGATTGATTGATTGATTGATTGATTGATTGATTGATTGATTGATTGATTGATTGATTGATTGATTTAAGGTGGAGTGACTCGTTATAACATTCCAGTCGACTTGTTCGATGAATACGTTGCCGCCACAGTGAAACATGAAAAGTTGTCCTTCACTATAATCAACCAATATTTTGGCGGCTCCCGGTACAATAAGCTGCTCATGATCCCTCCTTGAAAAGCGCGATCATGCATGTCTGCGAAGTTTTCGACCGAACGTCACCAATGCAAAAGCACTTCTTACATAAAATGAAACAAATAGGATCACCGCAGTTCTCCCCAGTGCGGTGTATCAAAATGATGAAGCATACTTACTCTGCTAATACAGCGTGTTTGCACTGCAACGAATCGTCATAAAGTCCGCAGTGACTATATCTCAGGGTTATCGCCTTCCGTTGGGTACCTGCACCATGGACTGTTGCCGCCTGTGCTTCGAATGCTGCGAAGGCGCTGTCAGTATTTTTATTTATACACTGATCTCGGCTAAATACTCCATTTCTGTGTGTTTTGTGTTGTGTGCTTCGCGAGTGTTATGCGCCTGTCGCATGTCCCTTTTGTGTCATATTAGTTATCATCGCATTCACCCAAAGTAACAAGCCAAGCATACTGCCGGGCAAAACACTCCGGTTTCGAACAACCGATAAGAAAAGTAATGAATAAAAAAGCGCATCACTATATGTAACTGCCAAACCACCAGTAAGCGCAGCTAACAGCTAACAACGAATAGCTTCGGTGGAAAGAACATCTGTTTGTCGAGTCGGCATTTATGTTTAATATTTGTACTGCCACTACAGAAAGTTGTTGGTAACGACTGTATTTTCTGCGGAATTGCAAAATGAAACAACGAACACTGCTCAAATATCCTAGCGGCAAAAATACGCACCTTCAAGCGCATTCTTCGTTAAACAAAACGAATAACTCCCTATAGAAGCGGTCAACAATTCGCTCACATTGATTACTAGTCCATTACACTGACTATTATATTACATTGACAATCATCGTCGATGGTTTCTGCACAAGATTTTTATTGTGTGTGTCATTGGGAACCTTATTGTAAAGGGTGTCCCATATATCATGGACCAAGATTTAAAGACATACAAATGCCACGTAGCTTGACCGAACCAAGGTACTGTTGTGTGCCGTCGCTTGGATATGCTCAGATCATTTATTTGAATTCCGCCTATAATTACTTAGTTAGTGTTAAACAATTGGTCAGCTTCCTAAATATTATCATTACATGAAACGTATCATTGAGAAAATTGGTGAGCAACATGAAAAAGCTCCCGATACAGCTTTCTGTTTCCCAGTACGTGCTGCATGAAAGTGTTTCTCCGAGCGTGAAACAAGCGCAAGATTGTCTCGAGCGGGCCAGTCGCGCGTCAATATTGCATGCAGTCGCGAGAAGATAATCTGGGTATCTGCAAGCTACGGCGAACAACATTAGCTTATCTCCAGCTACGTCGAATCTGCATATATATATATATATATATATATATATATATATATATATATATATATATATATATATATATATATATATATATATATATATATATATATATATATATATATATATATATATATATATATATAGTTGTGACCACATGTACATATAATGGTTCGGAGTAGTGCTCCGCGCCTGCGTATCGCGAGCCAAGTATTTCACCAGTGTGGGTCTATTGCTCCGTGGCCCATTCGGACGCTCCCCAGGGTCGGTCGTTTCGTAAGCGAATCAGGACCGGTAAGCCACCGTTAGCAAGGCAACATGTACACGAAGCAATTCACTGACGCAAAGCGAACGTGACCGGACTACGTCTGTTGCCCGGAGGGAACAGAGTTACAAATAGTCGTGACCCACGACGTTTACCATGGTAATTTCTGTCAAACTACGCCATAACATATCCAAATGGTCACTTTAGCGTCCACTGATGGTGCAAGGAAGAGCAACTCAAGCGACTTTATGTGCGTAATAAAGAAATCGTCGGTACAAGCAAGAAATGTGGCTTCATCATTGCCATTAGAACATGCGCATGCACTTAGTAAAGCTGACAATATCTTTTTTCCTCACGACTTCCGTAGCCCAGCCATGGTTCTACGAAACTCTAGGTCGAATCAATAGCCATTGCTTTCCATACCCAGCTGTCTGCTTGTTCTGATATTTTTCACTGTCCCTTTTTATTTCTCATCGTACCTGAAGTTTTCTTTCTCGTGGAGCTAAAAATTCGCCGTGGTCGCAGAATGGCACAACATAACATTGAGGTGGTGGCTTCAGCTTTTATGCTACCGAGAATAACGACGCTCTTGCTAACTTTGCCCGGACAACTTCCACACTTGCTTGATATGTCGCCCACGAGGAAATGGCATCCCTTTCTGACGGTATGAAAAGGTGCGCGTCGTTGAAGTATGAACACCAAGGTGTAAACCTAAGGATAAAAAGCTTAGCTTAGTCGTCTTTTTTCGTTCTCCAGTTCAGCATTCTACCCCGTCTGGAACCGCATGGCATGACCGAACGTAACTTATAGGTCACAGGATTTACCGACTTGTATACGACTTGCTGACAAATTTAGCGAGTTACAGTGATAGCAACGTGCCTATTCGAAAACAAATTAAGCGTCTCTCGCACGCACCACAGCGTGAGGATTGTGGCTGAATGCGATCCCGTTCGTCTCCTTTGTTAATCAATGTGCGTTGCCCGTTTTCAACGCTAGTGATCAAGCTGACAAATACAGTTTCCATGGCAACAGCGGCCTTCGCAAACGAACGAACCCTGTCGCAGTGGGGTGCTGAAAGAAAAATTGGTGGTGTTGCTTTTTTTTTTTTTTTGTTCGAGTCGGTGCTTAAGAATGAGTTCGTTTTCCTGTAGGGTCCTACGTCGTTCCCGAAGCTTAGCCAGTGAGTACGTGGGCGATGCTTTCACGTTTTCCGCTGCTTCCTCCGCAGTCATCGAAGTAATTTTTTTGTTTCATCTACACTGCTTTGCACCACATGTCTAGTAGCTCGTTCTCAAAAAGCTACTCATAGGCTACATGGACTTGTAAAGAGAGAAACCGACCTAATTTGGTAGCGAACATATACTTAAGGGAGGCGATCAGCCACTTACAAACGGGCCTTACGAACGGAGAGCTTTCAGTTATAGCACATTTTTTTCTGTTAGGGTTCCTTTTACTAAGCCTAAAGATCCCTTCTTAGACAGGCTCGCAGTTCGTAACCTACTGCCAGTTTTCAAGTTATCCAATACAGCTTAACAAGTGTGGCTCACCTAATGCAAGTGCGCCGCCTTTTGTACTTACCGTTGTACTTCCCCGAGTTCTTTCACCAGATCACTTCGAGGAAGGCAGGGCAAGTTTTCTCTAGAAATTGAGGAGAAGCGTCTTAGTCCTATACGCATGAACGTCGGTGCTCACTTCCACCAAAAAGCACGAACCTTAGGCACGCGACAAATGCGGGCTGCATTTTTCGCCACACTGCATTCGCTGTCCTAATGGCACGTACACTAGTACACTAGCTTCTAGAAATGGATTTCCGAAATCTGCTGCGGAGAGAGTGAAAGATAGATAGCGAAGAGGGGAGAGGTAGGGAAGCCAACCAGGCGAGCATCCGGTTTGGTATGCTACGCTGGGGACAAGGGAAAAGGGGAATAGAAAGGGGAAATGGGGAGTTCGTGAACACAGTGTGCGTACGACGCAGTGTGTGCAGTGAAGCGCCGTGACACCAACGTCAAATTCAAGCACATTCTGCGTTTCACGCCCCGCAGACGCTTTGGGCTGCCGTCACTCAAACAGATCGGCAGCAAAGAATACAGGACTCTTGCCTCCGGAGCCAATATTGGTGCTTCCCCATAGCTGGTGATGTGCGTGCGTTAACATCACGGGTGACAACCCAGCAGCCGGTTGTCGATAGCAGTATTTCTTTAAGCCTCTTGCAGTCAAGGTGGCTTGCTGGGGATATGCAGGCCCCAATAAGTTTGAAGGACACAGTGTTTCTTTTTCTACATGCGGGCTGAGCAGAAATGCCGGTTGTCATCTGGTTCATGTTCTAGTTACCACTGGGCACATTATTTTCAACAGCATTCGCCAGTTCTGGGAGGAGCACCGATTCATGTTGCCACAGAATCTGAAAAACGTGCTTTTCGGGGGCTCCAGTAGCTTTCCACAAGTGTCGGAGCTCTGCTTCTTCTCAGAACTTTTGCTGAACGTCTACGCTATTGCGATGCTGCGTCTCGAAATCCTTAAACATATGACGTTGTGTGGCGACATCTATCGTCGCGAGGCTTTGCTCAGTTTACCTACGTTGAAAGGCGCCCGCCACTGCGGCAAGTTAAAAGCAAATCAAGAAGCGCGCCAATGTCCGAACCGGAATCTGAAGTGTTTTTCACGAGGGATTTGCCGACAGCCTGCAGGAACCGCTCGGTAAAAGAGAGTGCGCGCACGTCAATACTTTGGTCTGCGTCCGTATTTCTGAGGCTTTTCACAGAATTCGGCGTGGGACGGCAGGCAATGCTTTGAGCTGTCGCGATAGGAGAGGTCGTGCGCTTTTCTATTCGGTCGCAACGCATACAGCCCACGTCATGATTCACCGCAGTTGCGCCAGCCAGATTAGTCGAGCGTGAACCAGTTCAAGTGTGAAATGTCTAAAGGTTGCCGTCCGCTTCGATCCAGATTTGGTATAGGCTTGCCAGTGGCACAATGTGCCGCTGTAGAATCTGCGCATGTGTGTGGGTGAATCCGCGTATACCCGTGACATCTCTCTGCAATAATAGCACGGGCTTCGTGTCCTTAGCATCTCTCTGGCTCAATGATCTCTAGCATTCGTAAGTCCTGCGCTCTTACCCTGCAGTAAGCACAGTCAGCTAGGTGGGAAACGCTGCAGAGACATTGTTCCTCCTGTGATGAACATTCTTTTGATTCGCGTGTTTTTCTCCACATGTTTGACAGTGAGTGAGTGAGTGAGTGAGTGAGTGAGTGAGTGAGTGAGTGAGTGAGTGAGTGAGTGAGTGAGTGAGTGAGTGAGTGAGTGAGTGAGTGAGTGAGTGAGTGAGTGAGTGAGTGAGTGAGTGAGTGAGTGAGTGAGTGAGTGAGTGAGTGAGTGAGTGAGTGAGTGAGTGAGTGAGTGAGTGAGTGAGTGAGTGAGTGAGTGAGTGAGTGAGTGAGTGAGTGAGTGAGTGAGTGAGTGAGTGAGTGAGTGAGTGAGTGAGTGAGTGAGTGAGTGAGTGAGTGAGTGAGTGAGTGAGTGAGTGAGTGAGTGAGTGAGTGAGTGAGTGAGTGAGTGAGTGAGTGAGTGAGTGAGTGAGTGAGTGAGTGAGTGAGTGAGTGAGTGAGTGAGTGAGTGAGTGAGTGAGACAACTTTATTCGGTCCACAATAGAAGCGAGTTAGAAACCGATCGACAGCTCTTCGGGCTAGGTCCACTGCGCCAGCCCTTAATACACTAAAGGAAGCGAGGAGGCATCGATTAAACCAGTTACATGAATAACCACGCTTTGATCTCGATCGGACGTGTTGATCCAGCGAACGTAACAGTGATTGATTCTGTGGAGATCTTCTCTTTCTCAGATAAACGAGAGCAACGGAATACAGACAAGGTTCCAGCTGCAGAAAGCGTCGCTAAAAATGTCTGAAGGCGTGAGGCTGGAGTCGATTCCACCATCTAGACCTTAATTTAACGCACGCTAAGGTTTTAAAAATATCGGCTTTTACTTGCCAAAAGCACAATCTCATTATGATGCGCGCCATTGTGGATGAACTGAGCAAATTTGGATCACCTGGGATTCATTACCGTGCACCTAAATCTAAGGGCACAGGAGTTTTCGCACATTGCCGCCATTGAAATGCAGCCGCCGTGGCCGGGATTCAAGCCCGTAACTTTGTGCTTAGCAGCCCAACATCATATCCAGGCAAGCTATGTGTAAACGAATAAAGCAGCTCATCGGATGTGAGGCGAACGCTGTACACTTTAGAACGTCAGTGATAGAGGCATCGTCAGGTGAACTAAAGAGAATGCTCTGGTGACCGAGCTCGCAAACTTCGGTGATAAGTTTGTAGTGCAGTGTGGCCTTAAGAAGCTCTTTCTGTATGACTGTAGGGGTCACCCATGCGAATTGACTCTCTGTTGGTCGATATCTGCACCGCAGAAATGTTCGTCAGTCCATTGCGCAAGAAAAGGTTGACTGCCAAATTATTGGGGACGAGAGTATTCGACCGAGCAGTGTTTGCGTGGCCGGGAGAGGAAACAGACATTAGTCTGGTGTGCCTAGGTCAATCACCACCTGATACCCAGCCACAACCCCTAGAGGGTGTGGCTGGGCACCAGAAAAAGACACCAAGACACCTGGAAGAGGGCCTCTCCTTTGAAACGACGCAGGTCGACGTCTTTACCGAACGGCCAAGGGTTCTTTGCTTCCCATCGCCTCGTTTCCTCTTTCTTACTTGACTTGGGTGGCTTAGATGAATAAGAAATGACGTAAAAAGGCAATGTGTTGCCTTCGCTGCTGGAATAGTCCACAGGTTTCGCGAAGAATTTGCTTATTTCAGATGAGTTCCGGAAGGCCTTATCCCCATTACACTTGTTCTTTCCGGGACATAGGATATATTTCCGTGTTTCTCCTGTAGACACCCTAACGCAGACAGCTTTCGTAATTGCAATATGCGTTCTTTCTTGTGGTGCCACCAAGCTGCAACTTGCAGCTTTGACATTTCTTGGACATGTTAGATATTTGTCAACCTGGAATCAAAAATGAAGTGGGCCTAAAAGAAAAGTCTGAGGACAGCTAAGCACTTCTTACGAGTTGTGAATACGAATGCATTAATGTTCAATTGAACAGCGCTGAGCATTCCTGGTGGTTTTGCGCTGCGAGTAATCTACCCTGGCGATAGTTGCTGCTCGAGCCAGCAAACAGCAGCAGCAGCCTGCGGTGCGAACGTCGCATGCTACCGAGGCGGCGATGCCTTAGACAAAGGAATACAACTCTATGGCGATGCCCTTCGGGCGAGGCGTCGCGGCGATACCCTCTCCCCTCACGCAACACCCGCAGTCTCGCCTCACGCATCGCCACCAGAAGGCTTTCCCTCTCGCCGCTCTACTGCGCCGATGCGCAGCTCTTGGCGTGGCGTCGCAGCCAATGGCAATGCGAGTTTCGATGCCCTTTGGCTGCTACGTAGTACAGACGGCGGCTTTTTCGCTCAATGGGCCATATGACACTTTCGCACCCAAAGGGCTAGTCGTCTCACAACCGCTGGAACTTAGTTTCTATTTTTAAAAGCAGGAGATAACATTCGATCGGTTTCCTAATGAAAGCGTGTCTGGACGTCGCGCATATTTGAGCCGGACCGCTACGGAGCTGGTCCCTACGCAAAGGCTTCGTTCCCTTTTTAACTCAGCCCCAGTGGATCGTTTGCGACCGCGTAACCAAGGCCCATCGACGTAACGACCGCGGGAGCCCGCGTGAGAGCGTAGGCCTGCAGCCGCTCGGAAAGGAACCACGGGACGCGCAAATTGCAGTGTACTACGTTGGCGAACTTGAAGTCCGATAGCGATCGCGGTACCGAACGAAGGGTATATATGCCGGTCGAAAACGGAGGGATTAAGTATTCCCCGGCATGAAAGCACAAGCGCGGTGTGCGAAAGTACGTGCGCGTGCCAACTTTGACCACTATACTAAGCATCCATGCGGTTTTCCTTTATGCTTTATCGCGATCGTAAAAGCATGGATAAAAACGTGCATATAAGGGTGCCTCCACGTCACGTTTCTACAATAAGCACAATAGACTACTAAACACTTCTGGATCACTTCTCTTCTACGGACGCTTCAAATAATGTCTGCTATTTGAAACTGGAAACACTGAGTGTACTGAGAGGGTAAATTATGACACAGCGCCTTATTTTAATAAGAACTTTGTTATTTCGTTTTTGCAGCGTCTTAATAACTCTTGCTGACGCCGTTTGCTGTCTGTGACGTTTGCGTTTGTAATTATGTTCCAGCACTCTACTTGTGGCCCGCTACCTGCGAGAGCCTGAAAAAAGGCTGAAAAAGGCAGATGTGTACTTGTATGTGTAACTGTGTTCGGAGCATTTCATATTTTGCTTTACTATGGTATGTCATTGCTGTACTGCTATACGATGCATTTTTCTTTATTTGTTGTTCCCGCACCCATATCTAATGACCGCAGGGGCATTTAGATAAATAAAATGAAATGAAAAATGACAGAGTATAAAAAAAGAGAATGCTAGAAGAAAGTGGCGCAAGAAGAGCGTAATACTTTATTACGGCGTAATACAATAGAACAGACGGACAGACAAAGTGGACAGACGGACAGACGGACGGACGGACATTCCGTCTGTCCGGCTACTTGACTGCCTAATTTATCACATAGGTAGTGAATAACCAGAAAGAGATAGGTAGTGAAGTAGCCAGAAAGAGAGAGGCAGTGAAGTAGCAACCAACAGATAAAAGAGATAAAGAACCAAATGGAAACGAGTAGAGTTATAGAAACAGAAATCACCAGGACATTCAGGCGGAGTGCGAAAAGCGCTTGTGCGCTTGTGGTGTCGTCTTCTACTCTCGTAATCCGTCTAGGCTTTGCGCTGTTGACACCACGATGGAAAAACAACAAACCAAAGCTGCCATTCGTGCGGAAAAAAAACCAGCGAAAGCGACCCACCTAACCGGCAGACAACGAAATATGCGGAGTTGAAGGTGGATTGATCGAAGCAAACAACGAAAAATCACTCACGAAATGTCTCGCCGAGGCGGCGTGACATTTCTTGGTTAAGAGGTCGCGCCTAGTTCGCGCTCTGACGAGTTTTAGCACCAAGGGAACGTTGTTGTGCGAGAGCGTCAGATATTCCGGAATGCGCAGGTACATCCACGCCTCTTCTTCTATAGGATAAGCGGGACGGTGCCGATTTCGCGTTCGGGTACTGCGAGTGGCCTCACCGGGATCCATCGGCCTTACCGCCGGCGCAGCCATTCCTTCCATTCATTCATACGTTTTTTTTTTTTTCTAGCTTCCTTTTTTTGCATGTCGCTCACCTTTTCTTTTCCTTTGTGGCGCATAATAACACCTACATTTCCTCTGCACCTTTTCTTTTCGTTCTTTCTTACCTCCATATAGCGTATCTGACTATTGCGTTTCAGTTAGGGGATACCTTTTTTTATATATCACACGCAGGAGCACTTCTACGGGCTTTGCAAATCAGAACATCGATCATGCAAAGCGTTTCTCATTTGCATCTCAATGCACCGCACTCCGGGCACACAAGCAGGCGCTACTTTCCTTTTAGCCTACGCGTTTTTTTTTTCATACACGTTTTCTTTTTTTGTGCCGCGGAGTTCATAGGTTTAGCGAGGTTGAGAGAATCCGAACTTTAGGCAAACACTACATTTTTTTCTCCTTACAGTCCGCGCGCTTTCGTCGCGCGAGCCTTTACCGTCACGCTCAACGGCTTTGGACGGATTATTCGTGCTTGTTAGCCTACTGATGAAGTCGGGCTGCCCAGCGGCTTGCAACATTAAGATTATATATAATCTAATATAATCGCTAACCTGTGCGTTAAAACGTACAGGCTTTCTTTACAGAAAACTCACATGGATGTCTTGTTGTGAATAATGCTTTTATATCCGTACTTTTCTCACTGCACGTCCTTTGAGTTCAA
The DNA here is from genome assembly GCF_038994185.2 of Dermacentor albipictus. Lineage (NCBI taxonomy): Eukaryota > Metazoa > Arthropoda > Arachnida > Ixodida > Ixodidae > Dermacentor > Dermacentor albipictus. The sequence continues at coordinate 42,839,771 of NC_091826.1, forward strand.
AGGCAAACGTTCTGTCATCTGCACAGTTGTTACTGCAGTTGTAACTGCAGAGATGACTTCTGCTTGGGCCCCGGATTTAGAACAGCGTATAGTCCATTTCTCCGAGTGTTCAACATGCTTAAAAACTATGTCCTGAATTTCTAAAACTGAATTTTTAAACTGAATTTTTACGTGCCAAAACCACGATCTCATTAAGAAGCGCGCCGTAATGAGAGATTTCGGATTATTTTGTCTACCTGGTTTTTTTTACGTGCACCTATATCCGCAGTGAAACCTCATTATAACGAAGTAGAGACGGGGAGACAGGATCACTTCGTTATAGCTGTTATTTCGTTATATCCATTACTGCATGCCCTGCACTATGAATCTTTATGAGGATTTGAAAGGGAATTTCACTTACATCATTGTGGCTCGTTTCGCTATAACGAGGTTTGACTTAACTACACGAGCGCTTTTGCATCACGCCGACATTGAAACGAGGCCGCCGCGGCTGCGGTCAGACTTGCGACCTCGAGCTGAGAAGCTCAATGTGATAGCTTCCGTGCTACAGCGCCATGTAGACTAAGTGTGGGGAGCGTTGCCATTCAAGTGCGATAGCGCAACATAATGGCCTGCCTTTTTATGTTTGTGTTTTCTTGTTGGAAAGGTGCGCGTGACATCAGAGTCCGGCTTCCCCTGGCTTAAGCGTCCCATTATATCAGTGTACTTCTCGCAACGTCTCAAGAAACGGAGATAACCGCGTTAAAGTGGCTCAAGATTGAAGACGTCAAATAATTTGTCTCAACTCCGTTTTCATGCACAGGGCGAAAAATATGTTTTGTTATTACGGGAGTAAAAACCGACGAAAATTCTCTTTATCGAATTTCACGTCGAGACCTCAGTTACGATGCGTCAGCACAACGTACAGATTTGCCAGGACATCGGACAACCGTCAAAACTACGTGCGGGCCTTGTTCTCATTATCGCTTCCATTTCCAACTACTCTTACCAAGCAGAACGATGACTGTAAACTTGCAAATGTAAGCCCTTAGAATGACGCAGCAACTCATGCATGCTAGGACTCCAATGGGAACGATGAGGTCTACCAGAGACACTGGCAACAGGTGCCAGGTGGAACTGTCCGTAAATTGTCGCAATGTCGAGGTTTATGATGGTCTGTTTTGTGCGAGAGGACTACAAGAAGACGTCACTCCTAGAATGACGGGGATTACGCTACCTGCTAAGCCGTGGGCCATCGACGGCTTTTCCTGCCGCCATTGCTTATCTCGGTTCTCGGAAAGTGGGAGGCGAAGTGCGCACCTTTAATATTTATAACTCTGCTGTGATATCCACCGTGAGCCGCTTCTGCCAGGCGTTCTTTCCCCCTCCGCCCCACGCACTTCTCCGTGCAACAGCCTTGTCATTACAGCTTCTGTTTTTTTCGTCGTAAAACACAACCAGCAAAAAATGAGCGCAACCACGCTACTTCACTTTACTGTGGGCCGTATGTCATGTGCCCAAGCACGTGACTAGCTAGCTTCCTCGCAATCTGGGCAACCACGCACGCGGTACACGGAACATTGCATAAGGCTAAGCCCATTGTCACGTTGTAGCTGCGGTGAAAGAGAAAAGAGAAAGAAAAAAACATTGTGAAACGTTGAGATGAGAATATGACTTTTTATTCGATGTACTTGTGCCCAGAAAACGAAGCAACGCCAATGGACAAATCGATATTACGATAGGGTGAACGTTATTACGATACGGTGTTACGATACGGTGACGATACGGTGAAAAACGGCCACCATCACGATGCAAAATAATGTACAAGCGTAAGGACAGTTTCTTACACTGCAAACGTATTTTGACCCTGAAGAGTGCTATATGTCTAACTGACGCACTTACCCTCTTACGCATCTAAGTGTCTGAGTTATAGACCACTTTGAACCTTTGAGGACCCTTAATGGTGTAAATCAGTTTACAGTAAACAAACTGCGCTCGAGGGTAATCGAGCGCTAGTGTCTGCACCGAAGCTGCAAGTGTGGTGGTTCAGCTTGCGCGGGAATGATGGTTAGAGCATGTAGTACTCTCTACTCCATCTCGTTCTAAAAACAGTTGCACTGTTTATGGCGTATTTTTGTAACGAAGTAACAGTGGTCATCTAGTCTGCGTGCCTTTCCTTAACGCTGCGCGCCCCGGTACCTCGCAGGTCACAATGCGCATGCGCGTTGTCAGCGTGACGTATCATTCTCGACGGGAAAGTAGCGCACGCAGTGTTTTCAAGAATGGAAACGGAAGGCAGATGACGATTTTATTCGTATGACAAAAAAAGAACAAACACACACCAAAGGGTGCGACTGTTTTTAGAGCGCACTGTGTTCAAACGGTTTTGTTTGGGAGAGTTGCGCCGGTGTTTCCTCATTCGAACAGAGGTTATTAAACCATTTTGAAAACTGTTCTCCTCCTACATAATATGTTTTGTATGAGTACCCCTCGTTTGCTTGTGCAGCAGTCCTGCCGCTGCCGGCATTACAAACAAAAATTAAAATAAACTGAAAAACTGCTCGGTGGTTTTGCAAAGTGATTCGACAAAGTAGTTTGTCGTGCACAGCTGTAAATATTCGTAATGATTATATTCGTGCACAGTAAGTTTATTTAATTATGCAATCTGATATGTATAAGCGCAAGGAAATCTAGAGAGATAAAGCTCATTGAATAAGACCGCAGCAACGTCTGAATACACAAGCGCGAATATAAGACAAATCCATGTACCACACCCATCCTTGCGATATTGTCGCTAAGCAACCTGAGCTCCAGAGTTCCCCCTTGTAAATTTTGTTGGAAATTTTATCGGCATGAGCATTCATACAAAAAGAAACCATTCTTGCTTCGTCGTGGGTGCCCGTGCGGTAATATAAGCTTCGATCGCAGCTGGAGCATCTTGCTGTACTCGAGGTCTGCACTGCATACTTCCTTCTTAGTTGAATTTAGTTTAATTGTTTTATAAAATATATACAAGCATAGATGAATATACATCAGGCGCTTATCACCCTCGATTTTGGTTTCCTGGGACGACAAGTAAAGCGAAAGCAGAACACCGTGAAATTGTGCCGCTATAATTTGCACCCAAGTCGACAGCAAACTTCAAGTGCAATGTGGAACGAGCGGTTCTGAACCTCGCTGCCTATTAAACTCTTCCATCCGTGCAATGATTGAGGATATGGCGTCTTTCACTTCTGCTAAAACGTCCAGGGCGCTTGCACTCTCTCTGGTAAGCCCAGAGGTTAGAGCGACTTTTATGAAGAGGTTGCTGGTTAGGTTAGGATTAGACTAGAGCTTATATTAGGATCCCAGCCGCAGGTTGTTTACAAGAATAACGACATATAAAGAAAGACGTGGGAGCAACTTAACGAATCTTGCAGATTTTTGCCTGGCGGCACGGTTAGGGGATTGTGAAAAATTCAATGACACAGGTCATTTTGCGGAGACACACAGACACGCAGCCTACATTAAGTACAACGCCGCCTGCTGTACAGCATCATTACAGTACAGTAAAACTGCGTCATAACGAAGTTGAAGGGGCAGCCATAAATACTTTGTTATGCCTATTACTTGGTTATATCCGTTACTACTTGAAGTGTACTACGAATCCTAATGAGTATTTCAAGGGGATTTCACTTGCTTTGTTATATCCATTGATTCGTTATATCGCCTTTCGATCCTCGTTTCATTATAACGAAGTCTGACTGTATTTCATTGAGACCAGGATTTCTTAGAAATGTTAAGACGGCGTTCGTTACCCAGGATACACAAGCGATGCTAGTTCGTGGGCCAAGTACGTTTCATGGTTCGGCCATCACATTCTTTTATGTACGGTATATTCAGTGTGATCAGTGTGGAGACTAGGTCTCTTGTTTCTAATGGGAATAGACATACTAAGTAGGTTACATCTTACGGTATGCTGTACGGTAGGCTCAGTATTCGAACAGTTGTCGTTAACACGAAAAGTACTTCCATTCAAAATGAAATGCTTGAATCAAGCACAACGAGTGCTTCCGTAGAAGTAAATGCATTCGCATCACTCGAAAATGAGATATCGGGAATTGAGATACCTGATATATACGAAGTGATCCCAACAAATAAACGAAGATTATACGAGGGCCCGGTGATAGCTCACTCAAAAATTGTATTTCATTCATGCTGTTTATATTATTTTGTTCATTCTTGGAGCAATACAAGGCATTGGCCGCCATAACACGATGCAATACAGTACTACGAACCATCTGCTTCGATAAATCAAGCCGTCGGGAGCACCTAAGGTATTCATAAATATAAAGCGAACAAAACAGCCTCTACATCGCAGCCTCCTTCGCGCAATTTATACAGACATTGCGCAGGCCCTGCTCTCAGGTATCTGGGACGTATCGACCGCATGAAGAATGCTCTCGTTGTAGTTTTATTATTTACTTTCGGGAGGCGTAGGGGAGGGGAACACTGGACTACGCAACTTCGAGAGAATTTTTAGATGGTCGACGCATTCCAGATAGCGCTGTTGCTTGCTAGCCCAGCGGCAACTCAAAAGGCCGAAGAATGATTGTACCTGAAGTTATAAATAAACTCTTAAAGGGGAACTTCTCTCATGGGGTCGTCTCCGATGTATCTATTTGACAATACCGTAGGAAGTGTGTAGAAAAAGATACATATTTTTTTGCATTGTCTGTAAACATATTTTGCAATGTTCCTCAGCAAATTGCTCTTATAGGCATGCATTTTTTTCGCTCTTTCAGTATTCGTTTACATGGACTGCGCTTTCAGTCTTATTTGCATGTGGCTTTGGCAGACCGTTTGGTTTCAGCACTAAAGTTTCCTTTCGTTTACTGCATGAAATTTCGAAGAAAAAAAATATGCTCTCTCTTGCAATCTTTCAATGCTTCATACCTACTTAATCGTAGAAACGAAAGCTACTGCATGCAATCTTATGGAGCCCAAGCTCCCTAACATAGACTCCCATAGACTCTCATAGATACCGGTGCGGCTTGCTACGCCAAAACGGCAACTAAGCTAGAAGGCCGATGAATGATCTCGGCTGAGTTTATAAATAAACTCCTCAAGAAAGAGGCTTACCTTAGGGCCGCTTCCGATGTCTCTGTATAAAAATAACTTAGGAAGCGTGAAAACATGAATCGCTCTGCCCTATATATGTTTTTATTGGCATGTATCGGTGAAGTGCGTGTATTGTTTCCTTTCGTCTGTTCTCCATTTATAGACTGCACTTTCTGCCTTTGTTGCGTATGGCTTTGGGCCCGGATTTGAGTTGTGGCGCTGATGTTTTGCTGCGCGCAGCGCACACAATATTGCTCTGTGATCCTTTCCGTTTTTACTACTTCCCATCTGCATGTACGTATACTTCGATGTATGGGTGACAACGAATGCGATGTTAGGGAGCACCGACACCAGCGGAGCAACGTTATTTGTCGCGTTCTTGTCTGTGCTACTGGCATAGCGACTCTGATACAAAACAACAACAACAACAACAACAACAACAACGATAACAACAACAACAACAATAACAATCATAAAAACAATAATAATAATAATAATAATAATAATAATAATAATAATAATAATAATAATAATAATAATAATAATCGTGTTCAAACGCACAGAATAGGTACACAAATGGATGAAAATGAATATGTTAACGCTAGTAGTCTGCAGGGGTCTCGAAAAAAAAAATGCACCGTAAGTTAAGCGTACGTGTAAATTTGTTCACGGCCTCACCATGTCTTGTTTAACTGGCGTTAATAAGTGCGAAAAACTTTTTTTTGCTTGGGAGTAAAATATTGTAGTTTCAATTACGTGATGCCGCGAGAAAAGAAAGTTTTTACTTTTTCTTCGTTCTTATGTGTCACATAATACGCACAGTAACGCTGTTTGTCTATCTGCATTCACACATTCATGCACTTACGGGTTGCTGGAAAAAAAGAAACACGAAAACGAAACAAGTTCTATCAGCGATCGTTCGCATTACCACGTGTATTTATTTCCTCGTGCGTGCTAATTTACCAGGTTTCAGCGCTTGGTGTATTATTATCACCATGCTTATCGTGGTGGTGGTGGTGGTGGTGAATTGTAGCAACAGGCGGGTTTAGCCTGTTGCTTCCTTTAGATGGCAAGCATTTTTCATCAGTATAGATGCCAAAGATGAGCTCTCTATATTGATGAAAAATTCATGCTTACTTTAGATGGCAAGCATTTTTCATCAATATAGAGAGCTCATCTTTGGCATTTTCTGCTAACCGCAAAGTTTCAGAAACTTGCGCTGCAGTTGAGAGGAAGCCAGATAGGAAGACTACAGCTAGTTACCCTGTAAAAGAGTGAAACTCTTTCGTTCCTTTTTTGTCGTTGGTGTGGTTTCTAGGTCCCATTCACTCGTGACAAAAACCTACTAATTTTGGCATTGCGTGATTGAGCGGCTACTATAGTACAGCAGTGCATTAAGAGGAACGCGAGATAAAAAAAAAACACTATTATTCAACGCATAAGTTGGGCAACCTCCAGGCAAAACAGCTGTCACAGAGAAATTGAGGGTATCTGGGTACCTTACAGAATGCAGAAATAGTGGTACATACACTGTTCAACAGGGAGAGGCGGGCTAGCTTGTGGTCAATATTGGAATGCATTATGTAACTGCGCAAACGAGAACGGACGAAGAAGGAAACGCGCTTGTCCTGTGTGTTTCCTTCTTTGTCCGTTGTAGTTTGCGTGGTTACATAATGCATTCGAGAACTGAATATATGATATCACAGTATTTTACATTAGTAACTGTTTTGAAGTAATGCTTACAATATAGAAAACTGAATAAGGAAGCAGTACAGTTATGGCTAATTGTACATTTGTGCGCCCATTAAACACCACCCTCCACTTTTAATGTCATAAACATCAATTATACAGTATGTATTGACCATCACAATTTCGCTATGAGTGATATAAACGGTGTTCATTCATGCAACAAGAACGTTGCATCTTACCTACCTTGCATCTGTAAGGAGACTTTGACGCGTTTGGAAGCCTTTATTCGATCGAATTTTATTATCAAGCGCACCGATGAGAAAGCGTGTGAACTTGTACAAGCTTTGCGTATAATAAAAGGCCGCACAGTAATTGTGCATCTGAGCCGTCTATAACTATGCCAAATCGTAAAGTGCACGTTCTCCTTGGTTTACACCACGTTATCTCCCAATGGAATGCGCGCACAAATGGTATTATCTTTTAATGAGAACAGCATTCTTGACTCAGACCAGCTTTTTTTTTCTCCTGCTGGCTTATCAGAAAAATGTGATCTGATACCAAAGATAGCGCGCTGCCAAATGTGGGCCGTTCTCGTGGATACGCACCCTTCGATATGCGGTCGTCTTCAGTGGATCCTCTTTGACGTCAACTTGGGTCACTTGGACCAACTTGGGCGCAGCTTGTTCATATATGGAAGCGAGAGACAGAATCCCAGATAGCTGCGCACGTCACATACATGACGCGTTTCGGCGCTATTCGGATTCTCGGATGGTCGTCGTAGATGAGTTTTACTCGATTTCTTTCTTCAAATATTTCGCTTTTCACAAGGTATAGCAGGCCTCTGGCGATTCTTCCATGTCCTTCTTCGTTTTTCCGTCCTTCTCCGCGCCCAACCTAAGTATAATTTCGAACAACTCAGAAAATAATCCTTAGCGAAGAAAATCTTTCTGGAGCCTGCCACCGAACTGCGTGATAATAGTTGCAGTGTAATTAGCGAAGAACCAGAGCCCGAGATTCCTTACTTCTGTTATCTGCAATAACTGCAGCGGCCGCGTCATCATTACGCCTACTGCAATCACAAATGTAAGTCTGCAGAACGCTTTGACAAATGAGGAGGCACCATTATGGAGAGGAGAGCATTTGCCGATACATGGTCTCGATTTCCTTTCAAAAGCGAGCAGGGAAGCTCTAAAATTAGTGTGCTTGTCATTTCACTTGCACCCACATCAACGAGTCAAAGTATTTGCTACTAATGGTAGGTCTGTGCTTGTTGTTCTCATTCGGACGAATACCCGTGTACGTGTATATCGCGAGTTGCTTGTTTTTACCATTATCGTCCGGTAATTAGATGCAAGAAAATGGTCTACTTACAGAAGCTTCTCTTTCAAATTACACTCTCACGTAAAGTGTACTCACGCGAAATGTGAATGAAAGCCAGGGCGAAGCTGGCAATAAGGCGACACACACATAAACACAGACATGCACACATGCGCACACACATTCATACGTACAGTCGCGGACAGAACATTATGGACCATGAAATCTAAGAAAAAGCTGAATATCTCCGCAACCTCACAACGCAATCTGGTATTTGCATTTTGGACCTCGACTAGAATATGCTAACAACGTCGTTGTGGGCAGTTTTACTGGTTACTGCTACAGGCTACTCGGGAATTTACCGTTTCCGGAGATCCCGTGGACCATTTTATTCTGTCCGCGACTGTACATGCGCGCCCGTACACAGATGTAACACACGCGCACGAACACAAACACACACTGTAGTACACGGTCGGCAAGTGCTTTTACCTCGCCTTCTATATCCAGTCACCCTAAGTAGATACACATCGAACGCAATATATGGTGCATAAAGAACACTCCGAACATGAACTCCCGCAGAAGCCAAAACAGCCCGTACCCAGAAAAATTGAAAAAAAAAGAAACAAAAACACACCGTAAACTCTGCGACGCGAGCACTGTTTCCGCCTCCTCCGGTATTGCGCAGTACAAACAATCTCTCCTCCAAACTTCGTTTCGAAAGCAACACCCATCCTGTTTCCAAAGTTCGCCGTCCTCGGAACATGCCCGAACGCAAACATGATCTAAACAACCGTAGCCATTGTCCCGCGCCAAGCCACTGTCTCTACATAATCGGAGAGTAAACTTCGCGCACCCGGCTTTTCGGCCTCGCAGCCTATCTCGTCATCGCTAACAAAAAAAAGAAAGGGAAAGAAGAGCAGGCCGGCGAAGTTTTCGCTGAATATTTATAAGCGTGGCCACGATCACCGTCTCGCTTAGCAAACTTCTCTCGTCCTGTCGCATCGCGACCTCCCGCTTCGAGGTTTTGGCGCAAACGATCAATTATTGGTGTTTAACGTCCGTAACCAGCACTGGCAGTAGTACAATGTATATTTATTTGGTCATACTGTTAACCCTCCAATGAGGGTCGTTACAGGGAGGGGACGAAGAACATATACATTTCATAAGCACATCAATGAGCAATCATGAATCGGAATTCAAAATTTGTACACCGTTTCTCAAAAACATATTAGTTATTTGGTCATACTGTTAACAATGTTAAGGGCGTGCGAGCACTCTGAATATTTCCACTAACAGATCGGATACGTTGATACTCAATGCGATACTCGAATCGAATGGTCATTGTTCGAAACACCGAATAGCTTTTTATCGAACAGTTTTTTGAACTGTTCACTTTAGTTTTGAATAGAGCACTCGAAAAAGCAAACTTATAAACGTGAAACAGAGATGGTGCGCTTTGTTTTTTTTTCGTTTACGTTCTTGGGTTACCCGATACATGGCTCTGTGCACATCGATCCAGTGGCCGGGGCCTGAGTTTTCATAAAATGGAATCGGTTCATCTCGCGCACCCGTTTTGGGAAAACGTTTTAATACTCCACCCCAGTGACCAGCTATCTCCACAACCCGCTACGAGCTGCCAGTGTAATGACGGGGCAGCAGACGACAAAAAATCCGTGGCGTGCGAACACTGGCTGAAACAATGCGATAAAAGCAGGCTTTCTGTTAGCGCAGTTGTTCTTTTCTTTCTTTTTTTTTCTTTTTCTGCCACTTCTCGTAGTCTACCGCAAAGTATGGCTGCTCCCTACAAGCGCTGAATTTTCTGGTCTTATTAACTGTGAGACCACCGCGCTGCTCAGCTCAGAACTCCGAGGCCAACTATCAGCCGTCCAGCGAGCCGCAAAGCCCGCACGGGAGCAACAGCTCCCAGTGGCCATCTAGGTGGCCATCTAGGTGGCCCCAGGCCCCGGCCTCCCAATCGCCGGACTCCACATAAAGTTATCTCGCTAATTAACCGTGGTCGAGTTTTGGTCTCGAGGCGATGTTGCTGCGTCATACTCGAGTGATGCCGACGTTATGTACCACCGATCTGATATTATTATCATACAATTAGGGTCTCCATTTATCTATTGCTTTATATTGTTTACCCTTTTGTTGTTTACCGTGGTGCTCTAAGCGGCGTTAGAGTTGTAGTTACAGGTTGTTTCATCCTCGCTGTCAAAGCAGGCAAGTCCTCCATCTATAGCGTCTGAGTCTAGTAAGGTTCCTCACCACGCGTCTGAAGGTCCGCTTTCTTTTCCTTCGGTGAGAACGTCACTACCATTGTTGCTGCTGCAATGAATGGGGTCATGGCGTCACAAGCATAGGCGTATATGTAGCATTACCAGTGCAAAGTAGGCGGAATGGTAAATTGAAACGTATACACAATAACAGTTGGACAAATAGAGTTTCTTCCTGTCTTATCCTAGTAGGACCAGATTAACTCATGCACGCTAGGGGGGGGGGGGGCATTTATCGCTTCTCCGATTCAAAGTGGATGCTACTTGCACTCGTCACCGTCGTCATTATCATCATCGTTTGCACGTCCACGTATTCACCCGCTACATATGCAAATGGTAACGTGCACCTACCACAAACAACCTGAATCTCTGAAATCTATAGCCAAATACCACACCATACTCTGCCTACGAACGTCGACATAGGGATCCTTTAGCGGCGCATTCTCCGATCAGCTCGCGCCGATCCTATGGCTTCGTAATACTGCGTGCTCCCTACGACAGAGGGCGCGCTCGGCGCCGGCGAGAGGGTATCGATTGCTTGGATTCTTCTCCGACAGCCAAACAACAAAGTGCCTGATCAATTTCCCATCATTTTTCTTATAACTAAGAAAAAAGAAGGGAACACTAAAATGCGCGCTAAAACTAAACTTGAGGGGGGGGCGGTATAGGAGGGGGGGACGTCAGTAATAAGTAGAAAGCGCAAACTGCGGTGGCAGCGGTAAACAGAGGGAGGTGCCCAACAAGGCGACGATATACCCCGCGTTTCTACGCAAAGGCGCCGTCTCTTTCGAAGCCCAACTTAGTCTCTTCGTTTTCCTTCGTGTTTCCTTTCTTTTTTTTTCTTTTCAGACAGCTGTAATAACATGGCAGGGAAGTGCCTACCGCCGCGTCTGTAAACGCGGGAAGTGGCACGCGGTTTCCACAACTGCCGCTGTCTCCGTTTCGTTTATGTTTCCAGTCGCTTGGAAGGTAGCAGTAAGATCATCGAAGCTTCAGAAGACAAAAAGAAAGGTGTAACGCATATAAAGAGAGCGCCAGGACTCTTTCGTTTTTGAGAGAAAAAAAGTAACAGCCAGAAAGAAAACGCAACGAGCTTTTCATCGACGTTTCTTGCAATGCCGGGATGGTATACAAGTGGCACTTTTCAATATGTTAACACCGGTGCGTCTGACAATCTTCCTATTCGCAGGGCTGCCAAGCGATACATGTTTACGTTTCGGTGTAGCACACAAAACGGTCGCAGGGAACGTGCAAAAGGCTCCACGTCGCCAAGCCATTCAGAATACATACACAAAAGGGAGGGGGGGGAGGAGATTGTTGTCTGCACCTTGCGTCATGAAAGAGATTGCGAGCAGTTCGCGGAAGGCGGCATGATCGTTACAGAAGAAAAATACCTCGCGACTTCCGCTCGTGCATGTTCTTTTTTTTTCATGAGTATAGGAAATTAAATATATAGAAATGGACAGGCGATCGCTGTTCGCGACACTAGACGTTCGGAAATGTGGGGACGCAACTTTCATGATGCCTGTAACTCACGCGCCGAAGGTGCAGCGATTACCGTGCTGCGAGAGCCTGGCTTAAACCCGCGAGCTGCTCTACCACCGTCTACGTCACGCGCTCGTCGTCATCACGTGACCTTTTCTTGTTGACGATGATGGTGGCATGAAGTACGGTGACAACAGTAATACTAATTCGTAACAGAGTTGACGATTCTAAACTGCGAGTCCTGTAGATGTAAAGTGCGGCAGCTTTTCATGCTGAGAGAACTAGACTTTAAGTCCATAACAGCGGCCAATCGACTAAATCCTGGAGTATAGCGCAATGATTTTCCCACAGTTCTGGCATGACTCCGCTGGGAAGAATCACTGTGATGTTTCTTCCTGTTATCTTGTTGTTCAGTGGCGTTGCGTGCCTAAAATTGCAAATTTTCAGCGTAGGAATAAACCTCGACATGTTTGATGGAGAATGTAGCTAAACAGAGATTCTGTTTGTGCAATAACACCCGCCGACTATTGGTAATTGATGCGCTATTTAATTATCTATTTGAAGTCTTCTCAATGGGCAATCATAGTAGAAATATACGAACCAAATTACAATCAGATTTTCGGGTACGGCGCTCTGTAGCAACTCACGCGCTGTATGATAAACGCCGCAATCGAGGGTTCCGGAATAATTCCGAGCAATTGGGATTCGTACCTCAAAGTAAGCACCCGAACGTTTTTTTTTTCTTCTATCGTATTTTTTTTTTCCATTGGCCCCCTATAGCAATGTCGTCGCCGCGGCCAAGAATCGAACCCACAACCTCGTGATGAGCAGCATAATGGCATCGTCGCACCGAGTAAAAAAATGAGGCGAGCGAGGCCAATTGGTTGCAAGAGAAACATCTGCGACAACTTCGTTTCAAGCAACGCTTGAGAAAGAGTCACAAGCTCGCTCGAAGCAAGGGGCTACGTTCGGTGGGCATTACTTTCTTGGAGAGAACTCTGCGATGAAGGTCAAGTCGACGTACGTCTGTTGCTTCACTGAGACGTCGCGCTACTCATAACACGGTAGATAGATAGATAGATAGATAGATAGATAGATAGATAGATAGATAGATAGATGGATAGATGGATAGATAGATAGATAGATAGATAGATAGATAGATAGATAGATAGATAGATAGATAGATAGATAGATAGATAGATAGATAGATAGATAGATAGATAGATAGATAGATAGATAGATAGATAGATAGATAGATAGATAGATAGATAGATAGATAGATAGATAGATAGATAGATAGATAGATAGATAGATAGATAGATAGATAGATAGATAGATAGATAGATAGATAGATAGATAGATAGATAGATAGATAGATAGATAGATAGATAGATAGATAGATAGATAGATAGATAGATAGATAGATAGAAACGCAGATGTGCTGCGTGACATGTGCCTGACTGCCTGCTCACGCGTTCACCAAGGTGACGTTTTGTTTCAGTATCAGAAATATTAATCCGTAACCGCCCCTGATCACCTCTACATTTTTTTTTTCTTTTTCCGGCTTTTGTCGTATATCGTAAAAAAGAGACAAGATACGCTGTGCAAATAAATTGTACTTCTGCAACACCAACAAAGTCTCTGTCATCGTAAGTCCAAAATGAAGAATGGGGCTGACAGATGGAGTAGCACACTGCGGTGTAAAGGTTATAAACATCAGGTGTCTCTGAAAGGCTCGCCAACGTTTCGATAGGGAGACCCATCTTCGTCATCTTCGGCAGGTTAGTCTTAACGGGTTAGTAGAGGGACGTCCGGTGCGGTCGTTGTCGGCGGTGGCTGGCCGTAAAGGGAGAGACTGTAACGAAGATGAGCGCTGTCGCCTGACGTCTCTAGGCGTGGTTTCTAAAACGAGGGGACAGGAGCGGGAGAGTGGGAAGGCGGGGAGAAGAAAGAGTAGCAAGAGAAAGAAAGAACAAGAAAAGGAAAGAAAAGAATAAGGGCATAGGAGGGTGTTGGAGGAGCGAGAGGTTAGGGAGCGTTCAGGGGTGTCGTTGGCGGCATGCTTTTGTGGCTTTAGAAGAGCCGGACAGCCGGTCAGTGCGCGAGTAACAAAAAAAAAAAGGCCTTCCAGCAGAACTTTTTGTTGGGCTAGTTGGTGCATATTACTGAAATGCTATAGCGCCAAACAGACGACACAAGAAGAAGAGACATCGGGAGAGTGGGAAGGTGGGGAGAGCGCTTTAAGTACTCGTCCGTGTCCCTTCTTCTTGTGTAGTCTGTTTGGCGCTATAGTACTTCAGTAAAAAAAAGGCACCAGTTGAAAGAATGACTTGAGCGGCGTAGCAGCAATGCGTCGGGTAATTTTGAAGGTGTTAAGATGGCGGCAAGGAGTCTGGGGTGCAATGCATGGGTAACTGGAAGGCAGCGGCTTGGTCTTTCAAGGGACGTTAGTAGCCTCAGTAGCTCGGCATAGGTGTCCTCGCTCCGGTATGCAGAAGTGGCGACACCCTGTGGGGTTGAGGCGTCTAGAAAAACATCCTGGCGTCTGGGACATTGGAATGTGCTAGTGACCGTGCTTAAAAATGCGGGGGGAGGACCAAAACCGGTATAACAAATAGGAGGGTGACATGAGTAAAAGCGGTAGTGGGTAAGTGTATACGGGGAAAGGGGTCCTACAGTTGATATATGCGTAAAAACGTGGAAGAGTATATCAAATTCTGTGGTAGGGGAGAGGCAGGGAAAAATTGGACATTGAAGAATAGCTCAGGCTAAGGGAATTAAGGCTAGGTGGTGGCATAATCGGCTTTGTGCCTTGGTTGATGATAGGAGAATTTCAGGCTTAAGTTACAGCTTTTTAACGATGCTAAGCTTCCACCTGCCAAATTACCTCCCGTCGCGCGTAGGCATCTAAACTTGTGTATGAAGTATGATTCCGCTCACTTAGTCTCTCGAGGTGAAGGGAAATTCGTTTGTGGTATATAGAGACTTCTTTTGTCTAATATATGGCCGTGCTCATTGAAGTGGCTGGGTACTGCTTTAGATAAATTGTGTTTTCTATCTGGGGAATGGGCGTTGAATCTTGTTTGAATGTATTGCCCAGTCTCACGCTCACGCCGTGGCAGTAGATCGGGCTAGAGGCGATCGCTCGCGCGCCACTCACCTTCGCTTTGTCATGCCGGCGCCTGAAATGAATGCTGACCGAAGCGCACTGTGAGGAGCGGTACAAGAGGGTGTCAGACGTCGCTGTGCATTCACATGCAAAAATATATATATATATATATATATATAGAAAAAGGAGAAAGGTGATTCAACCTGTAGGTGACGTCGATCAAACGTTGTCGCTCCAGCGCAGCTTTCGTAATGAATTACGCGGTTCACAGACGCCTACATTATCACCGCCAGCTCGCATAGAAAGGCACTGCCTTTCATCGACTTTAAACAGAGGTGGAATCGCCTTCCGACTATGTCAATGCGCTAACTGTACGCCATGCGCCGTAGAAGTAGTGTCCGCATCTTTCAGAGATTCACCTGAACAGAGTTAACTACCTCTCTCTGTCTCGCTCTCTCTCTCTTTATATATATATATATATATATATATATATATATATATATATATATATATATATATATATATATATATATATATATATATATATATATATATATATATATATATTATGTGTGTGTGTGTGTGTGTGTGTAAGCAAATATTTAAAAAATGCCTGTGGCATAAAGCATGATTCTAACGCTCCATCAAAATTACTCAATGAGGCAGTCCTAACTTCTACGATGAATGAAAATACTTAATTGAATAATTAACGTATTACGCTAATTACCTTTCTGATTGATCATTTTACCGCCCATATTTTCATCTAAGAATTGTAGCTAGTGAGTTGGCAAGGCGTATCCCATTGGAACGAATTCTGACCCAGTTTCTAGATATTCATTTGCAACGTGTCTGATGAAATGCATTGGTGTTCCAGTTACTTTTGAGCTTCAATGCATAGAACAGCGTTTTCTTTAAAAAAGAAAGGTAACTGGAATGCCAAATTTAATATATCAGTTTATATATCACGTGAATTCGTTTCATTGTTTACAAGGGTGTTGCAAAGTCCTACTCACATATTAGCGGTGCATTTGAGAGCCATGGATAATGCATAAATTTTTGTTCGCTATAGATGACCTATGAGGTGGAATTTCCAGACTTGTGATATCATTTGTTTTATTGCAGAGTTACAAAGTTGTAAACTTGAGAGCTCCATTTCCTGAAAAGTTCCGATTTTCAAAAATATTGATTGAAAACTTGAAGCCCTAAATCGAAAAAAAGAATTCAATACATTCACTAGAGTCAATATTTTTTCGTTCAAGTGCTACACACCTAATCAAATTTCCCGCAGTGGTTGCCGAGAAAAACAATTTCTCCTGTTACATGTTTTTAGATAGCAGCTACCGAGCCAAAGCTTCCTATTTAATATATTTTTGTAGGTAATTACAGGTCCATGTCAATCTAAATTATATAAGAAATACACGCGGTGTACGACATCAAAGACGGCTAGCGACGCCGCGTTGAAGTTCCCGAACCTGCCAGCGGTGACATCAAGAATTTTGGCTGCGTCATCCTCGGGAATAATCATTATTAATCGGCAAAGATGGAAGCCAGTGCACCGTAAAAGCACCAAAGACTCAGCCTATTAGGAAGCTTGAACAACATTTACTGGCCCACTGCAGCACAAATGCGTAAGAAAAAAAACAACTGAATTTTGTGACATCAACTCCGGTGTACTGGCGCGAAAGTTCAAGCGCGAAATTTAAAAAAAGAAAATAAAGAGAAGAACGTTACCATGATTATTCGCTTTTACCGAATCAACCAATTACGGCGAAATTGATTAAAAGTGGCTTCTGAAAGAATACTTTACCGATCGTAAACAATTTAACGTTTCTATTCAGTGTCCCTTTAATGATGTTACGGCAGACGCCGTCACCACCTAAAAAAAAAACGGCGACGTTTTCAGGACACACCCGAGCAGAGTCAAGAGACTGCAGCACCGGCTGTCGCTGCAAAAGCGTATAGATGTAGAAAAGCGCACGAAAAGCGCAGCGATTTCCTTGGCCGTCGCGCACGAAGTAATCAGATTGTCACGACCGACGAGCGCCGTATGGATTGGCCTCCGCAGCCGATATATACCCAGCGGCGCAGGACGCGCGTCCACCTGGCACCCCGGTGGGTATTCATTGCGAGCGACGTCGGGAACCTGTCCGCGCTCCCCTCCTCCCGCCCCCCTCCCCTACTCCCTCCCCTCTGTACACCTGTGTTTTACGGAGACGATAGCTATGGCTCTGGCTTCGCACAGGGCACGTCGACGTTCTCGCGTGTTTGTCGTGGACCAGCGCCCAGAGGCCGTGTTTGCATTCTCTTCTATTTGCTCGTTTGCGTTTCGCTGTCGGACCTGGGAGAACGTAACGTAGAGAGAACGACTTTGCCTGGGAGCTCGCTTTCGTCTACGGGGACGCGCGCGTGGACACTGGGTACATGTCAGAGAGCTTGATTCGGGAGGGGAGGGGAGGCAGGAGGGGGGTCGAGGGCCGTTTATAGGCCAGTCGGTTAGGAGCGCTAGTCTGATAGGCGCGTTTCGTCTTTAAGTGGCTCGCTTCGCCGGGCTCTTTGAAGGTGCCATCGACCAGAGCTTGCAGGCACGGATCTGAAAGAATGACAAAGAAAAAGCGAACGGAAGTTGGAGGCAAAAAGATGCCGAAATGTGGAGTTCATACGCGAATGTTTTCTTTAGAACAGGACTTCTTTCTATCTATCTATCTATCTATCTATCTATCTATCTATCTATCTATCTATCTATCTATCTATCTATCTATCTATCTATCTATCTATCTATCTATCTATCTATCTATCTATCTATCTATCTATCTATCTATCTATCTATCTATCTATCTGTCTGTCTGTCTGTCTGTCTGTCTGTCTGTCTGTCTGTCTGTCTGTCTCTGTCTGTCTGTCTGTCTGTCTGTCTGTCTGTCTGTCTGTCTGTCTGTCTGTCTGTCTGTCTGTCTCTCTGTCTGTCTGTCCGTCCGTCCGTCCGTCCGTCCGTCCGTCCGTCTGCATATGAAGGATCTCCTACTAAATGCACTTAAACTACAAGCAAAGTTTAAGACAATATGATGTTGTCCGGCACCGGCGTGGAGGCTCAGTGGTTAGCACGTGTCATCCAGCTGAGCACGAGGTCTCGGGTTCGATCTCCTCTCCCAGCGGCCGCGTGCTGATGAAAACGGGATGCAAAAAGTATTGTTCATTTAGGCTTAGGCTCGTGTTAAATAACTTCAGGTAGTCTAAATGAACACTGCGTCTCTGATTAACGGCGTTTTAATTGGTGTTTCAGAGAGTCGAACCCCACAGAATGATTACATTTCTGGGACACATGTAACATCGACGAGACGCTCGCACACATTATCTGTGTCTGCCCACGATACAGTGGTGAGAGACAAGTGATGTGCAGAGTACTGGACCAGTTGGACAATCGTCCACTTTCAGAACTAAAAGCTTTAGGCCAATGCTCGGGAAGAACATCCACGTTGAAGGCCTCACTCGCACTATTAAGGTTCTTGCGGTCTACGGGGCTTCACGACAGACTCTAAGAATGCCGCCCCCTACCGCTCTGTAGTGTGCGCGCTTTGTTCGTGCTTGTCTCCCTTTCTTTCTATCTCCCCCTTCCACCCTGTTTCTCTTTTTATCCCCCTTAACTCTTCCCCCTGCGCAGGGTAGGCAACCGGAACTACCTCTGTTTAACCTCCCCGCCTTTCTCTCCATTATTTTCTCTCTCTCTTTATAGAATGCTCACAACTCCTTTCTTCGGCTATGAATTGTTCTTTTTTTCCTACGCATGACATAAATTTTAGAATTCTCGTACTCCCTATTACGGTACCCTTACTACGTGTTCATGGTAAAACTTTGGTTTTTGAGGTACAAAAGGAAATGCAGGGAGGTCATACAGATCTGTAGATCCTATTCGCTATAAGTGCGAAAACACAAAATATAGCTTTACCATGTCCTTGAACATCTTGCCGATTAGAATTACCAGCTTACTGGAGCTGCAACGGCAGCAAGGACCCTGGTAGTGACAGGTCGTGACGATGCGATCAACTACGAGAGCTCACCGAGCTAATATTGCACTGCTCTACGATAATCTACTTATCTGCTGGTGTAAAGCGCTGGTCTATCGACATCCCTGTTAGCCTTTCGTCTTGTTAAGATTTCTTTTTTTTATTACAATACTCCGGTGATAAAAAAGGATGTTCAACTCGCCTTGTAATTGGACAAAGTGTCACAAGGGGTCGCCACCAGCTTCGTTACTGACTCCCACGGCTCCGGTAATGCGTTAGTCCATGAACGACATAAGAAATTAACAGGCAAGCTACCGCGCGCTAACATATAGTAACACGTGATCATACGAAGTGATAGCTAGGAGATCACGAAGGGACGAGGATGACTAGAGAACACATGACGAGAGCTCTCCATCCTCATCCTGCTGGTCATTCTAGTGCAGGATGCCGACCTGGGATTGCATAGGCCCGTGATGTCTTCGTCGATCGGCATATCTGAAATACGTACTTGTGTAGCATGATGACGGTTAATTTTACGAGGAGTCCCTTAAGCACAAAAAGTCAATCATATATATTGTTGTCTGCGTTCGTTTAAAGCAAATGAAGAAAAAAATAATTGTATGGTAGAGCTTTTCAACTTGGTTTAACCATGAAAAGTTTGGGGACGATTAGAAAGACCATGCGCGTCATTTAATCATGCGTTGTCTGATTGCCTGTGGAACATAAACATATTTGTTTCTTAACACATTGTTAGGATCTTTAATCTTGTTACGTCTTTTCTAATAACAAATCCAGGAAATGTTGCTTATAACACGAGTTCGCTTAATTTCACGGCTAAAATTGCTCTCTTACATGGAGTTTTTGTGGGAACCAGCTTGGCCTTACCCATCACGGCTGGCTTACAGGGCCAGGTAGTGTACGCTTCATGGTTGTCCTCACGTGAAGGTGCGAATATTTTGTTATTCCAACTGCTGGGTGTGATTCTTACAGCCCTGCCAGGGTGCGAGCCTTTTAACGCTGCCTTAACTTAAATGCTTTCTGAACACTCCTCTAGACACAGTGCAAGAAGAGTGAAACATTTTCCGCCAGATATTAGTTCAATCCTACAGGCAGCCTTAGTTATAGGCTGCCTGGAACTATCTCCAACAGCGCAGTAGGTTCAAGGCTGGTTCTTCACGCAGCCTAATGCGGATTCTCTTCTGGTGACGAAGCTGTAGACAAACTAACCATCTTTTCATCGCTGACTGGCTCTTGACACATGACACCCCGTTGCGGTGACACAGTTTTGCAACTTCGAGGTAACAAGCGTTCCTTGTGTTCACTCCAGAAGCAGAAGAAGCCAACGATATAAAACGTATTTCCTTGTAACGATCACAGACTTTTCTTTAATTCCCCTGTGGCACATAGCACAAATCTACGCATTGAGCTGCATTACTCGAAGAGGTAGACATTCCTTCCACTAGCAATCAAAATGCAATATCGAGGAAACACCAAATTTCACTAATCGAATTTTTAACTAATTGCTTTAGCGCACATAATACGTGCGCGAATTGAAGCCTGTAATCTTGCAGAATACATTCACTGAGAACGAATTATGAAACTAGCGCCAGTTTTGAAATGAGCGCTGACAAACTTGAATTAAAAATGGGCTGTTATTCGACTTACTTATTTCACGTAATGCCTTTTCTGTGCATTGCAACTCGAAAGTTACTTGAACAGCATTGCACTTCGTCCCAAGCTTTGGGAACGCGTACATCGAAACTGGTATCATCCAGATAATTTGCTCCAAGTTTACATCACCTTTGGAGTCACTGGCTGAACTTCGTAAATTACAATATGGGGCGTAAAATAAATAGTTAGCGAAACTTTGTTAATCATAGCCAAATGTTCTTGATATTTAGCCATGGTAATGTCCATCTTTGACAGTAAATCAGCTAATGTAGTAGAATTGCGCTACATGCCCCGGGTGATTTTTAGAAATTTAGTTAAAAATAAACAATAAATAAAAGGACAAGGCGCCCGTACATAGGCGCTCTGTTTTTCCCTGTTTTCTCTAAGGCTTTGTTCCGTCGTCGTCATACTATTCATCCCTTACTCAGAAGGCACTACTTCGATCTTAAGAAAGTATCTATAGCAATAGTAACGTGTTTAGATGGTGGATTGAGGCCTATTTTAGGAAGTGGGTCCGGGGCTGGGAGCCAAGTGAGGCTCACTATAGAAGCTGCATACCCGAAGCCCTGGAGTGATGTTAAGTGTCTCCGAGTTTAGCCCGTGCTGGGAAGCAGTCCTCAAACGACGGCACTTCCTTAGGGCTGTACTTTGGAATTCCCTCCCGAGTCCTTGGAATTCCCTCACGAGGTGATTAACACTTGGAGTCACTGGTCTTCATTTAAAATGTGATGGCAGTTGCCGGCTTTATAGGGTCAATTACATTTCCGTCCCTACTGCCTCTGAGACGATCGCGTTTGCGGGACTACACAGAGATTCCTCGCAGGCTGATAATTTCTTTTTGTTCGCACGGGCTACCACAGAAAGATTTTGTGGCAGCCCTTCTTGCGTTAAATATATACCTGCAGGTCTTGTTTTTTAAAGAAACCGCATCAATGGCACAAGAGACCTATCTTCCATAATTGGCGACTGGCAGTGTCTTGGCTGGTCTGTCGGTATCCCGGCAACCTTGATTCGTGAGCACTTTCTCGCGTGTGACCTTCGGAAAGGAAATCAGATATTCTTCTCTATGCTTGCTTAAAGCACAACTTTTAAAAAATACACATCAGATATGAACACTCGCTGCATGTAATTGTAAACAAAATAAGCTGTCTATCTCAAAGCAGAGATTGATAGGGAGACAAAAGAAAGAAAGAAATAAAGAAGGAAAGAAAGAAAGAAAGAAAGAAAGAAAGAAAGAAAGAAAGAAAGAAAGAAAGAAAGAAAGAAAGAAAGAAAGAAAGAAAGAAAGAAAGAAAGAAAGAAAGAAAGAAAGAAAGAAAGAAAGAAAGAAAGAAAGAAAGAAAGAAAGATGGCAGGGACGGCGACTTAGAGAAGACTACCGACCAAACCTCCACCGCTGCATTCATCCCCGGAATTGATTTTTCTTCGGCTTCCAAATAAGGAGCCTAAGAAAAGTGGAGAGTACAAAAATATATTCCCTATAGTACACCTTTCAGGAAATCACGTTTCTTTCCTCGTGTTTGCATAGAACAACGTCGATTGCGCCACCTGATTTCGTGGATCTGGAATTCAGTCGTGAGGAGGGAGCTGCGCAATTCGAAGGCAAAAAATACCACACCCCGCGAATAGTTAAAGGACAGACTCTTCAGCGTATGCAAACTGGCAGATCATTTTTTTTTCCGTACAAACAGGTCTTTGCCTCTCTTGCCTACCATACAGATTTTGAAAACACAGCACGTGGTAACAATGATGATAGTGGTGACAGGAACATCCCCTTTTGTGGTTACGGACATAGGTGGCACGCGTTATAAATTGGGTTTTTATACCTCTATGGTTTATCTATTTACCTGATGTTTCAGACGCTAAGCAACTCTATTATAAACTGAATGGGAAGAACAGAGGGAACCGGAGAGCTTAGTATTTTTTTATATCCGTAGCAGCGGAGATCGATGTCAGAGAAAGCAAAAGAAATGGTTACTGGTAATTGAAGTGCAAACATGATAAGGAAAATGGAAATAAAAGAGATCGAAAAGACTCGTTGTTATAGGTGAAAGCTGTGCCCAAATCTTCCACAGGCATTGTGCTTTAGCCGTAAGCTAGCACGGCGCTATCCTGACGTCCACTTACCTGCATATCTCTTTTTTGACCTATACTATATCTAGCGCTAGGAGTGTTGGGCAGCGCCACGGGCATGTTATAGCTTCGTTTAGTTTAATTTCTATTTTCCTTTACCGTTCCTACATTTTAACTACACACAATATTAAATTGTACCTATGCCTTCGCTTCATAAAGGGCGCATTCTTATGGCTGTCTCTCATTCAAAATAAGGAAACGCAATCTTCACATACTTAACGTGTCACTTCCACGTGAGATTTCACGTCTCCGTCTACCGCCATCGTACATTTCTTCCAAATATGAGCATCGGTTAAAGGTTGACATGTCACGCGATCGCACTAACCTGCATTTTGATTCTTTCTCTCGCGCAAACAAGCATGAACTCGAACCACCCTTGGGCTTAATTCCATTAATATTCATTGACAATGTAAATTCGAAAAAGAACTTATTGTTGACTTACTACGATGCTCAAACTATTTTGGCTTTTCCTCCTTTCTCTGTGTGCGTGTGTGTGCGTGCGTGTGTGTGTGTTACACGCCACCCACTCTACTATCGTAATACCTGGGCCCTCCAAGCAAATGCCTGAATCGAGAATAGATTGTTTGCTTTGCGCAACGTCTTTCTACTCGCGAACTCTCCTTAGGAGCCGAATGCATTTCCAAATTCTAGCAATCCCATCTGCAAAATCCGCTCCACGCAAAATTTCTTAGGTACAGGTCTGCAAAGGCGAGGGAAAAGCGTGCATTAGCGACTTTTGCACGCGGAAAAGCTCTACAGCGCAGTAGCAGCGACGGCTACACCGCAGTACTTAACAAGCACGACGCAGCGGCAATATCACTCCCTGATTCCCCATGGCTCTTCCCTTCTGTGCCCCTACGCCCTCCAAACAGCGGTCCCACGGCGGTGTGGAAAACCCGGAAGTGCTAACCCCCGGGGCCACCTGGCCCAGCGCCGCCGCTGTACGTCGCTCCGCCCGGGAGAGGAAACCTTGGCTCGCGGCCGAATTACGGGCCCCATGTTAGCTCCCTCGCGAGCCGTTTTAGCGACCACGCCTCGCTGAATCGCCATCAATGATTCAGGCTGGCTCGCTCTACCTGCG
This sequence comes from Dermacentor albipictus, assembly GCF_038994185.2. NCBI lineage: Eukaryota > Metazoa > Arthropoda > Arachnida > Ixodida > Ixodidae > Dermacentor > Dermacentor albipictus. Next base: position 42,863,609 of record NC_091826.1, read on the forward strand.
CTGCGAAGCTCCTCCTCCCCCTTCGCGTCCCTCACCCTCCCTTTTATCCCCGTCTCGTTTCCCCATTTCCCCACAACTTTCCCCTCCCCCCAGCGCGAAGAGCCCCTTACTCATCCCGTCCGCCGCAGGACCTTCCCTGTTTTTCGTGTCTCTTAGCCGCCGCCTTCCCCACTTCCCCTCCTTCCCCGCTGCTGTCTGTACACATATAAATATATATCTAAGCAGGGTGGGACTTTGGAGTCTGAAAGCGTAACGTTTACCTAAACCTAATGTTTGCTCCCTTACTCCGCGATGCGCGGTCCACCGTATTTCTGGGCTCCTCGCACCTTTTACATCGTTCCCTGCGCCGAGTCCGTATTTCTTATTTCCTGCAGGTTTCAATGTACGCGGGCTCTAAGACAATTAAGGGCGCAGGAGAGGCGGACACAGGACTGTATACCTCGTTGTCTGAAGCGTGCGCCCTTGCCTAAACCTCGAAGTCTGAACCGGCTGCTGCCCAGCGGCAATTTCATTTGATTCTTGTTTCCTCTGCCGCTTTCTTTTTTCTGTTGAGAAGTTCTGCAACCCGCAGTCATTTGTGCGTACGGAACTGTATCTTTCGTCCACCAGACTGAGCTCACGGTCATTTTGTAGTCTGACTTTGTAGATACAGCTAGAATTGTTCATATCTTCGTTCGTGTCGGTCCTTGCTCGTATCCGATAAAATTGAATATTGATCAGCGCCACAAGGCACGACGTCCACAGTTAAATCGCGCTGTGCGAAAAGGCTGATATCTTTGAAACAGTCGAGTATTTGTTAGTGAAGTTCACGAACCAACGCCTGGGGGCATTCAGTTTGTACATGCCTCCTAAGCTTTCTCCTCCGAGGTAGATTTCCTAATAATGGCACGTTATTGTAAATAAAATAGTAAACGCAATTAATTGAAATTTTCGACAAGAAATATATAATGTAGGTTTGTTTTACGTTTCTGTTGTACATTTAAGTCTAAAAGCCCCCTCCCCGCTCCCCCTGTTCCTGTGGTGGAAGCGCTTCTTTATGCAAAATAACGTTCCTTACTTGCTGATTTTTTTTTTTCTGGCGCATAACAGTTCTATGGTGCGCCTAAGGTTAGATATTTACGGTGTCTCAGGCAACATATGTCCTCCTTTTTTCGGCCTCAACAAACACTCCTCGGGGGAGGCATGGTCTGTCATGCGCCCAGCGTAATTTGCCAACTCTGAAATTGCGGAGAAGAAACGGGGCTGAAGTAGCGTGGCCGACGCAGCAGCGTCATGCTTCCTTAAGCTGTGGAAGGTCTGGGTTCTTAGGCTGCACTAGGGACGCAGCAGCATTGTTTCCCGTGTCCTCGAGTTGTGTCTTATCATGGCGCTGCCTCTTCAGCACGATAACTCAACAACTAGTTCGGCCCGACCCGTGGTGGCTGCTCAGTGGCTATGGTGTTGGGCTGCTACGCAAGAGGTCGCGGGGTTGAATCCCGGCCACTGGGGCCACGTTTCGATGCGGTCGAAATGCGCAAACATCCGTGCACTTAGATTTAGGCGCAAGTTAAAGAGCCCCAGGTGGTCCAAATTTCCCGAGTCCTCCACTGCAGCGTGTCTCATAATCAGAAAGTGGTTTTGGGACGTAAAAACCCTCATTTCTTTTTAGCTCACGCCGGCACTTTGCTGCCAGTCTGTGACCAAACCTTCCGTGAATTTTCTCTCCCCGTTGGACGTGTAGAATTGCAGCACGTTCCACGGACACTCTCAATCTTGTATACTGAACTCTCGTGCACTTTGGCCTGTCAAAGTAAATGCAAAGCAAACCGCAACGCGATTACCATACTCGCGTTCGCCATTCGTCGATCGCGTACGACTGCGTATACAGAAGCTGCACTGACCATTTGCCATCGCTTCAACTAGTTTTTCTCCCCCCATCCTCCAGCTTTCCCAATTCTCCGCGGTAGTTCCCGATATTTCCCCCTTCTTTCTACGTCACACGATGCGTCTGAAGCTTTTCTTTCTTATTTCTACGTCGCGCGACGCCTCGGCAATTTGAAACTTTAGGCTCCCGCAACTCGCCGCTTCCCCCTATACAGCCAGTGAGTTCTCGGGATGGCTGTTGGTGGTGCGAGTCACGGACCGGCCGTATTTCTCCAGCAGCACCGATTATTCTTTCCGTTGGCTCCGAAAAATTCCCGCACTTCCTCAATTTTCTTTCGCGCCCTTTTCTTTCCGCGCTTCGCTTTCGGTGCTCGCCGCCGCTGCCGCTGCTCCTGGCTTTCGACTGCTCACGTCCTAGCCGTACGTCACGCGCCATCCCTCCCCTGTTGCCTCGGCTTGTATCGAGGCGCTGTGCCGAACCATTCGCAGCGGCGTTCCTTTTCTTTCAGTTCACTGAACTGTTTCCAAGCTTTTCGTCGACCTCCGCGAGACAGGTACGTGCTCTGCTACGGGGAAACGGCCTTCCGAAAAGCGGGCCATTGCGAACTCGGCGAGACGTTGTTAATACCGACGGGGCACCGGAAATGACGCAGCCACTATCGTCGGTGAAGCTGTCCGCCTAAAGAAACAATGAAGATAAAAAATGAATTGAGTTGTGTTGAGAAATTACTCTCTTACAATGCCAAATGAGGCCGCTAAGAGGAAGGGCTTGAGACGCCAGGAAAGAATAAGATCGAGATTCACAAGCGGCGACGCCGCATTTAAATTCCCGCTCCAGCTTGCGGTCACGTCATTAACTTCGGCGGGCGTTGCAGTCGCAAACTGGATCCCAGTGACACTTCGTTCCGCCATGAGATTGCATTGCACTAAAAGAACTACACGCAAGCACTGTTGCATGTAGGCTCCCTACACAATTTCTTGTCAGGCAGTGATACAGGGTCATAATATAAATGTGAAGTAGTAAGTGACGTTTTATGCCCTTGCAGAAGTTTACTGACGAAGCCATCTGAATTGGTCTTCTAGTCGCAGCCTCTTTTGTTCTACCAACAACAGTGACACAAGGTTCTTGGGCAATTATTCCTAAACTTCTTCAACTAGGCTGTGAACGTTTCTCAGGCACAAGAAGCAGCGACGCCTTGATTTACCGGAAGAAGCGAACCTTTTTTCAAACACTTTTACAAAGTGAAGCGAACTCATTTAAAAACACAATTATTGCCGAGCATCTTTACCCAGTCACAACGGTCCAAGTACAAAAAATTATTCCGAGATGTCCTTAGCTATCGTCTAAGAGACGCGAAGGCAAAAACCTTGTAAAACCTGCTGTAATCCAGAGAGAGAGAGATAGAGAAGTGGTTCTTGTGGGGAAAGAGGAAAGGTTAGCGCTATCTTCTGCAACCCATGCGGGAGCACGGCTCAGCGCCTGCAGTGGGCGGGGGGGGGGGGGATGGGATTAAAAGAGAGAGAGGGTAGGAGGGAGAAAGGTAGAGGGTTGTCCCAGCAGCATCAGAGCAGCCCGGCCGGGAGGGCCCAGCGGGTTCGACCGGAGGAGCGGGCTGAAGGTAGACCGTGTAGGAGGTGGCCCAGCAGAAGCGAAGTAGTGGCGGATCAGCAACTGTAATGCACCCACGGTGTAAAAATATTATGAGTTCGCACACATCTCATAATATTATTACACTGTAATCCACCCACGTGGTGTAAGAACATTATGAGAGGTATGCGAAGGGTGGCGTCTCACCGTGCTGAGGGCGCTTCGACAACTGGCGTGCGCTTCTCCCATCCTTGGAGTGACGCGGCTTTATGTTCGGGCGCCGCCAGCTCATCCTAAGGGGTGAAGCCTCATCGACATCGCATCATCCTTCGCGTTCGTCGCACGCAGTTGCGAGCACTTCTATGCTTTGCGCTGCTACACTTGTGTTGCTTTCGCACTGTTTTAGCGACGTGAATTGTTTTGTGAACCGGTCCGCGCATTTGTTTCTAGCCGTGACAGTAGAAACAAGCGCGAACGAGACCAAACCAACCGAACAAGCTCGAACAGCGTGAGCAGACGATAGTACGAAACTGGCGGTCGGGCGGGACCACATGATACCAGTTTCCCGCGTGCACGTCACCTAAGGGGCTGCTCTCATTGGTCTCCGCTTATCGTGGCTTGCGTCTTCCGCCTCCCGCTCCGCGTTCGCTCTTTCATCTTTCGCTGCGCTCGTTCGCTTATGGCCCTCACACGATACGCGCCGTCTTATGGAAACTGCCTGAAGCGCACGCACAACCGGCATTCTGGAACGGCCACCGTTCACACACCTCTCATCATATTCTTACACTGTGAATCCACCTTGATCCACCCTAATTCGTCTTTTTTTTATTGATATGATATAAGGAGATGTTGGCGCACAATTTAAGGCGCCGGCTACTCCTCATCTCTTGAGTGGTTCCGTCACACATCGTGCAAGGTTCAAGGTTACATATCAAATAGTCTTTTCACACAAGCACCATGACTTATCTAATTCGTCTTCATCCATCTTAATCGACCCTAATCTACCTTAACCCACTCTAATCCACCTAATGACCTTAATGCACCCTATTCCACCTTAATCTTCTTCATGCAACTTAATCGACCTTAATCCAGCCAAGTCCACCTTAATCCTCCTTTATTCACCTTAATTTAGACTAACTCATATTAATCCACCTTAATACAATCACTAATCAATCATTAATTAACTTTGCTAATGATAATGTTGTGGTTCGCATCTAGCCTTCCTTGGGTCACGCTACATTTGCGGTACCTCTAAACGCGACCCTGAAAAAGCTATCTAAGGCTTTCGCCTTAAAAAAAAATTCGTCACTTCACACTGAGGTACCAGCAGTGACCATACCTGAGCGCAATTCTTAAATTGACATTGTGACCTACCATTTTCTATTCTATTACGCAGCTTCTGACCACGAACTGAACTAAACTAGAACTTCGAAAGATGAACTTACCAGCGTCTAATAACTTGTTTGACTTCAGGGTTCCGTTTAGCCGAGTTCCTCAGTTGTTAGTGGTCCATGCTTACCAGGTTTGGCTAGATTGCACCAAATTGGCCACTCATGAGACTCTCAATCGACAAAGAAAGACTCAAGCTTCTTATTAACGCACCTACTGTATATATTCTTCAGCTGTCAACGTCAATTGCAGCAAAAATAAAGGTTCGTTCGCATGAGACCGTCACTGAAAAACTTACGACAGGAAGCTAAGGTCACTGTTGCTTCACAGAGCCGCGGACGTTTGTGCGGTGCGCTGTTATGGGAGAACACCAACGTAAAACACTAGCACCTATTACAATTCGGATTAGACAGCAAGGCGCCTGCAATGAGCTTTTATTCATTGATTGTCAACCGGCATGTGATACATGAACCGCCGATTTGTTTAAAAATACGAAGGCTTCTTGAACTTATGTAACATTGAATGCCTAATTGATGTTCTCTTCGGGATTGGACTGTGCCCTGTGGGCTCTTTTTCATCAAGGACTACGTGAGGTGCACCTTGGTGAAGTCGCGCATGCAAGGTGGCAGTATTTTATATACTTCGCTGAAGCCTTCGTGTTTGCTGCCGCTAATAATGATTGAATATTGATTTCTATGATTATGATTTCTTTATGACCTAGCCAGCTTAAACTAATAAGGTGTTATGCCACCTATACTACACTCTAGTATTTTCCTTATATAGACTTTATATTCTTCTTTTTTGTTTCCACCTCCACATTATGAAGTTACGTATGTCTGCAACACTCTAGGCTTGATGTTGTGGCGCCATCTGGCGTGGACTCCGCGAATTACGGCTGTTACCTCTGAGATTTCGCGCCACACCTCTGTGTCTTGTCCGCTTTTCTTGCTTGCAAAATTATCGTACATATGACACGCGATAGGCTTCAGACAAAAGAAGCTTCACGCAGCTTCCGAATCGTTAGGTATAACATGCTACGGCAGGCATGCAATGTGTCCTTGTATCTTGAATTAAATCAGTGATGAAGGGAGTCACCGCTGCTCCTCGAAGTCGTTATGGCCATGGCCGCCGAGTGGCGCGAATGCGCATGCGCCGTTGTTTTCTATCCAGAAAATCAGCAACATTAAAATTAACTTCAAGCGAGACGCATCTCGGCACGAGTATGTTGGAACAGAAGCTGGACATTACAACAAATCAGCAATGTAACACACGCACAGCTGTTTCTAATAATGTCAGCGAAATATCTTCAATGCTTCTTAACCTGAAAATATGGACCTTTGTAAATGTTAATGTGCTTACAGCATGTGCTCTTACACGCCTAAATGAATCTTAACCGAACTATCAATACAGCGCGTGCTTAGGGGCAGCGTTCTGTAAGTGTAATTGAATAATTGCGCATTATCTGCGATACACGCTCGGATTAACCGCTGTGCATCGTCACAGGCAGGGATCCCACGAACGTGAACTGTTAGTAATGCATTAGACAACCCGCTTATTCACACCAAAGCATTATACATTCATTCGTTCAAGGGTGGCCTTAACGCGTTAGTTTAGGTTACGCTAAATTTACTTACTATTTACTCGCCTTAACAACACGGTCTTAATAGTGTCCTGGCAAATTTGTCAGTGTTGTAAGTTGTCGGTGAATTCCAATGGTAAAGTTTACTGCAGGGAATTTGATTAAGTTCGGCACTTCTCCATTTTATCGCGCGGTCCATATATCCGCCTTCAGTCGGAGCTACTTCCAAAGCATGCTACCTCAGGCAGACCTCTCAGCCATTCTTATAGATTAACTCTCTTTCTCTCTCAAATCGAATAGCTGATTAGTGAAGCGTGGGGGTGAATCACGGCTTCTTTTCCAGGGGGAGTGATGTCCTAGGACCTGATACTGTTTGAGAAAATCATGAAGCTCTTTTCGATTTTCCCATCGAGATCGTTCGCTAGTCAAGGCAGAGGATAATCTAAACATGCATAAGATGAAAAATGAGTAGCGAGGGAAACGTCTAGGAACAATTCAAACATGGTACGAAATTCCGAGCAAGTCGCCCATATCACCGTCGCCGAGACACTTTTCACTGAATATAGAGTGTTTTCGGCCTGGATCTGGCGACCTTCTGCGAGCAAAGTTACCAACACTGGTTTCGTGATGCGCATCATATTCCTCACGCGCCCCCTGTTCCAAAGCGACGTTGCCGTACGAAGCGGCAGCGGGCAAAATAAACAATGTTGGCGCAGCGGTTCGTTTCACATATGCAGTCGCTCGCTACATTTTGGCCGTTGTAGAACACAGCGACTGGGGCCTTTGGAAGCGCATTGTTGCTATATCGATGCCTTTTTTTTTTCTCGTCGCAAGCCCTTGAGCTCCTTGGGCTCGTGCCTTGAAGGGTTTCGGAGGGCCCAGGCCGAATCCCAGTGGACTTGCGACGCGGGAGCGTGCGCCACCGCAAACGCTGCATACATGAATGCCATAGCGGTTTCAGGCCATCACTGTCTCGAAGCGAGCAGTGGAGGGCTGGAAGAGAATGCGCCGTGTTTCCCTGCGTGCCAGCAGGGTGACATCAGACTTCAGACTCCCTCTTTCTTTCTTTTTTTTTCTTTGTTATTGAACGTGAAGACATTGGCAGCGTGAAATATACAGGCAAAGGGGAGAAAAATAACTTTTTGCGGTGTCATTAAAAAACAAACAAAAAAAAGGACGTGAGAACGAAAGAGAATGTAGTTTGGGGTTTCTGAAGAGCCCTCGCCGGTGGCAGAATGTCGCTCGTGAATCCATCAGTGGGAAGCTGAACGCAAGCGATCGAAGGAGTTGGAATTGGCCAGAACAGAAGGCGAAAGCGATCCGTATAAAAAATAAAAATGAAAGAATACTCGACAAGTTGGCTCAGTGGCTGTGGCGACGCATTACTTAGAATGAGGTGGCTTGTTCGACTGTCGACGGTGGAGTCCGCATTCCGATGAGGGAAGTATGCAGGGCGCGGTGCGTTCGGTGCACGTTACAGAACTGCGACTGGTCGAGATAAATTCGTTACGCGTTACATTCGTTACGTGTTACGTGTTATTCGTTACCTAACATGCGTTACAGCATGTTACATGTTCCCACGTAACATGCTGTGCACTGTGGGCACGGTAAATTGCGTAATTTATTTTTATTTTTTTAATTTAGAAAATGTGAGGAAGGACGAAAACGCATGTATTTATTCTTGCGCACACCCTCCTCCTTCTACGAAACTGAAACAACTGAAATTTTATTTTTGTTAGTGTGTCTCAGATTTTACAGTTGAAGAGGACAGGTTATCTTAATGCCGCTAATTAGATATGGCCGTTGGTGCTTCCTCCGCTATTGGTGGCAATCGCAGGCAACCCTCGACTGCTGTACAAAATTTTATCGTTTATTATTGCGTTATATACACATGGCAAATCAGTTCTGCGTATCCCAGCAAGATTGATGAATTTACATAAAATGTAAAAATTGTCACCCACCCGAATTGCACCACGAAGCTACAAAGAAAACCCGTGCAGGTTTTTCAGTAAGAAAGCCTTGGGGCAGTTGAAGTAAAATTCAAAGCCATAAATCGGGCATAATGACACCGCCTTGAACTTCCTGCAGCTGCGGTGACGTCATGAACTTTGAGACCGTCAGCTCTTGTCTATAAATAAGTGCTACACTGCGTTCAAGAGGAATCGAATGCCCACGCTATAGGGCTAGTGGATAAGAGAGCGCGAAAGTAACAACAACAAAAAGGGAGAATAATAAGACGAGGTGCTCTGTTCTTCTTCTTCCCTCCTTCATGTGTCGTCCTTCGCACTGCCTTTACCACAATGTGAGTGCGTCGACTCAGCCAGTGTGCGCATCCTTCAAGCAGAATTGGTGAGCCCGCAGTTAGCCTGATCTCCTGTTGTTCTCTGACCGCGCGTCCAAATCAAAAGCCTATGCGACTTTACGAGCAGCTGACCCTCCGACCGAACGCGACCGGCGCGCGAGCTCGCTGCCCTGTGGTGTCCATCAGGCGAACGCCATCGGCAACCGAGCTTCCAGGGCGGTTGCTGCACCGAGACGGGTTTGAACGCCGGCACGCCGCCGAAACCTAATCACGACTAACCGAAAGTGTCTCGCGGGGACGCGGACGAGAATAAAAGAAAAAAATGACAGAGATGTGAATGAACGGAACATCCCACGTCGTGGCCTATGGTCATGTTCGAGCAAAAAAATAAGAACTGCCAAGACCGACGGATTGGGCGGCCCGATGTGTAACGTCGCCCTCCTCTGAGCACGCACCTGCTCCCCACCTGCCTTGGAGCGGTTTCCTTCTTGATTGTTCGCCGCCCCCGAGGGAGGCGGCCCCAGAATCACGGGCGAGGAAGCGCGCTAATGGAAGCGGGAGAATAAAAAAAGAACACCACCATATAGGCTTAAGCGAAGGACGAGAAGGACTACGGCGAAAAGGCGCTGAGCGAGAAAGAAACTTAGCCAAGGAGCGGCGCCGGGGAGTGAGGGATGATGGGAAGATAATCGAAGTGGCCACGCAACGGAGGTCATGGTAATTGTCGGCCGAAGCGACGCGGAAAAGAAAACCGAGGAGAAAGAAGCGTAGACAGCCCCCACGAGTACGGTATGGTCAGCGGTATGTCCAGTTCTGTGCGTGTTCTTGCCACCACCTCGCCTCACCCACTACCTTTTTTTTTCTACGTTGCTTTGGCTGACAATTTACCAACCGGACACAGATGTAGGCTATGACGCAACGAGGCTCTGCCTAGTGGGATTTGGCGATGCCTGCTGCGAAGATTGGGCGGCTACATGGCTTGAGAATATTACTTATCTCCTGAACATCGTGTTACTTCGGTCTAGTCCTATGACAACCAAATGTGCAAAAGCCGGTGCAAGATGTTCCGATCTTTCTCGCAAAGTATTTTCAATCAATCAATCAATCAATCAATAAATCAATCAATCAATCAATCAATCAATCAATCAATCAATCAAACGTGCACACAGTCATGGAAATCTACCTCACCGTAGGCATCTAGTTGACGCTTAGCTTTGTGCAAGAGCATCAATGTCGCTTGAAACTTTACTTAGTCGTTGGTTTTCAGTTGTGCGACGACATCATTTTGAAGTGTGTTTACACTGAAGCGCTCTGGCAAGTCCAAATGAAACGAAAAATGCAAAATTGTTTAAGGCTATGTTACAGCTGAAAGAAAAAAGGAATGATTGAAACGCCGCTAAAATCAATCCCCGTTCCTACATTTTGTAAAATACTAAGTTTCACCGGATCAACCTCATAGCCCCTGTTGCACTTCGCCGAAAAGGCCAAAGATTGTAGCTATTGTGAAGCGATGCTCACAAGAATTACAAAGGTTTGTTGTTTTCGAGAAACCAGAGCCTAACTTCCGTAGGACGCCCATACAACATCTGCTACCTGTTGCGTCGATCTGACATAGTTGATGATAGCTTGAAATACCTGCTCACATACGAAATAGAGCTGTGCCCTTTCGCCTTTGCTGGCAATGGGCTCGTCTCATGGGTTGAGATGCGAGTTATTCTCAAGCTTATCCTTGACTCACTTTCTTAAAATCACAATTTACAAGCTTCGTAATAAGTGTAGCTACTCTTGTAACCACGCGGTCACATTGCGTGCGATTGTATGCAAGTGCACATGGACCCCATCAACCTGTCGATAGAAAAATCTTCTTTTCCCTTCTTCCTACAATTCTTACGAATGAAATCAACTTAGAAGTGGGAAGGGTGGGGGGGGGGGTGAGAGGGATTGCTTGTGAGCCCACTGAAACTACCCGCAATCAACTTAGAAGTGGGAAGGGGGGAGGGGGGAGAGACTGCTTGTGAGCCCATTGGAACTGCCCGTCAATCATTGTTCCCATTCTGGATGTCCCATATCTGAATTTACGCGAAAATGCTTCGCGTGGTCGCACTCAAACGCTTCACGCTGTTTCGGGATGTACTCGTTACGGATGCTCAAAACTTCTCTTATGTTAGAGCGTGCCCTCGCTTTCTTTATTTCGAGCGTTGGCCAGTGCTGATAAGAAAGCAAGCTGATAATTGAGACAATCGCTACCGCGATGTCTAAGCGCAGACGTCCTTTACTTACGAGAGCTGTAGCGATTTCGGAACCAGAACTGCGAAGGACATCGTCATAGCTGAAAGAGACGTCGTTTGTATAGTAGTTTCACGTGTACTAAGAACAGGCCACCTTCTTTCAGAAGAGTGCTCGTGCAAATCACCCCTCTCTCCTCGCTCTTCATCATCATCATCATCATCATCATCAGCCTGGTTGCGCCCCACTGCAGGGCAAAGGCCTCTCCCATGCTTCTCCAACAACCCCGGTCATGTACTAATTGTGGCCATGCCGTGCCTGCAAACTTCTTAATCTCATCCGCCCACCTAACTTTCTGCCGCCCCCTGCTACGCTTCCCTTCCCTTGGGATCCAGTCCGTAACCCTTAATGACCATCGGTTATCTTCCCTCCTCATTACTTCCCTTCTCGCTCTTAGGCATTGCTAGAAGAAGCGTAATTTAATTCTGTGTATGGGAATGTTTGTTTTAGAAAGCCATAACAAATTGAGTCATCACGCTTAAAAAAATGGAAGGGTGGTACAACTCACATAAAGGACAAAAAGTAAACTGGACATCCACTCAAATCTAAAGTGAACAGTTCATAGAAGATATCCGTTTATAAACTAGCGAGACATGACTTGAATTTTGACCACATAAAAAAAGCAAGAAGAGCAGCAAAATTAAACAACACACCGGGTTCTCAGCCACTCTTTGGGGACATGCAATAAACACTTAGAATTAACATCAAAGGCAAGTGACTGGAGCTCTGAATGACGCCGCCCTGTGTATCGAGAAGCAAGGAGCACTCCGATAAACGTGCCTCTAACTAACGAAACCAATCGAACAAACGCCGCCCACCGTCCCGAATGGCAAGATCAAGGGCTCTAGTTTAACGCGGGTGCCGCAAGTAAAGGCACGGCCGGTGGGAAAAAGTTAAGAACACAGGAAAAAGAACACGATTGACGTTACACTTGACGCGCGGCCGCTACAACACCGTCAGTGACAGGGACACGAAGGACACGAAGAGCACACCTTAATGACGGGCCAAGGTTATGAAAGCGCAGCGGTGTCTTGCCAGGAGCGAAACGAAAGGGAATCAAAAGAAAAAAAAGAAAGAAAGAAAGAAAGAAAATCGAGGCAAGGGGCCTCGAACGGCGACTCACAAGCAATGCGTCACTGGAGGTGCCTCTGTAATCACGGCGGTTCATGTTTCGGGAGCACTCCGCAAGGGGTGGACCTAATGGTCAAGGTACGCGGAGTGCACCTTTCCTGAGGAGGACGCCGTTCCCCATAGGGAGGCACTGAAAAGGGTGTACAGGGAAGAAATATAGCCCGAGGTGTTCCCGACGATCTTTCCTCTCTTTTCATCGTGCTCTTTCTTGGCGCTGTGTCGTCAAGTCCTCACTTCTGCTTTGCCGTTGACCGGAGCTCGACACAGAACGGGCTCTGCCTCGGATAGGGAAAAAAACAAAAGCAATAAGGCAGGCTTAGGTGTCCTTTGATCATCACACTGTGCATTTTTATTTTGCTCCTTATGAGGCTTCTGACACCGTTTATGTCACAGCCATTCCTTGATTCCGGGCTTCGCCTGCACTTCTTCGGCCAGGTGATTAAAGCAGGCGTCACATAGAAGGTGCTGTCGACAAACCACTGACAAGGAAAAGCAGGCGTGTGGGCGGAGAGAACGGTACAGGAGAAAAACGAGGAGGAAATTTTGAGAAGAAAAAGAAACACGAGGCCATTGTATTTGGCAGGTAGAGGCTAATTTCCCTGCCTTTCGGCTATCGTTCTCTTTCTCTATCGAAGTAACGAAGGGCAGCTCACCCATACCAGTGAAAAGGAAAGTATCATCAGAAGCAGAGCTTAGCTTCGGGGTAGTATGCTTACTGAAAACAAACATGCCGGGCTGGCTGATAACGACGACAGACAATACATGATAATTAAAAAAAAAACGTGCGTAGTTGTACTTTACTTTCTTTACTGTGCTGCCCAGCAGACCTGTAATCATCATCGGCCCACAATTTAACTTTCGACGCAAGATAAATGCCCCTCTCGGAGATCAATTACATTGTGCGTTAGTTAAACTCATACTATTCATGCAAATTTCCTGATTTGTGGCTTGACCTCTACCTCTACCTGCCCTCGAGTGAGCGCATTTCTCTGCTATTGGCACCCATTCAGTAACTCTAAATATTACACTTGTTCTATGCAAATCAGATCAACTTCCAAACTAAAGTGCTACCTCTCATGGCACACCATGTTATCGACCACCCACGATCTCTCCAAGTTCTTCATTTCATCTGCTATTTAGGCACTCGAAGCGATCACTATCTAGCGCTTCGCAAACTCGAATTGACGTCTTGCCTGGTTCTTTCTTTCTTTTCTTTCTCTCCCTTGTTCTTGCTTCAAAGCCCAAGCTTTACGGTTGCAGGCATAAAGCGGAACTCGGTGAAAGAATCGTGGAAAAAATCCGCGACAGTTGTCTCTGCGACCATCGCACTGCGCTTGGCTTCGTGTTCGTTTCCTCTCACGTTTTTTTTTTTCCTCTCAGCTGTGAAACCGAAGTTCTCTCGGTGGTTGTAACTGCAACTGACAAAAAGTACCGTCCTTTGTGTTAAGCAGGATTTACGCGATGTATTGCGGAAGTGCGAAACAGAGAAACGAAAAAAAAAAGAAACGCGAGAACCCCAAGCCAGGAGGACATGCGACAAGGGACCGTGAAAGTCACATAGCGGGTCAGCGCACAGCAATGGCAAGAAGCCGCGTTTTCAGAAAGCATCTCTTCTCTTTCCATTTGCGTTTCCTTTCTTTCTTTCTTTGTATATTTCTCAAGGAAGATTCTCGGTGAAATTGCAGTATTCCTGGGTGAGCCACAGACGTTCCCTCCGCTGCGTACGGTTACCCGTCGACCCTGGGGATGAGTTTCGACCTGCAGTGCCTAAGACAAAGAGATGCTATATGGGCTGTCGACGTGTAAAGATGGAGTCCCGCCTTTTGTTATTTGGAACTCGATGGCAGTGCGACTGGCCTTCAATATAGGCGGTCTCTGTTTTTTTCTTTCGAGGCATTCCGCCTTAATAATTGCGTGCATTGCAGCCATGTATTGCGGCTGTACACGCCACCTTTAGACGTGGTAAGATATTACTTTCATCAAATCCATCATCATCTCTGCGAAATCGAGACTTTAAGGCGGCGCTGCTCTCTGCTTTTGACACAACACCAACCTGTGGCGAGGAAAGCGGAACTATACGATTTTCGCGCGTCCTAGCATGCGTGTGTGTGCGTGCGTGCGTGCGTGCGTGCGTGCGTGTGTGTGTGTGTGTGTGTGTGTGTGTGTGTGTGTGTGTGTGCGTGCGTGCGTGCGTGCGTGCGTGCGTGCGTGCGTGCGTGCGTGTGTGTGTGTGTGTGTGTGTGTGTGTGTGTGTGTGTGTGTGTGTGTGTGTGTGTGTGTGTGTGTGTGTGTTTGTGTGTGTGTGTGTGTGTGTGTGTGTGGGCTAAGTCGGCTGCTGTCTGAGGAGGGTACTTTGTGTAATTCATTTCCATTTCTTTCGGACTGTGCTTCTCTATTGTGTATTGTATACGTCTTGTTCCTGCTACCGCTCTAATGCCATCAAGTCCCGAGGGTGAAACAAATCGAAGTAAATGAACGAAATCGTTCAGAATCATTGTAGTCTCTCCTAACCAGCCAACCAAGCTTAAATACGAGACGATCATGGGAGCCAATACTGCACGCAAAAAGCAACTTTGCACGCGAGAAAAAAAAACAGAACGAAGAAGAAAGAAGAAACGCCGACACACTCTCCCTCCATTTCGCGTCTGTCTATACGGGACGTGCGAAAGGTTAGCTCTCCGTGCCAGAGTCGCGCAGCCTTCAGCCGCTGGGATTTCCCCGCTTCCCTCGCCGTCGTCATTCCGTCCGGCGTCTCTATGCAATAACGGCGGAGTTCACCGCTCAGGTGCATCGCCGGAGGCTTATAGGGCACGGAGGGCGGCGGAGGCGGCGTCGCTTAGATTTATTGCGCGCAAGGGAGCGCAGTGATCGAAAGAAGTTCCGCTCGTCGCCGAACGCGCTTCCCATGCGCGTGAGCAAGGGAGCGGAAGCCGTGCGTTACACGACGCGGGAACGTCGTCCGTCTTCGTTTGCTCGGTCGCGCCTGAGACAAAAGCAAAGCTGGACCGCTTCGCTGCGCAGCCTCGCATCAAGAACTGCGAGAATCGCAGTTTGTTTAGCCACCCGACGAATATTCAGGTGCGCGACGCCGATCCTTGCTCTTGTCCTTACAAACAAGGATGAAATCGTGAAGGAATCGATCAAATTTCTGGTGCAAAAAAAAACAAGTTTAACCTTGGGCACACAGGGGGAAGGTTTAACGTGGACGTAGTCAGTCAAGGTAGTTTGTTTAGCCGCCTGAGTATTAAGGTGCGGGACGCCGACCTTGTTCTTGTCCTTACTGCCAAAGAGGAAACTGTGAAGGAATCGACCAAATTTCTGGTGCAGAAAGAAACAAATTTCATCCGGGGTGCACTGGTGGGAAGGTTTAGCGAGGACGTATAGTCAGTCAAGACAAGGACTAGCCCTGTTTAGCAGGGTGGCAGGTTGGGCTAGCTGGTCATCTATTATAGTGAGTGCACAGCTCAAAGCACAGCGCTTGTCCTTGTCTTGTCTAGGTCCTAGTTTAGCGTTCGCGCTTTACGCCCACCTTAATGGAACCAGCCCAGACAGCTAGCCTGCTAAAATCTGGGGTTTTCCGCGCCGAAATCGCGATAGGATTATGAGGCACGCCATAGCGTGTAGGATCCAGGACTAATTTGTGCAACCTGGTGTTTTTTAACGTGAAGCCCAATGCAGGGCGCACCCAATGCAATGACAAATGTGGCCACATCCTTAAAATGCGGCCGCCGCGTGGTCGGGATGAACCCTGCGACCCCGATGTAAGCAACGAAACGCCACATTCACTGTACGCTATACTTGGTTAGGTTTTCCTGTGGACAGCGTCCTTGCCAGCCTAAGCCGGCCAGCGCCAAAAAGCACCGACAAAGAAAAAAAATACGTAGACAGGATAGGCACAGGACTGCGCCCGTCCTCTTTTCATGCCCTTTCTTTGTCCTTGTTTTTCGCACTGCCCCGCCTGTGCTTGCATAATGAACCAATAAGCCCAAAACTAATGCTGTAATGCACCTTATGGATGCCTCATTTTTTTGCGATCCGTGATACCTGAATAGCGTGTGTCACTAACATGTGCGCTTTTGTGTTACCTATCTTTCTTTCTGCTTTCAGCCTATTCTATTGTCATGGTAAGTTTTCCGTGTTAGCAATTCTTTCGTGCACTTCGTGAGTTGAGGTCACTCGTACTTGTCGCAGGCCATGCGCTCACTCTGCTTTGCGCATGATACAATATGTATACTGTATTTCCAACTTTTATCAAGCTGAAAGTATGTCGTGCGAGATTTACGTCTAAAGAAATGCGAGAAGTTTTGATTATTTTTATATTTGTCGAGCTATTGTGTTCGCTCGTTTACTGTCTTACGTTTGTTGTTTACTACGACTTTTGGGTAGCGGGCTCTTCCGTAGGGGATACTTTCCACTGTGTCTTCTTTCTTTTTTTCGTGTGTACTGCATTACGAACGCGTCTCCCACCTATATTTAATTGGCTTTCCCTCCCCTCAACGGTTTTCTTCCCATGTCTGCAAATTTATTTTTCCAGTCACAACACCTGATCATCCGTCGTTATCAGAGGCACTTCCCGATTCCTTACACTATTGTTTTATTCTAATACACCACCGGTTACTTCCTCTCGGAATTTCATGACCTACTCAACTCAATTTATTTCTCTCTCTCTCACTATCTCTCCTAATTTCGCCCGGCCTTTAGTAAAAATCAATACGCGCAAGTCAACGTCAGCACCCGCAGAAATATGTTTTCAAAGAAAAGTCTTCTACGCAGGAGCAGATAACAAGCACGCAAGGCTTGGGTCATAAAAGAAAACGATAGCGGAGTCAACTTGCGCTCGCTTTTACGGGCAATACGCAGTCATCGTTTGTTGTGAAGATTTTTTTTACAAGTGACCCGAAGGTGCCGGGCGAAATGCGCCCTGCCGCTTCCTACGCTTGAGGGCAAGGCAGGCATACAGCGCTTGACCAGATCCGCATGAGTGCCTGATAAGGAACACTCAGCTGGAGTAGCTGCCGCACAAAAGTTCCTCGGCTGATTTCAGCCCAGCCCCTCCTGCGCGCTGACGCCGCGCGAAAGCAGCGCTATAAAGAGACATTAAACACGCCCACCCGTGACGTAAATATAGCCGGCTAACAATCGAACGGACAAAAAAAATGAAACTCCAAGAAGTAACCATAGTATAGCAGCCACATTGGACTTGTCTCTATTGATCCATCGAGGGCAAGCTGTGAAAGAGTGCCCTGGGGCATAAATATAGGATAACAAGAACAGGAAGCGAAATACGACAAAAAGGGAGGATAACGCTAATACAGATGCTATCCTCGCAAGGTATGGTATAACAAGAGCACCCGAGAACGTCAAGCGCGCTGTTTTGTTCGACTACGTCTTGCTTCCGCTTTGATTGTGGCGCCCCCCCCCCTCCCCCCTGCGACGAAAGATGTGTATCGACCTCACGTACGGTTCTGTTTGCACCGAGTTTGTGTTTGCGTGTGGCGGTGCGTGTTTTTTGTAGAACACTTTGTTTATAGCTTAGTATTTTGTGACGTGGCTTTCAGCACCTGCCAGTTGTCCTGGTAGCCTAGGAGTTCGTCGCCTGTGTGCGTGTGTGTGACAGTGAAATGACAGGGTGCGGTTTTCTTTCAAATTCAGGCTTCTCAAACTTGTACCTTTCGATGCAAATATGATACTGTCGTTGCTTATTAAATGCTATAGCATGAATACGTATTATACATGCAAGCGGCGCTATCTCGAGGTGCTGTCGAGAATGCAGCTGTACATCCCCCCCCCATGCCACCAAATAATAATAAAAAAAAGATTTATCAGCTCCTAGACAATAAGTAAGATAAACAGCACAACCGCAGGATACCTATTCGAACTAACCAGCAACTACAGTCCTGCAACCAAACGCCCGTTTACGTAGACACAGCTCAAGATTTGCCTTCACTTGCACGCTACTGTGTGCACTGCTCGGTAACTTTCGTCACTTCGTTCTCTCTGCAAGTAGGCGAATTCATCCTAAGCGGCCGTTCGGGTTACCGGTGACATGGTGAAGCTTGGTAGTTCATCAGATGCGTCAGTCAGGAGGAGCTCCTCAGAAGATGTAAACCTAACAGGGATTTTTTAAAGCAATTATTCCACACATACTGCACGCATACGCAGGCGTATGCTAAGGTTGTATGCATCTTCTGAGCACAAGATCGCAGGTTTCATTCTTTGGTAGCGGCGATCCCGTTCTAATGGGGGCGTAATGCAAACATATGCTATTTAGAGTAAAAGATCGTGGTGGTTACTGCCTACTCTCATACCATTTGCTACCTTAGCATAACTGCAGTCGGTAACAATATAGTTAGCAACACAACTGACTAAACAAGGTACTACAGCCGAAACGCTGGTACTAGTAGGTCTCAGCTACCGATTCCGAACGCAGTTAGCGCCACCGGATTCAAAGTCTTTATTTATAGCACATATATCCAACCCACTGTTAAAATTACGTCACAGCTGGCCCGATATATGTATCAGAGGCGTAGACCTTTGTATAAGGTGGCGCCCACAGCGTTTGGAATTGGTAGCTGAGACCCATTAGTAACAGTGACTTCCTTGTTTATTCAGTTGTGTCACTAACTATATCGTGGCCAACTGCCATTATAGTAAGGTAGCATATGGTGTGACACAAGGTGCCAACTAATGCGACCTTCTTATTTAAGAGTGATACTGCTGCACTGTGTTGTGTACGCTACGTACCAAAGGTGGTTGAAATTTTTTAAACACTCTACGTGGGCCGCCGTCCCTCGTAAACGACCTTGATATTTCACTAAGTTATTGCCCCTAAATGAATGTACTAACACGGAACAATAAGAACAACAACAAAAAGAATGGCAATGATGACAATAACAAAATGAAATAGGAATTTGTCGCTGGCGAAAATCTACAATATGCATTAGGTTATCAATATTTTGGAGTGTGAGCAATAAGATAGACACACCCACCGACTTCATATAAACGTTATCATTGTGTTGTAATTTCATCGTGGTAATAGCGTTCGTCGTAAACACTTTGAGCCAGTTATATTTACATTGTCAGTCAGTGTACTTCACTCCGTGGTAACTTTCTTCTCAGTACTGCTTTTTGCCTATTGCTATCTACCTTGCTGTGAATAATGCCATTCAGACCTTGTTCATTAAGGGAAAAAAATAGGAAGGAACAAATGGTAAATCTAAAGAGCTGTATTTTTCAAAGGCTTGGTGCCACGTCCCTTCAACAGTTCGCTCGTTCGCTCGCCTTTCTGCTTACTCACGTCCCACTCCTCCCCACGCATCACTTATCCCGATGCGGCCTCGGAAGGCGTGTCTCAGACTCGCTAGCGCCGAAATTTCTCTCAATGGCAACGTCGTAATCGTCATGTTCGCGCACGCGAGCTGGCTCCTATGGGACAGAGCGAAAGATGAAAATCACTGCCGCACCCAGTCCGACAACAATGGGCGGGGTTTGGGGGTGGAGGGGGCGAGTAATGAATTAAAGGGAGTCGCGGTGGGGAATAGAGGGGCTATGCGGACTTTTCGTTGGACGAAAGGCAAACCAAGAGATACGCGAAATTCTGCAGCTGCGCGCTTCCTCGCACCTCTCGTTCGGCCAACACAAGATGGCGGACTTCGCACCACGGACGAGCAAAGTAAAGCGGGATCCGAATCTTCGCCAACAACCTTCGGTCGCCCTTTCGCACCCGCTTTGCGCACGGCCTACATGACTTGGGTAACGCCGAAAGCGGAATCTCGTCCACGCATTCTGTGCAAGGTGTAAGTACAACGGAACGCCGCTGTGGCGAATTCGTACGTGTTGTATTATTCGTTATTTCGAACGCTGCGTCGCGGCTGCGTGCATTTTTTAAACCTTGCATGTCAAATTCGATCGGGCGCACAACTTCCTAGAGCCTGAGCAAGGGCCGCGCTCAGAGATGGGTGCAGCAGGTGTTTGCTTTCGTGCACCCCGAGCGTACTGTTTCGGGGCATCAGATTGCTACTCGAAAGCTTCGAAATTCCCTTTCATTCATGTCGAACGTACACGTACACACAATGCGCCATTTTTGGCATAGCGACGCAAGATATGCATGAATGGCGCAGTTTCACGTTTACCTTAGTGCACTTTAGTTTCAAACAAAAGTGCGCTAGAATTATTCTGGTGCACCATATTAGAAGCACACTTCGCGGCTACTGTCGGTCGTCTGCGACGACCAAGCCATCTTTCTAAACAGCGGTGACAGTTCTCACGAAGGCCGATAGCGAGAATATGTTATGATTACGAAAGTTAAATCGACTCCACAGTTTCGCGTGGAACTAAATCCCTAACTGCGCAGGATTACTTATCACAAAACGCACATCCAACTGCGTGTCCTCTAAAGAGTCTAACGCGCAGGGATAATCCTGCTGACCACATCTGGCGCACCCTCGGTGCCCCGTGAGGCGGCGGTTCGGTTTCGCACATAGCGCACACTCGCGACCGGTTCACGAATAGGCGAATCACGCCCTTGCCCCGAGGGCCCCAAATATCTCGTAGAAGCCGCTCGAGCGATCTATCAGAGCGCGCGGTCAAGGCGCCAGGTGCGTCGAGACCTCCTCGTGCCTCACGCGGGCGCGTACCCGGGCGTCCGCTCTCTGTTACAGCGGAAGGAGACAGCAGCTGCATTGAACCGCGCGCCCGAGGCCAATATGGCTCTGTATACCCGGCCGACATGGCGACCGTAAAAGAAGGAACTTTGCAGGCGCCGTGCAAGAAAGGCTAGTTGTAGTATGCGGTAAGAAGCGGGGGGGGGGGGGGGGGGGCGGCCGGTCGTCTGGGAGGCTTGACGAGCTCGTGATACTGGGGAGGTCCAAATGGTGCGTGACCGTGCGGCCCTGGTCACGATCGTGGACTTTGCGGCAACCTTCATCGGTCTGTTCGATTAGCAGGGGGGGGGGGGCAGGTCTGAAGGGCTGGTACCGTCTCTTACTCTCTTACGTCACGGCGGCATGTACGCTCTTCTGTGGGTCGATCGTTCCGTGTTTTTTCTGGTCGAGTCGGCGGTGGTCACGGGGACCGATGCGAATTTTTTGAAGTTGCGAACGGAATTTCAGTACGAGGTACATCTTAGCGACGTACGCTGTTGGAGGAGCGTGGGACGTACGCGAAGGATAGAAATAAGCGCGAGAATAACGCGAACGTGGAATGACACGGGACTAGAAGCCCCTCTCCCCCTCCCCCTCACAACCGAGGTTTGTTGGAGACCATCACGCCAGAATGTACTAAAATAGACAGATTTTTCGAGGATCTCTGCCATCTTGCAAATGTGGCGCCTACAGCCGTCGGGCTTGGCTCGTTATCCTAGTATTTGCGGCTGGCTACAGCAACCCCTGGCTGTGTGAGAACGATCGTTCGCTATACTACAACTGCTTTTTTGTCCTAAATGTCTTTTATTGCGATAGAAACTCTTTCACAACATATTCCACTCTCGAACAGGTATAAATCCCAAGAAATATTTTTTCAAGCCTGATTACGTTTCTCAACGGCTGGACCATGAAAATTAGGGTAAAGAAATATCCTGCAAAACTGAAGCATTTAAAATGTCATTTTTCCCCAGAACCATAAACCAATGGAACAAGCTACCATCCGATGTCGCAATGATTCTATCAAATGATGTATTTTAAAACTGTATACGCCCACTGAAGTAAGATAGTGCTTTTGTGTGTATGTGCGAGTATGGAAGCATTCCGGGTATATGTTTTGTTTTGCCTGCTTTATTTATTGGTTCTTTGTTTCCTTCTCCCCCCCCCGCTGTAATGCCTACGGGCGCTGTGTGTGTTGTGATAAAGTAATTAATCAATTAATTAATTAAATAATTAATTATATAATTAATTAATTATTGACTAGTTTTTATAATTATTTCTTGGTAAATGTTTATTTAAATACTACTTAATTAATTAATTAATTATTGGTACATAAATAAATAAATAAATAAATAAATAAATAAAATTACAGGGACGCATAAGACGCATCTGCGCAGTCACCGTTGGCACCGCCGTCTTTTTGTCCTGCTATTCGTGGCACATACAAGGCCCGCCATTGCTGGAGGAATCGAAGACCTGTACACACGTTCTGTGCGTTTGACTGCAAAAGCAACCAAGACAAGTGAACGCACCGTCACCCCCCGCCGCTCAATCGGCTCTCCGGAGCCAAGGCGGTGTTCTGGCTTGCCCAGCTGCTGCGGCCGCTGTACGCACGCTTATTGAAGTTCCTGCTTAACAGCTTATGCATACCCCACCGCGACGCCTACACCCTGGTCTGGGTTGATCGGACCGTAAAGGTCAAGCGTCAGTCTTTGGGCACTGACAAGCAGCGGCAGTTTTAAAGCGAAAACATTATTGGCCACGAACTTGCGATTTCGCCGTGGCCGCGCTCCGAGGAGGCACGTGACGTTACACCGCGCTCCTCGTCACAACGCGTTCCCCGTCGTTGCGCTCGCCTCCGCTGGCTTCGCCAGCTGCGTCGCATGCCTGATAACATGTCGGGGGATTGAAAAGGAGACCTCGCGTGCGCCGCGACCACAGTTGAGGCGGCAGTATGGACGGCGTCAATTCTGATAAGCAGGAGGAGGCCTGGAATCGACATCGGAACGAGATGAAGGGGAAACGAATCGCCCAGGAAACAGACGAACAGCGCGCCGAACGGCTGGCTAAAGGCCGCAACATGGCTAGGCAACCAGACTAACATGGACTTGCAATCAAGATTAACCAAGGCCAACCATGCTATGCCTTACCTTTCGCTACGTATATCCTGGCTTAGCGGAGCTAAGCTACTGCCAATTTTTCCTCTGGTCTCCCTTCGAGCGCGTCGAGGGCCATCGACATGCGACGCCAGCAACGCAGCTCCTTCCTCATCGCCCAAGACTTCTGAGACGCCTTAGGCCAACGCTAAACTTTGCTAACGCGTTGAACCCTTCGCAATTCGCGCCCACCTGTCAGTTTTATCTTTCTTTTTTTTTTTAAGCGAAGCTTGTCTTAACGAATCTCGCCAGGTTTCGTGACGGCGGGTGCTGCGGCCTGGCAGTTCTCTTGCCGAAAAGGCCAACCAATCACAGGAGAGTACGCACGCACTGCGCACGCCGCTAGGTTCCTTGCACCATCACCAGGTGGCGCTCGCGGGGGGAAAGTAAAAAAACTTTTCGAAGCGAGATTGGGATGCCTTAGAATACGCACCTATAAAGCGCGATACTAGAAGGAAGAAGAAGCATGCGCTTGCTGCGGTATAGCTAGGGAAACGATGGCAACAAAAACTAAATTATGGGGTTTTACGTGCCAAAACCACTTTCTGATTATGAGACACGCTGTAGTGGGGGACTCCGGAAATTTCGACCACCTGGGGTTCTTTAACGGTCACCTAAATCTAAGTACACGCGTGTTTTCGCATTTCGCCACCACCGAAATGCGGCCGCCGCGGCCGGGATTCCATCCCGCGACCTCGTGCTCAGCAACCTAACACCAGGGAAACGATGGAGCACGTTTTATTAGAATGCGAAGACTTCTGCCCAGCAGTCGATTTAGACACCACTGGCCTCCTTGAAGCTCTTGGGTCCATCGAGAGGAATATGTGCGCTATAGGGATTAGGAAGAGGGGATTGGAGGATTGGTGGAAGACAAGTAGAAAACGACAAAAAACGGAGACGTACAAAATCACAGTTCGCAATAGGGGATCAGAAAGTTTGGTTGTGGGAGTTAATGCTGTTTTCTTGTTTTTTTTAACCTAGGTAGGACATTAGGCAGTATAATAGCAAGACCTTGGTGGCGCAACATACTAAAAAAAAAACAAAGAAGTGGAAAGACCGCCTTGACAACGGTCACGACCTCTCTGACAGCATTGGCGGCATTGCATTGGTATCTTCAATGCCTGAATAAAGCCTTCCGTGTCAATTTGCGCGAACATTCAACAAACACCTTTCGACATTTTGTGCCCTCACACGAAGCTTCGCTGCATATAGATTCCAAATCGTTGGATCTGCTGCAAGTATCGTTTTTTTGTAAAAAAATATATTTTTCTCTATGCGTGTGTGTACGTCTGATTTTGCTGTTGAAAGTAATAATTAATCTGTATTTCGCTACTGGCGGCTAAAAGTTTCTCAAACGTTGTCATTTCGTTGGGTTTCCGCTCTGTAACGTGCATATTTACGCAACAAACGGCCCTGCAGTTGCTTAGCGTCATATAAAATACGCCGATTCCTGGAGAGCTACGTTGCGTTAGAAAAGTGAAATTTTTTCTGTATTCGGGACAATGTTTCGACGTGTACATTTTAGGTTCACGCTATCACGCGGAGGAGAAATAAATGTTCCATACCCGCATAATGTCACAACGAGAGTGTAAACTTAATAAATAACCACATTCTTAGAGAATACAATAAAAATTGTGTTTGCAGTTAGCCTTTCTCCTGACTCATAGCTCATATGGTATCACCAGGAGAAAAACATTCTTGCAAGTTAGAGAGATTTGCACAGCTTAAGCATAACATAACTACAATCGAACCGCTCAGGCGGAGACACATACATACATACATACATACATACATACATACATACATACATACATACATACATACATACATACATACATACATACATACATACATACATACATACATACATACATGCATGCATGCATGCATGCATGCATGCATGCATGCATGCATGCATGCATACATACATACATACATACATACATACATACATACATACATACATACATACATACATACATACATACATACATACATACATACATACATACATACATACATACATACATACATACATACATACATACATACATACATACATACATACATACATACATACATACATACATACATACATACATACATACATACATACATACATACAAGGTTGTGCGGCTAAAAACAAAACTACACCTTCTGTGCCAGCATAAGTACCAATCACTTCTGAACCGGTTACGGCAGACATCAAATGTTAGCTCGCGGAAAAAAACGACACAGCTAACTTCAAAAATTATGGAAGGAATTGTAGGTTACGAATAATCAGAAAATAACGAAGTTCATCACACATGGATTATTTTGTTACCGAAGAGAAGGTAACCACAATTTAATTACGTAGATTTCTTGTTATTATGAATGATAGTTTTTTTTTCTATTCCTTTCGGCAACTGAGCTAGTAAAAAGAGAAAACATTTTCGCCCTTTTTTAAACTCGCGCAATGCATCAAATAATGTTTTCCTGCATAACTCGCCCAGGCACGCGGGCTTTTCCGCAATCCTCGAACAGCTCCGCTGCGTTCCCGCGTCGTTGTTTTGGCGGGAAACGAAAAAAAAAATAGGAAGGGAGGGTACGCAGGGGGACCAGGTGGAAATGCGGCGGAGGGTGGAGGGGGGTTCCACGATGCGCTGCGGCTGTTGTCCCTACCGTAATTTGGTTCGCGTTCGTGTCCCGGACCGCCCACCACCACCACCATCGCGCCACCGCTGCCGCAATCGGGAAACCCGGAATCTATGCGGTCGGTCGCACCTGCGTCTCTCTCTCTCTCTCTCTCTCTTATCACTCTCTCTCTCTCGATTTCCTTCTCCCTCTCCATCGCTCTCTCTCTCTATTTCTATCTCTCTCCCATTTCTCTATCCTATGTCTCTCTCTATCCCTCTCCCAACTCCCTCCCCACCCCTCTCCCATCACTCTCCCCTATATCTCTCTCTATCCCTCTCACCTCACCCTCTCTCCTCTCTCTCTCTTATTGTTTCCTGAAGCCCGTTTGCTCCGCGTTTCTTTGCTTTGCCGTCCAGCTTTGTATCGCGAACGAATAACCGGTCGTGAGGCGCTCGAAAGCAGATGGGCCTAGCCGAGCTGCTCGATACGGATATGTGTGTCGTGGCTGCCGCCTGCTTACGCTGCCGTGAGACGCGGGAAACGAAACAGGGCGCGGAGAGAGGGAGGAGAGAAATAAAAGAAAACGCCCGTGGTGGATCAGTGGATCAGTTCTGCTGTATGAGCGCGCAAGTTCGCATGGTATGGAATCTCATACTTCCCGAATCCTGGTGGCGCTCGGATATTAGTGACAGTATTGATCAATCAATCAATTTTGCGTGCTCCAGGAATAGCGGAGTATTAATGAATATCAGCGTACAAAAACGGGCCTGCCGAAACCAAATGAGGGCTTGAGGGGCAATACGCTGCACACTACAAAAATGTGACCGGAAGGAAAAACCCGGATATACTATGATTTTGTTGTTCGTAAAAAAAAAGAAGGAATACGGAACCCGACGCCCAAATTAATTTTCTATGAGACTAGTGAGCGGAAAGACTTGGAAAACGTTAGCTAACGGCCAATTGAAATTTTTTCTCTTCAAATACACGTGAAATACATAAATCCTATCATTACACTATCGCTCCACTCTCCTGAATAAGATTTCTTCGATTGAAGAGAGAAAACGGGAACTCTATCGATTGGGGGTAGCAGAATTTTGATGTTGGGCCAAATATTTTTCACAAAAATAGCAAACCTACGGTAAGTTTACAAAACATCGATTACAATATTTATTATCTATTGTATACTCACTCATGTGTTTTATTTCGCCGGGCTTTGTTCTATTCGCTTTCTCTCCTATGCCCTGTTTTATTCTATTGAGCTTCTGAACCATACTTTGCAATGTAGGGATTATTTATTTATTTATTTATTTATTTATTTATTTATTTATTTATTTATTTATTTATTTATTTATTTATTTCACAATAGTGCAGACTCCAATTGTATGCCAAGCAGGAGTGGGCACAGAAACATAATCAAAACAAGAGTACAAAAACAAATACATGTATATATATGCAGGCAAAGAGGAATTATATATATATATATATATATATATATGTTACCTCCGACTTCGAACAATTATGTTCGAATAAAAAAAGACCTCGTATACTATACTATAATACCTATACTATATACGTTCGCAATATGCTGTGAGCTATGCATGCTATCTGCTATGCAAAAAAATAGCTGCATACTTCTTTGGAATGCGCGCGATGTCGCCATCGTCCGCTACAATACTATACTGTGGCTACATCTGCTACAAAAGCCTACGTCGCCATTTCCCTCGAGCGTGAAGCCGAAGGCGAGGAGCTGACCTGGCGGCGACGACTCCATTACGACGGCGTTGTATACATAGTAGCGGAAAAGTTCAGCATGCACTCACGGTGAATCCACTTTTCGAGCTTCAAGCCGCTGTCGAAGTGCTAATACGAACTGAGCGTAATTTTTGTGCAGCCGGCAGCTGCCATTTGCACGGCAAAGGGCTCTCTGCGCGCCGGTAGAAGAGCAACTCGGCCGCTCCAAACTGCTAATGGCTGCGTTGCCGAGTTTCCGTTGACTACTGTGCTCTCTTCCGTAACCACTCCGGTTTTAATTAAGCGACGCTTCCTTTATTTTATTTATTTATTTTTTTTTTGCTATTCAAGGACCTTGCGAGTGCCTGCAAATCCTGCTCCACGTCCGGCTCTCCCAGTGCGCCGTGATTTCAGCCTTCCCAATTATCCTCGGGACGCCCGAAGGCTGTTCATAACTGCACTCGTTTATACCGTAGTTCGTCCTTTTTCTTTCTGCGTTATAACGGTCAAATCCAGCTCCCCGTGTTTCTCTTCTTTTTTTTTTCTTTTTTTTTTGCGCAGACCGCTTGCAACCTCGCCCTAATCTCAAGTTTCCGACTCCGCTCGCACACAAGATATCTCGCAGATGCCGGAGGAATATCAGGCGGAACGTAATTAGGAATTGATTCGCAAAAATTTTCTTTCCTTCTCGCTCCATTCCTCTCGTTTCTCTGGCTTTTTCACTCTCTCGCGCTCTTTCATTTCGGTAATCGTCCACACCGTGTGAGAGCCAGTTCCCTTTCTTCCTTTTTTTGTATGAAAAGAAAAAAAAAAGGTTGTAGCAATCTCCACAGTTCTCGCGAATAAAAAAAAAAATGTCGTAATATGGTAACCTACCAAACACATACGCATAAAACAAATCATTTTCCCTCGCGGGCACGGGAGCTGTCTTTTACGCTAAATTAACTGAAATCGGCTTCGGCCCGAGACGATTCGCTTCACTGGCCGTTACGAAGACCAGAGGCCCAACAGTAAAAAGGCTCGCGGAAGCAGCTAAGTGGCGGCTCACGAGGTCTTATCGAGAGCGAATACGGCGCTCGATGACGAAAAAAAAAAGAAGGAAAGAAGAAGAAGAATATGCAGCGGCAAAACGAGAGCTAAATACATCCGCATCTGCGGAAACTTTTAGCGAACTCCACATCCTGGCGAATATCCTGTCCTTCTAGCGTTCCGTTTTCATGGTGCCTTGACTCCTTTTTTTTTTCGATCCCTAATTTCTGAAAGCCAACGAAAAAGAAAAATGCCGAGAAAAGGGGGTGGGCTCGTGGTAGGAGCACTTTTCTGTGCGACCGGTTTCACGTCTGGCATGGCGACGGGATCCAGTGAGCGATGCGTCGCTTGAAAGCGCGTGCTGTATAAGCTTCCGAGATGCGTGGTATACGCAGCAAGGCGGCCCGTGTCCTGACATCTCGGAGGCGCTGCCGCAGCCATCTTAAACCAATTTGTGCCGCTCTTTGCGAGCTCCAGGATGACTGGGTTCGTGGCAACGCGTCCACCTGTACCACGCGGGTCACCCCAAAATACAACAGAGGCCATATAAATATCAAATCGATCACGCTGTAGTGAAGACGAATGGCACGCCCTGCAGCCGCATCGCCATCACTCCACTGGGAGCAGAGGTCGCTGCTTCTGAAGCACATAGCATGGCTTTTGTGGAAAAAAATACGTTGCTGTGCTCAGTTGTTCGTTTGCCTTACATTTTTCGTTGAGGTTGCTGCGGTTTTCACCCTACCTGGAATGGCACTACCTGGCGACGCCATCCAGACTACGCCGGTTTGTACTGGTGCCTTGTCTCAGCGTGATCCTGCCGCCATCAGCCGTACCGATGATACCGATGTCGAAAATTTGTTGCCATCATATGAAGGAGCGAGCGCCTAAACAAGTCAGGCGATATCACGAAGCTCACTAACGAGCCATCTTTCTTGTTTTTTGTTTTAACGGGTGTGTCCAATCTGCCATTCAGAAACTGCGAAGCCAGTCTTCGGACGTGGGCCGTTTTCAAGTCGAGCTTCTCAAACAAAGTCTTTGACCGACCTGCCGTGCGAAGGCGTCGCGCAGAACAGCCTCTCCGAGGCCCGACTCAGCAACTCGGTGGGACGTTCACCAGCTACATGAAGGACGCGCCATCGGCCTCTGTAGACGGGTGAACGCGGCTTTGACGGGGACAGGCAACGTACGCCGCGCGATGAAGAAGATTTCCGACGATACCCTGCATATGTTGTTGTCCAAGAACCCTGGCACAGTTGCTGAGGTCGTCGAACTTTGGCAAAGCTTGGAGGAGCTCCCGCAGGCATTCGTGTTAATTTCTCTCGTTACAATGAAACAGGAACAGCCTTTAGACACACACCGCTGAGAGAGAAATAGAGAGAGAGAGAGAGAGAGAAGTAGCCTAAAAGGATGGATTGAACTTGAGAAGCTAACGGAAAAGTACACAGTGGAATGGGGTATCCCATGAAGAGAAAGGAGACACCATTAAGCGTACGTGTGTCGTTACGATATCGCGTACGTGTGTCGTTAGATCTGACGCAAGTACCTTTCCTCTGCGTCATTGTAGTTCACCATGTCACTACAGGTCATTTTCGTCTTTGAAGCAGAATAGTCGCTGTCGCTGCTTCTGGAGCCTATTGCAGAACTGCGGGTGCGAGTTGGAATCGGTTGGCGCAGGACAGGGATACTTGGAGATCGCAGGGACAGGCCTTCGTCCTGCAGTGGACATAAAAGATGATGATGATGATGATGATGATGATGATGATGATGATGATGATGATGTCGACAGGGATGGGTATAGTACGCAGCGTACTCTCTTCCATTCCATGGCAAAAAAGCTCACCTTGCGCATGTAATGCTGTACAATCAAGAAATAAAGCAAAATATCTTTCTCACTTTCCCATCCTGGCACTGAGAGTATACGCACTGTAAACCGATTTACGCCATTGATGTGCTTTTTCTCTGTAACTCACACCAATACACCCTTGCGGGTGAGTGTAAGTGAATGGGTTATAATCAATTTCCACTCATAAAATGGTTCCGTGTAGATCGGTTTGGAGTGTACGGTGTTTTTGACGCTTCGGTTGAAGAAGGAAGGGTCTTGAACATCGCGGCGTTTACAAATGAATAATATTTTTTTTTACTTTCGCAATAAGGTAAATTTCATTTTACATGTACCACCTAAAATTACAGATCCAAGCTTATTGCTCAAGCAAACAAAATAAGAAACAATACCATGACGACGACGACGACGACGACGACGACGACAACAACAACAACAATAACAACAACAAAAACAACACAACAGCAACATTTTCTGTTTCTGCCTATGTTTTTCTTTCTTAGTCGTGCCTGACGATTCGAAGCGGCTGGGCCTTGTTACTTCTAAAAAAAAAAGTTTGTCCTAATAATAAAAGTGAAAAATAAAACGAGTCGCATAAACACTCAAGAGTATATAGTTAGGTATAGTAGAAATGCAAAAAAAATGCAATTCTGTTTTGTCTTCTTCAAGCCAGCGAATGTTTCTTTGCGGATATTTCACGGCCCAATACTTCCACCAACTGTACATGGTACTAGACTAACATTTTCCAAATCCATAATGGTTTTCACAAGCCGCTTGGGTTAAAACGCGTGAGCAGACACGTGCTTTATATATGGACGTTGCTTCCTCGAAACCGCGGTAAAAGAAAGGAAGGCATGACGGGAATGTAGTTAAAGAAAGTTTGTCTCGCTTTACGAGTGCATCGCTTCGTATTTTTCACTCAGTGCATAACAAGTAAGTTCGGCACTCTAGCGGGCGTTACTCTAATGTATTACTGCGCATGCACCGAACAAAGGGGGCCGGTTCTTCCGGGTTAAAAGGAACAGCTGATCTCGCTGAACTGTGGTTCCCAGGCATTAGGGGTCTTTTGTTAGCTACAGCGGGGCCGCTTTGTTCAGGAGCGTTCAGGTTATCGACGTCACCCGGGTTTACGGAAGCGGACAATACCCACGCATTTTCCCCCAAGTACGCTTTGGTCAAGCTCATTAGCCGGCACACTACGGTCACAGTAATGCGCTGAGGTAAAAGAAGAGGATGTTGAACACATAATGGGAATTTCGAAGGATACACATAGAAGCACGAACTCGAAAAATGCGTCAAAGCCAAACGACAGGATGGGCGTTTTTCCGAGCCGTCCTCTTCTCTTTCTCATTCGTAGTTCGTTGTAGTTCGCGCTAGACTCAAGTGTAGCTTCATGTGGTAAAGAAAGGAAAAACTATGAAGGGGAAGCACGCACAAGCAGATGGGATCGTGGAAGAAAAGAAAGCTCCACATTTTCATCCGCGTTAGCTTAAGCTGGGGAAGAGAAAACACAAACATCTTACTAACAGCAGCTAAATCAGACAAGGCACGCCGCTCAGTGTCGAAGCTGTCTTATTATGGGGCTTTTCCCTTCCGACGTATGGACAAACGCAAAGGCGTCGCACGCGGAAGCTGCGTCGATCTCCGAACGTCTGTTCCGAGCAACAACAACAAAAATAAAAAACGCTGTCAAACGCTGCCGGACAACTTGACGCACTAACACACGTGCATAAGCTCCGCCCATGTACAGCTTTCCCTTCGCTGCCACCCAAACATGTCCGCCGGCATAGTCAGTATTCTTCACACGTGACCGAAGCAACGCAGCAGCGAGTGCTCTTTCAGATCTGTTTAGCTCGATTTGCTTCTTGGCTTTCTGAGGCTGATGCAGTTCGAAGAGAAATGCGAGAAGGTACAAGCGCGAACTCAAACGAAACGCAGTTGTTATCTGTTTGAACAAGCTCCAAAGGCCAAATGCTGTCAAAGCTTAGCGGGAGAAATCGGACGCTTGGCCTAAGCGTTTCTTTGCAGCTGCCATATAGATCCACTGGTTAACTTTCCATCTTGCTGCCCATACATAACTTTTAAACGTGTTCCGGTAACGAGCGACCTGAGCTTTCGTTCGAGATGTGCCCGCGTTACGGGACCTGGTAGACGTCCCCTACCGGTTACCATTTACAGCCTACATGACAAGAACCACGCGTATTAAATGGCGGTGCTTCTTTGGCACTATATTCTCAGATGTTGACCTGCTTCAAAAAAAATGGTTGTCTAGTCAGCTCCACAATGCAAGAAACAAATAGGATACAAAAAGCTAAAGAAGTTAATGAGAATTTGAATACACCTGATGTCTGTACTTTTTCTAATCGTTCCTTCTATCGTTTCCATTGTTTCCAGCGCAGTTATCGTATCAAAGACAAGGAGTATCCCGCGCGCCACCTAAGCTACGTTTACATGAACCCGATAGAATCGGGTCGAGTTGGTCACTCGATCCGAAGTCCGATATTCCGGTTGATGCAAAGGCTTGCGGGT
This sequence comes from Dermacentor albipictus, assembly GCF_038994185.2. Taxonomy (NCBI): domain Eukaryota; kingdom Metazoa; phylum Arthropoda; class Arachnida; order Ixodida; family Ixodidae; genus Dermacentor; species Dermacentor albipictus. The sequence continues at coordinate 42,896,287 of NC_091826.1, forward strand.
TTGGCGCGAGCGAGCGTCGAAGTGAGTTCGATTAAGCTTCCTGCAAGGAATGCGGTAATTTGCGCAACTCCATTGGGACTACACGCATGCGCATAAGCATGGTCGGGTAGGGCTGGGAATTAGCGTGACATCTGAATTGGCCTCCTCCCTCCAACCTCTCCTAAATCAAGCTTTATGGACAACATATCCTTACAGGCACTAAATTAAAGAAAAAAAAAGGGGGGGGGGTTGTAAAAGAGTAGTAGCGACGAATAATGACGATTCTGATGATGAATACGAACGAGACGGGCTAGTTTACCTATATACACATCGAGAAAGATGGCTTTTAACGGTCTATGAGGCTCGATACAAGCGTGGTAACCTACTTTCTGAAGAAACAAACATCCACGAACGGATCTCTATCTCCCTATTGAACACACCAGGGTTCTTTCCGAGGGCCCAGTGTAACTCGGGGACAATAGACGTGGGTCAACAACAATGCCGCTGAAAGTGTCGGTCGTATATGGAGCTCAGGCACGCAACACTGGATGTGTCGTTCTCTCTCTCGAGTGGACCTTTGCGAAAGTACAATGAGTTCGGAGTTATTTATGGAGTAACTTTCGGGCGCAGTCTCTTTGAAAGTCGAGTTTATCGCTCAGATGGACTAGTTGTGCATGCACGCTCGAGTTGCTATAGTCGCTCAGTAAACACGTATTACATATAAAGGAAATGCTTGCCACAACTTTTACAGCTTGCTTTATACTAACTTTTCATCGCGTAATTGTGCTTTTTTGGTTTCTTTACACTCTCGCACTCCCTTATACATATAAGAAGAACATTCTTCATTTTACGACGACATCTTATTCATGACGCCTAACGCGTCTTGCTTTAATTTCACGTACGTTATGTGCGCGAGGACATTAGTATTATAGGAGATAGCAAAGCAGGCAATAACAACAGAAAGGGGACAGATATAGACGTGGTGATGGGCAGCGCCGATAATTATGTGATAGCCTTTCTTGTTGCGTTTACGTGACTGATTTCGCGGAATCGAATCCCGGCCACGGCGGCTGCATTTCGATGGGGGCGAAATGCGAAAACACCCGTGTACTTAGATTTAGGTGCACGTTAAAGAACCCCAGGTGGTCGAAATTTCCGGAGTCCCCCACTACGGCGTGCCTCATAATCAGAAAGTGGTTTTGGCACGTAAAACCCCATAATTTAATTTTTAGTTTTTACGTGACTGATTGCCAATGGTGCGGGCGTTAATGGAGTTCATGAATCTAACGAAAGAGCAGACAACTTGGAAATCAAACGGCAATGATGTACAGCATCGAAAGCTTCAGATAAATCAGAAAACAGGCAGTCAGTGTGGTCGTTAGCGTCCATGTTAAAGTGAAGGTCACTCGTGAACTCAAATAACTGCTTGTCGCAGCAGCATCCCTCCTGAAACTGTGCTCATTAGAGAAAAAAAAGTTATTCGAATGAAGGTGATCGTACATATGAGAAGTTGCAGCATGCCCATGCAAGTAATTTGCAGCACAGTCACGATTGTGAAATAGGTTGATAATTACCGGGCAAATGCCTGCCACTAGATCTGAAACAGGGAATGACCTTATCGATCTTCTAGTCCTTAGGTAGTTCACGAGATGATAACGATTGGTGAAAAAAAAAATGAGACACAAAATGCGACTGCAAATATCTGCAGCATTCTTTAGCATTTCTTAATTTATCCTATCGATACCAGATCAAGTAGAAACTTTAAGACGGGTGATCAGGTTCGAGATACCTTCGGCACTGAGGATGATTGGTGCCGTAAGACGAAGTTTTGCTCTGTAACAAACAGCACATTGGAACAATCTTCCTGTGTATGAAAACAGATGATAAATACGCACCGAAAGCAACCGGACAATCTTCATCAGAAAGCGGAGTTTGTTTTGCGTCGTGTGTTGCAATGCGTTTAGCAGGATTATTATTACAAATTACTTGTCAACTTCTCTGTTTAATGCTTATTTATTTATTTATGTATTTATTTATTTATTTGTTTTTATTCATCTACAGTATTTGTACAGTGCTGTACAAGGACTGTATCAAAAAACAGTGTAGTAAAATATAAAGTGCAACCCTCCCCCCCCCCCCCCAACTTAGCGCAAAGTTCAAACGCGAACGCCCGAGCGGTTTCATCCAGAAGGGCCACTTACAACCGGCACTCTAGGCAATGCGACGCCCGGTACACGAGGGCCGCTCACCTATAGGTCGGCCCACTAACGGCCTTCCCATAGGAACGCTCCGGCGTTCACCGCTCAAGCGGTGCGTGGGACACTTTCGCGGACGAACGCCGTATGACTGCAGTGGTCTGAGAACGAGAATCGAACCTCACTTCCCCCTCTCCCCCCCCCACACACTTCCCCCCGCCTCTCCACGCCTTCCCCCACTTCCCTTACGTGCCCTCCACCACCTTTCGCGCAATGGTGATGGGTGGGGGGGGATGGTGCTGCAGGAATCCTTAATTAACACCGGAGTGCGCGTTCGCCGGAGCGGCAGTAATTTACAATGGCACGCACTCTCAGACCGGCACTGCAGAAGCCAGTGGCGCTCAGAGCGCATTCAGCGGCGAAACCAAACAAAGAGGAGAAGTAATGTTTGGCCTTAATTGACCGTGTACAGAGTTCTTGTGGACAAGTCAACACGCCCCCTCCCCCCCTCCTCGAATAAAAGCAAACGAACCAATATAAACGCTTTAGGCTCCACGTAGTCATTGTCGGTAAAGTATAAACAATCGCGTCTCGCCTTTGCGCCGTGTCAATCTGTGAACGAAGCTCGGTTGTCAGGGAAATGCATATTGAGGGCCCACATTACATTCCTTTCGTGATGGACTGCTCCCACGCCGGAGCTCTTGATTGAGCCGCAAAAGTATCCGTGAGCGAGGTAGCGTTATTGATTAGTTGAAGTTTGTAATGAGATGGTTATAAAGCTGTACTAGCTGCTTGCGGATATTTGTGGCAGTTTGGTCCTTCGCACGGAGATAACAGGACTAGAAAAAATCACTGAAGCATCCTAAAGCAAAATTTTCTCTGCCTAGTCCGTGACTTTACACAATTACGTAGGTTAGAAACAAAGTGAAATTGCAAACATATCGTGTCTGTTTGCGTTGCACTTAACTGAAACGATTCCAGGAAGCTTCGCTGAACATAGATTCCAAACAAAATTGCGTTGTGTCTGCGGTAGTTTCCTTTCCCTTTGGCCTTTGCAAATGCGTCACTCTACTGCTTTCTTGAAGGGCCGTGCTTCTGAATACACAAACTTTAGAAGCGCGTGTTCTTTACTTGCCTACTAAGCCACGAACGAAATAAACGTTTCGGCTTTGATTATGTCTCTACATCATGATCGGGTTTGCTTTGTTAGCAGACTGTTGGAAATTCTTGCATTTTTCAGTGTATTTATCTCGCAATAGGATAATAGTTATGGTGGGATGACGATGATGCATGACGATGATTAAGAACTGAAACTCATAGGAGAAATTGCTCGTGCTTGCGGTACTTATTTGTTTATTATTCTGGCGTCACCCGTACAGACACTCAAGCAGGGGCGATACAGCAATGTGTCAAAACTGGGACAATGCTGATTAAGCAGATGGTGCGTGAGGAAAATCATCATTTGATGAATATATAGTAACTTGGAATGTAAGGCTATTACACTTGTTGGTTGTGGGCCTACAAAGAAAGATTAACATAATGTCACCGTTAAACTAAAATTATCTTATTTTTTTATGCGTGATCCCGTATTTGAGGTGTACTTGTTGGCTCCTTAAGATGTTGCTTCATTTTATTGATGTGTTTGCGAAGATGGATATAACGGAGTAATTTAGGTCTCAAACATGGTCTGAGTAATTGAACGGAGTAAATTCTCGTTCCTCTAAGTTTCGCCAAGAGACTTTGCATTCACACTTTGTCATGCTAAGCATCATAGCACGTTTATTAAACACACTTTAGAACAATTATTTTGCTTTTATTACGAAGGCGACAAGATATGCATTTTATCTTAATTTGACCGGGAAAGGAAGAATAAAGAAAAGTGACCTTGTGCGCTTGTGCTTTCTTCATGGATGCTGATTAGTCACACTGCTACTTTATTAATTGAACACACTTTAATTATTGAATATAAGTTACCAAAAATGAATACCGGTTCACTGCATCTTCAATATATGCTCGCGAGCAATATGCAAAGAAATGCATCGACCTTCCCCAAAGGATCACCGCAAATTATGGAATAGAGGGTTTTGTGGTATTTATTGCCTGGAGCAGTGACCTTTACTTGCACACAGTTGGTGGGCAGATATATCAACGGAAGAGCTTGTTTAAGGGTTACTGGCATATGGGCACCCTCTAAACGCCGTCTCGCTTCACTTCAGCACTGACAACATGCGTGCTGTGATCAAGGATTCGAAATTTTTATGAACCCAATTTCATCGTCGCTTGGCGAAGTAGCCAGCATTGTTGAACCTCTGGGGACTGCACTCTCATGTAAAGAATGAACAATACGAAACTGTTTCTTTACTAGACTGCACCGTTAACCATGCCCCCCCCCCTTTTTTTTTTACCTTGATTGAACCATATTTGTAAAGTCTTTATGGAAAACAGAAATCCTATCCGGAACAGTTAAACACGTGGCCCACAGCCACGCTTGCCTTTTCATCGTAATGCGAACTGCCACTTAAGGCATATCTCGTGATGGAAATTCAAAATGGCATGTGCTGCCGGCAATAGAATTCCGCTCAATGTGGGCACATTAGTTTAAAAAACACGCGAGGCCTGCGAGGCACTTCAAGTTTAGAGAAACCACTTTGGTTTTTTGTCTGTTTTTCACCCGTGTAGGAGTTATGACGTCGTTTCGAATTAATATCTGCAGATAGAAGTCATGTTCATACATTTATACGTTCCGCATCACATGAGTTAGCCTTTCTTGTTTTTCTTCTGTTTGTGTTTTGTCATTTATTCAATTACATAACTTCAAAGCCAACAATGTGCTTCACGAGGGCATAGCCGGGATATACCGTAAATAGAGAAGATAGCACACTCGGCAGCCAGATTCTTGAGGCTTATAAAAAGTAAAAGCATTTCACACTGAGGAAAAAGCAACAAAATCCTGTGCACTGCAAAGGTAAGAGCAAACAAAAATGCCCAAAACAACTATATCAAGGCATTTCGAAGCAAAACGAGTCAGTAATTGAGAGTACTGGAAATTGGCAAGGAGCTCAATTCCTCACGTGTCTGTGTGACGGAGGAATTATAGAACTGATTCATTCTGCAAAGAAACATGAACCATATATAAATCACCATTGCACTACATGTACGATGGTTCGTAGAAAGGTTTTCATTTATATGTAATATAAAAAATTACAAAGCACTATAGTACGTACTGAATACAAAAGTACGTTATCCGGCACATGACCTTTCACTTTGCAGTAGGCGTACGTGTTCAGTGCTGCTTGTTTTCTTGATGCGGCAAGCCGCTGCTCGAACCCGTTTCATTTACTTTCAGCCTCGAGGTCGGATTGCCGCGAGTTCTTGATTGAGCTACGAGCCTCAGCTGGGAAATTGGGCCCCACGGCAAGCGGAATTCTTTTGAGATTCTTTTGAATTCTTTTGAGAGAAGACAAAATAAAAATAAAGGGTGGGGAGATAGGATAGGAATATGGATAAATTTTTGGGATAGAAAAATCACGAGAGCCTACTACTCATTTTAGTATGGTATTGGAAAACAGCGGTCATAACGCCTAACGATACTATCGATTTTGTCTCTCTGTAGATGAATGACCCAGATATTCCGGAACCTCTCACTCAATTCCGGACAGAATAGAGTGCTTTTATATTTGTTTTCTCCCCATTAAAAACATGACGCGATATCGGAAAGAAAGAAATTATATAATGGTAAGGGCGCTACATGACTTCTCCTATCGCTGTAAACCTGTGATTGTACATAGAAAATTTAAGCAGAAGTTCAAGAAAAGGGTGCAGAGGTGGAGCAATCGGCTTCCGAACCTGCACGTTTTAATAAGTAACAGTTGCGTAAGCGCGTCATTATATCACAGGTCGAAGACGCAGTCGACGCCGTACTGTGCGGTGTTGGTGCGTTTTGGGAGGCTAATATAATGCAAACACGTGTGTTTTTAGGACCACGGCAGCATACTGTGTGCTTACCCTACAGGACTCATCGCGGTGACTTTGCTTGCTTACACTGTTGTAATTCAACGTTTCAAGATATTCCTTAGTGGAAAAAAATTCGACAGAACAATCTCACGATGACTGTTGACAGTAATGCGTTTAGCATTGAGCCAAAATGGCGACCCAACGCGTTGCCACTGTCCAAACGAGTTTTGTATGAATCATGTACTTCAGCGCGCCCCCCTCTTTCGCAATTCCCTAAGAGCACTCGGCGCCATCTGGCGACGCCGCCCCGTAGTCTAGTCGTGGCCTCCGAAATGCGTGGCGCGCCGGCACCTGTGTATGTTAAGAAGCGCGTCGTGCCGTAACTGGGCTCCTCTCGCACGTTTATTTTCTTGTTTCTGGACACGCTGCGCCATCCAGTGGCGCTACAGGGAAGTCCGAGCATGGCCTCCGAGACGAGAATCGTGGCGCGCCGGTGCCTGCGAGTTTCATTGAACAGCAGTACTTGTGCAGTCCCGCATCCACAGTGACCGATGTCAGCGCGAAAGAGATCCATTGAAGAGCGACACACATCTACACGTTGCCACATACTCAGAGACCCATGTTGGGCGGACGGTTGGTTTCGAAACCGGTTCCCTGAGTACAGCAGCCCAATGCGTTACCCATTCGATCGTGGACCACCTAGTGACTCAGGTAGGCGGTAGAACGGTTAGATAGATAGATAGATAGATAGATAGATAGATAGATAGATAGATAGATAGATAGATAGATAGATAGATAGATAGATAGATAGATAGATAGATAGACAGACAGACAGACAGACAGACAGACAGACAGACAGACAGACAGACAGACAGACAGACAGACAGACAGACAGACAGACAGACAGACAGACAGACAGACAGACAGACAGACAGATAGATAGATAGATAGATAGATAGATAGATAGATAGATAGATAGATAGATAGATAGATAGATAGATAGATAGATAGATAGATAGATAGATAGATAGATAGATAGCCCTCGGGAAGTGAGGGAATGCTCTGAACGCAGTTTAAATCGAGGATCCGGGACCTCGTATATGCGCGGCGTACAGCTAGCGCATTTCTCTCGCATTCACCGCTTGTTCGCCACTGATTATTACCACTATGAGACAAAGAGTAGCCATCTCCTGGTGAGGTGACTGAATCTCCATCTTTCACTTTCGTTTAAGGAAAGGCTTAGTCGAAGTAAATAGCATTACTAATCTCACTTTTTTATATCTTGCAGGTGAGTTGACCCGTTGGTGACCTTGTCCCGTGAGTCCGGCGACCTTTCATGTTTCAACGATGCTTGCAGTGTCGTGCAACTTGCCTGCATGAGCAGTGGCAAGTAGTTCACCTGCGTACCATTCACTGTCCTTCTCGCACCTATCCTGTGTTCTACAACGCATTGATAGAAACAAGAATTTAAGCATATATGATGTATTCCATATGTAATGCACGCACGCTGAGGTTTCTGGATTTCCTAACAAGCACCTGCAGCACTGTAGTAACACTAAAGAACAAAGTAAATCAATTAGACTGGTGCAGTATTTTTGCACGACTTTAGATTTCTTTCAACCACGCGGCAGAAATATGATTGATGAAGTGATTGATTCATTGATTAATCAATCTACTCATTGCTTTGCACCAGTACTGCAAGACCAAGATTAATCCGATTACGAGTCCACGACCTTACGTTTCTTAATGCCTATGTAACTTAAGGTGCTGCTCTATGCGCATCTTTAATGACTTTAATATCGCGATCATGATAGCTGTAGTTAATTCAGTAAGCCCATTTGCGAATTGTAATATGTAAATGTGAAGTCATCGACTCAAGTTCAAGAAATACGGCAAAAGACATCTTAAGGAGAATCTATTTAAAGTAATCTTAGTTTACTTCGGAGATTTTCTTTTCATCTGCACTCTAACTGCAATCACCGGGAGCAAGATAATGTATTACACGTTCGAACGAGTTGTAAGTGCGCAGTCCGGGGCAGGTTGCACCTAATTTGAATGCGATCGGATATATCTGCGTGTGGTACTGCATGACACTGCGTGAACGTCACTAAACATTCAGACGTGAAGTTAGCAATATCATTGTGTGCACCTATGGGGCACTGGTCAGCTGTAAGTGAACCTTCGCAAACCCAACTCCGCCAAGCCGTAATAAAAGTAGAGTCTAAGTTTATTTAAGACCCGTACAAAAATGAAGGTGCAGCTGTCAAAAGTACAAACTAAACAAGATGTCCAAAGTAAGGTTCGCGGGATCTGTACCGCACGAAACGAAAGGAGTTCACGCTGAGAACTTGATGACAAGAACCATATTATAACGACCACATAACACAACGTGAGTACAATATATTACTATAAAGACAGAACAAAGCAACAACTCTACATATTTATTTATGATTAATGACAAACTGGAGTGGACGATTTGGTCGCTGTAATCTCTTCTCGGTGAGGCAGAATGCGCGAGGTTTCTTGGTGACGTCGGTTGGACCGGTTTTCGCGCTTCAAGTGAGACAAGTTAATCTTTCGGGAAAGCCACATTTCTTTTTTGTTTCTCTCCCGCCATTTCCGGCGATATTAAATCGCAAAGGTCACGGACCTTCTCCGCACCGAGACGAGTAGAGAAAGCAAACCTACCGAGGCGCTGACTAGAACCGACGACGAACCAACTGGTTGCCAACCGGCCAAACAAACGCGCTCTAAGCGCCGATTCCGTCCCTGTCCTTCCCCTCTAAGCTACCTTTCGATTCGCAGCCAGTTTTCCTCCTTTCCTCACTCTCGTCGCTTCCGGTCGGAACGCGTCCGTTTGTTTGCTACTTCACCGCCGAGCTCGCAGAGCCGTGGCCTGCTACCGGCGCATCGATCGATTCATAAAGCCCCGTCGCTTTTGCCTCGGCGACGGGCAATAGAAGCAGCACGCGGCCACTTTAGGACATGCCGTTGCTCTGCCGCCGACAGTCGGCGGCAGCGTCCTCTTCCCTCCGCAAACGGGGGGGGGCAATCTTTTCTTCAAACAGCTTCCACCGGAGCTTCTTTAGGAAAGTCGATATTTGGCCCGTCCCCGTGCTCTCCCTCCACCATCGCACAAATGCGCGCACACACACACACACACACACACACACACACACACACACACACACACACACACACACACAAAGAAAAAAGTCTAGTCACGTGAAATAGAGAGAGGTGAACAAGAGGTACAGTCGACCACAAAGATTCAGGCACGAGGTGATCTGAGAAGAAAGTTGATTCAACTCTGCAGCCTCGCAATGCAGCCTCGTATTCGAATTTCCAGCATCTGCTACTAGTATTACGCGAACAACATCGTGATTTAAGGTTCACTGGCTACTAGGATGGACTGGTCGGAAATCCGACGCTTCCCGAGATTCCTTGGTGCGTGAGCATTTCTGTGGATGACTGTGCATTTCTCCGGCCAGCTACTCTGCGCTGGGGGGAAAGCCATTGTGTAGGCGGGGTTCGGTGGGAGGCGGTGGGTGGGTCAGTCCTTGCTGGAGTGCTGGTTCTAATGTCCACGTCACCGATCCTGTGGCGGCTGAGTGACGATGAACCGCCAGGCTTTCTTCGGGGGACGGCCTCTGGCTAAGGACGTATTGACGACGGCTGAGGACTCGGCTAAGGTGGCGACAGTCTAACCAGGGGTCGAGCGCGTTTTTTTTTTCTTTATTGCGATAAAGACTTGCCCATAAGGCATAATTCTTGATGCGTATACGTGTATTATATGTGTGCTGTGAGGCCTGTGTTGTATATGAATTGAAGCAGTGTTTTGTAGAATCTGTTGTCTTGTATCCAGTGGTCATAACTGGTTTTCTCCCGCGTGCCGAGAGAACTTCGTCGTCGTCGGCGCCACGTTAACGGTGGCACTACACTTCCTTACCCGCCGTGGTTCCTCAGTGGCTATGGTGTTGGGCTGCTGAGCACGAGGTCGCGGGATCGAATCCCGGCCGCGGCGGCCGCATTTCGGTGGGGGCGAAATGCCGAAACACCCGTGTACTTAGATTTAGGTGCACGTTTAAGAACCCCAGGTGGTCGAAATTTCCGGAGCCCTCCACAACGGCGTGCCTCATAATCAGAAAGTAGTAGTTTTGGCACGTAAAACCCTAAAATTTAATTTTTACACTTCCTTCTCGGGGCCAGTCATGGTATCGGTACCGATTAAGGGGACGCCCTCATGACGTCATGATACATTGGCTCGCTTCCTTCTTGAGATCGCTTCGATGGCCAGAGGAGAAAGAAACCGGTGGGCACGCGCACAACAATCTTGATTTTTAATAATAATCTAGCGAAACGTGTCTGATCTCGAATTAGGATATTTGCTGGTGATATCGTTATATATCGTAATGTTACTGTTGATGCTGACCGCCTTGATGTTCATGCAGGGACTGCTTGGTGTTTCTCGTGGCTATTGTTTAAGAATGCGTATAGAACGAAAATAATGCCATTTACCAACCATTCGACTCGACTTCTTACAGCCTACTTTCTCAGTAATGCTAGCGTAGAAATTACGCCAACTTACACTTACCTTGGCATTCATTTTTAGTCTGATTTAACTTGAAATTAGCATATTAACACCGTCTTGGCGTCAGCTGACCGAGAATTCGATCTGAAACGTAACCTCAATCACGCACCTTCACAGATAAAAAAGAAAGAAGAAAGCTTGCTCATGTCACGCTGATCCACCTAAAAATAGAATATGCTTCGCCATATGGGATCCCTATCAAGCATACGTCATCAACAACATTGAATCCCTGCCGAACCGCGCTGTTCACTTCATCTTTTCAGATTATTCACGCTTCACAAGCGTCACAGCGTTGAAGCAACGTGCCGAGTTGGAACCACTGCTACGTCGACGCCACTTTGTTCGCCTAAGATTATTTGACAAACTGTGTCATCATTTCACGCTTCACGGTGACTTCCTTTCGCCACCCCCTGCAGTCTTTCCGTGCCGTGAGCACGATAAGAAATTAAAAGGCATAACTTGCCCCTCATCTCTTTACGCAAGATCATTTATTCCTTGCACAATAATAGAATGGAATAATCTACGATCACGTATAGCTACTGAAGTCAACATCTTTCCAAACCTCGTTGCAAGAAAACGGTTTGAGCTAGCAGATTAGTTAATACTTATTGTTATGATATGCGCATGTTAGCATATTGTGTATCACGTTACTTGTGATTTCAAGAATTAACGCATGTACCCCCTGTTTATATCTATTTACTTCATGCTCAATGTGTGTGTTTATTTCATGTAGTATCATTTCGTGTTTATGTTTGATGTTTGAACTACGTTTCATCTTTCTGCTGTGATACTCGTATGATAATATTTCATGCTTCTAGTGTAAACAATGTATTAATAGTTGTATTTCGAGCGCCAGTGCTGCATTTCCCATGCACAGGTTTTGTAATAGCCGTAATGCCCTCGTGGGAGGGTGCTTACGGCTATTGTAGGTAAATAAATAAATTAAGTAGCAACGCGAATGTAGCTAGCCTTACTGCTGCACAGGGTCAGCAAATGTTGCGCTGTGTCATGACGTCGCAGTGGCGTCCATGAAACCATGTCGGTCATTTCATACGACCTTTGTGCCAAATTACGTATTTTATAAGTGTTCCCCAACGTTAAATTTCCCTGCGCTTGATATTTTCACGGTGTCAGAAGTGTCCAGTAGAGTTTCTAGAACTCCAAATATAGCCGTCATTACTCTTTTACGAAGATCGCTCTCGCAGTTTGTTCGAGGCACACCCGACCGAATTTTTCTGTTTGCTCGATCGCAACGCCGTCTTTGTGAGCTACCCGGCATCGCCCCGTCTTTTTCCCGAAAAGAAAAAATGGTCTGGCACGATCCCTTAGCCGAGATTACTATAGATATTTTTTTCCTAAAATTTCTCGCTCCAATCGTAATCGAATGTGTAACGGTTCGTTGTTTCCTTTACACTCTCCACAGCAGACGCGCCCCTCTGTTGCGCAAAATCCGGTACAGCGCGCGCGGCGAAGCTTTTGATCCGCCGGAGCTACACACGCACGCACCCCGCGAAAGCCACTTCCTCGCGGAACACGGATAAAAGCGGATTAGAGATCGACCCCCTGGGTGGAAACGCCACCCAGCGTGACCTCGTTGCTCCTGCCCTGCTGCTTCGCCTCGCAAGCTCCGTGCACTGCAGCGAAGGCTACACCTCGTGTCGTGCAATCGGTGACCACGGCGGGCTGGCGCGTTCCGCAGAGGCAGTGGTAGAGGGTTCTCGCCCATTGTGAGTAGCTAATCCTTCCGAGAAGCTTCCCATTCATTCGGCGTCTGAATGGAGGGCAGTTAGAAGAGGAGAGTGGATGAACCTATAGTTGTGTCGCATTTTTTCCCCCTTCAATCTGATTGGCTGACGATGCGCGTCGTAGCTTTGCCAGCACTGCGCGCTAGTTTTCACGGTGGGATGGAGTGTATGTATACATTGCGCGGCTTGCCAAACGCCTCTTCCACTCCAGCAAAGCGGATCGAGCGTCAAGTTCTGAGCGAATCAGTGATCAATGCCGGGGCGCTGAGGGGAGGATTTAAGTAGAGACACTGTGTAAAAACGGCATGCGCTCTGTACTAGCGACCTGTCAAAGACGACTGGCAGGACCAAGCAGGGAAGACGTGGAAGACGGAAAACTAATATGGGGGCTTTCGCTCATTCGTCTATTGGGATAAGATCCACCCACCTATGTGGAGGGGGGCTCTGAGGGGGGGAGTGTACGTCGTGCTTTCTCTGCGAGCCGGAGGTAATTCAGGGCCTCGCGTGGTGTTAGTAAGTCACGTAAGGCTTTAGGAGTTGTTTCTGATGTAGATGGTGATGGAGACGGTCGTCGATGCGACGTGACAACCGGTAAGACAACCGGGCTGCGTCGGAAAGATGGTAGCTCTTGTTGGAAACTTGCTGCAACTTGTCGAAATCCGTTGAGGCCTGTTGGAAATTTGCAGGATGTAGTTGATGGCGCAAACTAGATCCAGACCCTTAGATGGCTTGCTCGAAGTTTTTCGAACTAGTGGGGAATCCTTTCGACAACTAGCGGGAAGCTTGTTAGGTGCCTTATTCGAACCGCTCTATGTGACATTGAAAACAGACAAGTCAAGCGATCACGGTCTTGCTTAGATGCGCTGAACATCCCTGTGTCGAAATGCCTGCGACGCCAGCGATATTGTATTGGACGACGCATTTCAGTAGAGGCGAACTTTCGACGTCGCTTTGTTCTGCTATAGTTACTCTAGTGCGTCAGAAACAATTCATAATTGATTTAGGTCTCCATTACAACATGATTATGCATACTGCTATTCCCAAAGACTGCTAAAATAGTTTCACACAAGCTTCGAAAGTAAACAGCGAGGTCGACAAAGAAACGCTCGATTATTGCATCAGGTGTTTCAATTTTCCTTGGTTTTTTTTTTTTCGCGTTCGTACCTGATGCCACTCAGACTGCTATTGTACTCCTTGTAACAAAAGAATGTCTAAGTGCAACAAGGAAAATATGAGGCGTGCAAGCAACTTTAGCTTGTAGTCGCGGATTATGTCAAGCGGATCGACCAACAGGTAGCACGGCAGAAAAACAATGAATGAGTGAAGAACTTTATTTCGGCAACATTGTTAGAAGAGTAAAAGTGGTTGCCCAGACATATTCAGCACTTCGGTTCCTTAGGCAATGGTTTTGTCCCGACGTTGTAGGTCCGCGAGGTGGCGTCTTCCGCCGTCCAAAGCGCGCAGTACGGCCCTGTTTTAGATGTGAGGGTCCGAGCTGGGCACCCCAGCCTACCACTCTGCATAGTGTTTGAGTCCCTCCGGACCTGAGTTCTCGGGGCATTCGTATAATGTATGTAGAATATATGCTTTTGGATAAGATCAAAGCTGGCATGTAGGATAGTATACTTCTGGGTATATGACTGGCCATTTGTATGGGTAAGGTACCGCGTCTGTTTGGAGTTGTCTCCGTGTTACCTGTTCCTGTTTGTCTGGAGTTTTGTTCGGGGTTGGGTGGTACAACCTATGATTTCTATGGTGCATCATACTCTCGGCGTATGCGTCTACGCGGTCCTTCGCCGATCTGAGCTATGGGTCGGCCGGGCGTAGTTGTGTACGTCCTCGTTTCCCGGATGGGAGAAGTGCGCAGGCACCCATCTGATTTCAATCTGGATGAGCGGTCTGGTTCCGCTCTGCCTTTTGATGATTCGGTATGCCGTAGAGCATATTCTTCCTTGCGCGAAATTTATGATGGCAGTTTTTTTTTAGTCGCTAAATATAATTTTAGCCTCCGTGGACGCGATCGCTAAAGCAATTGCGACGGTTTCTACGCCTTCCGGTCTCCTTAGGGGACTGTGGCTACGCATACCGGCATGCCCTCGTGATCGACTATGCCGAGCGAAAAAGCATCTCTATCAATATGTTCTGCCGCGCCTGTGTAAACCGCTCCTCTTTCATCTCTGCAATGCTTGAGTAGCGCCTTGGCTCTCACTGATCTTCTCTCTTTGTGTTGTTCGGCATGACTGTCTTTCAGGATTGGTTTGACTTTCAGAATTTTCGAGATGCTTTTAGGTAAGAGCCTATCGTCTCTTTCTTTGTCAACATTTTGTGTGAACCTGCCTTGCTTAGAATAGCTCTGCCATACTTTGTCTCAGATAACCGCTCCCTTTGCGAAGTCAGGTGCGCTTCTTTGAGCTCTTCTACTGTATTGTGTATGTCCAGTAAGCTTAACCTGCTTGTAGCGGTGCTTATTGCTAGGTTTAGGGCTGATACGTAAGCCTGGTGGGTGAGTATATTTGCTCTTCTTCCCGCTTGTCGAGGTGCGCGTAGGGTATGGAGTAAACTATTCTGCTTATGACGAAGGCCTGCAGGAGGCGTCTCGTTTCGGCTTCTGTATGTACGTACCAAACATTCTTAGTGTATTTACTTCGGAACTTCATTTACATCCTTGTTTGTATCCTTATGCCTGGTATCAGTTCACGTTTCCTGAATGTTTTTTGTTCCTTTAGCACCTGCATCTCAGATTTTTTAGGGGGCCATGATAGTCCTACGGGTTTGGCGTATTCCGCGACTACATCTGTCGCTGGTTGCAGTCGTTCTTCCATTTCTGCGTCTTCATTATAGTCCAAAGTGCAATATCGTCCGCGTACAGAGCATGTTTTATACCTTCTATTTGGTTAATCCTCGCCATCTTTGGCGCTCTTTGGCCATACTTTGTCTTTGCGCCACAGAACACTACATTCATCGAGTCTCGCCGTCATAGGTATCAGGGCGACATTGAAAAGAAAAGAGGACAGGACTGATTCCGGCGGCATGCCTCTGTTGGCAAGCTTAAGAGTTTCGGATTCAATCGCGCCTATTCCTATTTCATCCGTGCTGTTGGATAAGAAAGCTTTTATGTATGCATACGTTTTCTTACCTACACCGAATCCATCGGGGAAGCCAAGTATTGCCTCGTGTTCGACGTTATCGGAAGCTTTAGCTGAACCGACAACTAAAATGGCCCTGTTTCTTCGTTGTTCCCCGGGGTGCGTTAGTTCTTCAGAGAGAAGAAGCACGGTATACTGCGTGGAGAGATGTGGTATGAACCCTATCCTTGTCTCGGGGAAACACCCTTTCTTGTCGAAAAGCTCTTGGAGTCTCTTTAGGACTACGTGCGCCGTAATCTTGCCTAGGAGGGACGTTAACGATATCAGTCTCATGTTTTCTAGTTTGATCACTTTGTCTGGCTTGGGGATGAAAATCGTCCTCGCCAGTTTCCACGAGAAGGGGATTTGTCCTTTGTCTCATGACCCGTTCATGCACCTCGTTACGGCGGTAACTGATGCGTCCTCGTGGTTCCTTGGCATCTTGTTTATGATTCCGTCCTTGCCTGCAGCTGATGCGGTGCGCAGCTTATGCGTGGCTGCTTTGACCTCTGCTTCCTCTATGGGCTCGTCCATTGTGGCGTTAGCCTTCTCTCTGTATATATGTTCCTAGCGGGATTTGTGGAGCAATATATAGGTATTTATTTTTTATTTCCTCGATGATCTCCTCATCCGCGAGCGAGGATTTCTATAAGATTTTAGTATTGCCTTGACTGCTTTCGCGTTTTGGTTTTGTAGGATGTAGGAGGTATCTTAGCAGCGACCATGTGTCTTTCGTTCCTAGTTTGCCGTTCATGCTATTGCACGTCTTCAAGTCCCATTTCTGTCTGGTAAGGTATGTCTCATGTTCTTCCATTTCTCTGGAGGCTTTTGCTATTCCTAGTCAGAGTTTGCTTATGTGTCTTTGATCGTTCCATCTCTTTTTGAGGCTGTTGTAGGCCTCCCACATATGCAGGAGTCTACTGTCCATTATACCCGTTTTTTTTTTCTGGAGCCGGACTTTCTTCAGTGACACTTTCTAGGTCTCCTTTGAGTTCCTTCGTTCATGAGATTATGTCGTTGATTGTTGTCGAGAGGCGCTGTTATTTCTGATGTGCCTCCCTTTGTCCCAGACGGCTAATCCTTGTCCTTTTGCTGTCGGGTTTTCGAGTTTGGCTATTTCTACCTTTGTGGATACTATGCAGTGGTCGCTACCTAGATTAATTCTCGTGTTGGTCCATTTGATATTCGTGTTGTTTAGGCTCAGTGTTAGATCGGAGCACGTATCTCTGCTGACTCTATTACCCACGCTCGTTGCTTCATTGAATCCGGTGCAGGGCTAGGCCTAAATACCGCAGATTATTCCAAAGTTACGAGCACTCTCGGCAGAAAGTTACGAGCAAGTTCGGTAGAAAATTCCACTACCTAGTTGTGAGGGGGTGGGATGTAGGCGTTCATCTCGAAGTCTTGTTCGTTGTACGTGATAGTTTCGGCCTTTCGGTAGATTTGCAATCTCTTGAAGGACGGGAAAGGAACCGTGAAACTGTTGTTCCTTCGGTTGACTCGGCACAAATCCGTCGTGCTAATCTCTTGGTGCTCGAGTCTGATAGTACGGCAAAACGTTTGAAGTACGGAGGATCCACTTACGGCGCTGACTCGGAAGCCTCCGTGTTGCCGGAACACGATCTTGTCGTCGTCTGCGGACGATTGCAAGATCAGGCCGGTGGCCGCTTTCTTCTTAGTGCCATTGAATTCCATGCTCGAGGCACCGTTGCTGGTCCCCGCAAATGAATTGCATGTCATTCAGTCATAGAGGCATTGCGTAACCAAGGAGTACAGACCGCTTACGTAAATAGCCTGGAAAATATCTACAGAGATTCTACAGCCACCTTAATTCTACACAAGAAAGGTAGGAAGATACCTATAAAGAAAGGGGTCAGACAAGGAGACACAAGCTCTCCAATGATATTCACTGCGTGCCTGGAAAAAGTATTCAAGCTATTAAACTGGGAAGGCTTAGGAGTAAAGATCGACGGCGAATACCTCAACAACCTTCGGTTTGCCGATGACATCGTTCTATTCAGCAACAATGCAGACGAGTTACAACAAATGATTGAGGACCTTAAAAGGGAGAGTATAAGAGTGGGGCTGAAGATTAATATGCAGAAGACAAAGATAATAATAAATAACCTGGCAAGTTGACAAGAACTCAAGATCGCAAGTCAGCTTCTAGAGTCTGTGGAGGAGTACGTTTACCTAGGTCAACTAATCACAGGGAACCCGGACCACGAGAAGGAAATTCACAGAAGAATAAAAATGGGTTGGATCGCATATGGCAGACATCGTGAGCTCCTGAATGGGAGCTTACGGTTATCATTGAAAAGGAAAGTATACAATCAGTGCATTTTACTGGTGCTGACATACGGCGCAGAGACATGGTGACTCACAAAGAAGCTTGAGAACAAGTTAAGGACCACGCAAAGAGTGATTGAACGAAAAATGCTAGCTATAACCTTAAGAGGCAGAAAGAGAGCAGTGTGGATCAGCGAGCAAACAGGTATAGACGATATTCTAATAGACATTAAGAGAAAAAAAATGGCGCTGGGAAGGTCATGTAATGCGCAGACTACATAACCGTTGTACCATTAGGTTGACAGAATGGGCACCAAGAGAAGGGAAGCGCAGTACAGGATGGCAGAACACTAGATGGTGCGACGAAATTAGGAAATTTGCGGTTGCTGGTTGGAATCGGTTGGTGCAGGACAGGGGTAATCGGAGATCATAGGGAGAGGCTTTCGTCCTGCAGGCTGATGAATAGGCTGATGATGATGATGATGACGACGACGACGACGACGACGACGATGACGACGATCAGGTCGACGCTGCGTCGGTGGCCGTAGCGTTCGGCTTGCCGGTCGTTGATTCGCGTTGTTGACGCTTATTGGCACGATAGCACTCAAAACCGCGAATAACTAGCTCCCAGTTGGCGTTTTCTACTTCTTCGGGGGAAATGCCTTCCCCCTCGATAGCCCACTCCATTGACATCGTCGTACGAGTGCAGCCGACAGGCCGGCGAGGTTAGGCCTGCCGTAGACGAGAGAAAAAGCCCCCAAAAGGGGTCAGAAGTCCAACGTACCTCCCAGAGTTCGGTGTCTGTAGGTGCCGCTCACCGAACTGGGCGGCGCGGAAGAGCTACCGGGGGCGAAAGGACAGCGCGAAACTTGGCTGAAGCTGGTAACTCATGTGGAGCACGTCGGCGGCGCACGGCGTCTAGCGCGCGTTTTAGAAAAAGAAAGAAAGTAGCAGCGCAATTTAGTGATTTATTTTGATCCGAAGCCTTTTACTGCAACAGCAGCAGGCTCGCAGAGGGGACAGAGACATATCTTCAAGAACAACTAGTCCTATTGTGATGCATACAACGGCGTCATCGTCCGCCACTTTATTAGTTCTACCAGACGCGGCGCCCAAAATACATGCGCAGTTGACACTAACCTCAGAACCTGCGCGCTGCCAAAAACCATGGATGAAATACCCATCTCGATAGCTCCGCGACCACCCAAGACTGATTGTCATATGACTGTTCACTAAGGACATGCATGAACTAATAGAGTTCCAATTGGATCGGTAGCATCTCTTGATCATTTGCTTGTCGTTTCCAGCACCTTAGAAGCAATGAGTCTTGTTTTCTGTGGTGTGGGATGTACATATCATGATTTCTAAGTCATTTCCAGATCATCGATGTGTGATGTGTAGGCTAATGTTTGTACAGTTGTCGCATACAATGTTCTTCTCGATACAGTGAATACCATGTAAGAAAAAAATCAGCTGCGTGATAGCACAGTGGCTAGCGCGTTTGGCACCGAATTGCAGATTGCCGCGAAGGCGTGAGTTCAAATCCAAATAATGCGCAATGTTTTGTTTCTGTTCGGCCTGTCGGAACGGTGAGGCAGAGAATGAGGAATGGGCCTAACAATGGGGCAACGCAACAACGACGACAATGCCTTCCCAACAACAACCATCGGCATATTGGAAAGTACGGAGGGACGCATCAAACCTGTACGTTGTAGCCTTATCGCTGCTGTCTCGGTAAAATTATAATCCTTTAAACCTTGTTGAAGAAAATCGGTAATGTATCCAACAGGGACCTTAAAACTTTGCAGAGTAATATGTACAATCGTGGAACACCAAAGGAACCAGCTACCTGCAGCACTGGTTGTCATTCTTCTAAACGGCCAGAAACTGGCGTTTGTTCGAGTGCCCAGCCATTCTTCCAAAGTGCAAGGGTGAGAAACAAGAGAAACAATAGGAACAAGAACGGAAGCATGAACGCGTTTTTCTTCTACGTTTTGTAACTCTCTCTTTCTTTTTTTACGGCCGGCCTTTTTGTAAAAATTGAGAATCCAAAACCAGTTAGCACAGCTTTCAGTCGATTTATGAATCTTCGGCGGCTTCACGTACTCCCTTGGCTCTTCTTCATTTTCCCTTTCTCCCATTTATTCTATGTACCGGAAGCTCATTTTATCCCTGCCCTCCTCCTTCACTTCTTCCCCTGTCCCTTTCATCTCGTTCTCCCTTTTTTTCGCAATCGCCGCCGTCGCGTACTCCCTTATTTCCCTATTGCCGCCGTCTCGTTTCCCTTTCCCCCTCCCGGGGTCTCCCACGGCGGAACGGGGGAAGGAGGGAACCGAGGGTCTGAAGCCACGTGCTCGCCCCCTCGCGTGACGTCTCTCTCAGACGTGTCCCGACCGGAGCTCGCACGCGCGCGCCCGCTGCTCACACAATGCACCGCTCATTTAGGCGGCTCCGGTGCGTCACGCAATGCGTCTCCCCTGCCCCCGCGTCCGCCGCTTCCCTATTTTGAACCGCGCTCCTCTGAACACCCGCCGCATTGCTGTGGATCCCCACCCGCCCCAGATCTATCGCATAGACACCCTCCCCCCCTTTCCGGCACCTCTCCCCATTTGCGTTTCACTACCGCGACTCCTCCTTTAGCGGCCTACCGCACCGCTGATGGATTGTCGGCACCGCCCCTCCTATACTACTCCATTTGCAGCTCGCCGAGTGCGATGCGCATTTGAATGGGGAATGCGCATCGGCCCGGAAGCGCCGGGTCTGGGCGCTTGGAACGCAGGGTGAGGTGAGGGGAGAATGGTGGAAAGGGAGCTGCGCGTGAAAAAAAAAAAAAGATGAGTGAAAACAGGCGGTGTCGGTTCACGTCACGCACGCGAGAACGCACGCGAGCTCGCTGCGGTATTTGCACGCTGTCCTTCTCACGTTTCATTCCCACGAAGATTTAAAAAAGAAACACTGTAGATAAGATGCTGACAAGTGTGCTCTATCATGTCGGCTGACGCTCCTGTCAGGCTTATCTGTCTCGCTCCTCGTGAGAGGGAACCTATTCACAGAAATCCATTTTTTTGTTCTATATAAATTATAGGATATGAGACTGTATCGATCAATGGGGACTGTTCCCGAAGGAAACGCCGTAAGCAGGCGCGCTCGCTTGTAGCGGGACTTTATTAAGACGCAAATGGGTTAGCGATGATTGATTGGTTGGTTGTGTTTAACGTTCCGAAGCTGCGTAATGCGCTATAAGTGATGTCGCAATGGAAGAGCAAAAAACAAGTCTGGACCGTCTGAGCTTTAGTTGAGCTGACCCGCTGGGACGTTATTATGCCCCAGCGGGTCAGCTCAGCTAATAACTCAAACTCAAATCCCATTGAAATGGGATTTGTGTTTGAGTTAGTTATTTGGTATTCGTTGTACAAAGTGGAGGCGTTTACAAAAATCTGCAGAAGTCGTTGAGGCTTGTTACAATAAGTAAACGTGAGCGTTCTTGCGCTATGCCCTTTCAACTATGCGGTTGCCGAGGGCAGGGGACCGAATGGGGTGCCCTGCCTTTCGGAGTGACGCACTATTACCACTGTGCCTCAGTGAAAGATCTGGAGTAATGAGCATCGAAATTGTCCCTTATAGTGAAATATTGCACAACATGTAGAATCGCAAAACACGGACTAGAAGAGACAACAAAACTGCAGACTACCTTTCCAAATAAGTCCTAATGTCGACACGGGGTGAATACACTATATAAAGCAGAACGTTCAGGAAAGAAAGAAAGCGGACGGAAAACAATGACTTTTACAAAAGCGCCTATACAGCCTGTGCCATCTGTAACTGTTCTTGTTCGTTTTTTTGCGCTGCTATTTGAAGGGCGTTCAATTCCCTTGCACATTTCTTTTTGCTAATTCACTCATTTCATTTATTGTTATCGCCCTTCTTTCGTTCATTCACTTTTTCGGTCCTTTATTTCTGTCCTCTTTCATAGATTCACTCAATGATTTACTCACTCCTTCCTTACTTTCTTTATTTATTCTCTCCTTCACGTATTGCTCCCTCTCTTGATTCCTTATTTACTTCCTTCATTCACTCATTCGTTCATACCTTCGTGCCTTTCTTTCCTCCTTTTCCTTCAGAAGTCCAAATCCCAGTTTACAAGGCACACTCCTCTCGCTCCATTTTTTATTCCGCGAAAACACAGACAGGTCGGCGCCCTTTATCGTTTCGCCCTGGGAGTCTGAGCCCTGCAGTATCAGTTCGTTGCACACTCATCCCGCCTTCCCGTTCGCACACTCTTCCTTACCACGCACTGCTCGAGACGCGTCCTTTATTGGTACGTGTTGTCCTCTTCACGGGGCCCGGACTTTGTTTGCGATGGAGCTTTTGCATGATTCGTTTGGTCCTCTCGATAACTCCTCGACTTTCCTTCTTCCTGTGCGGCCCCGAGGCCTTTTTTTCCCCTTCCTCGTTGTTATCCGATGCCGAGCGCGTCACAAGAATAGATTTTGTGCGTCCTATCAGCACATAGTAAATATAGCTTGCTGTATTTTTTTTATTGAAGTGCATCCTAAAGCCATTCTGAAACCCATTCTCGCAGACTTCGTCAATGAATAATAATCAGATACCTTGCTATTCTGTGCGTGGATTACCTCGTCATCTTTTCTTCCATTTTTTTAATTTTTAGAATATCTTGACATCTTGCGTACAAGTGCAAAGAAAACTAATTCAAACGCAAGTGCTTTGGCCAATTTTAGTAGAAGTGCCCTCTAGCATCCTCGTGGGAAAGCTAGAAACTCAATCACGCATGCGCTGAAGCAGTATACGGCTTCGGCGCATGCATGAACCGGCTATCAGCTATACGATTATCATAGCTAAGAACCATGGCCGGTTATCATGATAGTCTGTTATCAAAGCTGGCAACCATACCTGGTTATTATGACAGCCGCTTATCATAGCTGAGAACCATAGCCGGTTATCATAGCTAAGAACCGGCTATCAGCTATAGCTGATAGCTGGTTGACACCTTACGATCGGTTTGTTTTATTTGTCAATCGCAGCGTCGTTCGCTGCGTCGGTGGCTTAAAATTCGGCAGATTAACGGCAGCTAATAACGTAGCTGCACCTGTAGTTCGAACGTGCTAGACACGCCCCCGTAACTACAGACGCGTGTGTAGTCATGCATGAGCACTGTCGCACTAGCGAACCACGGACAAAGTAAGTGATCGGGTTGTTTGAACCGGCTTTACGGGCGCTGGCCTGCGCGCATGCGCGAAACAATATCTAGGCTATCCCTCAGGCTGCTTAGAGGGCACTAGGACGCAGCTCGGTCGCAGCTCCCGTGTTCCAATACGTTTCGCTTGGCGCCTACGCATTGAACGTCTGTGTATGACAGTTATGCTGTTTTTCTTTTGTTTTTGTTTTGTTTTTTTTTTTTGAAGTCGTGAAATTTTACATTGTGAAGGTGTGACCTCATAAGGAGGCATGTCATAGCGAGGCGGCTTGGGGTTAAATTCGGCCGTCTGGGTTTGTCCGACGTGCTTTCAATGCACGACAAACGACGAGCATTCTTGTTCACAAGCCCTCATCGCAATATGGCTGCCGCGGCCTGGATCGAACCGGCGACCTCGGACTCGGCAACGCGACGGCACAGGCTCCCAGCTGAGCTGTCGCGACGGGTAACACCCAAGTGTCACGCTTGCGGAGAGCCTCGAGGTTAAACGCGTGCTCTCTTAATAACTGTCAATAAATAAACGAAATGAAAATTAATTAACACATAAGCTGCGCGTTAGCGCCTATACATGTAAGGCCACAGCAGGCTACACGATGGGTTTGTTTTGTAACAAAGGTAAAACTGACACGCGAGTGCTTTCTCTCCCGAGTTCATATAGTTTGAGCTACGGAGACGAGGCAGCAAAGAGAAAAAACGAAGTTGCGGCGCCTGTCCTCCTAAAGCCGAGATCATCGAAGGTATAACCCGCCTCTCAGAGGTTGCGGCACCTCTTTCCAAACACGCGGGTCGTGCAAATACCTCGGATGAGTTGAGACAGTTGCGTCTATGATGCTCGCACTATGCCAGAAAAAAAAATGAGTAAAGCTGAAGCTGTGAATTTCTTCTGGAAAGAAATACGAAACTCCGCTCTTACAGCTGCGCAGCCCACTGGACGCAAACTCTGCTTACCTTCGAGGTGTCTCGAATGCAGCGGTCAGCGCTCCTCGGTGCTATGTTGTGAGGAGTGACCACCATATGATGCACGTCGATGCATCCTCACCAAGAAACTGACCATCGTGGCCCGCATGGCAACCCACACCTATACACAGTTTGTATACGCACGTCAGAGCTCGTCTTCCATTTCTCGGCGTCTTTTCGTATATGCCTTTGCGTTATGAGGGAGAGTCGTCCGGTGCTTTAGATTTCGTATTCCGTGTGGTCGACTCTATTTTTTTTTTCGAACACTGTACGTACGCGTTCGTTATTACGTATGCCTGTGCATTTGTGCGCTAAGCCAGCACCGGTCTGCGGCGTTTTATCATGGGCTGTGTACTGCCACTCTCCAGTTTTTAATTCTGAGCTTTATAATATAGAATCGACCCCAGCTTTTCTTCATCTGGCCGGGTATCCTCATTTGCACAATCAATCAATCAATCAATCAATCAATCAATCAATCAATCAATCAATCAATCAATCAATCAATCAATCAATCAATCAATCAATCAATCAATCAATCAATCAATCAATCAATCAATCGATCAAATAAAATAATTAGGTATCTAATTAATTAATATTTATTGTGCACAGAAGAAACCCTGAAATATGAATGGTGGCGCACACATACATAACCAGCGCCCCTCATGACACCCCGCCCCCGCGTTGCGGGATAAAAAAATACAGAATAATATTAATAGCTATGGCTGTCCAATGGTGGCGTTTTGTAGTCCAGTCTCGCAGCTAAGCGGCCCATTTTCAATTCTCAATTTTAATTTATTTTTTTGCCCCCATAAATTGAAAGTCCAAGCTCCGTGAATACCAGAAACAAATATACTCGCAAGGCTCAGAACACCCTAAATAATTTACAAGGATACTTCCTCCAACGAACCGCTCTCTGTTTCGGCACACTTAAAGTGGGTGCGTCACGATGCACCGGCTCTCTCTGTTCCCGTGATCGCTTCGCCTGCCCCACGTGAATGCATCCAGAGCAAGCGTTCGCAACACTCTTTTTCAGTGTTAATGACCAACGTCGTCATACATCGTCCTTATTGCTACGCGATTGCAGGAAGGTTCGCCCAGTGCTACATGACGTCACGATAATGTCGACGAAACCGGGTGCAGCGTTTAGAGACGAAATATAGATATATATCTACTAATTGAAATGTCTGATAGGCGTTTTCAGACGTTCACACTTACCGAAACGTCACCCGCTGATGCGTAAGTAGCGTGTGCCATTGCCTCTACAACTTGTCATATATGCGTCAGTACTCTTTTGAAGCTTACGGATTACGACATGTACCACGGTGGCTAACTTGCTAGGGCGTCGGTTCTATTTCCAGCCCTGTCAGCGGGCGATTTCATTGGCGTGGAACGCACAAATTCTCACGTTCCCATCCCTGGGCTGTACGCTAAAGCGCCCAAGTGCTGCTTATCAATACGGATACTCCCGCTACGCTGTTTCTCATTGCCCTTGTTCTCAAACATACTCAATTACACAGTCAACAAAGATAACAGGAAGGGATGTTGGTGATGCACGAAATGAAACAAAGGGAAGACATATATCTTTTACTATGAAGAGAACTTGCGGAAGAAGAATCAGGTGATTATGAAGATGATGACGACCTCGAAATCCCATGTATACCTACTTAAGGGCGCCTTTCGAAGAATACGGACGGCGTTTGGTGATTGTATTGTAGCGGGATTAACTTCTAGACAATAATGTTAAGGATGTGAAAGCAAAACAACAGTGCAGGTGTCGACCGATTCAGAATAAGGAGATCATGTACAACACCGGCCATCTACAGAAGAACTTCATTTTGGCCTATAGTAGGTGTTGACTGCACATCATATTGAGCGCAAATAACGGTGAGGACAGCGGAAGAGAACACAAAAGCAACACCGGATGGCATACCGCCCGTGTCGTTTTTGTTTTCTCTTGCGCTGTTCCCGTCTTTATGCGCGGTCACTATGATATGCACCGGTCATCTATAGCGTTTCGCAAGCTATATATCGGTGTCGCCGTTTCCTAATCTCATCGAACGGGCTCTTTTCTCTAAAAGCTCTCTCACCTCGAAAAATGGTTGTCGTCGTTTCCCTGCGTGCCAGTGGAGCCCATAACAGTGCGTTCGCATCCTCCTCCCTCCGCCCCCCCCCCCCCCCCCGCCCTCCTGCCATCGATAACAGAGAGAGTAACTTACGGCGAGCGGGAAATGACCCGCAATACCGCAGTAATACGAGCAGTGGTGCGCGGGCAATTTCTCCGCCGCCCCGCGCTTTCAATTCTCACGTGTGGCTCACTCTTCTCGTGTCGGTCGCGAAAAGAACGGCTCTTTAATTAAAAGCTGGGACCATCGTGCGCATGCGCGATCTCTCTTGAACCGAGCCTCCTTTACGAATTCTGCTTCGCAACTTCGCGCCTCAGCTGCGATGTTTCCGAGGCGTGAAAAAGCGGCGGAAGTTGGAGGGCATTTCGAGTGTCGATAGGCGCGACTCGCGGTTCTTGAGGAGGAAGCTATTAAACGTCACCAATACTTGTTTTTCGGCTGAGTTTGTTTATCGCGAAACATACGGGTAACAGCGCAAACAGACGACCAACAGACGCGCTTGTGTGTATGAGTCTGCCTTCTTGTGGTCGTCTGTTCGCGCTGTTACCCGTATGTCTCTATTGAGCGTCGGCAGCGTTGATCATAATACTTGCTTGCTTGCTCGCTTGCTTGCTGCTTGCACTACGGCTCTTAACCGTTACGAGACGTTGCCCAGCAAGCTGGCAGTTAAACGCAAGCGGGGAGATTGACTTACGCGAGAAAATGAGGCAGGGTAAGCTGGAGATTCTCGAATACTGATTATTACTGTTAGGCTATGCCTAAACGTCGAATAAAATCGTGCTTACTATCTCGCATGTTATATTATCATGTTATCGCAGTGTGTCAATCATGCTAACTTGTGATGTTTTTCATCGCACTTGTAATTAACTGCGAGGCAGCTGCCTCGCATGGCTGTGTGTAAAAATTGCCCAGCTTATTTTGACTCCCCGGCGTGGCTACAAAGCTGTGCGTCTTTAGTCCATTTTTGTTTTATCGAAATGAATGTTAGGAGAGGTTGGCGCCTTTATGGCGGCGCCATGGTGACAGGCAGTCTTT
This sequence comes from Dermacentor albipictus, assembly GCF_038994185.2. Taxonomy (NCBI): domain Eukaryota; kingdom Metazoa; phylum Arthropoda; class Arachnida; order Ixodida; family Ixodidae; genus Dermacentor; species Dermacentor albipictus. The sequence goes on from NC_091826.1 coordinate 42,923,495, forward strand.
ATGTTGGCAGGCAGTCTTTATGGTGACAGGCAGTCTCACTGCGCTTATTGCAAACGGGTACACATCCCACACCGTACACCATTAATAAAATATATCCAGAGAGGGAGATTAAGATGGACAGCAACGATTGTAACGGCGTCATTGGAATCTGCCATATGCTGGCGGGGTGTCCCGCGACTCTCCCCAATCTCGTTGAAGAATGGACACAGTGGGAGAAAAGGATTCGAAGCCAATTGTTTGAGAACCAACTAAGGGCCATCCAGAGGACCCATGATGTCGCTGAAGAGCTTGGCCTGAGAGTGCCAACGTGGGAGCGGCCCGCTTTGGCTTAAGAAGTCGAGCCTCCGGACCTCTTTACACTAAAAGTTTTCACACACACACACACCAGCTACTCCTTGCCACTTGGAAAAGGAAACAAATTTGTGTAAAAAGCGAGAATAGCGGCACAAATTATGACACTCAGTAGAACACTGGATGAATAAAAAATATACAGTCCAACAATACAAGAATCGCAAAGTTTTGTGCATGAGTTCAGCACACGTACGCATATATAAAAGGTCCTAGGGCTCTTGGATGTTTTTCTTTTCTTTTAGGTCTGCGAGTAAACTACGTGTTATTCTAAAAATGCACAAATTTCAAATGGTTTTGTTTCATTTATCACGAAGTGTACCATTTAGGAAGGACAGCAAATTGGGAGGTGTTAAAATGATATCGAATTGAGTTGGCAATTTTCTTTGGGACTACACTACTATGTTCGCTAAATTTACCTTGCATTGTTCCTGTGTCACAGATATTAAAATAATTCTTTTTTCTCTGCCTTGTGAATCGAAGGCAGTTAAATAAGAAATTATCGATGATCCCAAGTTATGTTCTGATATGTCATAGATGGAGTGGCACCAGACGATACAAGTGTAGGTAAATATTTAATGAGATAAAATGCAGGAGAACGCGACCATGGCCTTCCTTGCCACCCAAATAAGACTATTTTGGTAATGTTCCCTGAGTTCAACAGAGATACAGTGTCAAAATCTACACAATGTTTAGAGCAGTTTTACTCATCAAAATTGGTTTTACTGGGTCCTTTCTACAATGTTCCTGTTTTCGTCCCCTTCGCGCTGCTTCGTCATCTTCGTTATACTGTCGTCGTCGACAGCCCACCCCTTCATCTGAAGCTCCACCCTCGCTGTGTGACCAAGAAATAAAATATTTCGCCAGCCGGCGCCACTTTGGGGATCGAACTCACGCCACCTGCGGCAACACGCAGTCGAACGACAATGGCGCTGACAGCTCCTCTGTCGTTTCGCTTTCTTCGAGATTTCACGCACAACACAGACACCGAGAGTGGCGCCACCACTACACGCATCTCGGAGGCCACAACCATGAACTCTTTCTACATCATCCCATATTCGCTGCGGCCTATTCGTACTGCAGTGGACATGAAATAATAGGATATTGCAAACAAACAAAAAAAAACCATCGTCCTCTGCTACAGTACTGGACGCCGTGGCCTCCGAGATGCATGCGCTGTAGCCACCGGTCTCGGAGTCCTTGTGGTGTGCGATACCCAGCGCGTCACGGAAGCCTATTCGCCCTCTTCAGTGCGCGTAGAATATGACGATGGTGATACCACGCTGAGCTGGACAGATGCATCGCTGACGCCATTCTCTGTGTCATACGATGGGCTTTATTGATTTGCCCCGCCATTCATATCGGGAAAAGGCGAAAAAGGAAAGCTATAAAACATTCCGGACACGTCTGTTGATCAAGATGAAAGTTGCGTGTTTCTTCGCTCCTAGCTTGCCCCGGGCAGTTCCTGCCACACAAAAGGCGTCGTCATTGAAAAACCACGAGCCAACGCCGCGGGGGCGTTACGAAAATGCCAATAGCGGTTCCCCATAGCGCGACGCTGACCGCTCAACTTTTGAATGCGAAAAGTTGGGGCGAAATTTTGCTCGGGGCAAAGTGCCTGCTTGGCCAGGCGGCGAGCATTCCACAGGAGGAGAAGGGAACGAATTGTTTTCCTCTCGCTGGGCGGCGCGATACTGCTTCCATCATGCTGCTTCGCGCCGCCACGCTGCCTTCTGCTTCTCGCTAGCTTGGGCGCCACCTCCCGCATTTTCTCGACTACAGTCAGCGGACTGTGCTGATGACTGCGTGTTCAAATTACCGCCCTGTGCGGAATACGTGGGGTGCCCCATGCGAACGTTAGCCAGTCTGTTCAGCGAAAAAGAAATATTTAGAAACGAGGTGCAAGACGCGATTCTAAGAGATACGGCGTTGAGTCGTCAGGCCTTTGCCGACCGAGCACATCAGGCCTCATAATTGCATATTGCACCATGTCTTTCTCTGTGTTTTCTTTTTGGTATTGTATCGCTATTGGCATTGGTATTTATTTGACACAAGAACGGACAGAGGTTGTAGAAATTGTGACCTCATATTGCTGCTCCGTATATAGTTAAACGCTAACTTGATGCGTATGCTTTTCGTTCCGATCATCTTTTCAACGCCTTTCTTCTTTTTTTTTTCGCTGTCTTATTTGCACTATAAAAGGCCTCAAATTGTCTAATTTGACAAGACGAAAGTGGCCGGTAACTCAGATCTCACGCACCACAAATCAATCGAAATCTCCAAGGAAGACCTGGTACCCTCTCCCCCCTTCCCCTTAGAAAAACAAAAACAGAAATGTTTACATTTCCACTAAAACTTACTACTCACCAAATAAAACCTTCTATCCCCCCTGCGGCACCCCACTCCCCAAAACAAAAACAAAAATGTTTGTATCTCCCCCAAAATTTATCGCCGCGCACTTCACACTCCGGCTGCGGTCTGTCGCCCTGAAATTACGGCAGTCCGACGCTGCATGTTTTTGTCAAAGAAATGTCGCGACGACGTCGCTCGCACAGCGGGGCGTCGAGACCCGCTGCGGCTCGCAGTTTGTTTTCGCGGACGCCCGCGTGGACCATTGAGAGCACAAGCGCCTCTAACTTCCTAGGATAGCACTGCGGGTGGCACTAACGATCACGAGGTGAAGCGGCGGAAAGGGGGAGGGGGGGGGGTGGCACGCAAGCGTGGCAGCCGACGATCAGACGCGATGGGTGGAGTGGGCCATTAATCTCTCCGGAAGGCCCAAAACTGTTGAGTGGCCTAATTGGCTCCGGGCTCCGTCTAAAATAAAACGCGCGGAACACGCGGGCCTACAACCATTACCGCGCGCGCCGCGGGGGTGGAGAGGGGGGCGAAAATATGGCGGCCGTGGCAGCTTCCGCGCACTCGCAAGTTCTCTCTCTCTCTCTCTCTGGTTCCGTCCCTGCCTCCTCTCCATTTATGTCGACGACGCCGTGCCCTCCATATATGCTCACACGTTCCCGCTGTTTCTGGCGTTAGTCTTCGCGAACTAACTTGTTTTATGATGCCTGCCACCCTCTTATAACTGCCCCCATTCGCCAGATGCCTTTCCTAGTGCTACCCTTTGTAGGAGAGAGAGAAAGAGAGGGGAAAGGGAGGGAAGGAGTGAATAGACGTTAAAACGGGACACATATTCAGTTTGGACTGGGAGATTAAGCCTTCAAAACTATGCTCGTGCGTTGCCTCCGCGGAAAGAGAATAAAAAAAGAAGGTTGAATATCGTCGGTGACAATCAACTAAGAACTGCCCTTCCCACTCCCATTTTTATGCTTAATTTTAAGTCCAAACAAAGCAGCCAACAACGTAGATGCGATGTGACAGATTTGTTTGTATTTTGCCTGGCTAAGCCCCTTTTGCGCCAGCCCGTTCTTGCGGCTCTAATGAAGTCGTTCTGCAATGACGAACACTTTACTAGCGGTAGTGCACACGTCAAAAGAGATGACGTCATGCTGCACGATGATGCATGGATCTCACACCCACGCCATCGCAGCTCGTCTGCCACTTTCATGTATCCTGTCTGACGTGTCGAGCTTCAACCCTACCTACGTGGCGAAGTTTCAATCCTGCGATCTATCAATCTAGCTTAAATGCATAGTTGTCTACAGGCTCATTTTGCCGGGTGTGATTGCGGTTGGCTAGATAAAGATGGGCATGTCTATGTGCACATTCCCTCATATTCTGTTCGGTTGTACATCGGTTGCTGTTGGGAGAGTCAGATAGATAGTGAGCTCAATAGTACCTCGCCTAGTCTATGTTTTGTATGTTACATCTGTGTCAATACAGGGGTAAAGCAGCGTTTGTGATAATTATTCCTGTGAAATTATGTGTCAGGTAACGCACTTGTGCTTTATGCTGTGGATTGAACTTGAACTGAATCTGTCTCTTTCGACGTGCCGTTTATGTTAACACGTAGGTCACTTTGGCACCAACGGATAATGAAAACAAAGTGTATATAACATTTGGGCAAGGGCCCTGTCCGACGAGAAGTACCGATTGTTTGCTCTTTTACAGCCTGATTATCATTATTGTGATTATTTTCCCTACAATTACTTGCATATCTATTGATTCACTGTTTCTGCAATATTGTCCCTCGCATTTATGTTTCAAGTGTCAATGCGAGTGAGTTCCGCTATGTGTAAGGGGGAGTGGGAGCGTGACGTATGTGAGCGATGCATAGGTATATATATATATATATATATATATATATATATATATATATATATATATATATATATATATATATATACATGTCTCCATGTATATTCCTCAATGACTGGGCCTCTTGAATTCACCATTGCGAACAGTCCTGAACTGCTCGTAACGGTACTTCAGCCGCGTTCATTGGCTGAACGCACCCGTTTCGAGCATTGTGGGACTGTCAGGGACGTATAATCGAAGAGGATAAGGGACTGGTCCCTTTACTTGCCGTATTATGGGGTGCTATAACGCAACGCTATTCCAAACTGTTTCTATTCCATTTCTCGCAATCAGTTCTCCACGAGTGGTCAAAACTTTCTCAGGCCACCCCCACTTCGCCTGCATGTCGTGCCACGCTAACGAAACCGCGAGATATGACGAGTGTGTATGACGTCTGATATAACGTCTGATATCACATCTGATATCATACGCTGATTATGCGTGATTAGACCGAACAGATGAAAAATGTTTATTTCCGATTCTAAACCCCTTCCACCATTTGCTTTCCGCGATTGGTTGAGATGTTTTCGGGCTGTGCCCACTTCGCCTGTCTGTCATGCGAGGTGACAAAACCGCGAGGATTCATCCCGTCAATGTGACTTATAAACATTAAAGATGCATTAATATGCCGAACAAAACTGGACCTATATATATTTTTTTTTTAATACGCGCAGCCTGCCCCATTCCGAAAGTAATCGATGATGTCTACCCACCGACCTATCTTGCACTGGGTACTCTAAGCTGTCCGGGAGTATGAATTTATTTTACGCATAATAAAGTTTGTTGCGCGGCAATATAACTTTGTCAAGCCTTTTCTGCACGTATACGACATCGCTCTTCCGACTCTTGTTCGCTGAGGATCCGTTTTAGCGGCATTTTTTTTTTCCTTCTCGTGCACGCCGCCGCGATTTTAGGCCACCCACCGCAAGATAAGCAAAGCAAAAGCGCGTCAAACGCAGACGCCAGCACCACCCTCCTAATTAGGTTATCCACTGTCACTGCGCTAGCTCGGTCCCATGGAAACCCTCTCCCCTTCTGCGTGCTCCTCATCTATTGTCAGGCAATTCGATAAGAAAGGCCTGTCAAGGTAGTTAATACTATCCGTTTTGAAAGCAAGCAAAAGTGACCACGTACAAACGAGGAGAGCATTTGATTGGTTGTTTCAAACAACGCTGCATGGTCATCACCCCATCCTAGCGTCTGCGCTTACGGAAGTTAGACGTCGAGAGATTGTAATAAAGACAGATTGGCATGGCTTTACAATATAGGGCTCATCGTTTGTTACTGGCTGTGTGCCTCTTTATACCTACAATATTGCCGCTACGTAAGTTTCAGTGATAGCACGAGAGGAAAGATAGAGAAATACCTTATATTTGGTCATCAGGCTTTTATACACCAGTGCTTTTTTTATATAAAACTGAAAGTAGCGCTAAAAAGGACGAACACACGGTGAAAAGACGACACAACGACGAAGAAACGTTCGTTTCTTCGTCGGTGTGTCGTCATTTCACCGTGTGTTCGTCCTTTTTAGCGCTAGCTTCAGTTTTAACGAATGCAACACCAACTAGCCGAGCACCAAGTTTTGTTGAAGCCTTTTCCTATACTGCAGTTTTTCACCATAACGGCGAAAACATATTGACCAGGAAGAGCAATTACATTTCCAGGCAGGTTCTGAGTCCCTACGTTTCAGAAATACTTTGAGGCGTTGAGCTCGTAACAAAAATGCTTAGCTTTGAGTAGGCTGCTTGGTTGGTGTTAATTTTGCCATAAAAGGCCAAGAAATACAAAGCTAATGAGTATAGCTCATTATGAATCCCATTGACCATTAGCGCGAAAATTTTGATGCCGGACATCAGGATTCGTGCAATAACCGACAATCTTTAGTAGGACGCTCTTGAGAGCTAATTGGTTCGTACTCGAAGGAATGTTCAAACTGAGCGAAAAAAAAAACGAGGATAAGCGGAAGGAATGAGGTCTCACCATCACACATCAGTTGACCAGTGATAACTGCCTACAGTTCCTGGACCTAAAACTTCATTTCTGAGGACATTTCCTCAATCTGAGGACAAACCAGACCCGGCTTCCATTTGAAAGTACTCATTCCAAGCTTGTTAAACGCGTTGTCATTGTCATCACCCTAGCACGTAATTCCGTGATGAAAAGATCCTGCGAGCATAAAATAGAAACAAGCTTCAATTAGCAGCGGCAGTGTTTTCTTTCGGCTGGATATCCGGAGAATTTAATCACCGGCGTGTGTGAAAGTGACTTGCAGAAACTAAACGGTTGCAAAAAAACAGAAAGAGACTTTTAAGAAAGATACACTCCAGGCTGTTCCCTACATTCATCACGCTTCGCACAACATAAAACAAATGGCGAGCTGTTACGGGGTCAATGCCGTCTCCTTGGCTCCATGTAAGTCGAGCAAAATGTGCCCTTTGGTCACGCAAGAAAATACGAGTAGGCCTCCATGCCCAACGAAGCACGATAGGCAGTTTACTGAGTGTATTTGTGGGGCTGTTTATCTAGGGTGCGATCTTGTACGCGTTCCACACTCCAACGGAGGCGGTCCGTTCTATACGTGAAGAAATAGGCGGTCCGTTCCGTTGCGTTCGTCCGATAGCAGACAACATGATTGACAGCAGATATCACTTCACAATTGACGTCATGGCGTTCTTCACCGTTCAAACTGACCAACTGTGTGCGGCTCGGTGGAACGGACCGCCTCCGTTCTATTTTGGAACGCGTACAAGATCGCACCCCTAATTCCCCTGTTACGAACTTGCACCGCTGCACCACGATTACGGCTTTGTGGTCCCGTAGCGCTCGTCACCCGTTTCGTGACAGAGCGTTGGTAGCGAAGACTCCGAGCCTGGCGTCGATGAGAATAACGAAAGGGACTTTATACATTATATACAGGTTATCATACAGGACATGAACGGGTCGGCACTGGGGCCGAGTGCTCACAACAAACGCGACTGTTCTCGCACGACGACGTCCGGCGAAAACGCGTGACACATCTCACCCCAGTCGGGAGCGACACTGTCTCCCGGTGGGTCGGCGGATCCTGTTTTCGAGGCGGCCTCCTCGCCGCTTTATAATCCCCGAGAACCATTGTCACTCAAACGGCCCAATACAAAGTCAGCACACGACGGTCGTCCGAGGGGTCCAACCAGCGACCGCGCTGGCCACCCGGTTCAAAGTTCGCGCGCGCGGAGACCTCCATGCAAGAGGAGGTGCGGCGCCGGGCTGTCTGGCACACGCGGACACGTCCAAACACGCTGCTCGCCGAGGCTTCTCCCGCAGGACACCGCTGCCTGACGGCTCAGCATCTTGCCTTTTCAAGGGAGAATTTGGGCGCCCGCAGGCTAAATTCTGCATCTTGCAGATTCGGAATCCGGGCTTGTGGTAATGGCACAACAGCATCCCCGCCCTCAGATAAGGCGCCGGGAAGACGAGCTGCCTCCACGTGGCTCGGATGCCGGGCGCGCACGTTCGTCAGGCTCGTCCAAGTTCACGTCCAGTGTCGGGACGCCAGGTAACTTCACGTGCCCAGGTCCGACTCGCCAGGACAGGAGCTCTGCTCACCGCGTCGTCGCCAAGGCACCTGGACCAGCTCCGCTCGGGTCGTTCCTAAGACCTTGCTTCTCGCCACTGGTCCCGCTTGGTCGTTCTGCAGCTTGCAAAACCGACCGGCAAAAGGCAACACCCAACACGAACAAGTGCCCTCTGTCTCCCGTCAAACACCAGACAAAGCCATAATTCAAATCAACCTAACTAAATCGCTATCCCCTTTTGCTCCCGCTGCAACAAGAGGCAGGTGTACGATCTAGCACACAAGGCTCAAACAATCAGTTTTCAAATTAACAACACACCAAAATAGAAACAATTAATAATCAGCAATAATAATGACAAATAGAATGGTCCCCTTGAAATCGCTTTGGACCGAAAACATACTACTGAGGAAGCAAATGAGGTCATTCATTTTTCCCGGCGATATTTTCGCGGAATCCGAAGCTGCTTATATTTGCGACCCTGCTTATCCGTGTAGCGGCGGTACAATAAGCCGGATTCTTTGCCAAATGAAACCCTCTTTTTTTTCACTCCCCGTTTGACGCTCTTCCTCAGATCGGCTAATGAACAGCCTTCCTGTTGCTCGCGAATCAGACTTTCTCTTTCAACTGCAGCCTGCTTCTGCCGGCTGGCGGAAACCGGAGCGAGTGTGGAGCCCGCGTCGCCTAATTGCGGCGTCGAGTCTATATCGCGGCTAGCACTGCACGCGTCACTCCCACTCACTTCCAGGACCGGCTCGTCTAGGCCAGCCTCCGAGCTCTGCCTCTCCCGTGACTGCTCGCCACTCAAGTTACCGTGATCGGCCCGTGTGCCGCACCGCCTTTCGCTCACCGACGCTAAGTCAAGTTCCCTCGACAGCGGGCGCGCTTTGGATCGCGTGGGGGCCATGTACGCCACGTCGGCAAAGAATGATTTGCTTTGATCCCTCAGCAGCTGCTCCGAGCTATTTGAGAAGAGGTAGGAAAATTGCTCCGGGAGGGCGGCTGACACAGCGGCTTCGGTGTTAAGTTTCCCAAATTCTCCTTCAATGATAACCGTTGCGATCGGTAAACAGACACTCTCCTTCTCGGCCACTTGCCGTATCCTAACGCACTCTCCCGTAAAATCCCTCGAGGAGACGAAAGACGGGTGAACAACGTCCATAGTTGCTGCAGAGTCCCGCAGTGCTCGGCACTTCTTGCCGTTTACCTTAATTTCCTGCACATAGGGCTCCAATAGACGTATGTTCTTGTGAGTTTCCTGTATCGTTGCAAAAGCAATTCTCTCTGGGCAGCTTGCAGCGATGTGCCCTTGCTTTTTGCAATTGTAGCAGGTTAACGGTTTCCGTTTTTCAAAAGAACGCGTCATTTCGTTTCGCTGTTTCGGACCATCGTCATCATTCTGAGATGCATTCTGTCCTTCCCTTACAGTTTCTTTGGTAAGGGATTCGTCGTCCCGAAACTCGCGACGCGTGATTTGCTTCCGTTCGTCGGGCTTCCCGGAAAACCAATCTCTCCTATCAGCTTTTTCTACGCGCACTGCCTTGCTGTGCAAGCTGCGGCGTGTGTAATACTCTTCCGCTAACTCTGCTGCCTTGTTTAGCTTAACATCCTTTAGCCTATCTTGCAGCCAGAGCCGGACATCCTCATCAATGCAACGGTAGAACTGCTCCAACGCGATGCATTCGACAATTTTGTCGCGGTCGTCGTAAACCTCTTCGCCCTTCAGCCATTCCACCAAGTCGGCTTTTAGACGAAACGCGAAGTCAACATTCGACTCCTTACCCTTTTTTGCATACCGGAACCTCTGCCGGAAAGCTTCGGGCGACAATTTGTACTTCCGCAGTAGCGCTTCCTTCACATCACTGTAGCTCTCAAACGCCTCTTTCGATAAGCAAGTTATTACGTCTGATGCCTCCCCAGGAAGCAACGCTAACAGATTCTGTGCCCAAAGGGATCGCTCAATGCTATTCTGTTCGCACACGTGCTCAAATTTCACGAGGTATTTGGCCATATCCTCTCCGACGACAAAGGGTGGAAGTTGATCGCGTATTCTTGGAACATTAGAAGTGAGACTAGGCGCCGGCGAGTTATTTCGGATCTCCAACTCTTTCATTTTAAGCTCGTGCTCACGTCGCTCCCTCTCTCTCCTTTCCTCCTTTTCCTCCTCGCGAAGTTCCTTTTCTCTCCTTTCCTGCTTTTCCTCCTCGCGGCGTTCCTTTTCTCTCCTTTCCTGCTTTTCCTCCTCGCGAAGTTCCTTTTCTCTCCTTTCCTGCTCGCAACGTTCCTTCTCCTCCCTTTCCCGACGTTCATTGATATCCGCCCAGGCCTCTGCGGCTTCCTCAGCCGTTACGTCCCCAGTCCTCATGACCTCAAGGATCGCATTGTTTCTTTTGGTTGAGCCCAACTCAATGCCCAACTCCTCACAAATTTCGAGAAGTTCCTTCACCTTGTACTTCTCCATCGTTCACACTGTCCTTCTGCTGTTTACCCTTTTTGAATATACCTGCCGTACGCTACTATAACACTACTAGTAAGACATATGCAAGTATTTCACACACTGCCCTGTTTACCCCCTCAGCATCCCCTGGTTTTCAAAACACTCTTACTAGGCTTGAAACACACAAGGTTATCACAATGCAACACCAAATCCTTCCCTAAGCTACTATAACCTGTGTCAGAGAAAGTCTGGTGTTTGAGGTAAACTTCAGGCACTCACCGCGCCGAGGTAGCTGATGCCGGTCAATCCCGTAGCTGCCATCCAGTGTTACGAACTTGCACCGCTGCACCACGATTACGGCTTTGTGGTCCCGTAGCGCTCGTCACCCGTTTCGTGACAGAGCGTTGGTAGCGAAGACTCCGAGCCTGGCGTCGATGAGAATAACGAAAGGGACTTTATACATTATATACAGGTTATCATACAGGACATGAACGGGTCGGCACTGGGGCCGAGTGCTCACAACAAACGCGACTGTTCTCGCACGACGACGTCCGGCGAAAACGCGTGACACATCTCACCCCAGTCGGGAGCGACACTGTCTCCCGGTGGGTCGGCGGATCCTGTTTTCGAGGCGGCCTCCTCGCCGCTTTATAATCCCCGAGAACCATTGTCACTCAAACGGCCCAATACAAAGTCAGCACACGACGGTCGTCCGAGGGGTCCAACCAGCGACCGCGCTGGCCACCCGGTTCCAAGTTCGCGCGCGCGGAGACCTCCATGCAAGAGGAGGTGCGGCGCCGGGCTGTCTGGCACACGCGGACACGTCCAAACACGCTGCTCGCCAAGGCTTCTCCCGCAGGACACCGCTGCCTGACGGCTCAGCATCTTGCCTTTTCAAGGGAGAATTTGGGCACCCGCAGGCTAAATTCTGCATCTTGCAGATTCGGAATCCGGGCTTGTGGTAATGGCACAACACCCCTCACCTGTGACAGGTTTCTATATCGGACAAATGGTTTGGTGTGTCAATGAAACGGCACGGGAACACAACCGGAATGTAAAGAATAACGCAGAAGGCACCTTAGCCCAACATTGCAAAGGAAGCAAAGATAAAGGTGAGGTTAGGCAAAAGACTCTTTGCAAACCGGTCTAGGAAAACACGGCCTTTTTTGTTCAGATCTAGGGATCAGGCCAAAAGGAAGATCGACGAATCATTTCGCATCCTAAAATTGCTATCGCAATAAACTCTAACTACAAGTGGGTCAGTACGCCTTCTGTGTCACTTTTACAGGAATAAATTGCTTTTCTGGGAAGCCACTGGTAAAACATTGGTGACCTTTACGTGCGGTTTGTGTGGTTTTTTTTCCATGCCTCTAATCACTCACAAGTTCGGGCTGGGCTTCATCATATTTTACCGTGTTTTATTATTCTTCCCTCATGCCATTTTCACAAGTTTTCAGGTTTTTATTATTGTCCGCTCCACCTTTATTTCGGTTGATTGTTTTTTTTTCTTACATCTTCGTTGTCTAAAAAAATAATACGCTGGTGCATGTCGCGTGTTCCTTCCGCTTGTTCTCGTTTTTTTCGCGCAGTTTAAAACTTCCTCCGACAATCTTTAACTGCCCAGACTTGATAGCGTTTGCGAGAGCGAATACCATCTAGTTTGGGCAGCAAAAATCATCGTATTGTGGCAAATGCCACGTCTTCCAACACCAATTCTATATCTGGAAAGTGGCCGCATATGCCATGCATGTACCAGAGGCTCTGACGTCAAAAAGACGCACTCATAAAAAAGGCGATGTAAAAAAAAAATTTGTTGCTTCCGTAAGCAGTTTTGAAATAACCGTTTTCTCATCGTTATTACCAACGAATCTTTGTTTGCACGTCGTAATAGCGTGGTGAAGTATGCGAAAATAATTAATGAATGTTTGCGTAGCCTTTCGTTAGCTGAAATGTCCCATTAGAAAAGTAATGACACTGTTGTATTTTTTTTCCAATTAGGGAACGTAGGGAATTAGGGAGCTGTTGCTGAAGTCAAGGCATATCTACCAAAAATAAAAAAGGCGTCAAATGAATGCATCCAAGCCTGGTTGGTGCAGGTACTGCCGCAGAGAATTGTAGCATACTTGTGGCAGTTGACTTCACAATTCGGATAACGAACGCCCAAAGTTGTTTGGGAAATACTTGTAGGAACCCCTAATAACATAAATTTGGGCAAGTTCCTGCAACATCATGGTTGACTACACAGCGATGTTTACTTTACCATCGTCGCGACTCTATCTAGATTGCTGTGCATTGCCCCCATTTTCATCGGAGCGACCCCGTACACTGCACACTATTCTGACTGTAATCTCCATACTCCCATCTCGTTGCTTCCAACTTGTTATCATCTCCGTCTTCACTTCGTATTTTCATTATCCCTGATGTCGAGCTATCCTCTTTTCCCTAAATTACACCTTCCCGTACCCATTTCGCAACAAGTCAAGATGGCACAGGTTGTCTTTCCCATGGAGTGACGAGATGCGAAAATTTTTTAATTCCCGTTTCGTTGCCGCGTATCCCGGCGGCTTTCTTCCCTACTCTACTAGAATCTCGCGAACTGCGCGGAACTATATGCCTTGTTCCTGTTTTCCCATTTTCCCTTCGGTTTGCCGCCGCTTCCTCTCGGTCTCCCATAATTTCCATCTCATCGATTCGGTCCTCCTTTCCGGTCCCCGAGCCTTCCCCATTTCCCCTTTGTACGTTGCGCCGAAATCCCTCCTCCTCGGAACGGCAGTGACTCCTCTCAAAAGCAGCAATTTTTTCCATAACGAGCCTTTCACAAACCAGGACGGCGATAACGTTGGCAGTGCTAACGATGATTACATGGGAGGTCATAAAAAAGAAAGTTGGAATACCACGCTGTGGCAACGCAGGCTCCGCGGTACTCCGGAGCAATGCTAATAATGGGTTTCGATACAGCCGTTGGGCAAAATGACCGTGCAGTCACTGTAATAGTCTGTAAAGTAGATGAGCTATGTTTTCCTTGTTTGCTGCTGCTGAACGAAACTCATGAGTTCGAACTAGACGGGGCGGCATCCGCGAGGAACCGTAGCCGTGGGTTAATTTACCCGCGCGTTAAGTTATAAAGGTTCGCGCGAGTGGTAGCAAATTACCGTGCAGGGGATTATCCCGTGACAAACGTTCAAAAGTTTCGCTCAAGTGTCACTCCCGACGCGTCGCGGTTGTTACTTGGACGCAGTAAAGATTTTGTTTTCGCTTCATTTACAGGACAGGAAAGGCTTAGGCTGTCGCGGCACGTGGATGGTTCTCTGCGATATTACCATCGATCAAAAAATGAAGTGGGGTTGAGCGAGCGGCAGGCGCTCGTTTTATGGTTTCGCTTCGGTAACCAAGTAGGCGTAACTCTGGTTAAGTTACCTTCCTCTATAGTTTCGTTTTCGTTCTTGCTTTTTTTTTAATCCTGCTGTACTTTGCTCAAGCCTCAAGCGATGCGTCATTCTTGACCAGTCACATATTTCATTGAATGTAACTTCTGTCATTGCTGCCTCATTAGCAAGCAGATTGATTTTGTTCATGTTCTGTGTACCAGGGTGGCTTCCGAGCTTCTATGTACACACAACATCCCCGGCACAGAGAAGAAATTAATGCAGTTTGTAGGTAACGACAATCGATGCATCGGATAAAATGAGACTGGTGATTGGCAAAAGATATATATGTGAACGCGGATTAGTCTGTTCAGGGCAAATCGTTGTTTCGTGAGAAAATTTCGCTCCGCCTTCTTCCTCCCTCGTGTAGAGTAGCAAGTGAATAGTTTTCAGCGAGAAGAAATGCAAGACACGAGAGAAGGCCCATAAGACACAGCACTGCTAACCACTGATCAGTTGTTAGTAGCACATATTTATTAAATACATGTTCAATAAATAATTCCGAATGTATTTAAGTTTAATGTTATTACGCATTCCACTATGCACACGTTTACTGTGCATGTGGGTGGAATAATTCTATCATGAATGTGTTCTTTTGAGGCAATTTCCTTTGCAGGAATGTCTATCACTACGTTTTTATAAGCTTTTCTCACCTGTATTTTTTGTGTTTATTGTATACACTGTATGACTCGCTTGTTATCCTCTATGCCAAGATATGGGCAAGAACCTCGTCAAGCTACTCTGCTGTAGCTTTTTCTTCCTGTCCAAACATTTTTTCCCGTTTTTGTAAGAGGAAAAAAATGTGAACCAAAGGTGATTGATTGATTGATTGATTGATTGATTGATTGATTGATTGATTGATTGATTGATTGATTGATTGATTGATTGATTGAACATGCAATACCAACTGGCACACCAGTCTGTTTTGTTAGAATAGCAAACTGGACAAAGTCTACTTAACCTCCTTGCCTTTCCTTCTTTCCTCCCTTCTCGTTCTCTCTCTCTCTCTTTCTCTCTCGCTTGTATGTAATGACCTTTTATTAGACAAGCAACCCTATGTCCCCCACTCGATTGCAAATGCTGCTTTCACCTAACGACGTTAAACGTCACCGTATAGTAGCTAACTAATGATATTAGGCACGGATTTCGTTCGAAGCAAGTGACATTGTGACTGTTAGCGTGAGAAGGCTAATAGGCCCTATCGCTGCACAGGGCTGTGCCCGGATCAATTGAAAGTGCTCTAATAACGCTGAATACACACACTCAAGAAAAAAAATTGATTTCATTTCGGCTACGAAGCTTGAAATCGGTTACCGATATGGAGACTTCCATAACCCCCCGAACCTGTCATTCATGCTCGACAGGCTGATCCACTTTGGCTCGAACGCTGCGGCGAAAACAGAAGCGGAGGCTCCATACAGACGCGGCTGGATGCACGAAGAAGGACAAGGCAACAACAACCAAACCAGTGCCACGGGGGCACCGGACGCATTTGATGGATGCGGGCTGCCGCTCAAAGCGAAGCAGAACAATCGCCTCCCCACAGAAGCGACTCTCAACAAAGCCAATGCGGTTGCGATGCTAACCCTCGTGGAACGCAACACTGCGTTCGAAGCGCGATATGGATGCGCTCGCGTCATGCAAAAGAAGGATCTCGGCGATCTATATAGGCAGCCGTCGGGGGCTGTCGCTTGCGTCGACTGGTTGTTTCTTTTTTGTTGTTGTTGCTGTTGCTTTGAAACGTACTTTTTTCGGTATTCGCATGGCTTGCCATGCCGCTGCGGTTATCGTCCCTGGAGGCGGCGATTTCCCAGACAGACTGGAGAGCGATCGTTCACGGCGCCCGAAAGAGCGATTGACGGATGCGAGATACATGCGATGGTCCAGACAACGTTCCATCCAGCTCGTGTTTCTCCAATCCTTTTTCCCTCCCACTTTCTCCATGTCGCCTCAAGATATGCAGAGTGTGCAAACGGAAAGAGGGTGCGCTGCTATCGCTGATTGGAATTCGCAGCTTGGAGTTCGATTGCGCTGCCGAATTTTGAAGCGGCGTATAAGCCACGTGACTTTTGCCGCCTTCCCGCATCTTACCCACCCCTTACGTCTTGACGAGAGGCTACTGCCTTCTTAGTATTGATTTTTGCATTGTTTATTTACACATAATTTATTATTGCTATGTTCTCACGCTTAGACTGTTTCTTTTCCTTCGTTGCATTTTTTTTTTCAGGTTGCATTTTCTGTCTATTCCCGCTCGTATCGCTAATGTTTGTTGCAGTAATCGTGGCCTTTTTTCTTTTGTATAGACTGGTGTCGTAGGTCTCATAGACAGATTTTACTTTGAGAAGTCGCAATGCACCACTAAATATCGATACCCGTTTACAAATATGCCATGAATAATATTCAACTTTAACTTATCCTAACTATCTATCTCTTCTCGCGCATCTAGCCCCAGAAATTTAATGCTTCTTTTACTAAATGATAAGCTGCTGTATCGTACCTCATAAATATAAATTATGCCATATGCCTTATCTAGTCTACAAGTTATACAATCCTCATTCGCGAGTTTCTATTCCGGAAATAGCGCAAGCCAAGCTTTGGACCCACCTTGCCCGCACGCAGCTTCTACATTGGCACCGTATTGGGCCGACGTATACTCAGCACTGGTATCATGTAGGACATATATTGGCCTTACTTTACCCGCTGTTTGCCTACACTCAAATTCATGAGTTTCATCAAAGCTTGTCTAGGTGGAATCCTTTACCAGCCAAACCTAGAAGAGGTCACCGACGAGAAAGAAGAAAAAAATACAAGCCGGTCCGGCCTCCGCATGGTAGTCTTGCACACAAATCACTTTTGCCTTCGACCTTTAAAAGCAGTCAACTTTTTACCTAATTCAGCTAACCTAACATACCTAATTTCCCTTAATTTCCCACAATTTACCTTGGACAGCAGTCTAACTGGGGCAAAAAGAAGCCAGTTATTCTGAAGCGTTCGAGCGTTTTATGTGCTGCGCGTGTTGCGCATACATTGCTATCGCTAACGGGCGTCTCTATAGTTTCGAAATGTACGACAGACGACACGCTAAACAAAGCTTCCAGATTCCAAATCACAGCTCTGGCACAGGCACGACTTGACATTCCCGTCGACTGAGATCAATATGTAGTGGCAGCGATGGGCGGAGGGAGGGGGGAGGAGAAGAAAGAGTGGGGAGATCTGCGCACCATGTCGTACCGCATTGATGGGACGTGCCCATATTCTTCCATTACGCGAGTTTCCTTTCTCGTCGTTCACTGATTATAGTAACTGAACAATAAAAAAACAAAGAACAAAAGTGAGGACACCAGTCTCTACTGAATAAGCCCGGACACACCTTTCTTGTCATTGGGCCGATTCTGGGCGTTCACCCCTCTGTCCAGGTGAGTGCCCCATTCGCTCTTTTATGACGCACGTCGCCATCTTCCTCGCGGCCTTCTCAAGAGGTTAGGTCGTGGCTCCAAGCCCAACGGTAAGTGCGGTAACATCAAAGCGGGGCGACAGAGAAAGAGGGGCATGAGAAAGAGAAAAGAAATTAAAGAAAAAAGAACAAAAGAAAGGACACGAGATGTCCGCGCGCGAGGTCGCGGCTCCCAGCAGCAAACGTACTTAACGCCGACGCAGCGATTACCCGCACTAATTGCTGTCATGCTTCAGCTCCGCGGCAACCCAGTAACACACCTTCCGTTCATTATTTCTTTTGTTCGGGAAGACGAGGGAGCGAGCTAGGTTGATGACTCTGTCGGGATAACATTTGTGAGCGGTGTCTTTCGGTCTTGGTTAATTGACGGGAGGCGATTTGCAGGACCTTGCCTTTTCCCTCTCTGCGTTTGCTCGACGTCCGCACGTGCGTGGCTTCACATTTGCTTTTTGTTTTTTGTTTTTCTCGTTGTCGTGTACTATGGGGCGAATGTACTTTGCTAGACGCAATGATCGAAGTCGCCACGATTGCAGAGTACTTCTATAGCTGGCGGTTCAGATTACGGTTATAAGGGATCCTTTCTTCTTTCTCTCTCTCTTTCTACAGCTCGATGTTGCCCCGTGTTCCTCAGTCTTTCTTCTAAAGAGAAGTCGCAGACATGGTAAAAAAAACGCATTCACGCGTGCACGCGCTCACACTCACTCACTCACTCACTCACTCACTCACTCACTCACTCACTCACTCACTCACTCACTCACTCACTCACTCACTCACTCACTCACTCACTCACTCACTCACTCACTCACTCACTCACTCACTCACTCACTCACTCACTCACTCACTCACTCACTCACTCATGCACTCACTCACTCACTCACTCACTCACTCACTCACTCACTCACTCACTCACTCACTCACTCACTCACTCACTCACTCACTCACTCACTCACTCACTCACTCACTCATTACACAGAGGCTCCAGCAGACATTTATCGATCGCTGATTGCGCTGCACTGCAATTTTGTTCGTCTACTGCAGGCCGCTGTTAATCTGACGTGGCGCGGTGACTCCGGGTCTCTCTCTACTGGGAGGTCATCGGTCCGACTCCCGGTCTCGTACTTCTCGTTCAGCTGAGAACGCACCACAACACAGCTCCCGCGCCCAGCTTTCAACGCGCTTTAGGCAACATGGCGTGGTCTAAGTTATCGCGAAGCCACGCATTGCAGCGTCTCTCACAGTTCCTATCTTGTGGTGCCGTGTGGTGCGATCGGAGATCGTTGTTCGGAGGGCGGGTTCAGTTTCGCCGCGCGTGATTGGTCTATGCCGCGCCGACTTCGTCAGCGGCGCGAATTCGGCGAGGCCTACACGAATCGCGCGCAGCGAAACTGCACGTGCCCCCCCCCCCCCCCAAACAACTATCTCTGATCGCTCCGCTGGTTACGGGCGTTTAGCGCGTTCGCTCGACGTTCACACAGGGGTGGATGTGATTGAGATACATGTATTCTTATTGCGAAAGCAAATAAATGTATGTATAGACCGTTTCTACATGGGCGCCGCCATATTGCTTGGGCAGTGGCGACATCTATGGGCACTTGGAATGCTGGCTTCGGCAAACGCTCTGTGTTGCATGCCGTGGTATACGCTCAGCGGCGGTTTCTGGCATTTTTTTCGTGCTCGCGCTGTCTATTTAGCATGACATGACGTCTTACACGCTGGAAATGGTTCTGTGAGACGTAGTGATGTCGTTTAAGCAGACGCGGCCGGAGTTTCTGCTGGCGTTTAGGAGGACGGAGCACCCAGCATGATGGATGCGTCCGTGTTTGAGCCTACACTCAGCCTAAGAGATCAGTTGTGTCTTTCTGAACATTCGTTTCACTAATGCCACCTTATTGCAGCATTCTCACTGTAGTTCTAAACTGCGCTTTAGCAGCAATTAGTACCGAACAAACATATGACGATCCTAACAGCGTGGGCACCCTTCTGCAGAATATGTTGGGCTGTTCACTTTGACAGGTGTTGAAATTGTTACTTGTCGATAAATCGGGCGACTACCTCGTCTGTTGGCTGAGGTTTCCGCTCACGAAAACAATGGTTTGGTTTGTACTAACAGTATAACGTGCAAAGTTAACCACACCTATCGAGGTGTCGAGCGACCGGCTGTGGACCGGGTGTTTTAGCGAACACCTTCAAATATTTCTTTAAAGATTGCCTGTGAAAGATAGCACAATTCTGGACCATAAGCTGGTCTACTCGAAGAGGCGGATATTACTTGCAGAAAATATTCAAATGTGTGGTAATCGACTAATTAGCGAAAATTGCCTAATTGAGTTTTAACTGATTACCTCATGACACATAATTCAGTTTACAAATTCTGTTGGGTGAGATTACAAGGAATAACCACTTGACAAGAATTGTGTGGATGACACCAGTCTTGGTGTCATCCATATTATTGCGCTGTTGCATCACTATACTGTAATGTACCATACTACTTGTCCGCAAAAGTTGCTTCAATGAGGTTTTAGCCTCTTGAGTGAATTATTCCTCAGAAACTTAGAATTGCAGTGCCCAAATAAAGTTCTTGTAACGTTCTGCTCAAAGTGCATCACTTTATCTGAAATCGTCTCAGGTTACTCTAGAGTGCAGGACATAAAACATTATTACTGCTGGCAATCTCAAAGTGATGTAATTTCACGGGCACCTCTCTCTACGGGCAGCGCAATGGCACCTGTGCGGTGCCATTACAGGTCCTACACGGCGTGGTGAAACCTTTTAAGGATGCCAGAATTTTTGGCACATCCGCATACAGTCACACATGGGCATAGCTATAAACAGCTGTAGTGTAACACACCAGTAACTTCACGCGCAGCTCCCCAGCGTAGGGTAGCCAACCGGATTTTTTTTCTCTGGTTAACCTCCCTGCCTTTCCCCTTTCCTCTCTCTCTTTCTCTCTCACTTTAAACCTTTGCTAACGCTGTAGGTGCTTCACTCGGTGGGCGAAGCTGCCTCTGCTTTCTTTTTTTTTCTGAGAAAGTAAAAGCAGGGACATTTGTATTCATTATTAGCATTTCGAATCACGGGTAAGCGCAGGGATCACGATATTGGGTCACAGGTGTGGCTGGTGATAAGCACTGCGATTGCTGCTTTCGTGACCCCTTACCTCGTTACCGGTGTAACGTGTGTAACGTACAAGCGTCAAGCAAAAGACGGGATACCGCTGCTAAGAACTGATAACGTGAATTCGGCGGCATCGTACTGCTCGTGCTATAGAATCACTGCGTCGATCTATTGATCTTTGGTTTATTGTCCAGCCAAGGGAGATAGTGAGAACAATTAGGGATGGGGAAGGAAACGCGGAAACGTGTACTTGTATGTAGGAGAAACTGAGGTTAGCTAGTTTTTGTTTAACTTGCAAGCTAAACGAAAACTAGTTAACCTCAGTTTCTGTAAGCCGTAACTAGTTAACCTCAGTTAAGTGTATCATGCTACACTTACCGAGGGGAAGAGGAGAGTGAGAGAGTGAGAGACAGTAGACAGGCGTTCAGATCAAAGACACGAACTAGACAATTTAAGAGGCATCGTGCCTACATTTGGGAACACAAGTACTGTACAAGAGCTCGTGTGTATTTCTGGGTTGACTTGCTACGGGGCCAGGCTCCTCGAACATTTTATTTGCTTCGGCAATAGGTCGTTAGCTTGGTCCGCTCAAAGCGCGCTGCAGTGTCTAACGTTCTTTCTCGCCGAAGCGGGAACAGTGGCCGCGAGGAGATGATCGATGGCCTCTTCACATGTCCACGGAGCACGCATGGGTGAGTCAACCATTCCGACGTGATAGATGCCTCCAGTTCATGAAGGCTACTCCGTACCCACAGCTGCCACCGAAGCGTTGCGTCATCTCACGAGAGATTCGGCGGTAACTGCAATTGTATAGTGACCGATTGAGCCTCTGTAGGCCGGGGTTCCAGTTCTACTGCACATTCCAGAAAGAGTCCACGTAATGACGTGTAGAAGATGTCGAAGCTTTCTTGCAGAGTCCACCCTCGATAGGAACATAGGAAAAATCGGTGCTCCAGTGTTGGCCCATCGGCGCAAGGCGGTTACCAACGTTGCCGCCATGTCGCCGGCGTCCAGAAGGAGATTTCGAAAAGTACATGCACGAGGAAAAAATGTAATAGAATCCGCATCGTGGCTGTCGATAATTTACGGAGCGCACTTTTTAAAATTGAATTCGCCCGGTCGTTACATTGCGAAAGGGAAAACGTCATTATGAACCGTTCGCGAAGTAGCAGACTGTCAAGCTAGACGGACGATGAAAAACTGCCGGTAGCGAGGCTATATAAACTTTCGGGGCGGGGAGAGTGGGAGGGTGAGGTGGGGGGGGGGGCGAGGGGATATTTCACAAGCCGGTCGTGTTCGCGCCGAGCAGCCTAATATCCTCCGCAATGGCGAAAGAGAAAATGCTATTATTCTTCTGGCGTTTTGCTCCAAATTACTACGGCGAATGGGCAACGCGACGGCAAGTTACAACAAGAAACAAAGACAAATGCAATGACACACAAACGAACCGTTCGCAGCAGAATATTCTATTGTACGAAAGCTTTCTTTCATAAAGTATACTTTGTCTACAACAAAAGTGTAATGATATAGCATGTACATGGGCCTTAGGAACCACAAGAAAATGTAATACCAAATAAACCAAAGGAATTCTAAAGTAAACAGCAGAAGAATTGAGTTCAGGATCAAAGAACTCAAACGTGTGTGAGCAGGCGCAAGAAGAAAGAGAAAAGTAAATATACATACAGCAAAGCACTTGGAGAAAATTTGCGAAAGAAAAAAAAAAACGTGTGAGAGAATTGAAAAATTCACGCAAAAGGCTGTGTTTGCGAAACGAACCGTAGATATTGGCTTCACACGCGTTTCAGAGCCCAAAACAGCCACGGGTGGTTTCGTCACAAAAAAAAAGGAAAAGTCATCTCTTCATCTTTTTTTTTTTCTTCCATAAGCGAATTGGTGTAGCGCCAAACAATACAAATGCCTCTGCCAGCTCTACATACGTCAGCAAGTTTTCTTCTGTTTTGTTTCTTTTTCGCCATCGTATTGTGCTGCGTGCATTTCTTGATACGCGTTTCGTCAATTTGCATTTGTTTCCGAGTCCCTGTACGTATAGCGCGCGTATATTTTTACCAAGTCCTTGCCCTCTGAAAAGGCAATTACGATCGCTCATGAAAGTGCTTGCTCAGCCGAGTGTGAACAAGCGCTTGCCGCCAATTTCGCTTGACGTTTGTACGATGTGGTTGCCAGCGTTATTTCTTGTGCAATGCGAAAAAAAAAAAGAATGTGCTAAAACAACAGCTTTTCATTGTTATAGCTCCACTTTTTAAAAACAAATGAAATGAGATCCACTGAAGAAAGGAACTCAAATCTTCCAGGAAGAGGTCCGTCAGCAGTGGCTAAGGAAAAAGAAAGAGAAAGTTACCCGTAATTAGAAGGTTCAAGAAACCAGGCCCACCTTTGTGGAGAGAAAGACAAAGAGACGTCTGTACTGGTTTTCCCCCTTTTTTTTAAAACAAGAAATGTTTTTCACCTTTGCAGTGCTCTTAGGTGTTATTCTGTTCAAATCACAAAACTTTGAGAAGCTGCAGTTCTTTCGTAATTTCAAAGGCGATGACTTTGTGTGGTCACTTAGCAAATTCAACCGTTCCCAGAAACGTAATTTCAGCAGCCTGATTGGCCGGTGAAGTGCTTTAATTGCTGATGCAGTTATGAGTTCGGTGGACATATAAAAATCGGTGCTTTCTAAGCAAGTTATGAACCGTTAGCGAAATTATTTTCAAGCAGCCAAACGGAATACGCTGGTGCAACTGCCCAAGCAATAATGGAAAAATAGGGACCAGTATTAGGAATGAAGATTAATTATTGAACTTGTTCAATGGTAGTGAATTTCTTAAACTGATTCGCTTAACCTTGTGCAGCAATAATCAATGAAATCCGCAACCGTTTCGAGAAGCAATCACTCTTTACATACATACATACATACATACATACATACATACATACATACATACATACATACATACATACATACATACATACATACATACATACATACATACATACATACATACATACATACATACATACATACATACATACATACATACATACATACATACATACATACATACATACATACATACATACATACATACATACATACATACATACATACATACATACATACATACATACATACATACATACATACATACATGGGACGTTAAAGAGGGCTAGTGGATCCCAGTCTCTCACGACAGGCGTGTCCAGCGCAAATATTCACGATGTAAGAGCTCTTATTTCTTGTGTCCTGAAAAACGCAGTCATATATGCATTCGATTCACTATGTACATCTAAGTTTACGCTGAACATGCTCGTTGTAAATCAGAGGATCATAATGAAAGTATCAGTTCAATGTAAAGCGCTACTTCATTACGGCGCAGGTGTACTTTAGAGCTATGTGGGGGCTCGACATTGTATTTGCAGGCCTAATGAAGATTTCTGTTATTGTTCCCCCGAACAGAAGTGCGCTGACTCGCATTACATTGTTAGTCAGCATACAGGATTTATATAAGCCCATTCCTTCGTCGTGTGTATATGACCCAGCCTAGATAACGAGCGATTCAGCAGCATTCAGCTGAAAGCAGCAGTGCCAAATCCGGGAGGGTAGGCAAGGAAAGCTAAGGTTTAAAAATTTAAAGGGATCCTGCATGTTCAGAATTATGATGCTGCTGACATTTTACGTCAGCATGCTAAACTAGACAAAGGCTGCCTACTGTAATATTATTTCAGCGTCTCTCCTGGTTAAGCCTTGCGTCACCAGGTGGCACCATCAATCTGGTCGCTAACACGTGCGTCACCGGCAGCCTGGTATACGTTTACAGAGTGCCTAAGGCAACCCATCAAAGAGCTGTCGCTTGTCCGTAAATGTAGTTCCGTTTGCGTAACCGACTTACCGAAGAGGTGTAGGGCAGTAGCAGCGCCGGTAGCGACATCTGGTGACTTACCCCCATATTCAGAAATGCAACTTGACTTGATCCGAGTGACGCCTATCGGGAACGCGCCGAAGGAAACGCAGTGAGCGTCTTTGGGCACGTTAACGCCAGGCGTCATCTAAATCAAGTCAAGCATGTGCTTCGACTTAAGTTGCATTTCTGCATACGGGGTTTAGTGTCTAACGAGAGAGCACAGAAAGAGCAATACTGCTGTGACGTACCCTACACTACTTAATTACCATTGTAATGCGGTAGTGGGAACATGACCGTTAACGTACATGAAGGCAGCTTTCTGCGCACAAGACGAGGATAAAGAAGAGGCTATGAAGAGGAAGCGTAGCAGGGGACGGCAGAAAGTTAGGTGGGCGGATGAGATTAAGAAGTTTGCAGGGACGACATGGCCACAATTAGTACATGACCGGGGTTGTTGGAGAAATATGGGAGAGGCCTTTGCCCTGCAGTGGGCGTAAGCAGGCTGATGATGATGATGATCATGAAGACGAAGAAGATGATGATGATGATGATGATGAAGACGAATATGCGTGGTCACTTTCGTCAAAATAAAACGCTGTTGTAAGTGGGCGCTCGTGTGTCTCGCCCTCTTCTCTGTACTCGTCTTGTGCGGAAGAAGCTGCCTTCGTGTTCTACCAACATGCCCAAACAGTCACCTTAGTTAACGTACAGTCCTATATACGATTTTCCTGCGATGAGAACACTCACACTAGACAAGAATGTTTCAAGTGCAATGTAGATTAAGAAAGCGCCAGTAGATGTCGTTCACCGCTTTGTTTTCTGCTGTCCACGACTCCACTAACCTGGCAATAGGAGTGCTTCTTGTTACGTTAGTTTATGATGCATCTCTATTAGAATAAGGATGCAAACGAACACATACACAGACGGCGAAGACCGGACGATCGCCTGGTAATAACCCGGCAATCCTCAAACAGTACAGGAAGTTCACGGACATGTTGAAGCTCTCTACTGATCGCGATTGTGAGTGCTTGCCTACGAACTACCGATATTTAACTCAAAACGTGTCGCAATTTAGTAGTAAGCAGAATGATAGTGTTGATGGTCCTCACACAGGTGGGTAAGCCTGAAGGCTCCAGTGTAGTAGCCAGGAAAGAAATATCGAACGATCGTGCATAGGCTGACTGCATGGGAGAAATTGCGGTGGTGTTTGGGCAGAAACCTGCATAAAACACATCAGGCTGGCGTTTTGTGCACGTCAAAACGACGATATTCCTATACAACGATATATATATATACACGACTGCGCCAAGAGCAGCAGGCAGCCGTTCGTGCGTTGAATGTAGGTGACCCTACACCGACAGCCTTGCGGCATCGAAATGCCATATTCGTTTCTTTTATTTTTGAACCCAAGGAACGTGCCCGACATTTCCTGCCGCATTTCGGATCGAACTGGCTGCGAGCGGCAATTTCACCAGGTCTCAAGGCGCACGAAGGAAAGAAATAATATTGTTGGAGGAGACGAACATGTCTGTCGTTCTTATTTTTCTTTTTGGACGCCCACCGCTACTAAAAGAAAACCTTCAGCCATCACCTTCGAACGTATACGCACCAATATAAAGTTTTAGTCCGTTCGAATAAGTTTCGGTGCCCGAAGCAAAAGACGTGCAGCTGCTTTTGAGACGCCGCACTTTCTTCGTGAAGCAGGCGGGTTCGGGTTACCATGTTGGCCTAGGCCCCCAGCGTCCTGCTCGCGTCGCGTATTCCAGCTTTGTGGAATTCGTCAATACCGGGAACATGGGCGGAACGATGTGGATACCAGCGTGGTAGCACTTTCTCATGACGCTATGATTAACGACAAAGCGTTAGTCAGCGTTGTTTTGTGGCATGACTGTTCTCGTCGCAGAGAAAGGCGCCACTGTGCACAAACGTCTTAGGCTTCTGCAGGCCCACTTGTACGAGAACCTAAGCAACGCGTAGGCTGTCGTTGCAGTTATAGCTTTGAGCACTCAAGTTGCATCAGCACTTCTTTTTTATGCGAAGCATATTACGAGAGCTCAACCCAGCTCCTCAGGCGCGGCGGTGTCGCCTTGAAACCACGTGACACCGTGACGTCACGACAGAGGAGAAGTGGCTTAACTCTTGCAAGACGGGCTGAGTGGGAATCGAACCAGGGTCTCCGGAGTGTGGGACGGAGACGCTACCACTGAGCCACGAGTACGATGCTTCAAAGCGGTACAAAAGCACCTCTAGTGAATGCGGTGTTGCCTTAGAAACGAGCTGTTTCTAAGGCGTGCGTCTCTTGCTTAGGCGCACATTTCGTTGCCGCGCCGAACGCTGCTTTGCTCGACGCTCACCGCGTCCAATGCGGGGCGCGTAGTCGCTGCCCTGTAGCCCATTGTCTTACACCCCTTGGCGGGTCGACGGGAACGCTGTCGCGTTCCACTCTTGAAGGCGAAGCAGTAATGCATGAGTTGTTTCTTCGTCTAGCCGAACCAAATATAGCCAAGCAACAGCAGTTCACCAGGGCCGCTATTTTGTAGCAATGCCTTATGCCTTATTCTATAGTATTCTTATCATCCACCACACACGGCCGCCTGATCCCGTTGATAATGTGGTCAGACCGTCGCTCTGACCACTGGCCAAGCACGAAAAGCAGGAAAAAGCATAGCATCGGAAAAGGCATCGCTACAAAATACCGGCCCAGGCTAAACAGTGGTTCAACAACTAAAATAAAGGCTAGTATGCTTCGCATCCTGGGCTTAACCTTACCTAAGCCACAGGCATTTTTTTCGTCTGCGTCTCCAGTATTCTGGAAGTGATAACTTAAAAAGATTAAAAGAACGTTAGCTTGTCCGCAAAATTCTGACGTGTGCGGGTGACCCGGTTGCCCTGGAGGGCAGTAGAAAAGCTGGTAGTGACATCTTGTGAGGATTGTATAAATTGCAATGCGTATGAAAAATCTTACGCCGCGTAAGTTTTATCGTCAAAGGAAATTCATAAAAGCACCGTACTTCAACTATCATGTCCCTACCAAATAACTTCACAACAGTAGTTGAGTGGTACATGGCACCTCACTGCAGTATCTGCTTTGCGGTCCTTCTGCCCATACTCTGCGTCACAAGATGCCGCTACCAGCGCTGTTGCCACCGTACACCTCTCCGGTAACTTGGTATGCCGCAAACGTATGCTTGTATTCGCTAAAGGACAAACTAAAAATTTCTAAGATAGTAGAGGGTTCTAGCGAGTCCGGCCTTCAAGTATCGTTTGCGAATCAACCAGGTTAGCAGGCGTAAATGTCAGCGACCGCATCGTTGGCGCCATCTGGTGGCGCGGAGCTCTACCAGACCAACGCAGAGCTATTATTGCAGCCACCAAACCTGTTCTTTTGCGCTGCTGGTGTAAATTTTGGCAGCGCTATTGTCTTCAATACGTTGCCTTTATAAGTGTTTTTTTTTTCTTTTTTAAAGAACGCTAATAGACAGTATTAGTGCTGCCATGGCGACACGTACACAGCACGCAAGCACTTTGCGGAACGTAGCAGCGGGTGTCACGTGAGGGCTTTTAGTCAGTATACTGGGAAATGCATTACGTACGTAAACGGACGAGCGTCATTAGACGCCGGGCGCGTCGGAGAGCGTTTGCCGCGTGCGCCAGTGCATCGAATCATCGGTCGAACTACATATAGACGCTGTTGTTCTCGCCAATGTGATATAATGTGTGCGCGCATACAGCGCACACTGAACATATTCTCAAAAACAAAGTTCATGTATTGCGCTCTGGATTCCCACCGTGCAGGATCCTGGAATGGGTTCTGCGCGTTCACTTCACGCAGCAACGCCAAATCGTAGGCCATGGAAAAGTACAGCCTCCCTTCCGACGGTCGCCTTTGACGCCGCCATGTTGCGAAACTCCTTTCTCTCGCGCTCTCCCGAACAAACGAGAACCACGAGAGTAGCACGCGAGGCTCCCCACGTACGCGCGCAAGAATCGGATGCGTGCCTGCGCGGCGGCCGCGTACGCATCACGTGCCGTTCCTGTTGCGTTCTGCACATGCGCACTTTGCAGAACGCAGCAATCTTACCTACGCAGTACGAAAAATGTCTAATTAAACACGAGAACATCTCTAGACGGCAGTGTGGCTAGGTGAAGCGTCAGCAGATGTCGCTACCAGAGTTTCGTAAAGCAGTATTGCACACACGCCATAGCGTATACCTTAATGTCAGGCACGCTAAAACTCTCTAATGCTTCAGTGTGTCGGCATACGTGCATGCTACGCATTACAGAATACTACGCTAAGTCAGGCACGTATGACAGGATCAGCGCTGATAGCGACGAATTTCGATGTTTTGCCTTAAACACAATGGTTTAGAAATAATTTTGTGTTACACAGGTCTTCTCCTCGAAAGAAAATAAAATAAAATAAAAACTGCGAGGGATCTCTTAGGTTTCTGCAGGCAGTTCTGCAGTTGCATCGAATATGCATCACTGCAATAGGAACTGAAAAAAGATGATGAAAATGAAGACGATGATAATAGCTATAGCGTCCCCCTGGTTCTCTTATGTCGATAATAGCTGCGTTATGACAATAGCTATGTCGTCCTCCTCTGCTCTACAAGATAGGGTCACTAACGCGGCTGTTCAAGTCTACGCCACCGGTATCGCAGTACCCTGTTAATGGCAACACCTATAAAGGCGGGCTTAATACCTCTAATAAGTTACGCTGATAGTCAAAGACTTTCCCATACCAAATTAGTAATTGGAATGGAGCACCACACTGTTCACACGTAGCTTCTGCCTTACCTGCCTTTGTTAACGATGCACTGTGAACCAGAACACAATAAAGAAAAGACATATGCCTTCCAAAAGCACACATTACTACATGTCATCATATAGGACGATGTGATAGAGAGGTGATGAAGCAATAGTTTTATTAGACATAACTTTTCTTTTATGCCCGGGCCATCCTATTAAAAAATCAAACGTACAATCAAAAAAGACGTTCAGTCCCTACGAAAGCGAGAAAACAAACATACACAGTGTGCGGCCTGGTGCGACTCTCTTGAAAGGCTCTCGGTGTAAGCACTGGGGGCGTAGGAGCCTTCTTGTACGATATATGGCTTTTATTTTATTGCGAAACTTGCGCCAACAAGACTGTGGGCGTAGGTGAACAAACACACTTCCAAAGTGCGCTCAGTAAACGGAAGCCTTCTTGTGCAAGCCTCTTTTTCTTAAACAACGATCTTCGCAAAAAAAAAAAGAAAAGAAACACGTAGGTAAGCTCTTCGTCAGTGTAGAGGCCAGCTGCTCCTCGGAAAATGCCGGGTATTCGTTGCACAAGAACACACCCAAAAACGTACGGTTCTCCTGTTCTTCCTGTTGTTTTTGTAGTTAATTTTTTTTCCGTTCTCTGCCTTCAAGAAATGCCGTCTAGTAGTTATGAGCCTCGGCAGAAAAGCTTTTAAGTTTTTTTTCTTAACATCTTTCCGCAGCTTTAAGAACATCTGCTTTGAAGAACTCTTCCACCAAGGTCTTGCGAAATCTTTCCGCCTCCTTTTTCTGCATATGTATAAAAAAAGAAAATAATGCCTAGTGTGCCCACCGTGTTGTATAACTGTTTTAGCAGAACATGATACGTTAAGCCTGTGGGCTGCTTTTCAACCGTAGTGAATTTTGGTGAATGCTGTGGCTACGAAGACGGGCAGTCATGAGTACGAATCTAATCACCGCATTACAACCTGCGATCGTTCTATCGAGGCTGTGTAATTGTGGCGGGTTAAAAGAAATACAGAGGACTTTTAAGAGGTGTGTGTGAATTTAACTTCCTCGGACATGAAGACAGCAAAGGGTCGGAACTTCTTTTCAAGTTATTTATTACAGAAATGTACATAGTATTGTGCTATGCTATGCTATGTCTAGAGTGGTACGCTACTAATGTCAGATATTCTATTAACGTAAAATACATGATGACAGCATCTCGACGAGGGGGCCCAGGGGCTAAATGCGACTGCAGGGTCTAACCATCTCCTGGTGTTGCTTGTCGTAATAGCCATTTTAATGGGATGAGCAAGAGGGGGAGGAAGAAAGAAAATGAGAAGGCAGTGATGTTAACCAGAAATGCGTCTTTTTTGCGACGCTACACTGGGGGTAGGGAAATGTGAACGGAAAGATAAGAGAGAAGGAGAGAGAGAGGGAGAGGCGCATTTTTTAAAAGCTAAACTTTTTTTGTCTCGTCCTTCGACTTTTCTACTGCTGCTACTGCTGTGGCTGCTGCTGCCTGGCACACCTCGTCGAAGGGATGGTTCAGAGCGTATGTACACATGACAGGAGCGAGTCAGAGAGGAAAGGCGCCGATAGAAACTCGATAAAAACCCCACCGCGTCGAATGAGCACAATGTCCTGTGTAGCTCACTGGACGCCGTTACATTAGCCTCTTGACAGCTGTAATTATCTGTGAACCCTCTAAAAACATTGCAGAAACTGCAGCGCTTCCCTCTTCACTAAAGTACGAGTCCCGAGGGCACGTAGATAGAACTGGAGAGAAGAGGGAGGGGAAGATACAGGTCCCATACAAGGGCGGGGGGGGGAGCTGATATAGGTCACGTGAGAAGGCAAGGGAACCCTAATACTACACGGCAGCGGTTGCGGTAGGGGAACTGGATAAGCTTAAGTTCAAGGTACGCTACAGTACGTTTCTGCTAATTCTGAAAAAATGAACGCCATCATAATATGTCAAACGGGCAAATTACGCAGGGCGTGCAGAAGCAGAGCTACATCAATTAAAGCACACTGCAGGTCCAGGCGACACTACGAAAGCGGTCGACCGTCAAATCAACATCTCTGCAAAGCTACCACAGCTGTAGCTTTGCAGAGCATGGTCAAGTGGAGGAGGTTTCGATGGGGCCGAGCCAGCACACTGAATGTAGATAACCGGATGAAGAGGGTGGTGCCGGCGTCTGCGATTGGTCCGCTTCCCCTTACCTAGCTTGCGGTGGCTGGTCGGAAATCGCGGCGGCGTGC
This sequence comes from Dermacentor albipictus, assembly GCF_038994185.2. Lineage (NCBI taxonomy): Eukaryota > Metazoa > Arthropoda > Arachnida > Ixodida > Ixodidae > Dermacentor > Dermacentor albipictus. The sequence continues at coordinate 42,955,000 of NC_091826.1, forward strand.
AACGGAAGTTTAAGAATGCCACTAAAACGGATCCTCAGCAAGGAAGAGTTGGCAGAGAGAAGTCGTAGACGTGCCGAAAGTGCTCGAACATGTTACACGGCCATGCAAAAACGTTTATTATACGCAAATAAACCGATGTTCTCGGCAGGTGCGAGTAGCCAGTGCCGGAGCGATCGTTATACCAGCTATATTTTATTCCTTTCGGCAAGGGTCAACCAGCAGCTATTCAAAAGAAAATTCAGTTTTGTTCGGCATAATAATGTATCTATAACGCGTACACATCACTTTGACGCGGTCAGGTACCGCGGTTTTGTGACGTCTTGTGACAGGCAGGTGAAGTGAGAGCAGCTTCAAAATTTTTGACCAATAGTCGAGGGCTAATGATGAAAAGGTGTCGAATGAGAAATAAACATTTCTCTTTTGTTCGATACAATCATGCATAATCAGTGAATACCCGCCATATCATATGGGGAGCTACCCTGGTTTTCGTGACGTCGCGTGACAGACCGGCGAAGTGGGTGTGGTCCATAAATGTAGTTGACCAATCGTGGAAGGATGATTGCAGAATTGGAATAGAAAATTTTGGAATAGCTTTACGTTATAGCGCCTCTGCACTTAGATTTCGGGGCACGTTAAAGACCATCACGGTCTCAAAATAATCCGGAGACCACCACTACGGCGTGCCTCACATTGGTTTTGGCACGTACAGCCCCATAATCCAATTCAAGCTTAATACTTCTTCCACGATGCGATGTGCCATGTGAGGTAATGACAATGTTCAACCCTCTGAGAGGTTATGAAATATGGCACACAACACTTCTACCAAACACCTCTCCCTATGTGTTGTGAACTACGCAAACAAACAGCAGCGGTGCACACAAGGTAACGTTTAACGTCAACTCACCACGCTCGTGTTAGACTAAACGTTGAAGAGATTAAGCTTTCACCGTCAACATCACCGCTAATTATCGCCAATCGAAGCAACCAGCACAGAAAACTTCGCTTACATCGATTCCTACAGTGCATTGCATCTGCTTAATTTTTATTGGATTAAGCTCACAGTGGAAAGAGTCAAAACGTGCGATAAGTTGGGATGTTGATCAGCATGCCCGATTCGCGGTATTACCGCAGTATTCGAAACGAATTTCGTGGTGCTTTTTTTCTCGTCCTTTATGACATGGTTCTCTAGATCAAAGAAAAACATTGGCTACGGTTTAGTTCAGCCAACCCTGGATATGTAAAACAAAGCTTGGTTTACCTTGGTTAAGTTTTGCTTTCGCTTGGTTAAGCTTTGATTTAGCTGTAATTATTACACTTCGGTATACAATCATCGTTAAGCCAGGTATTCACGGATGTGTCTAGGTCGGTGGCTAGACAATCTGGTCTGTCTGGTGTCAAAGGACTAGTCAGGTGGATTTTAGTGCCCCTTTTGCCTTGGCACCAAGACAAACCGCTCTTGGGCGTTGTTTTGTCATTAAACAAATAAAACAAACAAACATGACTTTGGTCAGGATTGGGTAGACACGCATCGTTCGACGGTGCGACGCCTGTTGTGCGACAGGGAAAGCGCGAGTGCTAGACATGCAAAAAGACGCCGCGAAGATGCGCAGTTGTTCCTCTGAATTTCAATGATGGCAGACCACTAAAAAATGTCATGAAACAAAATATCGACAGCACATTCCTTTTATGTTAAATATTCTCAGACTGAAATATCAAAAGTTCGAAACAATAACAGAAAATCGGCACTCGCAAAGGGCGCGTTTTTAGAAAGCTCGCTCCTTCACGCACACATTTCCCCGCCATCGTTCTCACGTAAACGTTATGGTTAGATGAGCTGCAGTTGCCGGGAAGCGTGAGAAGCAGTCAGGGATCGGTGAATGATATGGGCTTAACTCTTAAAGCGACACTTAAGCGACCTCAGAATTTCGCTAAGCGCCTGCTGCTACGAATGCTTGGCCTTGTCATACATAAAGACACGTCGGGAGCCGCGACTCTTTCCAAACTTCAAACATCGCTCACCGAAGTGTCGCACCTCATTCGGAGAGTTGCAGACCAAAGACGTGGCCTCAAATAACAACCCACGCTGCGTATCGTACGGGTGCCCATCACAAGCCGGATCGCGTATCTGGCCCTGAAGAATGCAGAAATTGAAAAACGGAACGTCGTGATTAGAAAGGCTACCAAGAGTGCATTTGGGAATTCCCGAAAAACATTTGTGGCATGAAAACTGAAAGTCGGCCTGCACAATACGTGGGAGGAACTCGCAGAAGCGCACAAGACAAGCCAGATTTAAACACTCAAATTGACTGTCACGGGGAAAAGCGTGCTCCTTCGGCCAAGTTACAACGTGGAGGTAACTTCGAAATCAAACGAAAAATTGAGACTCCCAACACACATACGAGACTCAATCTTAGTGGCACCTGCACCCCGCTATGTGCATCCGAACTTTCGGGAAGAATGAAAACAGGCAATAGCAAGAGCACTTCACAAGAAATTCTCTGCAGACCCTAAGTTTAATTATCGTCCCATCTCCTTAACCAGCACTATTTGTAAATTACTCGAACATATCATACACAGTCAAGTAATCAACTTCCTTGAAGACCATAACATTATTTTTAAGCATCAGCACGGTTTTCGCAAGGGCTACTCATGTGACACACAACTTGCCGGATTTATTAACGACATACACGCACTAATAGACGCCGGGTTCCAAGTTGACGCAATATTTTTAGATTTTTCTAAGGCATTTGACCGTGTTCCACACCATAGGTTGGTACTTAAACTTTCACAGCTTAACATTCACCCTACTATAATTGCATGGATCACCGATTTTCTCTCATCTAGAATTCAGTTTACATCAGTTAACAATTCTAACTCATGTTATGCTGATGTTACGTCTGGAGTTCCACAAGGCAGCGTACTTGGTCCTTTACTCTTTCTAATTTATATTAATGATTTACCCAGTTGCGTTTCATCTAAAATCAGACTATTTGCAGACGATTGTGTAGTTTACCGATGTGTAACAAGTAACACCGATAGCCACTTACTACAAACTGACCTGGACGCAATAAGTGCATGGTGTTCTAATTGGTTAATGCCATTAAATATTTCCAAAACTAAACTCATGTCTTTCACCAATAGGCCACGAATTCTAACCACCTACTCCCTTGATAACAACCCTGTGGAACTCGCAACTACTTACAAGTACCTTGGCATCAATCTTCAATCAAACTTATCATGGAATAATCATATTAACCTTACCCTTGCCTCTTCAAATCGTACTCTCGGACTTATTAAACATAACTTAAAAGAAGCCCCAATGCATGTTAAAAAACTAGCATACACAACATTAATCCGTCCTAAACTAGAATACGCGTCTGCCATCTGGGATCCCGAACAAACGTATATCATAAGTAACATCGAAGCCTTGCAGAACCGTGCTGCGCGATTTATATTTTCAGATTATTCACGTTACACCAGCGTCACCGCGTTAAAGAATAAAGCTGACTTGGACAACTTAGCACTTCGCCGTAAAATTTCTCGCCTAACACTTTTCCATAAGCTTTATCACCATCCATCACTTCACGATGATTTCTTTCAGTCACCAACAGTTATTTTTCCACGCCGTGACCATCCATACAAAGTCAAACGCATTAACTGCCAGTCATCCCATTAGGCATCTTCGTTCTTACCACGCACAATAACTGAATGGAACGCCTTACCATCAGTCATTGCCACGGAACCAGACTTGACTAAGTTTCAACATTTAATTCGCTCACGACTTGTCGACTAATCGTATTATTATTCTTTTTTGGGACTTTTACAGTGTTTTTCGATATTTGTTGGTGTTTTTAGTGCAGTTGCCTTATGTTCTCCTGATATGTACTAATGTTTTCTCTGTAATAATTGTAACCTAATTATCTTGTATGTTAACTATGTTTCACTGTATTATTACTTCTGTTAACCTCTCTTGTTTTTTGTATGTACAAACTACAACCAGTGCTTGTGATTGACCCCCCCCCCCCCATGTAATACCCTCGTAATGAGGGCCTTTGGGGGTATTTTGAATAAATAAATAAATAAACACAAGATTCACGGACGCGGCTAAGTATCCAAGGATACGTGCTTTCTCAGTAACCGCAATTAATACCAAAGGCGACGAAAAGAAGAAAATAATACTCGAAAGAGATTGGGACACGGCCGAAGAGGTGGCAATAGCACTGGCCATCTCCACATGCACCGAAAATGCCTTAATACCTAGCGACTCGGAATCCGCGTATCGTATTTTCGGAAGAGGCATGATATCCACCAAAGCTCTGAAAGTCCTGCGAGAAATATCGAAATGCGTGCAAGTTCTTGAGACCTACGTCGTCTGGACCCCTGGCCACGAGTCGCTTGCGGGAAGCCAAGTGGCACATGCCGTAGCCAGAGATCACACAAGCTGGGCTATCCTGCATGCCAGAAGGGTTCTGAAAGGCAACAAGGTCCAAGGATATTCCCAAAAATTATTCTTATATCCTACAGCCTTACAAATGTGAAAGAAGGGTATACCCCTTAGCGCACCAAAGTCTAACCAGAGAAGAGACAGTTCATTTGCGGTGTCCCCAAACAAACTCCTATGTACACGGCATTATAATGCATAGCATGCACCCGACCCAATTCTCATACCTTTGCCTATCCTGGGGGCGCTGGATACCCTTTGTCACAAGGTGACAGGGTGTCCTAATCTTGTTGAGCCCAACAATCAAGAAGGTCAGTCAAGAACCGAAGACAAAAGTACAGCAGGAGACCGCCAAAAAATCGTGGGAGGCCATGCTCGCGACCCCGGACTTGGAGGACCAGCGAAAGCTGGCCAACCCGGCAAGGGAAGCAGCAAGGGCCAATCGCTACCTGGACTGAGGAGGCCACCAGCCTTGGCCGAAGAAAGAAATCTTTCTCACTGATTCGCATTAATAAATGTTTGTTCTCTCTCTAGTGCATTATTTTCTTCGAATGAGTTGTTCCGACCTGCGAAAACACTGAAATATCCCCACGGATAATGTACGGTATAGCTAATCGAGCGCAGGAAACGCCCTAACCGCGTCGCCGATCGCCTGAGAAGAAACACCGTCTGGAGAAGAAATTAAATGTGTCGTGTGTTTCGACCAGCTGCGAGGGCCATTATTAAAATAGAGCGTTCCCCCAACAGGAGCACACACCTGCCCCTCGTTTATCTTGTCTCTCCCCCCTTCCCTTCCTCTCCCTCATAAAAGGGCACGCAGCTCAGCACCGCAGGCTCATAACTGCCGCTCTCTCATGGAATTTTGAAAGCCGCACCCAACCCTTCGGCGGCACGCGGTGTTATGAGCACCGCGTTAAATATTTGAGCGCCATGGTCGGGGGAGCTCCCGGTTTCCCTAATTCAGCGGTTTCTTTTAGGGAAGTAGGGAGGAGTCGCCGCAGAGCTGCCTACCTCCGTTATACTTATTTTTTATGCGTCTCGGCACACACAGTGTCTCTGGACGTTTGAGGGCAAAATTTAGAGACCAGCAGTACTGAAGTATAGAGAAACATTGCGCGTGACACTTTTCTCACCGTCTCACCCTCCCACCCACCCTCCAATTTCCCCCGCTTCTTTCCCAGCAACGCAGGCGGGTTTTATGCCGCGAGAAAGTCGTTATTAATTTGCGTGCTGACCGCATAACCCTTCCGACTTCGCCAATATGCTTTTTTCCTGTAGTGGGCCGCATGCGCTTCGGTAGTGCGCTGTAAGTAGATTGATTCCCCTGCGGACCCGCTTGCTTTTTAATAACCTCCATCGCTTCCCACCTTTTCGTGCCTCGCGACCTTTTCGTACCGTTCTTCCGCTCCTTGTAACGGGTGGTTCTGTGTTGTAATTTATTGAAAAATTAATGTTGCATCGAATACGTGCCTGAAAAAGCCAGCGTACGTACGGCCGCAGAACGTCGCGATTGCCCTCTGACAACCACCTGTCTCGGTCAAGTGCGTGCGTTCTTGTTTTTTGTTCTAGTTTCTCTCCCGTGGCGTCATTAGAGGGGGGGGGGGCGAGTATGCGGAGGGCAGAATCTACAGCACCGACGTGTAATTAGAGCAGAGATTAAGTCGGTAAGCCCCCTTCATTACAGCGATGTAAATTAGTTTTCACTGGCGGGAAAGCAAGACGTGTTAAAGTGCGAAATTAAAAAGGCAGTTGTAATGAACGGCGCCTTAAAGATGAATGCAATTTCGAGAGGATCATTTTGCAGGGAGTGCCAATATCATTAATGTTTAACATCACGAAAACGACCGATCGGAAAAGAAATATGTAAAGAGCATATGCGTGTCTTTTTTTTTTTTCGAGTGTTCCTACTAAGCACGAAACACTTTTATTTGCCCGAGTTTAAAAAAAAGAACACCAACTAAAGTAACTGTGCCCTTGCTAGTCTGTTTGCTTCGTAAGGTCTTAAATACTAAAAAAGCCACCCAATACGAGGAGAACATCATGGAGAGTTGTTCAAACTATAATGAGATTCATCAATGCTTTCCAACGCTTGCAACCCTGCGCTCGTGGTTCGTTGTGTGTTTCTTTCGCTGTCCTCGTTTTTCACGTAGCTTTAACCTACCTTGCAAGTAGGCTTTGTGTGAATATGGAGGATCCATTGGTGAAATCGTCACTCTGCCTATAGGAAGACACATTAAATGAAAGTAAATGTTTTTTTAACCAAGTGGAGGAATAAGGGTGAAGGAAATTGCTGCTGCTCGTACCAACGGCAACCACCTAGAAAGAACTACAGACGCCCAATTGGTAGAAATTTTGTAAGGTGGTTTATGAAATCTAACACATTTACATGCATTACATTCCCCAGTCAGTGTTGAAGGTCTGAGCTACGAATGTGTGACGACTGGTAATTGGCAAGGTTACTGCAACATTTCTTTTCCTTCTTTTTGCCTTGAGCATGTTTGTATAGGGTTAAATAGAGGATCCTATGAAGGAATTTTCTCGGAAGAACCCCGGGAAAAGGAAAGCAAACACAGAACCGCGCAAAGCTGCTGACACATTGAAGGGCATTCACAACAGCTGGCAGCAAGAATATGTGTGTTGCTACAGTGTCAGTAAACACAACAAACGCTTATGGACGGTTGCAGACATCAGGGAAAAGCCGAATATATTAGCTATACACTGATAGCTAGACATGCCGCTCGAGGTGATGCGCGATGGTTGCGCCACACAGAGCGACTGCACAAACTTCGCTTACATTCAAAGATGCGCACGTGTGTACTACAGCTACTCGCAAAGTCTCGTTGGGAGAAAGCTTTAGCCCGGAGCTTCGACCTAAGTACGTGGAACAGAAAAATCGTCTTTCTACGCAACCACTGCACTGATCTTGATGAAGTTCGTTGTACATAAAAAAATAAATATAGTAATATTGAAAAGTATTTTTATAATTTACGCTATCACTCGTTTAGGAACGTTCTTCGATATTACAATATATACTCAAAGTCAAGTGTCGAATTTCCAACTCTGTCTCGTAGCGTGCCTCCTGATACGTATAGCGGCTTCTGATATTTCATGAAGTAGTCTTATAATTTGGGAACCTTAAAGGGACACTAAAGGGAAACAATAAATCAGTTTAGACTAATAAAGTATTGTTTGAGAAACCTGCAGGCAGTCATTTCAAGAAAATAGTTTGAATATTAGATGAGAAAATGAAGGTCCAAGAATCAGTATTCGAATTTCGCGCCGAAACGCCAGCGCCGGTACGTCAGCGTGACGTCAGGGATTCCAAAGTTTGTTTTCGCATTTGGGCCGCGTTGGCTGAATAAAGGTTCCCGAAACTTGGCATGTTTAATATTTGGTTCCTTTAGAACACAATGTAGTCAATCTGTACCGGTATATATAATTAGTAGGCCCTAGAAGATGCCATCAAAAATCCAAGACGTCACAGCCCCCAGGTGCGGGAACTCAAGTAGGCGTCGCCACCCGCATTTCGTTCTTGCGCTTTTTCTGGCTTACCAAACGTCTTATCGTTGTAAGAGTGGTGTTTTTGGTGTTGTAGAACGGTGATTTACTGATGCAGAAGAAATCAATTTTCACTTTAGTGTCCCTTCAAGTCCATGCAGCTGCATCGCATTTTATTTAGAACCATCTTTATCATTAAAACTTCTTTTATTACCTCAATTTTCAAAGTTCGTGCCTTAAGTGACATGTGCTACTCGTTGTCGCATGGCAAAGGGACATTACAAAACGAGCCGTAAAACACTGTATGCGGAGAGAACGAACGCGTATGATACTCCGCACGAAATCACAGGAAGTCACAAAAGATATATTACATTGACACGCACAAATATGTTACGGCTCTACGAAGAAGTTTTCTCCAACAATGACTATTAGGCAAAAAGAAAAAAATCTGAATGGATAGTCTCACAAAGCATAACCCTACAGTTCCATAAATATGTGAACGCATTCGAAGTTGTCCGAGAATACGCAAAGGGAGAGAGCCGCTTATTATAAAAGGAAGAGGTTCTCCGATAAGGCAACTAGAAAACGCCAACGCACATGTTTCGCTCAGCCAGCGCTGAATTCCCACGCTCCATCTCATCTGTCCTGCATCCCCCCCCCCCTTTCTCCGCGAACATATCCTACCTTGCCGCTTCTCTCAGCTGCGCTGAAAAGGGGCTCGTGACGTCATTTCCGCGGGCACGTCATTTGGGACGAGGCAGGAGACGGCTCGCATTCAATGTTCCTCCGCTTCGCGCACGGTGTCGCGAAAACGCGGACGGGGCGCCCTCTCACTCACGCGAGCAAACTTTTGACAGGGAGCGCCTTCCCTTTCGTCTCCATCACTTTTCCCAAACACACAGCCGCGCCGCTTCGAACGTACCGGTGACGGAGGGCGCGTGGCGAGGGTGAGAAATAAAGGGAGAGAGAGCGCGAGCGCCACACGCGGCGTCGCACCGTCTCCCGTTTAGGGAAGCGCTTTCCCTTCTTCCCGTCTGGTGCCCCCTTAAAATATACGGCACTCCGCGTTGCCAGACGACATCGCGCTGTCCGAGCGTGACGCTAGGCGTCTCTGGTGTCGCTTTCCTGCCGGCGAGGCGGTAGCGTCCGCCTAACTTGTCGTGACAGCACCTTTCTCGCCTTCCGGTTTCTCCTACCGTCACGCGGCTGGGAGATGGAAAGGGAAACGGAAGGAAGGAGGTAAACAATAGGGAAGGAATAGAACTGGACACGTGTCGCCTGGCGCGCGCCTTGACTGAATGCATTCGGAATGGGAACTGTGCAGCCCCGTTCGTCCGCTGCGATAGATGTAGTGAGGGAAGCGTGGTTCGTAAACGGCGTAGGTGAAATAGGGGAGCCTGAACGGCTCTCTTTACATATATATGGTCTTAAAGGGGGGTATATCTTATAGGGATGGGGGCGTAATGACATATACAGTACATACGTCATTGGCGATTGCGGCTTTTTAGTGTAAAATATGCAAGTCCTGAAAATCGCTTCCTGAAATTCCCTCCCTTCTTTCCTGCGATGTATTTGATTTAGAAATGTCGAATAAAATATAATATACAAATGTACACTTATTTACTCAGTACGTTAAAGATGGAGGTGGCGCACCTAATATGGCTTTCGTTGTCTGCCTGATGAGCTGCTTTACCTGATATATGAACTAGGCTTCAGCTGCTAATGGCGGCACTAGTGTTTTGTAGATTGCCAACGTTGTCTTCTTTGATTGTATTCAATAGAAATTATTTACGCAGATGAAGCCATCTTGAAGGTGCTGAGTGTTTCGTATGTCATTCTTCATGAAGTAATCAATTTCGTTTCCATAGTTACCGACTTTCTTTCTTTCTGTGTTTAGACATGGTGTCGATGTTTATGGAGACAGCAAGAACTGCGTGATAAAGGCAATGTTTGCGGATGTTTTCATTTGCTGTAACTTCTTTCCTAACGCGATAAATTCAAATAATCCGTGAAATGCAAACGTATTTGGCTGGCGAAATTATTTCTGGCTTGAGTCATTTCAAACTGAACACTTATCATTATTATAGTATTAGCTCACCTGACAACAAACACCCGTGTGAGAAAGACCACCGCGGTTACTTGAAACTCGATTATTCACTGCCTACCACAGTTGTTAAATGCTACATAAAGAATCCCACTAAAGTTCCCTCATTTTCACTAGTAAACAAGTGCATTATTGATGTCAGTCCTCATCGTTTTTCTTCCGAACTGCGTAAGGCTCCAATATGCGCGGCAATGTTACCCCAGTTAGCGCGCTTGTTTTACGATACCATTATTCCCAGAACATATGGCAAGGCCTAGGCTACTGCCAACACACAATTAACTTCGTTTTTAAACTGCATTTGTCATACGCAATCAACTAACGTTCAGAAATGTTCTACATTTGCAATATCTGAGCTGACAATTCGTAGCCTGTTAAATGCGTACCTTTACATAAAAAAAAATATCATCATTTCCATCATCTGATTCTTATTACCCTTGCAGATTTCTTGCCCTTTATTTAAGAAGAAAAGACTCTTGGCAAATCGGACCGGCGGACTCCCGCTGGTTCGATTTGTCAAGAGTCTATCTTGAACGGGAAAATGGTCACCCACTCGAATGTAGTACGAAGCTACAAAGGCGACCCGTACGGCTTTCTCAGGAAGAAAGCTTCGCAGTAGAGGAAAAAACTCAACATCGGACCGGGACGAATGTTTTTTCCTGAAATACGAATCTTTATTTCAGACAAATCCGTGCGGGTTTCCTTTGTAGCTTCGTCCTAGATTCGGGTGGGCGACAATTTTTCCTTTCAAGGCAAACTCTTGTTGCGCACTTCCCCTGATCCTTAGGAGCAGGGGATAGTTTTTCTTTCTTTTTTGTTTGTTTTCGTGCAACACTGAACGTATTTCAGAGTTTTAGCGCTTCGTTCTATACTTTGTATTTCGATAATGAATGTTTTCGCTACCAAATGGACGAAAATGGAAACTTGAAATAGCTTACCGTGTGTAAGCTGGTTAAGGCGTTGCTCTGTAGCGTCGTTTTAGCAAACTCGCATTGCAGCCACGCGAGTGTTGCTGCAGGCAAAATATTTATGCCCGCTTTTTCCGAGTCACAGAAATAACTTGCCGAGGAAGCTGCTTGAACGTCGTCGATCGATAACACGAACCGAGCTGCGCGCGCAATGTGGATCCGTCCGCAGTAAAAGAAATACGCGGAAAACATTCTAATTTTTTTTTGTTTTTCGTTCCTCTTCAGCTTTTGCATGTTTTCAGGCCTCCTCGCGTTCCCACCTTCTTTACATTCGATCTCTCTTGCTGTCGCTAGCTCGTCGTGCTTGTTCTGTAGAAGCTCTATAAATTCCAAATAAATATGCTTACAAAAAAGCCCGTACACTTGACATATGTCGAGCACTAGACGCATATTTCGATGTCTTTGAAACCTTATCAGAATCTAATGACGTGCATGAACTGTGGCGCATATTTAAAAGCAAAATCTTTGAATTGCGGGAACGATACGTTCCATCGTGGTTGATGACATCACGGCGTGGCAAAAGTAAGCCATGGTATACGAAGGAAGTACGCAAAATCGCCAAGCGAAGGCAGAATGCTTACGCTAGCTTCAAAATGAACCAGTCGGCCACAAGAAAAGTTAAATTGCATCACCTTACAAAAGAAATGAAAATTGCAGTGAAACAGGCCAAGGAAAAGTTTTTCGGCTCTTTCCCCTCGCGAATTAAAAACCAGCCTAAAGTATTCTGGAAGCTTTTAAAATGAATAGAAAGGACGACTTATCAATTCCCCCCTTAGACGATGCTGGCATCGGTGTTCACGAAAATCTGGCTGAAGCAAAATGCTTCAACTCATTCTTTGCGTCCGTGTTCTCTGCACGTGGAAACAGCAGCAAAATGAATACGAATTTTGGCAAAATGGGTGGTGAACCAATGGAAGACATTTTGATTGATCAGAGGGGAATTGAACTGGTACTAAAGCGGCTGGACGTTGGTAAGGCTTGCGGTCCTGATGGCTTACCTGTTGCCTTACTATCCTCGTGTGCTCACTCTGTCTCAAAATATCTTCGCGTTATTTTTGATAAATCATTACGAGAAAGTGCCTTACCTGATGATTGGAAATCTGCAAATGTTGTCCCTGTGCACAAGTCTGGACCCCGTAACAGTGTATTCAATTATCGACCCATATCTTTGACATGTATTGTTTGCAAAGTGTTTGAACATATCCTTTTTACTAGCATTATAAACCACTTAAACAGATACTCCCTTCTAAGTCCTCAGCAACACGGATTTCGTACAGGTTTTTCCTGCGTTACCCAGCTAACAGAACTAACACATGATATAGCAAGCGCATTAGATAACGGCTGCTCTGTTGATTCAGTTTTTCTCGATTTTGAGAAAGCTTTTGATGTTGTTCCCCACGATTTATTAATAGAGAAGTTATCATGGTATAATTTAAACACATCAGTTATTGCTTGGATTAAGGAATATTTAAGCTCAAGGCACCAGAAAGTAGTTTTAAACAGCCAACACTCGGATGACATTGAGGTAACATCAGGAGTGCCACAGGGATCCGTCCTGGGCCCTCTCCTATTTTTAATCTACATGAATGACATATGTGTTGATATTTCATCTTCTATACGTTTATTCGCAGATGATTGTGTGTTGTATAGAGTTATTCATAATGAAAATGATTGTCTTGCCTTACAAGAGGACCTGAACAAGGTTACAGATTGGAGCAAAAATTGGGGCATGCGTATAAATTTGCAGAAAACTGTTCACCTGTCTTTTACAAGAAAACGTATTCCTCATCAATATAAATACAAAATAAGCACTCAACAGCTGTCATCTGTATCCGAGTTCAAATATCTTGGTGTTTTTTTTTACCTCCAATCTGTCATGGCACCGACATATTGAATACGCTTCAGCCAAGGCGTGTAGGGTTCTAGGTTTCTTGCGACGAAATGCAAAACATTTTCCTACGGAAACTAAGCAACTCCTGTACCATACGAATGTTAGATCGGTCCTCGATTATGCTTGCACTGTATGGGACCCTTGGCTAAAGGGTGACATACAAAAGTTAGAACGAGTGCAAAATTTAGCGGCTCGTTTTGTGTTCCGTAATTACTCTAGGCATTTCAGCGTATCACGTGCGAAAGAGAATCTTGGCTGGGAACTATTAGAGGAACGAAGAAAATCACTCAGGTTAAAGTTCTTTCATAACATATTTCATTCTAGAACTGGTATTGAACGCGATAAGTACATACTTAGGCCTGATTATGTATCTTTACGTCTAGATCATGTGAATAAGGTAAGAGAAATAAAATGCAAAACCGAAATGCTAAGAATGTCTTTTTTCCCCAGGACGATTTCGAACTGGAACAGGTTACCGCAGGAATCTGTAACAATCCTGTCTAACGATGCATTTTTTTCTTCCTTGTCATAACATGTTCTTTTGATGAATGAAGTTGTGCTGTAAGGACCAATGCTGTCTGAAGATGTATCTTTCTTTTTCTTCATTAAGATATATTCTGTTATTGACTGAAGTTGTGTTTCTCGGGATGTATATGTTGTGCTGTAAATTATTTTTGCATTTATTATGAAATGACTTGTACTGTTTTTTGTATATACTATATGACCCCCCCCCCCCCCCACTGTAATGCCACACTGGCGCTGTGGGTTCTGTAATAAATAAATAAATAAATAAATAAATAAATAAATAAATAAATAAATAAATAAATAAGACACTGCAAAAGGTCGAAGTCAAACAGCTAAGCTGTATGCCTAACACTTGAGAACGCAAAGTGTGAACGCCGCCCTGCAAGTTCTAAGCGAATGAGTATAGACAAGCACGAAGTGTACCACGATGGTATTAACTGTGCCCCTTCAGTCCAATATTTATGGGCTACCCCGTAAGTTCTACTTATAAGTGTATATTGCAAGTGTAAAATGTCACCCGTAAGTGTTAACTGTAGAACTTATTTACAAACTTCATGTTCCACTACGTAATTACAATGTGTAACCTTTAAGTGCTGATCGTACAAGTTCGAAGTTTATGCTCCATCAGGCCAATGCAAAGTGTAAGCTTACACGCAAGTGTGTTGTGTGCCAAAAAAGCGCCAGCTGTACAACTTATGTTCCACCTTTATGCTCGTCAATCTAAAGGCAAAGCGCAAGCGCATATGCAAGTGTCAAATGTATAATGCCTAAGTATACCGACTTCACCAATTGCACTCAAAAGCAAGTGCCGCTACGAAAGTGCGTAGCGCATTTTTAGAGATCACACACTGGATTTTAATCACAACGATCGCCACCTTCGCCTCCGTCATGATGACGCCAGCACCACCACTAATACCAGGGGATGTTATTGGCCACCAATCGCCAATGCCATCGCCTCTCCTCCTCTTCTCTAAAGCTAACTCCCCCCTCTCGCGTTGCAGCAACCGCTCTTCAAGTGGCGTTCACCAACTGTGAACGACATGGAAGGAGTTGAGCGATACTAACAGCATTTCCTTGTGTAACTTGTGAAGCAGTTGAAAAAAAAAGAAAAACGCGCAGAACTGCATATTTATTATCATTTTTTCAATCTTCGATTCGCCTCAACGCATTCTGCTTTTTGCTGCGGAGATAGGATAACCTGAAGCAAGAAGAAAGACAGAAACGTTTAAAACCTTTCCCGAAAAAAAAATGAATGAAGAAAAAATAATGGCAGCAGGTCTTACAAAAAGAAAGGAAAAATATACCGATTGATCAAAACCAGTCCCGAGGAGATTCTTTCGACATATCCACCGAGCGTTCGGCATGGCAGCCGACGAGAGGCCCCCGCTTGCCCCTTATCGTGCCAACTCTTTCCGCTTAACGCCCTCCGGGCATTCTTGACAGAAGCCAGGCGGCCGCGCCATCCACGCGCGCGCACACACACATACAGGTTCTTCGTACGAGATACGAATCACACGCGTGTGCTCGGACATTCACTCGCGATTGCCCTCTTGCTCGGTTGGCCGGCTGACATCTCGCAGTCTCCCTAGGGGGCAGGGGGGGGGGGGGCGAAGCGCCCGTGCGTCTTCGCACGTCACCTCTATTCTGTGTCGCCGTATTTCTCTTCGTCCCGCCGTCTTTCCCCATTTTCACTCCCTCTCACCGGGCCGCTGTCCCCTTTCCTTTTCCCGAATTCTTTCCCGCGCGTCCCTTTCCTTCTTTTCCCGCGCCTGGCGCAACCTTTTCCTCTCCGATTTCACGCGGCCATTCGTTACTCTCTTACGCCGTCTCTGCCTGCAATTTCATCTCCCTCCTGCTTTATTCACAATCCATTCCTAATGCTTTCTTTATTCACTCTATTGATGACGATGTTAGCGCGAGTAGACGACGCCTGCTTCTATCTTTTATGAACTAGATAGACGTGGACACAATGACGCAAACGTTTCGAGTGAAGATAAATGCAATGACGTTTGTTATAAAGTCCGCACACGCACACGCATGCACGCACCAACCCACAAACAACGCCTTCGCAGGTGTGTGCTAATCCACGCAACTCACATACGAAAGACAACGCAGCTGCATTGGAGGCTTCTCACTGCCTTCGGAAGTATTAGGGGGTCTGTTTTGCCACTACCCAAAATCTACCGAAAAACGTGGTCAATTTCTTCACTATGTCGTCTCCAATTCCTTCGGTATGTATACCCAAGCCTTTTGAAATGCCTGAACTGCATCCGAACTTAGTACTTCTATAGCCGGTGTTATATCCGACGTATTCTGCGCCTGCTCTACCTTCGCCAGCGTCTACAGCTGCGCGTTCCAACGGCCTCGTAGGGCACCGTTGGTGGGCGCCCACAGCAACGATTCATCAGCGATACATACAATCGGTGGCGTTTTCTCACCGACGCCCTGAGGCCGTGCCTGCCGGGGCGCCCACGTAAGCCGAATTGCCGGCTGCCTGCTGCTGTACGTTTAGAAAAAAAAAGCTTATTTCAACAAGAGACGATACAAGCGATGAGCGACAATCACGGCACAATTCCGCAGGGGTGATAACATATGCACAAAACGAAGCATTGCATGCGTGGCACGTTTTCAAAGCAGTGTCCGAGTCCTCACTCACCAACATATAACCTCATAGACCCACGGAAAGACGTTGTTACACATAAACTAATTGTCACATGTATACAATTATGTTCTATATATGCAGTGTACACAATGGCTATGTACAATTATGATGTGAGAGGGACGCTTTACATAACTTTGAAGTGATTCAATGAGATGTGTGTATACGAAAATGATCATGCGTACGAGAGTACACAGAAATCACGGGCATCTACGTTCTGTGCACATTCAATGAACACTTCTATGGCATGGCTACAAAAACCAGGCTGGTTCAAATTTAAGCCTGACGCGTTCATCTGTCAGTGACAGGAAAGGGCATGAACACTGTCGAAAGAACTGTTTTTAAGGAGAAGAACTCCTCTGATAATAACGACAGTAGCTCAAAGTAGAGCCTTCTACGAAGTGAAAACAGACGCGGCGACGATTCCCAGCGGCAACTGCCTCACACCAGTTACGCCATAAAGAAAAGGCTCCCGTAGCAATTAAATGTCTGTATACGTAAGGGTATCCGTCATTTATTACGCGATGAGCTTTCGCTACCACCACTTTACTCAGCAGTCGTAGTTCTACCTGAACTCCGAAGTGGCGCTGGTAAACCTGGACGCGACAAGTAAAAATTACGGGTCACTGCCTAAAATATACTAAGCGAAGAAGCCGTTCTCTATTTGAATGAAGTATAAGCAAGGTAACTTCTATTTTATAGTGATTGGCAATTGCGTTTCAAAAGAAATTTAACGTATCCTGCGTAGGCTGCGTTGTGGGCTCCCCACAATGGCTGACATTTGATACCGACTATACGTGGCCGCCCACCACAGTTCGGCTTTCCCAGTTACCACAGAAATATATGGTTCGGCGGAAATAAAAATAAGCATCCCGTGAGTGCCACGTTTCACACACAGTACTTGCGAACACGCGCACAAGGATCAGGGAAACACGATTATGATCGACATCAGCACGAAAATGAAAGAGAAGCAAAGAAAACTGAAAAAGAAAAGAAACGGATTGTAGAATGTATTGCAGCAGTGAAATATATAATAACGAGATTTAGCACACTCAGATATCCGTGATTGAAGAAAAAAAAAAAAGACACTATCTCTTGAGCTTCAGTTTTACGATGAGGAACTGCAGGTCATCGAAATCCATCTGGAGTGGTAGGGTACGGCGTCGCATATCCTTCGTGTCCCTCCTCCGCTTGTTTTGTGTAGCTCATTCCCATAACTTAGTGAAGGAGTCCATGGAGCATCTTGTGACGCTTTTCGGACCTTGCTATCGGAAGTAAAAAATTCGTGAGAAGACATATCGGAGGCACATATGACACGTGAACGGCTTCAGACAACAGGCCTCACAAAAATGTAAAAAAAAAACAGGCATACTTGCTTTCACAAGTGAAAAAGAGAAACTTGAATTCGACGCCGTGTTGGAGTTTCAATGACTCTAAACTTGCTTGTATGAGCGCGTTAGCAGCACTAGAGGTTAACTCCAGAACAACCTCGTAGCCTGAAGTTGTCAGCTGTCTGCGCTCCGAGGACGCAGGCCTCGTATGGTACTAATCGGGACAAGGATGTTCAGCCAGGAGCACAGAAAACACAGCCCATATGTACATACATTTACAGCTTGTAACCTCCCTTCGGTCACGCTGGTACATCCACGTTCTGTCACATTGGCCGAGAATGAGCTCGAATCGACTGGTGTTAGCCAGCTCGCATACCCAGTGGCTCGAGGTGTCTACTCGATAATAATAATAATAATAATAATAATAATAATAATAATAATAATAATAATAATAATAATAATAATAATAATAATAATAATAATAATAATAATAATAATAATAATAATAATAATAATAATAATAATAATAATTTATCATTTCTTGAAAACAGGCCTACATTCATCAGGCCTGCGAAACGCACATTGAGTTTGACTGGCAAGCGTCCCTCTGCAAACTTACCTGCTAAAAAAAAGAAGGAAAGGAAGTCTATTTGCATATAACTGCGGCCGAAAGACCAGACAATAGCATGTTGACGCAGCGCAGCAGCACAAGAGCAGCAGAGCGACGCGGCGAAGAAAGCTTCGCTTTAACGAGCCGCGGGTCACGTTGACCGATTGCCATAACAGCCATTCATATATTCTCCCTTCGCATCGAATAAGGCGTCCCGCTGCTCTGCAATTCATCGCAGCGCTGCTCGGAATTGCTCATCGCTGCGACGACTGTCTCTGGCTCACAAAAAAAAAAAGGAGTTTCTCCTGCGCCTCGGGCTAACGGCGAGAAGAAACTTTGGTGTCGGTACTGAGGGGGGAGGGGGGGGGAGGGGGGAGCGATGCGTGGAGAAAAATACTTTGTATGACGCTAATTGCGACGAGGATTGCGCGACAAAACGGAAGCGTTTTCCCCCCCTCCATTGTCACCGTTCTCGGCTGTCGCGATTTGGCTTGGTGCGCGCGCGCCAGAGGCAGAAGAGATTGGGGAGCTCGCCCGCGCCTCATTAGTCTCGCGCCGCCCCGCGTGAATTAGCGAGACCGGACCTTTGTCTTGCACTGCGTCTTTCTATCTATATCTCCTTCGCCTTTCTGTTTCGCCTTCGGGTTCTTACTTATGCGTTCTTTTTTTCTTATGCTATCGTATGGCGAAGCTAAATACGATAGGAAGCGAATTTGTATTGGCGCTTGTTTTGGGCATGAATTACATGTACGCGAAACGGGCCGATACCTCTCTGCACCCTTGTTATATTTTTTTTCCTTGCCGGCATCCAATTAAAGTTTTGTTTGGATTCAGCTCTTGCCAAACGATGGACACACATGGAAGTCTATTCCGGTCGCAGCCGATGTAGACATTTCTGCTATTTACATAGAGGGACCCTGGAAAGCTTCTGTATTTTTTTTGCTCCACTGGTATAGAGAGGGCAAGAAAGCTGCACTAGTGCGGTATAAGAGAAAAGCGCAAATTTTCAAGTTTCCCTGCGCAGCTGATCGCAAAGATAGAAGAGAGAGAATAAATATTTTTATTAGGTGAATGCAGCTTTCGAGAGCCGTCCTCATTCCAGAATGCCTTGAGCTCGGGCCGCGTACTCGGCCCTCGCAATCAGGCGTTGCTGATCCTTGAGGTTGGAGCTGGCCAAGGTTCTCTCAAAAACTCCTTGGTGTGGTAAGGGTTCGGAAGATATAATGGCGCCGCTCTGCAACCCCCTACTATGTGTCTGAGGGACCCGGGCTCTGCGCAGAAGCGGCCTTGCGGAGAGAATTATGTAGGGGCTGTGAGGTGATTTCTGGTTCGGATTTCTGTAGAGCTCGGAGGAGAATCGCTCTT
The DNA here is from genome assembly GCF_038994185.2 of Dermacentor albipictus. Lineage (NCBI taxonomy): Eukaryota > Metazoa > Arthropoda > Arachnida > Ixodida > Ixodidae > Dermacentor > Dermacentor albipictus. The sequence continues at coordinate 42,974,389 of NC_091826.1, forward strand.
GCTCTCTAGGTAGTGGCTGGTTCGGGGGTGCATAATGTTCTGTGGGTTAGCTTGCGGTGTTGTGGGATGTCTTGGTACAAGAAAGTTGCGGTCACGCCTGTTGGGAGTCGGTCACTGTGACTTCAACCTCTGTTTGGGAGAGCGCGAGGGCTATGGCCGCTTCCTCGGCTTGGAGTGGATTGTTTTGGGTGAGCGAAATGCTGCTCCGATGACTAGGGTGACTGTTGTGGCTGCGCGTCTCAAGTAAGACCCCGCATCCGTGTAGGCTGTAGACGGTAACGTCCCGTATATTGCTTGTACAATACAATATACAAATCAATATCGCCGTAAGTTAATATATCTGTGCTTGACGGGAGAGTTGCTTTAGTTATGCAAAAACTTAGAAAGGAGCCTCTCCTAAGGTTTAGCCGCTACTTCGAAACACCTTATGTTTGTTTCATTATTATTATTATTATTATTATTATTATTATTATTATTATTATTATTATTATTATTATTATTATTATTATCATTATCATTATTATTATTATTATTATTATTATTATTATTATTATTATTATTATTATTATTATTATTATTATTATTATTATTATTATTATTATTATTATTATTATTTGGTAGTCTGGTTGAAGCAAGGAGAAATAATATTTTGGATAAAACTTGGGGGCCGGAAATTTCTTGGAGCCACCGGCTCAGTGCTGTCAAGGGAAATGCAAAACCGTCCATAAAAGTGTTCGTATGCGAACAATGTGGTAATCATATATTACCAGAATGGTTTAGCAATAGCGTTTCAACACAATGTAGTCACATGCCGGACTCCCACGCCAGTCTGAAGTGGGTGCAGCCCGAAAACGTTTTACCAATAGCCGAGGGCTAATGGCGAAAAGGGGTCGAATCAGAAATAACTGTTTTTCTTTTTTCTGTCAAATCACGCATAATCAGTGTGTACACATCATATCAGATGGGGAGGTATCGCGGTTTTTGTGACGTCGCGTGACAGACAGGTGAAGTGGGGGTGGTAGAAAAAAGTTTTTTGCCAAGCGTGCAGGGCTGGTAGCAGAACTGGAATATATATATATATATATATATATATATATATATATATATATATATATATATATATATATATAACATAAAACGAGAGCACACAGTTCTGGAATAAAAATGATGTGAGAAACGAAGTCGCTGCTTCAAGAAACGACGATGATTAAAAGAGGATCACAGTGCAGTAAAGGAGAGCAGGCGTCCACAATGGTGCTTTTTTGATGTCGCTAGCTGTGAAGAATCCTATACGCAAAGTAAATTTTGAAAGCTTGACCACGTCCTTGAAACTTGCATTCCGGTATAGCTCACCGTAATATAGGTATATTTTTGATGCTTGAGTGAGTATTGATGACAGCGTCATCGCGCGTGAGATCGCGCTCTGCCATTTATCTTTGAGATCCATTTGTAAGATGCATATGTGATGTCTAGAATTTGTGTGTAAGACTATATCGTATAGGATGTTATCGTACTAAGAAGCCTGGCTAACCAAATAGTTGGTGTACGCGAGATATCTACGACATGAGATTCCTTGTTATATATATATATATATATATATATATATATATATATATATATATATATATATATATATATATATATATATATATATATATATATATATATATATATATATATATATATATATATATATATATATACCATATTTCTGTAACCTATCAATAAGCTCGGTTGTACCTTAGTCAAAGGGACATTTTCGATCGCAATCGAGACCGAGCGGGTTCAGATTTCTCGGTCACGATGGGCTCTCTTCCGAAGCTTCCGCAAGCGAGTCAATCGCGGTTGATCAATTTGATATTGGTCTAGATCGACCGCGATTGGAATTGTCCGCGTCATACCGGTATGTTTGTAGGACGTCTATAATGCGTGGGTAAGATGTCTATTGGTTGATAAGCGGGTTTCAATTTATTTCTACCCCTTCCGTCACATCTGGCAAGGCGCTCTGGTTATAGAGTGCGAGGGGCTACGGTGGCTAGTGACTGGAATGTGGTGCACGTAGAAACGCCGGAGACTCATCGCACTGAATGCCTTCATTCGAAACGTGGCGCTGGAGGGAACGCGGAGTTTCGTGCAATTCGGAACAGTGGCATTTATCGAAGCCAGAGAAGAGCACCGTCAAGCGAATCACGCCGGTGTTTGCCGACTGGCTACCGGCGATTTAATTACCGCACGTTTGCAGCCAGTGTTGCCGAGGCTCGCATGTTGACCAGGTCCCGCACCCACGAATAACGTGAAACGTTGTTTGGGCGCAACTGGATAGCCTTCGATCGGCAGGGAACCTATCCGGGAAGGCAATTGCTGGGATTTCTGACAGTGGGCCTTCGCGTCGTCGGCCAGTTAATTGGCGGCGTTGCGCTGGAACCTATTCGAGCTGCTCTTTGGGCGTCTGGCGTTAATAAAATAAAACTTCGAAAAAATAAAAGCCACAGGCGCGTATCACATGCCATAATGCTTCCGCGGGTTTCAACTTCGTGCTGTAGTGCTTGACGCAGTTCAGTGCCTGCTTCTTGTAGTGTTCCCCAGTGCGTTCATTTGAATGTCCTTTTCATACCAATCCGTTTATTGCGATTGCCGTTCACACCCACTTAATATTGTTCCTTTCCAGTCCTTTGTAAATTGTTTTATGTATTCGTTTTTTCCAAGCACTGTTGAAATTTGGAACAACCTAGCTGGTTCCTTGCGGGAGAAACCTAATGAAGAGTTTTTGAAAGAATTGTCCAACCATATTTTGTAATTACGTTTCAAATTCATTGTAAAGTCGTGTTGATCTAATCTCTGGTGTATCCACTCCTGCTATGTCTCATGTATTGAGACAGCAGTGTCTGTAAATAAAAAAAATAATAAATAAAAAATAGCAATTACATGGGCCCTCCAAACTCGTTTCTGCCGTCGCCGTCGCCGTGATGTTCCGTATAAAGCCCAAACGCGATAACTTCGTCGCCGCGCGCCACACGCTGTACCTACGAGTGAAAGCTTGCGAGGGTCAGGCGACGATTGCCGCTCAATATCGCGCGCACAAGGGAGGAGGGAGGGGCGGAAGCGCGGGGGAGAGGGGGAAGCGAGAGAGGGGGAAGGCCGGTCTACTCAGGCGGCTACTGCTTACGGCGCAGCCGCCCGCGCGCCTGTATCTTCGAAGAGATCTGCGGCGTGCACAAAGTGTGCTCCCGCGCGGACCTCGTCTTTAAGGCCATCTGCGATGTGGACAAAGTAAGCGGAGAGTCGGTAGCTTACTATGCACCGTATATTCGACGTTTAGTTCCCGTTGCAGCTAGAGACAGCACGAATGTCAATGCGCTCGCTGCTGCTGCCGAGCTTCTTCCCTCCAGCATTTTGACTCAGAGTTTACGCGGTCGTCGAGCGAGATGTGTTCACGTTTACATGTGCGTGCGTGACCCCGTGCATGGTAATTAGTAAGCGAATATTTGCGAGTTTATGCGGCCGTTAAAACAAGAATGCTAACTTCCTATAGCTGCCTACTAATTTGCTATCGCGCTCGATGCTTGCCTTTCGGGGCAAAACTGCAACATTTTCTCCGTCCCCCGCACGGACGGCACATCCACTGCCGCAGATAGATGGATGGATGTTATGAGCGTCTCCTTTTGAACGAGGCGGTGGGTTGCGCCACTAAGCTCTTGTTATTATATTGCCTATTATCCTACCAACGTAAAAAAAAGAGCAACAGGAAAAAAAAAAACGCGAGGAGTTCCCTAACAGCAAACTTTTTGACCCCCTCAATATAGATAACTCGGTATATGGATAAAGAATGCGGTAGATATATGGAAACACAGGAAAAAACAATAACGGAAAAGGGGAAGAGAAATGCGCCCATAATGAAACACAGAGCGCTATAGAGATATTACTTCCGTCTAGCATCCTTTCCATCTTTACCTTGCACATCATAAGCAGCACTGGGGATAAAGGGAACCCTTGCCTCAGTCCCTTGTTGATGGCAACTATCTCCTCGCTCCTCTTCCCTTCCCATTCAACGCAAATGGTGTTTTTTTAGGTAAAAATCTCTCAAAAGCTGTATACAATTGCTGTCTAAGGCTTCCCCTTCCAGAATATCCTACAAAACGTTGAGGCCTACGCTGACATACGTTCCTCTAATGTCTAAAAAAGGCACATATAATGGCCTCCTTCCTACTCTGGATATTTAGAGACACTGAGTAAAGACAAATAAGTCATCGTTCAGACACCTATCGATTCGGAAGCTAGTCTGACGTTCCTCTAGTATGCCATTATTTTCTGCCCATGATTTGCAGCTTTAATTTAATTGCCTCCATCGCTAATCTGCATATTACCAATGTAATCGTCAATGGTCTACATGAGTGAATCCTTTCCCCCCCCTTACCTATATAACTTAAATTCATTCTACTTTGTAGCAAACTTTCAGGTGTTCGTCTATCTTTAAGATTATTTTCTACGGTTTTCAGCGGAGCTTCCTTACTTTTTGGTCCTAGTTCATTAATAAGCCTAACGGGAACCTGGCCTGGCCCCACGCATGCGCGAAGGTGAACGCCATCTGTCGGTGCTGCAAGGAACCCACTGGTGCGCACGGCACGCCTGCTGCTCTGTGATTGGTTGGCCTATTTGGCAGTTGGCCAGGCCGTAGCCACGGTCACAAAACCCGGCGAGGCTCGCAAAAACAAGCTTCGCTTTTAAAAAAAAAGACGCAATGCAGATTTCAGGGACGAACGCGTCCCTCAGCCACCGTGTTCGACCTTGCAAAAAAAGCTGAATCGTTATTCAACATTAAAACGTGCTGAATCACGAGACTCAACGTGTGTGACCTCGTTGAAACGCACCGCACCGCCATAAGAGATGCGCCGCGAATTTTCTGTGGCGAACATGTCCCGTAACGTCAATCTTCATCGTAACGGGTAGTTGGCGTTCAGCTATGAACACGCGCCGCTGCTCAGTTAGCCCGGTCTCGCACTCACACGCTGCCCTTTCTCTCGACGAGATGTCATACAGCTCCCACCATTCACGATAACTAATGAAAGCTATTTGCTTTACTGAAGTATATGAAGGCTTCCGCATCGATAATGCTCTCAACTTCGAAAGCAATGTTATAAATTCTCTTTGGCAAATTATTAACTATTGCCGCAGAGATGCCGCGTTTAGAGGGGAGTGAGGAAAGGCAGGGAGGTTAACCTTCGGTTTGCTACCCTGAACTGGGGGAGAAGTGATAAAAAAATGAAAATAGAGACACAAGGTAAGAATAAGTGCACTAGTTCCACGCACACCTGTAGGCACGCATCCTGTATGTACAGCAGGTAGCACTTACCTGCTGACCTGAGGTAATGTAAAAACGAACTTTTTCTGCCACTAACGTGCATTGGCGTGACCCAAAGATGTGGGCTTCTGGAAACGTTGTTTTTTAGGTCACACACGTGCGCGCGCAATAAATATTTATTCTGCCAACGAGCAGACACCACACGCTGCAGCGTGTATACAAGACTGCAAATGAGTTGCATGACGCGACGCCATGGTTACTTACTGTATTGAACGCAACATGAATTTACTCGCGCTGAAGCGAGATAGCCCGCCGTATGTCATTAGAGAAGTGGCACGCACCTGAATTTACCCAGCTTCGATTGCATTCTCTCGACCCACATTTGCAACTGCGGCTGTTACCAGGGCTTCCGCGAAACGAGGAAACAATGCCGTGCCGCTTACGCTTGGGCGTCGCATTCACGAATGCAACACATATACAATACATATGCATTCACCAATGCATATACCTGTTTGATGGAATGGCTGATAGCGCCGACTGCATTGCCTGCGGTGTCGAGGAGACTATAGGACATCTATTGTGCCCATCTTCTGAAAATGAAAGACATGACATCTGCGCAGCTCTAAATCAGTTATGTAGAAAACCGCTCAACTTGAACAAGATAGTGGGACCGCGGCCTCGCATGTCACAGCTACAAAAGGTCACAAAAGCGATGCTGCGATATTTGAAAGCTACCGGATTGAGCCACCGCCTGTGATCCGGACTGGGTGACCATGCGTGGATACAGAGCACAAAACTTTACCACACCAGCGATATACGCATTGAACTTTCTCTTCCTCTCTTAACCTTCTCGTAACTGGGCTCAGTCCTAATTAACCTTCCTGCCATGCATTTATCATTCTCTCTCTCTCTCTCTCTCTCTACTACTACCGCCGAAATTCATAACCTCGTGGTGTCGCTCACTCCTCTTCGGACAACGTCCTTTTTAAGGCGTCTCATTTGGGAAGCGCCGTCTACTTTCTGTACATGTTCCGAAGTTCCGAAATGGTTCGCAGAAACAGACTTATTCAAGTCGAGCGATAACGGTTGACATCAACCAGTGCTCCCGTACCGTATAAACGACATTGGTGCGGAAGCTTACTGCGGAGTTCTTTCAGACGTCACAGAAGAGAGAGAGAGAGAGAGAGAAATAGAGAGGCACGAAGAAAATTCGGAAGAAGGAAGTGGTGGGGGTGGCGGAGAGAGAGAGAGGAAACGGTAAGGTCGATACAGAACTGGCGGTGCAGCACAGAGTTGTAGGGCCGTTAGGGGACTCGGTTAAATCGGCGTCCCGTCGGCAATGCATGCACGCGCGTCATTTGCACAGGCCATGCATACACGAAAGGGGCCCGCAGAGTGCATGCTTTCGAAAACTTCCTCCGAATCGCCTGTTGGAACGAAATAACGAAAGTATGTAAAGCAAGCAAACGAAAGGTGCACAGAGTACCTCGTTTTCCGCGGAATCGGAAAGCGCCCCGAGTTTGGAGACATGGTCGAAGTGGCTCCTATACATACTCCCGTCTCCGAAAATAGGCGCAGTGCAGCTGGGGCCACTTGGAGTTCGAGTCAGCCAATCAGCGTCGAGAAGCGGCTGCTGGTTCCCACGCAGAGAACGGAGCATGAGCGGCTGGCTCATTGTTCCCTACAAATTAAAACAGTGCACACACAAAAAAAACGAGTGAGAGAGAGGAACGTACAAGACAAATAACAGCAGTGATATCAACAGAAAAAAAAAAGACTGTTATATTCCGGTGAGAAGTAAGAAAACGGTTCATTTGTTCTCACATCGGCAGAAAAAAAGAAATCCATTATTGTAACACGCTAAACAGGCTGTTAGTTAGAGATGAAGAATTTGCCGCAGTCCCTTCAGAGCAATTTATTGACGCGCTTTCTGAGCTTAACAAACGTGTCAATAACGCGAATGTAATATAACGGTTGTTAGTTGAATGCTGGTGATGTTCTCTTTCCAGTCCGCGTCGATGTAAATTTTTTGTTGCATTTCCTTAATTTATGTGTTATAATCAACTAAAGCGCCCAACAAGATGTCTTGTTAAACAGATCTTTCCCTAATGAAGCTTTTCATTCAAATTGGCGCAGTGGGGAAGCTGACCAGCAGTGCCGTGATTCGCTGACGCGGCTCGTAGCATTTGCGGCACCGTTTTCATGCATACAAACTGAGTTCCTAGAGCACTTTTGATTAAACCCTCAGAAGCAAGACAAGTTACAATGGCCTATAAACTTAGAGGACTCTCCAGCTGGCAGGGGTTTTGCTGCAGATTTGGAGTTTTTGGCAAGTTAATTAGGTTGTTAAGCACAACAAAAAAGCCCGCATACACGAGCTCAATGTACCGCGCACGCCACTTTCATCTGAAAACATCAAGAATGTATGCCTGCAGTATACTATGCGGCAAAATACTTCTCTTTTCTTGGCTAACTGTACTCTCTAAAATGGCTGACCGGAAGTTCTCTGGGGTCGTGAACGCAGTGCTGCCACATCGCGGGTGAAAATGGTCGCGGCCGCCTTTCGTGATACAACTGGAGCGTGCGTACTTCGCTCGGGCTGCGCAAGGGAAGCTTCTGAATAGTGCTCGGAAGGCAGGAACTCGGGTTTTGCGTTATTAGGGGATATCGAGCATGCGAACTGAAAGCGACCCATGCCAAACAGTGCATGCAAAGTTTGCGCGGGTCACAGATGTCGAACGAGAGAAGAAGGAAGCTCTATTTCGCATACTGTGTGCTTCGTGCCTGATATGCTTATATTTTGAGGTTTCCGAGCGTTGTGTCTATGTATTGAGTCTGATATGATATTTGCTTGTTTTTCTTCAATATAAATTAGTGCCAAGGTGTTGTCAGTAAATGCAGAGGGGCTGCCACTCTTGTTAGGTTGATGGGTGGTCGCAAGGCACGGGTAACGGAAGATTGATGCAAGAGGCTTCATTTAAGCAGTGAACCTAAACAGTATTATGATGAAAAGATGAAAAGTGCTGCTACGCACCGAAACATCGCATTTGCCTTCGCAAGTTTTGCGTGGAATACATCTTCCTCGTTTCTCTGCCTCTGCACGAGGCCCAGGGTGTGAAAATGACAAAACTTACCGTAATAGAAAAGAAAAAGATTTACAGAAACGATGACGCTTAGCAACAGGGGCAAGAATAAATAAACTGATACGGCGACGAAGGGGAACCGCAAATGAGCAGTACACACATATCCTGCGACAGGCTCCCTGGTGGGCCTGCCTGCCTTTGCTGCACTTCGGTTAAACTTTGAACGACGCCATCCAGCGGGGTGTGACGGCCGCTATCGCGTACGCCCTGGCGTCAACCGCCGCAAACACAATGGCTCATCCGCCTCGGTGGGTGGCTTTCCCGTCAGCCGATTCGTTTTGCGGGAGAGATAGATTTACAGGCGACGACCGAGAAAAGCAAGTTCCATACGCAGACACAACTCCTCCTTCCTCCTCCTCCTCCTCCCTCCCCCCACCCCTCCCTACCACATTGTGGGTCCCAGCTACCCTGCTAGCTCTGGCGGAAGGCGGTGCGGCTCTCTTTTGCGACTTGTTTGCTACTTGCGAGCGTGATTTAGTGCACTTTCAGCTGAACTGTCGCTTCATTTCTAGCTCGCTTCCACAGTTCAGCTCTCTCCCGAGGTCCCCTCTCCTTCCCTACTCTCTCCCGCACCCATAGCCACCAGCAGGATAGGCTTCGAGTCTGCCTGCAATCTCGCCACCAGAAGGGGACTGGCGGTGTCGTGGGGTAGGAAATGCGATCATATATGACGCCGATGCCGGTTTCTCGGAAACTGCATCGAGGCGCCTTCGTCGTGGAAATGCATCTCCCGCCAGTTTATAGCAGCAGCCGGGCTTCCCTGTATAGCCGGCTGGTGCCGACGAGCTCTGCGTCACGTCTTGCCCCCAATACGCGCCACTCCATTGGGGTACATACTGGCAGCGCCGCGTCTTGCGCTGTAGGGAACTCTGGCTTTCAAAATCGTTCCCTGGGGACATTGCGCCGATATGGAGGGCAGTAAGAAAAAAAATTTAAACGTCGCCCGTTCCCTCGAAGTGAAATATGGGCGATAATGCTCAACCCCGACTCTGCTGTCTTCATGGCACGGGGGATGCAAATTTCGCGAACGGATCATGGTTGGTTTAAATGGGCGTTCGGGTTCACCACATCGTTCGACACGCTCGGTATTTCGATTATTACTTTCTCTTCCTTGGTGTTGTGTTTCTTTTTTCCCCTTACGTTTATTTTGCTACGAGACTGCTCGGCATCTTAGAAACCCGAGTGATGGCTTCAGCGCTAAAGTGAGGAAAAAAACAAGAGAGAGAGAGAGAACAAGACCACACCACGTCTGTTCAATCCGGTAATACGCTTTCACATACATAGCAATAACTTTATTGGCCTGATCATTTTGTCCACTCGTTTTGATTAAATCGCACTTCCTTGCTTCTTGTGCAATGACACTTATTTATGGTAGGATGATGACAAGATGGTAGCGACGACGGTGACAAGGGCGACGATGGCAGAGCAGTGGAAAAGTGATTGCATGAAGGCGGCAGGGAGGGGGGGGGGCGGACACCCCCTGCACGCGATACGGCAACACTGGGGGGGGGGACGAGAGAAAGGGAGAGGGGCGTCTTTTGTAGGCTTTCGACATCTATTTTAAATGCCAGTTGACACGACAAACGCATCAGTTATTTTCAACTTCGCACGCCATTTTGAGCCAGAGACGAATGCGTAACACGTGTGTAGACGTAAGAGCGAAAAGACACAGGTTTTTCTTGCACAGCGGCATCAATTATAGGGTTTTGCGTGCCAAGGCCTTGAACTCATAGTGAGGCATGCTGTAATGGAAGACCAGGGATTTATTTTGACCACCTAGGGGGCTTGCTTAGGGTGTACCGCGCACTAGAGCGTCTTTGCCTTTCGCTCCCATTGAAATGTGCGGGAGTCGAACCCGGGAACATCGCGCTTAGTAGCGCAACGCCACGTCCTCTAATAACCGCCGCGAGTCCATGATCGTTCTGGTGACGAGGGTTGTTGCCAGCTATGGAAGAAAAAAAAGAAGTGCACCCGGAATTCCGCTTTCATATGCTAAAGTCTGTTCTTCGCTTCAAGTCCTCTGTGGCCGAGGAGACGCTCCTATACTTTAGGGAAAGAGGTAGTCTCACCGCTTAGCCTCACTCACGTAATGTTGAAGAAAAGAGGACGCAGACGGAACTTGAAAACACAAAACGAAACTCTGAAACGAGGCCGTTAGTTATATGCTTTAAAGGGACCACTAAAGTGAAACGCTAAATATCTATACATTTGCACATTTTTATTTCACAAGTATATGTTTTCATTAATTTCCCGGTATTACGTTGGTGAGTACAAAATAAAACGAAAGTAAACATTCGTTTTTATTATATTTTTCATTTTTATCGAAATCGCAGAGCGGGTACATCTGTCTGACGGCACTCATTTCCAATTTTTTTTAAGTATTTTCGCCGGTACGCGAAACTTGCTAAATTCAGTTACTGGCCTGTTTCAGAAGGCAATGCCGTCAATCTTTGCCACTAAAGTATGTCTGGACCCTATAGCACACGCCGTGAAAATCCGTGACGTCATGGCACGCTGTTGCGTGAAATTACAGGCGGCGTCGCCACTGGTCTATCGTTCTGGCGTATTTTCTGGTTTGTGAATCCTCTTATTTAGGATGAAAGGATTTTTCTTTTCCTTTTTCGTGTTGTGGAAGTGTAAGTTAGTTGAAGGAAAAAACCAGTCAAAGAACACAAAGGACAAGAGGAGAGGAGACCTCTCCTCTTGTCCTTTGCGTTTCTTGACTGGTTTTTTCCTTCAAGTATGTACCAACTGGCCCAGATTTCAACCCTTCTGCAAAGCAAGTTAGTGCCAGGGCTAAAGTTATGTTTCTATCCCACCTGTGGGCGACATACACAGGATCGCCAACTGTATCTCTTTAACAAAGTTGAGGTTTTAATAATAATAATAATAATAATAATAATAATAATAATAATAATAATAATAATATACCATGCCCCTTTAATGACAAAGGAAGAAAACGCTATTCTTCTCAAAGCAACGCAAGCACTTCTTGGCGGACTGATGCTACACTGCCGAACACATCATACACGCGTACTTGCCGGCTGCAGTTGTCTCTCGGTATTCATTTTCTGTGTGTTACTATTATTTTTTCTCATTCTCAGAAGTCGTACTGTACGTTGCAGACAGGGGCAAGAAGCCTAATGAACGAGGATCGTGGATAAGAATTAGTTGGTTGTGCTCGGAGGTGCAGGGACTTTGCCATCTCGTTTCTCCGCCGCGGATCGTAGCCGGTGATCAACCGAGCGACGAGTGTCGCGGTAACGCAATCAATTAGCCGCGCGCCGAGTCACCGTTAATTTGGAAAAATACGGCAGCCGTGTGTCCCACGTACCGCAAAATACAGGACAGAGCACACAAGGGTGATTACATGATGGCACTTACAAAACACGTGCAAAAAAATCTATCTATCTATCTATCTATCTATCTATCTATCTATCTATCTATCTATCTATCTATCTATCTATCTATCTATCTATCTATCTATCTATCTATCTATCTATCTATCTATCTATCTATCTATCTATCTATCTATCTATCTATCTATCTATCTATCTATCTATCTATCTATCTATCTATCTATCTATCTATCTATCTATCTATCTATCTATCTATCTATCTATCTATCTATCTATCTAGATAGTCTGTCTGTCTGTCTGTCTGTCTGTCTGTCTGTCTGTCTGTCTGTCTGTCTGTCTGTCTGTCTGTCTGTCTGTCTGTCTGTCTGTCTGTCTGTCTGTCTGTCTGTCTGTCTGTCTGTCTGTCTGTCTGTCTGTCTGTCTGTCTGTCTGTCTGTCTGTCTGTCTGTCTGTCTGTCTGTCTGTCTGTCTGTCTGTCTGTCTGTCTGTCTGTCTGTCTGTCTGTCTGTCTGTCTGTCTGTCTGTCTGTCTGTCTGTCTGTCTGTCTGTCTGTCTGTCTGTCTGTCTGTCTGTCTGTCTGTCTGTCTGTCTGTCTGTCTGTCTGTCTGTCTGTCTGTCTGTCTGTCTGTCTGTCTGTCTGTCTGTCTGTCTGTCTGTCTGTCTGTCTGTCTGTCTGTCTGTCTGTCTGTCTGTCTGTCTGTCTGTCTGTCTGTCTGTCTGTCTGTCTGTCTGTCTGTCTGTCTGTCTGTCTGTCTGTCTGTCTGTCTGTCTGTCTGTCTGTCTGTCTGTCTGTCTGTCTGTCTGTCTGTCTGTCTGTCTGTCTGTCTGTCTGTCTGTCTGTCTGTCTGTCTGTCTGTCTGTCTGTCTGTCTGTCTGTCTGTCTGTCTGTCTGTCTGTCTGTCTGTCTGTCTGTCTGTCTGTCTGTCTGTCTGTCTGTCTGTCTGTCTGTCTGTCTGTCTGTCTGTCTGTCTGTCTGTCTGTCTGTCTGTCTGTCTGTCTGTCTGTCTGTCTGTCTGTCTGTCTGTCTGTCTGTCTGTCTGTCTGTCTGTCTGTCTGTCTGTCTGTCTGTCTGTCTGTCTGTCTGTCTGTCTGTCTGTCTGTCTGTCTGTCTGTCTGTCTGTCTGTCTGTCTGTCTGTCTGTCTGTCTGTCTGTCTGTCTGTCTGTCTGTCTGTCTGTCTGTCTGTCTGTCTGTCTGTCTGTCTGTCTGTCTGTCTGTCTGTCTGTCTGTCTGTCTGTCTGTCTGTCTGTCTGTCTGTCTGTCTGTCTGTCTGTCTGTCTGTCTGTCTGTCTGTCTGTCTGTCTGTCTGTCTGTCTGTCTGTCTGTCTGTCTGTCTGTCTGTCTGTCTGTCTGTCTGTCTGTCTGTCTGTCTGTCTGTCTGTCTGTCTGTCTGTCTGTCTGTCTGTCTGTCTGTCTGTCTGTCTGTCTGTCTGTCTGTCTGTCTGTCTGTCTGTCTGTCTGTCTGTCTGTCTGTCTGTCTGTCTGTCTGTCTGTCTGTCTGTCTGTCTGTCTGTCTGCATGGTTGTCTGTATGTCAAACACACACGCAAACACATTTTCTGACGCACGCAGGCGAACGCACTTACGCACACACGCTTGCACCTGAACTCGGGCAAAAGCAAGGCACGCCAGGTCGGCGAATTCGCGACACGGACAGGGGAGCGAGGGAGCGGGCAATAATACCGCCCGGAGATGTCAGGAGCGACGAGTACCAATTTGATGCTCGGTCGGTCGCGTAACGACCCCGACGACGACGACTTATTCAGGGACCGACGTCGCCTTTTCCCCAGAAGGCCGGGGAAGAAGGAAGGCTTTTCTGTTCGCTGATCGCGCCGCATTAATGCAGCGAACGGAGGTCCGCAACGAGACTACGCCGTGTCTCACTGCGTAACAAAGAAAGAGAAGAAAGAATGACGGCAGCACTTTCTTCCTCGGAACAGAGGCAAGAGAGAAGGCACGTGGGCCGAAGGCGAAGGGTCAACGTTGGAAGAGGTAGCGGTGCGCAAAGAAGGAGGTGCTTTCTCTCCTATTTAGGGCGAGTGTATGGGGAACGGGGCACCGGAAATAAAATTGGGGGATGAAGGGATTGCCCCTTTCATATGGAGCGGCATGGGAGAAGGGAAGAAAGAAGTCTCTTTTATCCTTTCGAAATCGTTTGTGGGCAGAAAAGAGTAATCAGGATAACAAGCTGGCGTGCACGTAGAAGATATGTATGTTTTGACTGCTGCCCTTTGTAGAGCCGCCGAATGGAGAAAAGAAGTGTTAAAAACAGAAAGGAAGTTGCTGGAAACAGAATGAAGACGTGGAGTCCGCGTAGGCTCGGCCTGCCTGGGTAAAGGATACCCGGTTGAATTATGTAAAGCGTCCCTTGCTTCCGGTATGCTATGTTTCGGAGTTATTATTCCTCAAAATTCTGTATTCATTGCGATAATTTTCTTATGTACAGAATTCTTTTATTGGGGGTGCCAGTAGCGAATATGCGTAGCATTACTTCAAATACTCAAAGTAATAACTTAACGTAGATATTACTCATTAAGATCTACAGTTTTAAAACTACATGCGTCCAGGTCAATTCACGTCATTCGGGAAATGTCGTTGCTAGAGAAGCACAACAAGGGCATGTATGGAAGATAATTTACTTTTTAAACTGAATGACCTTCTTTGGATCTTTCGGCCGTTTTCGTGGTTGGTCGGAGCTCAGTGATATATACTGGTGCTTAGATGGTCGGGGGTTGGACTCCGCAAGGAGAACGTTCGTTTATTCGCTCTCCTTCTCTTTCGTTCACTCGTTCGGGCTATTTGCTTACATCGAGAATGATCATCGACGGTTGAGTGAGTGAGTGAGTGAATAAACTTTTATTTGGTCCAGCAAAGCGCGATAAAACGCGCACCTGGCTAATCCCACGACGGGACTGACAGATCTAGTCTGCAGGCCCGATCGCGGGCGCGCTGGACGGCCAGGATTTGATCCTCAAAGACGGGACTTCGCAGGAGGGCGTCCCACTCTTCCTTGGTGAACTTCGGGCCCAGCGACCCGCACTCCCAGAGCATATGAGGCAACGTAGCTACCTCACCACAGGCCACGCAAGAACAATTCGTATAAATCTCTGGATATATGCTATTAAGGGACGCCGGATTTGGGTACGAGTTCGTTTGCGGAAGTCTTAGTGTGACCGACTGCGGCCTGCTTAACTTGGAGTGAGGCGGGAGGGAAAACCCTTCTCTCTGAGTAGAAGAATTTAGTTATTTCATTGTGTGTGAGAGGAGCGTCTCGGTGTCCGGGGAGAGAGTCGCCCGAACCGAGGGCAGCGCGGTCGGTAAATCGACGGTTCCCACATAACGTTTTTCAGGTTCCTCCACATCATAAATAAATCAAGCTTAGGTTGTACTCACTGTAATGCGGGAAATGGCTGCTAAGAGTAACGACGATTATTATATTGATGATGATAGTGATGTCATCAGAGACTATGACGGGGTCAACGTTTTCTCGTGTCGTTAAAAAAATATCACCTCTAACTTTGACACCAAATCGATGTCGCTTCCGAAAGCCGCCGAGCTTTGTTATGAATCGTTGCCATTCCAATGGTCGATACTTTGCCATTAGGACGCTAATGCCCAAGTTTGAGCACCTCAGTGGCGCTTTTTCTATATGACAGCTAAATTTCATGGCGCAACAGTGGCAAGCCTATTGTTGTGCGAGATCTTTTTTTTTTGGTTCGTTGACGTTTTATGTGCAATTTTCTGTGCGAGCAGTGGGCTATTAGTGATTTTACAGATTTTGGCATCACTACTAACAAATTACTACTGCTGTACGTTTTCTTGGAATGCGAGAAAAACGTCGAAAGTAAAAAAAGAGAAGGAGCGCGGTCAGAAATTTAGCCCGGACGACAGGACGCTCAGAATAGGTTCAACTACGATACACTGATGCGTCGAAAATGTCGTAACGCCGATGTGACGCAAGTGTAACGCATCCCTAATGAGCATCGACGCAAGGACGCATTTCACCGGGAAGGGCCTTGCTCTTAGAATAATTACCCTGTCGTAGGGAGTTTTTACCGCGCGTCAGCTCCAGGATCAACGGTATTGTTTCTCATCCCATTAGCTAATGGGTATGTACCAGTTTCTCACACTAGTATCTGCTTCTTATTTTTTTCTGCATTCGTGGAACTATGATGCCACCGTCGTTCCCACCCACTTTTGCAATAACGATGATGGAATCGACAAATGCATTTGCTCGTAGCGCGTGCCTTCCCTTCATCGACGACAGAAAGGGGCCGTCTCAGCTAACAGTCACACGGGTACAACAAAAGGTTTTCGGGAGGGAGCCGGGAACGGGTCAATGGCAAACCGCGCGGCGTGTGGAGACAGCATTTGTGTCGAAGTGGCCACATTACTGCACTGCAAGTGACA
Organism: Dermacentor albipictus; assembly: GCF_038994185.2. Taxonomy (NCBI): domain Eukaryota; kingdom Metazoa; phylum Arthropoda; class Arachnida; order Ixodida; family Ixodidae; genus Dermacentor; species Dermacentor albipictus. Next base: position 42,990,598 of record NC_091826.1, read on the forward strand.
AAAACATATAGAAGGAAGCATCTTAACCTAAGCAATAAACACGAAAGTCAGCTCAAAGCACACAAACACAGCAAAGCAAAGAAACGCGTGCTCTATATTGGCAAGATTGCTCTGCTAAACCGGAGTTCTTTCTTTAGGTGCCCGGTTCCGTACTTGACGATGTTTGGGCGACTTGGGAAGCAACACGTTCTTCCCCAGCACATCGGCTCGCAATGCTCTATTGTGCCACAAATGGTGGTCATAAAGGGGCTCAGAGGTGTCCTTACTGTAACTTCTCCTTCCCCCCCCCCCCCCACCCTTTCCTCTAACGACGATTCCGTCAATATATGTGTCCACACACAAGCCCACTCACCGTCGCATCTGGTGGCATTTGTCGCGGCGTTGGACTGCCGATGCACCGGACACTGTTGTGCCATTCTCGTCCATCGCTGGGACAAAAAAAAGAAAGAAGGAAGAAGAAGAAGAAAAAATGGAACTGCTTCCGTACATCTGTCGACAGCTCGCTTTCCGACACAGGCCGTACGAGGGACGCGTACAAGCGTGACAAAAAAAAGGGGGGGGGGGGGAAGTGCCGTTAAAGCGCATGTCCAACCGCCGGGCCTCTTCTATCTTGCTCTTCTTCGCGGACGTGTCCCCGAAGTGCCGCGACATTACCAATATATCGTTACAACCACTTACGCGCCCCAGTCTCCACCTTTTATACTATATATATACGCGCGGACAACGACACTATAGCGCGGAGAGCCTTCACTGCTCTCTCGCGGGCCTTACAGTCCTTATCGGCAAAAGCGCACGGCGGAAAGGAACAAAGAAGAACCTGACAGCATCGATTTTGAATCAGCTCGGCCTTTCGCCAGCACGTTCTTCACGACACCCTCTTCGTACCCCCCCCGCCCCCCACCCCCGCCCAACCCGCCTGCCGCAAACAACGTCAATCCGCACACTCCGCGCTTCGCTGCAATAGATTACCACGTGCCTTTCTTTTCTTCGTAGAGTACACCCTTGTCCGCAGTGAGTCCGCGCTGTAAAGCGAAAGCGGAAGGCACTCAGTTCGCGATGGCGAGCTGTGCTCGTGGACCTTCTGCCAGCGATGGCCCTGGACCAAAGACGCAACAGAGACAACAGTACGAGACGACGCGAGGACGGGTGCTGTTAAAGGGCTTCGCCATGCCCGGGTTTCCGTCTCCTCTCTTATCTCGCGTTCCTCCTCTTTTATATGACTGCTGTTCCAAATGCTATGGAGTAGAATTCCCCATCAGTGCCCTTTGGGGTTGACAGTACCTATAATTCTCGACAGAAAACGTACTCTTTCTTCACTTAGAAACAGGTGCTTTTGGGGCTTGATGCGCTAGCGACATCGATGCCCTTTTCTGCTAGGTATGTGGCGAGGCATGCGGTTCCCAAGCTCACAGCCCTGAGTTCGAGCCCCGTGTTAAACGGCAGTGTGACAGACGTGGGTTGCAGGACGATGGCCGTCATGAGTGTTCAGAAACGGCGAGATTTACTACATCTTTCGCAGAGACGGGTGCATTGCATTGTCTGCTGAGGACTTCGGGGCACTAGCTTCTCGGCTGGCTCGTACCAGGCGTCGTCCACCCGAGGGTGGTTTTATTTCCCCCAGCAGTCTCTGACCAGCGCCTCGCGCCGCGTATGGGAATGCTCGTCTTCAGTGGACACCCAGTGTCCTTGTTCCTTTGTTCTGCGCAGAACACAAATCGAGGGAATGGCCTTCTCAACGGTAGCTTAATAATTTGGAGTCATAGGTATCGAAGTGGAAGAGGATTTCCATATTTTATGTCCTGCCTTTTGTAATTTTTATAGTGGGATGCGCATTCTCGCCCTTCTCTTAGATGGTCTTTTTTCGCGCAGCATTTGCACTCTCGACTGTTCCCCGTGCGCTTCAATTCGCCGCCTTACGTTGATTTTCTAAGGTTCTCTTTCGCTCCCAATTCGGTTCTCGATGTCCTGCCAACGAAATCCCTAGATCCCAAAAACCAAGAATCCAGGCCGATTAACTTGCGCAGTTTACCATTTTGCTGTAAACATAGTCACTACTCGGCGGCCAATTACTGCTTGCCTAATGTAGGCCGCAAAACAGTTTGCACGTAAACGTACATGTAAGTTGAAGAGGAGGACAGCGCAGTTGCAAGCGGGATCGCCAACTCAGAGCGAGTGGCACTGCTCGACCTGTACCAGTGCTCTTCGCTGCGGACATTTTTTTTCTTTTAATTCACGGCCCACGCCCAATGAACTCCGTTTCCAGTGATCGAGGTGCTGGGGTCTGAACAACGCCTGCTCCCTGGAACTCCCATTCCGCACGATACAGTCGGTTATGGCATCCGATACGGCCTATCTAATTTCATCTGAAGACATTTCATTAGACTTTAAGCGTGAGTCGTGGAGCACCATAACCTGACGAGACAACGGTTTGGGCACGTGTTGACTACGTACCACAGTATAAGGAACCGACGCGAGATAAAAGAACCTCGAGGAAAATTCACGTTTCTACAACGGAGATAGCACAGGCCTCGGTTCCTGGGCCCAGTTGATGAAATGCTTGCTCCGTAATCCGGGACCGTCATAGTGAAATCGGTTGATTACTCTGCTACATTGTTTCGTCTTTTCTTGCGATTGCTACGGGCGCTCAAGACGCATTTGCTCCGTAGGCACTTTTGCCGCCCTCGTCATGCTGCTCCGCGGAAGTTGTATGTATGGTTCGCTCGCATAGGATTGCAGGGTTTCTAGAGACACGGAGTGGGCGTTTGGCTGCAAAAAGTAGAGACTTCTAGCGTGTCCGCTATTCCGGCAAACGGGGGCGGTTTGGGCGGATTGCCGGATGGTCGGGGGCGTAAACGTGAGCGGCCGGACCGGTGCAGCCACCTGGCGGTATAGAGTTAAACCAGACAAACACAGAGCTAAGAATGCAGTAAGCTACTATATTCTGCTTCGCTGCTGGTGCAAATTTTCGGTGTCGGCGTAATTGCGAGCATGATTACGCCGATGTCGGCACTTTACATCCCAGCTAAGAAGAATATAGTAATTGGCTCAGTGTTTATGCGGTTGCGTTTTGCGCCACCAGCTGGCGCCACCATTCTGGCTGCTCACTCATACGCCCCTGCTCATCCGGCAAACCGTTCGCACGTGCTCGAATACCGGACGCCCTAAAATTCTTTAATGACGAAGCGAAGTGGACGCACCGTCAACGCTACGCTCAGTCGCCTGCGTGGCGGAGCCAAGGCAGCATTCTGCCATCCTTCTGCTGGCATTAGTGCCGTGCGAAAACACACACGCACACTTGGGTGCCTGCTGAGCTGCAGTGCGTATGCTCTCGTATGAGCAATAAACGTAAAGCTAACGCTATCTAATTTTTCTCGAGTAGCTGACTAATGCCGACGGCTTTCCCGTCGGTCTCATCTATAGTGCACTATCAAGGTGCGAAACCTGCAGCATCTTTGGCGGCACCTCCTGACGCCAGCGTTGTGAGGCGCCTGGTAGCTGCTAGGGCACTGTTTCTCCCGCGCAGCAGTAGTTTCCTTGCCTTCTGCGTTGCGCCAACATGTGGTGCCCACGTTTAATGAGCACACCGTCAGAGGAGACCAAGCGCTATGCTGAACATTGATATAGCTGTCAATCATTACTCGCCCTTCGGGTGAAACTGACAATTCTCTTTTATTTACATTTTCCCCATGATCGATAAAGTTTTGTGAATAACGTGACAACGACCAATGATAAACTCAGTTAGTTCCTGCGTCCTTTCCGCAATCACCCGATTCTTGACCAAACAGCCCGCCAAGCGTTTGTGGGCCGTGAACTTTCCCGTCAACAACTAGAACAACAGACGGTACTCCTAGTACCACCAGGACAAGATTTTTGCAAACAACTTTAGTACCAGCGTATTTTGAGTACCTGTATGTCTTACTGTCTCTCTATGCTTTCTTTTGGTTGAATCCTTGCTACCTTTATTTCATGCAAAGTCTGTTCATAGCTTAGCCTCGCCAGCTGCCAATAAAATTTCTAGTGGCGGTAAGGTTAAACCTTACTGTCCCGACGTGGGAGCCGCCTGCGTCAACCTAAAGGGTGATCTTCAAGACATTAAATAAACTTCATCATACCATACCATACACTGCTACTGCCACTACTAATACCACTACTACTAGTGCTACTGCTACTACTACTACTACTACTACTACTACTACTACTACTACTACTACTACTACTACTACTACTACTACTACTACTACTACTACAATGAAGGCGATGACTTAGCGCAAGCAAATGCTTTGCTGTGCCTTATACTGCACGAATCACTGCGTCTCATACTGCGCTTCACAGAGTGCTTAACTATCGCGGGGTCTACTTCGCTCTCGTTGTGTAAGGGTATACTGCAACTGCCATTCTTTCTGGCTCCCATCGCAGTCACCCTCCCAAACGGCTGCGACGGCTGCCGGCTTGGCGTCGCGTTGTTTGCAACGCGCTCGCGTGTAGCTCCCCCCCCCCTCCCCGTCGACAACTATCAGAAACTTCTGGCGCCTCTCTTCTCGTGCGGTCATCATCTCGATCGTTCCCTCGTCTTTGACTCGCGACGCGAAGCACGGACGAGACCGCGGTCGCTGTTGTTTTATTGGCGGCAGCAGTTTTCGAGAATTGCTTTGGCTGACGCGAACGAGATTATAATGGTGATGACGGCGGCCATCTCCTCCTATTGCTCTCTCTCCTTTTCTTTCTCGTTCTCGCTCTCTTTTGTTTCTTTCGATGACTGCAGACGTTGTTCCACAACCCCTGATGTAGAGTTATCAGCACTTTCGTGATGACTGCCTGCCTTTTACGTCGCACATTTCCTTCTTGACTTTTACGGCGCTTCCGGTCCCTGAATTAATGTACGCGTGTCAGCGAAGCTAGCTTTCACCACCCTCCCCCCTTGTGGCGTCGCGGGCTCCAAAGCGGAAATCTCGGCTTGAGCGACGTCCCATCCGGAGCTGCATCACTTCGTTCATCCCACTCTGCGTGGCTCTTTCGTGCTACGTCTTCTAATTTTGGAGATAATTGTCTTTTCGGTCTCACGACGCTTTCATTCGGATAACGTCCCTCGTTGGAAGTGGAACGAAGGAAGGAAATCAGCCGCTTAGACGATTCGGATGCCTGTCTTCTAGTGTCGCTTGCTTACCCTCGTTTAGTTTTCGCTGAGGAGGGTGTACGGCTCTGCGGTTCATTATTGATGCCGTAAACGATGCGACGGAGGCCCTGATGCAAGGCGTATGATTTCCTTTCGTGTGGTGACTGGAATTGCTCACTCGTCATTTTTTCCGCTTTCTCGTTGTTCCAAGTTTATCCTTTGTGCGTTTTGGAAGCGGCGTATGGAATGCAGGTGTGTAACGATTACGAGGATCGTCTCCACTTTTAGCGTGTGGGAACCCTTGACTGCTTGCCTCGAAAATTTGCACAGAGACGTGCATTGTTTTCAAAACTTGTTTTTTTTTTTTTATGCTTTACGGCGTAAACGTCATGCACGTGGAAAACTCGTCGATGCAATAAGCACTGTTAAGGAAACAAAAATTAAGTCAAAACACACGGAACGTTACTGGAACGCGAAAGTCATTACGACCTTAGGTTCGTGATGCTATGTGTCTCCCGTGCGACGGGTATTCGTTATGATGAACAAAACGAGAACAAAGTGAAAGCAAGCTCCTGCTTTGAGATTGTTCTCGTTTTGCTCAACGTATTGAATTTCCATTTCCCGCCTTCCCCGTGCTTTCCCTGTATTCATTATGACATTTATGATCGCTTTCATCCGAATAATAATAATAACTTCATCGGAAGCATCGCACCAGGTGTGGCAGCTGGCATAACTCATCAGTTTTTATTTAAGCAGCCATTTCCCTTCGTTGCTTAATTCTGCTCGCGAGCTTCGTCTTGGAAGACCCGGAAGATTTAACGGGTGCTTCATTCTCTCCGTTTCGGCTCCCGTCGCCCTGCTATGCAGCGGCATACCGTCACATTTCTCTCTTTTACTCCCACACCACCTTATTTATCTGCTCTTGTTTCATAAAAATAGAATAAAATAGAGAACACGGGAAAATTTGTTTCAGTACGCGCGGCAGTTGCCCGCTCTATTTATCTTGCGAGCGCTTTCCGAGGCAGTTATCCAGAAACTGGAGAAAAAGAAACAAATAACTGACAGCTCTTTCTTCGTCGGTCCTGTTTCCGTTGCCATAGCGACGCTTTTAAAGCTCGTGCGCTTTATGTAATGCGGGTGGCTGGTAGCAGTGCAGTGGGTTTAATTTTGCGCCTCACCCAATATAGACAGAGAGAGAGAGAGGGAGAAGAAAGGCATTGAGATTAACCAGACGGCAGTTTTCGGTTCGCTACCCTGCGCTGGGGAGGGAGAAATATGGGCTGGAAAGGAGATAGACAAAGAGAGAAGCAGTGAGTTTAAAAAAATAAAACTAACAGCAAGGACGTTCGAAAAAGAGGCGTTCACAGAAGCCGGCGGATCTCAATATGTGCAGTAGCATTTGGACGACCCTCTAATGAGATGTACAAGGCCCGTCCATGTCGTGCAATTCCTTCTTCTGACACGGGCCGTTCGTTGAACTGATTGAGCACGACGGAAAGCGATCAGTATGTGTACACTGTACTGTGGACGCTGACACAGAACATGACGAACTGCTACCTCATCACCGCAGTGGCCGGCCTCAGGCTACGATGTCGGCCATCCCTATATGCAGAACGCGTAGGCTATATATATATATATATATATATATATATATATATATATATATATATATATATATATATATATATATATATATATATATATATATATCTTGGTGGAAGTCGAAGGCATAAGTATCCATCCAGCGTGTATAATCGCGAATGCGTTAAATTACACGCATTAGCCCTTGAAATGTGGCACGCGAGCTTTGAAGTAATGGTCCAAGTGCGTTGATTTGCGAACCTGGAAAGAAAGACAAACTTGTAGTATTGCATTACACCGACAGATTTCGTAGAACGAAGGTTAAAGCGAAGGTCGTAGATTGTTGGAGATGTGAGATGCTGTGCACGCATGTTGGAACTGGAATGCAAGGCACAGATGAAACCGAAGAAAACCGCAGTGGGAGCCATGCGTTAACGGTGAACGCAAGCTTTCAACTAGCTTGGTTGACAGTTCAACGCAGTCAACCACTTCAGCATAGGTGTAGTATCTTTATTTTTTTTCTTCTTTTCTGACCTTCCATTACCTTAAGCAAATGCCGACTCCGTGCTAACGTAAACATTTTTTTTCTGTTTCCATATACATGAATGATGGTGAAGTTCCCAACGACTTCCAGGAGCACAGTAATACTCACGTTCAAGGCACCCCGGCTGCATGACCTCGTGATGAGTATTACGCTTGCCTTTAGGAATGACTTCAGTTATATCGATGCAAGACGCGCGTCTGCATATGGTTGGCCTTCGTCCTGAATTTCAGCGCCCCCACACGAGCGCCTTCCATTGGCCACCTACCAACGAGCATGTCACTGTCTGCAAGCGTGCATATTTGGTTTTTACCTAACTTTACCTAACGCTGGACCACACGCGTAAACAGGCACAGACTTATCCAAGCACGCACACATATACAGACACTGACGCATAAACACACGCAGACGCGTTCCCACACAAAGAGAGAGAGAGAGAGAGAGAAAGAGAGAGACGGACAAACTTGCAGAGCACACACACATATCATCATCAGCAGCAGCAGCAGCATCAACATCATCATCAGCCTGGTTATGCCCACTGCAGGGCAAAGACCTCTCCCATACTTCTCCAACTATCCCGGTCATGTACTAACTGCGGCCATGTTGTCCCTGCAAACTTCTTAATCTCATCCGCCCATCTAACTTTCTGCTACCCCCTGCCACGCTTCCCTCCCCTTGGAATCCAGTCCCTAACCCTTAATTAGCATCGGTTATCTTCCATCCTCATTACATGTCCTGCCCATGCCCATTCCTTTTTCTTGATTTCAACTAAGATGTCATTAAATTTGCACACAAATATATACACACACAACGGTGCGCACACCAACATACAGACAACGCACAGGCACCCATTGTCACACCCACAAACATACACGTACTTCCACAGCAGTAGTGTCACTCGTTTCAACGAATATTTCGAAACAAAAAAGCAGTGGCGTCCGCTAATTCTACCGCTCTGTTCTCGGGCGCTTAGCATCCATGGTGGCGTCTGTCTTCCCCTATGTCGTTCTCAGAAAGGCGAAAACGCGATTGCGAAGCTTTCCCTATAGAATCGAACGTTGAGGGAAAAACAGCAAATCTAAAGAAATTAGTTGCCGCGCCGTTCTGGGCGGACACGACAGAAAACATGGCGCAGCTAGTCCTCGGACGCGTTCCGCGAGGATGGTTTCACCAGTCATTTGTCGTCGGCTTGACAACCGGCAGCACCCGTGTCCCAGCCCGCTTCAATTCCCTTGGCCGGGAAGCTCCCGTGGAAGTTAGCGGCTGAAACAAATAACACCGTTATCTCGCCCTCAGAGAAAAAAAATTAAGGCAGAAATTCTGTCACCGACCACTAACCTGCCATCCGCTCCACTTTCCAATCCCGTCGCTTGTTCTCTTGGGTGTCGACAAACGACCGTTTTCTTTTTTTAAAATTTCATCTGTTTTTTTTGTCGACGGCTGGCTACAGGATGGTACCTCAGGCTGACTTCCTTGCTCTCCTTATCATTAAACTTTCTCTCTTTGAAGAAGAGAATAAAAGAGAGAGTTTATCGACAAGAAAGGACACAGGGGTTATCGTCAGGTGCATTGCTTTCGCCAGCTCCATTGCGTTAGCGCAAAGGGACAGGAGAAACAAAAGCAAGACAAGTAACGACGAAGACGGAGAAAAGAGGGGGAGCGTGCGACGAGCGGGTCTACCTACTCGAAGGCTCGGATCAATACATGAGGTCTTTAAAGAGACGCTAAAGCAAAACACTAAATCAGTTGAGACGGATAAAGCGTTGCTTTTAAAACTCTGTTCTCGTTAACTTCTGAATTAGAGGTTGATTATTGCAACAGAAAATGAAGGAGAAAGTCCCAGCCTTTGAATTTCGAGTCGGATCTCCAATGACGCTACGCCACTGCGACGTCGCGGATTTCAAGGTATCTTTTTTTTGCGTATTTAGGCCTCGTGAACTCAGCAAAAGTTCCCGAAGTTCTCCAGGTTCAATGTTTGGCTCCGTTAGAACACAATGTATCCTTTCTTTACCGCCAAATAATTAACTAGGCCCTAGAAGAAATCCTAGAATATCCGTGACGTCACAGCGCTCTGGTGCGAGAACTTCAAGGAGGCGTCGCTGCCCGTCTTTTGCTATTGCGCTCTCTCTGGCTTACCAAGCGTCTTATCCTGGCAAAAGTGGTGTTTTTACAGCGAAGCCGCTAAGCGCTACTTTCCCCAAAATCGTGTCCGCGTCTATAAAAAATATTCCGATGATAGTGCAATGCCGGGCCGATCCACGGCGGAAGTGAAGCGGGCGTTAAACGCTCCCCATACTTGGGTCGATACCGAAGATAGTGCAACGCCGGGCCGACCCACGGCGTAGTACAGTTCGCCATTAAAAAAGTCACATATACAGCTTCGCTGGTAATGTTTCTTCACAGTGTGGAAGGGCACTGTGTTTTTGTTATTGTAGAAGGGTAATTTACTAATACAGAAGAAAATAGTTTTTTATTCAGTGTACTCTTAATAATAAAGTTTTTCATCCATCCATCCATCCATCCAGTGTACTCTTAAGACATTGAGCCTCTCATAACCTTTGTGTTGTTTTTGGGCCTTGAATGATATTAATCAATGAAAAATGAATTAGATTTGCAGTTCTTTTTGGTGGCCCAGAGTTACTTGCTACGACAGCAGTTTGTTGTCCAGACAGGCACAAAGGGAGCAACAGCCTTCCACTGCCGATCGTGCTTCTGATGATGGCAAGTTTATGGGTCAATAATTTCCGCTGCATGGTACGACTCAATGACACAATGACATGACTACGCTTTTTTTTTATATAGAGCGCGGAAACAGAGACGCAAGTGCTTTTTTTTGTTGATTCCCTGTTAAGGGATTTTTAGTCGGTCTGTTTTGCAGTATGGGTCCGAATGTTATCGATAGACTGCTGTCGGTATGAGATCAGTGCACAACCCTCGACCGGGCCCGGGAATCGAATTTTCAACCTGGTACTAGCAATCCGAATGCCATAGCCACTGGAATAGCCAAAGCCGCTGCTGCGGGCCCTAAATTTGAGAAAACGAGCGTTTTTTTTTTTAATTTCACTACCATTGGAATGGAACCGCCGTCGACTGCGAATCGAACTTTCTACTTCAGGAACAGAACTTTGCCAAACCGCTGTGGCGTGTAACCTGAAGAGTCAAGAGGAAAACCGCTGTGGCGAATTGCGAGCATTCAAAATTGGAAAAGGGCTCTTCGTAGAAAAGAAAGATTAAATAAGAAAGGGGGAGGATTAAAGACGCAGAAAATGCGAAATAAAACCTTTCAAGAACAGCACAGTTTGAAGACGCCGATATATAAAACGCCGGACGGCTCTTTCCGGCGCCGCAATTTCCCTGAAGAGGCAATTGGAGCTCTCGAAATATTACGGGTTACAGCGGCGTGAAGCCGCCGCAACGAGCTGTTTTCACCGAGATGTTTGATGTTAGAGGCATGCTGCTGCCAAGAAACGAGGGAGCTGTCTCTTTTCGCGGGGTACGATGAAACTAGAAAGGGGAGGATGGGAACCGGGAGGGGATGCCGGAGGGGGGGAACTGGGACTCTCTTTTCAGCACGCGATGTCCTTGTTTCTTAAGGTTCGGCCGCAGCGTTCGCGAATGCGGGCTTCAAATATGCGTTTTCGTCTAAAGTGCGCGTTGGAAGGAAAAAAATGGCAGCCAAGAAAAAGAGAAAGTTGTCCCTTGCCTTCTCAACACGAGGTTTCGCGCGTCGTCTGTTCTGCACCCCACGGCCTCGTCTCCTATGCAATTTGCGTCGTCTGTTCTCTAGTCGTCTGCCGCCGAAGCCGACAGACGAAAAAAAAAATACAGCGTGGGTGAGCAGCCGGCTTCTCACTCACCAGAGCAGAGAGGCATGGGAGCGTACAGAGTTTGAGGAAAAGGTGGAATGAGAAGGCAAAGAAAAAGTGGATGTAACAGAGCAGTCGCGACCAACCGAAAGCGCAAAGACAGAGGTCGAGCTAAGTGACAGGTGCCACCACTATAAATGGCCCGCGTTTGCATCTCGAAGTGCGAAACTCCGAAAGAGCCCTCGCTGACTCCCGAACCATGGCATTCGAGCAGACGCCCGCGCAGCCGCGCTTTTGTTCCTCTCGAAAAAGAATTTTAAAAAAAATTCTCGAGGTTGCACTGGAAATCAGGAAGGCGTGACGAAGGCCCTCTTTCCCCCTGAAAGTAAAATGATGGGATGGCCACGTAGAGAGGAGGAGAGAGAGAAAGAGAGAGTAGAAAGCGGGGAGAAAATAAGACTTTCGAAGTTGGGGAGACCCAGCGAACTGTTAGAAAAAAATTAGCAAAGTGACGAATCAGAATGCCGAATTTGCCGAGACGAGAAGAAGACGAGTATAACGCGGCCGAGGCGAATGCAAACAGGCGAAGCTGCATCGAGGCGGCAGCCGCTTACTTCATGCTTGCACGACCACGAGCCGCTCTCGCTTTGGGGTGTGGCTCTCCCTTTGTTATACCCGCAATCAGCGCTGGAGAGAAGAAGCCGCCTCTGCCATGAATTATGCGCATTTGATCAGCAGTGGATTGCGCGGGGGAAGAAAACGATGCGAGTGTAAGCTATGGACGCCCCTCGCTCCCTTCCCCTCACATCTTCCCGAAAGAGTCAAACCGCAACCAACCAACCAACCAATCACAGCCGTGCGTACTCAGTCCCAAGAGTTCACGCAATGGTGTACAGCGAAGCTCACGAGTGGGCACGGTGTCTTGGCTTTCTCTGGAGGATCGACCCTTCGTCAATTCCGCTGCAATCTGAAGACCGAGCTAGCCTTTGGTTATTCGGCGCACTCTAACAACGAGCTTGATTGGAATGACTGATAGCGCCGACTGTAGTGTCTGCGGTGTCGAGGAAACTATAGAACATCTACTGTGCTACTGCCCATCTTTTCAAAACGAAAGGCATGACCTCTGCCCAGCTCTCAATCAGCTAGATAGAACCCCGTTCACCTTGAAGAAGATCTTGGGACCATGGACTCGTATATCGCAGCTACAAAAGGCCACAAAAGCTCTGCTGCGATATTTGAAAGCCACTGGATTGAGTCAGCGTCTGTGATCCGGACTGAGTGACCGCACGATATACCCAGTAGACTTTCTCTTCTTCTTTTAATCTTTCTGTCCCCTTTTTCCTTTCCCCTGTGTAGGGTAGCCAACCGGGCTCAGTCCTGGTTAACCTCCCTACCTTTCCTCTGTCATTTGCTCTCTCTCTCTAACAACTAGCAGAATAAATCGAAGAAGAAAACCTTGAAGAGCTCATTGCACACCTTAAGCCACGTATATATGGTGTACTTATCGAGAAATATTGTGCTAACATAGCTAAGTCTGGATTCAATAAACTCTAAAATTAATCAGCAATATCCACTTTACGAAACAATGCGTGCGGCTTGAACGCCTTTCATGCTCCGCTGGCGTGGCTTCGCGGGACCATCTAGCGGCCACGACGAGACTCGTGAACAAAGGAAACTGGCCTCTAAGAACTGCGGTTTGGAGGGAGCAATGGACGCTTCGGAGCTCTTGAGGAAACCTTGAACTTAACTACGCGTTTTTTTTTTACCAGATGCTTTAAGGGCGCCAGGCTGGCTTTACATTTAAATGCTCTACTGCGTAGGTCAGTGCATTGCATGTATGCGGGTGTCGTCTCGTTCGTACTTCACTGATGTGCAGTGTGTTGTACACCAGGAGGTGCCATGTTTTGTACCTCCACGTGCCATTGGGGAGGACGTTAACCTCACTGTCGTCCTCTATAAAACCGGGTGCTTAGAAACTATATTCGCCATTGTGCAAATGATGGCCGCTTAGGTAGTTGTAACTATAGCGGTAGTGAAGTATCACTGTCTTCTGTGCAATCTGTGCTTGCCTGATCGTTGCCAAGCCAATTTAAAGCAGCCGTAAATCAAATTATGGTAGTGGTGCCACTTTCGTTGGGGTTTGTAGAGCGTATCTTCGAAGTGAACAGCTCTTCTGGGGTTTTTCAGCCGTTTTTGTAGATGGTCAACTGTTCGTTCGTTCGTTCGTTCGTTCGTTCGTTCGTTCGTTCGTTCGTTCGCACACTGATAATCATTGTCGATGGTTTCTGCACAATTTTGTTTGCGTTTTTCATGCTCGCTTCTAAAAGAAAGGTATGAACATCACTAAAACAGTGATAGCGATAAGTCAATTGTAACTATTTTGTTTACGGTTTCATATCAAAACAAAACCATGTGCTACCATACCATACCATAGACCACGATGACGATGATGACGACAGATTTCTTTGCATGTGTGTGTGTGTGTGTGTGTGTGTGTGTGTGTGTGTGTGTGTGTGTGTGTGTGTGTGTGTGTGTGTGCGTGCGTGCGTGCGCGCGGGCGTGGCAGCTATGCAAATATTCAACTAACTATTCAACAACTATTCGCAGCACAAAGACGCGTAACGACCAAAACTCCCTTCATGACTTCATCATCATGTGGCCACCGCGCGTACTATCGCGCGTCGTCGCTAGACACCGACCCAAACGCAACCGATTCTGGAATGGAAAGTCACCCTGGACCTAAAGTGAATGCGTTGGAATGCCCCCGACATTCCCTTCCCTATATAGAGCAGGAAGTATGTTTTCTCTGCGCTTCCCTAAAGGGTTTCCGTTTAGTTTCTAAATGCCAGTCGCGTACTTCGAGGAGTCGCTGGCTCACAAGACAAAAGGTCAGTTTTAAGAACAGGGCCGCCACGTTATTGCCTACTCCTTGCGCATTTCCCGCCTCCACTGTTTCCGGCAGCGCAGCAGATGCCCATTCGTGTGAAGAATGAAGCGGCCCATCTTTGTAGAATATGTATGCAGGTGCTGTGTGAAGTAGGGCTTGAGCAACACTTCTTCCTTTGAATTAATTTTATTCTGGAGGTTTCACGTGCCAAAAACACCATCTGATTATCAGGCACACCGTAGGGAGGCACTTCGGGTCAGTTTTGAGCACCTGGGATTCTTTAACGTGCAACCAATGCACGGTACACGGAACTTTTTCCTGGGTTTCTATAACGTGCACCCACTGCATCGAACTTTTTCACTCCGATTCTCTGCATAGCTATACATACTGATAGAGTCCGCGCGTGTGCGTGTGTATGTGTGTGTATTTGCGTGCGTGCGTGTGCATGTGTGCATATGTGTATGTAATATGTGCGTGCGTAGATGCGTGTGTGTTTGCCGTCGCGACGCTGGAATGCGCCTTCGGCGTTTTCTTGCCTCTGTAATGCACTTCCTGCATTGCTGGCTCCGTCCCAATCTTGTTTGCCTTGTGTTTTGTTTTAGTCGGAACGACATATAGCCGCTTCTTGAAGCTCTGTGCACCTGCCGTTGTTTGGCAATATCGTCCTTGGCCATCCTTGCAATGTCTTTGCGTGTGTTGTTCCCGACTGATGCCAATGCAGGGCCTTCCGCATGGGTTCAGGATCCTTGACCGCTTGAGTCTCTGTTTTTGAAAATGCTTACTAAGGGTTGCCTGCTTCCTATCTATCTATCTATCTATCTATCTATCTATCTATCTATCTATCTATCTATCTATCTATCTATCTATCTATCTATCTATCTATCTATCTATCTATCTATCTATCTGTCTGTCTGTCTGTCTGTCTGTCTGTCTGTCTGTCTGTCTGCCTGCCTGCCTGCCTGCCTGCCTGCCTGCCTGCCTGCCTGCCTGCCTGCCTGCCTGCCTGCCTGCCTGCCTGCCTGCCTGCCTGCCTGCCTGCCTGCCTGCCTGCCTGCCTGCCTGCCTGCCTGCCTGCCTGCCTGCCTGCCTGCCTGCCTGCCTGCCTGCCTGCCTGCCTGCCTGCCTGCCTGCCTGCCTGCCTGCCTGCCTGCCTGCCTGCCTGCCTGCCTGCCTGCCTGCCTGCCTGCCTGCCTGCCTGCCTGCCTGCCTGCCTGCCTGCCTGCCTGCCTGCCTGCCTGCCTGCCTGCCTGCCTGCCTGCCTGCCTGCCTGCCTGCCTGCCTGCCTGCCTGCCTGCCTGCCTGCCTGCCTGCCTGCCTGCCTGCCTGCCTGCCTGCCTGCCTGCCTGCCTGCCTGCCTGCCTGCCTGCCTGCCTGCCTGCCTGCCTGCCTGCCTGCCTGCCTGCCTGCCTGCCTGCCTGCCTGCCTGCCTGCCTGCCTGCCTGCCTGCCTGCCTGCCTGCCTGCCTGCCTGCCTGCCTGCCTGCCTGCCTGCCTGCCTGCCTGCCTGCCTGCCTGCCTGCCTGCCTGCCTGCCTGCCTGCCTGCCTGCCTGCCTGCCTGCCTGCCTGCCTGCCTGCCTGCCTGCCTGCCTGCCTGCCTGCCTGCCTGCCTGCCTGCCTGCCTGCCTGCCTGCCTGCCTGCCTGCCTGCCTGCCTGCCTGCCTGCCTGCCTGCCTGCCTGCCTGCCTGCCTGCCTGCCTGCCTGCCTGCCTGCCTGCCTGCCTGCCTGCCTGCCTGCCTGCCTGCCTGCCTGCCTGCCTGCCTGCCTGCCTGCCTGCCTGCCTGCCTGCCTGCCTGCCTGCCTGCCTGCCTGCCTGCCTGCCTGCCTGCCTGCCTGCCTGCCTGCCTGCCTGCCTGCCTGCCTGCCTGCCTGCCTGCCTGCCTGCCTGCCTGCCTGCCTGCCTGCCTGCCTGCCTGCCTGCCTGCCTGCCTGCCTGCCTGCCTGCCTGCCTGCCTGCCTGCCTGCCTGCCTGCCTGCCTGCCTGCCTGCCTGCCTGCCTGCCTGCCTGCCTGCCTGCCTGCCTGCCTGCCTGCCTGCCTGCCTGCCTGCCTGCCTGCCTGCCTGCCTGCCTGCCTGCCTGCCTGCCTGCCTGCCTGCCTGCCTGCCTGCCTGCCTGCCTGCCTGCCTGCCTGCCTGCCTGCCTGCCTGCCTGCCTGCCTGCCTGCCTGCCTGCCTGCCTGCCTGCCTGCCTGCCTGCCTGCCTGCCTGCCTGTCTGTCTGTCTGTCTGTCTGTCTGTCTGTCTGTCTGTCTGTCTGTCTGTCTGTCTGTCTGTCTGTCTGTCTGTCTGTCTGTCTGTCTGTCTGTCTGTCTGTCTGTCTGTCTGTCTGTCTGCCTGTCTGCCTGTCTGCCTGTCTGTCTGTCTGTCTGTCTGTCTGTCTGTCTGTCTGTCTGTCTGTCTGTCTGTCTGTCTGTCTGTCTGTCTGTCTGTCTGTCTGTCTGTCTGTCTGTCTGTCTGTCTGTCTGTCTGTCTGTCTGTCTGTCTGTCTGTCTGTCTGTCTGTCTGTCTGTCTGTCTGTCTGTCTATCTATCTATCTATCTATCTATCTATCTATCTATCTATCTTGAATGTTTCATTAAGATGTTATTGCACGGTTACCTCTCCTACTGCTTCTTCCAGGTAGTGCAGCCTGGCGATGCTTCTCACAGAAGTGGGCATACATAGCAGCAGAAAATCACTCGATATATTAGTCTGTTTTCTCAAAATGACATGAAGATGCGCAAGTAAGCACTCCCTTTGTTTATCAACCCGTCTTGAAGATAACAAAGTGGCTCATTTGATATATTTGTGTTATTTAGTTTGTAAATATACTTACATATTTGTAGAAAAAAGAAGGGACTTTGCGCTTTGCACCTTGAGGCACCTGAACGCCACAACACAGTAGAAACATTAATGACTACCCGTTGAATTTACTGGGCAAGACGCACAAAATTTTATTTTGCGGCCGTCAGAGTAGGTAGAGAATTTCAAACCATATTAACCGTTCTGCGATACATCCATTGATGTGACGCCGTAGATTGACGTCACTATGACTTCGTTGGGAAGTAGGGCCCTAGCAACATGTTGGTCGTATGAGAGATTAGACTGACCTATCAGTGGTTCCCCATCGCCCCAGGTTTCTGTAAATCGGGTCCCTGCATCCCCCCCCTGTCCCCCCGCATTCTTTTGTTACGCAATGTGCGGTCTTGTCCGTCATCGTCTTCCCGCGTTGTCAAGTGTGATGGGCTTCCACCTCAACCCTTTTATCGCATATTCAGCTGGGCGGAAAACAAGAAACCCGTCTAATTTAGCGCCGACGTCGACTCCCATTACGTTCAATTAGGTGCGCTATCTGCGGCCTTGTTCGCCAAGTTGTTTACGTCAAGTTTCGCGTGATATTAAACGGACAGCGCGCAATTTTTTTTCTCCTGCACATCCCATTTAATCGTACCACCCAGAGCTCGTGTTTTCTGTCCGAAAATTATTCGTTTATTTCTTTTAAAACGAGAGTAACAGCCGAGAGCAGCAGGCATTGAGAGGTGCGCCTGTTTCGCAACTCTTCAAAATTCTCATATCTTATTCAGCGTGAGCAGGTACACTGAAAACAATAGAAAAAAAAGAAGAAGTATATAAAAGTTCGATAGAAGATTACGTATAGAACAGGTTTCGCAAGGGGTCACCTGTTTCCAAACATTTCTTTCTTTCTTTCTTTCTTTCTTGCTTGCTTGCTTGCGTCGGCAGCATTTATCCCGGACTTGAAATTGCCAAGCAGCACTAAAGTAAGTAATAACGGCAGCTCTACAAACAACTCGGCGTTCACAGTAGCGTCAATGAAAACAGAAGCACGCAAGGTAGCTAACAAACGAAAAAAAGGTAACATTAATACAAACAAACAAGAAAGGAAACGAAAACAAGGAGATAGCACCGGCCTTTATGCCAATACGACAGAACCCGTTTCACAACGCTCAACATCGCCGAAAGCGGGAAGAGAACAAACAAACAAGAACAAACGGGAAAGGAAAGGCGTGCCACAGAATGAACGAACGAGCCTTCGCTTGAAGATTGGAAGCAGGGCGAATTGAATATTCTGCTCACCCGGTTGTTTACCGAATACGCCGTGCCTCATCGGCTGTCGGTTCTCGCACAGAGCCCGTTCTTGCGCGGGGATCACCTGCATACGGGTTACTGAAGCGGTGGAGTTCGTTCGCAGGAACCTTTGCCCTTGTAACCGGCGTTCACGCTGCAGTGCAAGTTTGGATAGCCAACTATCGTACGAGCCCGAATGAAGAGAAACTACTCCCTCAAACTCGCCAGACCAGGTGTTGACCAGGCACCGACTGCGCTGCTTGGTTCGTTTCTGTAAGGACCTCACAAGTGAAACACACGCACACACATAAAAAGAACAGCAATACAATTTCTGAGCTTTATGTAGTTCTTTCGCATTTTTTTTCCCAGAAATATACGATCCGAACACAAAAAATCATTTTTGGACCCTACAGCCAACGCGACTATAGCGTCGGTTACATACAACAAAATGCACTTTCTTTGCACAGCGCATATGCGCCGAAAAGGAAAAGGTAAGAAAAGTAATGCATACCTCAGGGCCTTCAATAAAGTTTTGCATCCATCCATCCATACACAGGCACTAAACCGTACTGAATAGTACGTACACACGTATTCGCTAGGAAGCTCATTAGCGCAGGTAACGATTTATTAGCTATAACGTCATCCGAAATAGACTTCCAGAGGAAAGCTCCATCGAATTCCACAGTTTATTTCTCGGTTCCCAAGTATTTCTACTGACAGGCAGGTTGAAGCTATTATTAGAGCAACTGTACACTTTCAAGCTTAAATTTCTGGAAGGGTGTTCCAGCTGCCAAAACAATTTTTTCTGTATACGTGCGGTGGACGGGGATTGCTTAGATTCACTCGTCAATTGCGCACTGTCTCGCCCGAAGACATTCTCTGCGCGCCGTTCCAATACGGCTAAGGCGCATTCGAATCGACGATTCACACAGAATGCTCTACCGATCGCAATTAGCAACCAAGGGGCACTCACTGTGAGTGATGTTCATATGTAGTTACCCCTTATATGGCTCCCTTAGGGAGCGGTAGTCACTTAAAGAAACACTGTAGATGTTCGCACCGGCTAGGGCGACCTGCTTGTTGCCGATCGCCGCACAGATAGCGCTTACTGTAAATATTACTCGAGGGACCTCTGGCTTCATTGTCGACGGAACCTACAAATACACCCTTTATCTCGTTGCGCTTATGTTCCAGCAAGTGGAACATTATTTGCAAATATGTTTCTCATGGTTTCTGGAACATATGTGAAACCAGAGTAAGAACTTTTGCTTTGTTGGGGCGCAGCCGAAATCGCAGGGACACAGAAAGGTGCATTGAGAAGCACACGGTGCTGTGTGTTTCCCTAATGTGCCTTTCCGTGTCCCTGTCGTTCTACCGGTGCTACAACAAAGTAGAAGATTCCATAGGAACAAGCACAAATAGCTACTCTCATCGACTTACGAGTAAGGTGTTCTACTAAGTGCAAGTTATGTGGAACATTATTAAGAGTGATATACAGATGCGAGTGGTAAATAGTAGATAGAGACGAAGGTTAGGGAGATTTGTTCACCGAGCTTACACCTGTTAAGTGTAACGTTTTTGAACATATGTTTCACCTACTTAGTGGAACTAATGTGGAACGAAATTAACAGTGTATGAGCGGTTTAGCTAGTGTGTGAACAACAGGTACTAGATCTATTTGTCTGAGCTTCGTGCTTAGATGCTGGCTGCGAACGGCTTTTTGACTTCGCGAAATTGACCATATTGAACCAAGGCATTGCGTTATAGATGCAGTCATTCGAAATGTATATTCATGAGCACAGACACCTATTGCATTCGCGCGTTTAGAAATACTTTTATATGAATGTTTGAAAAATCTTGAAGACGTAAACGGTAATAAATAATGTCCAAAGAACGTCTGAAGCCGTAAGCTGGAATGATAGATAAATCCGTTAGCCGAACAATGGCATGCAGAGAAGGAAATTCTTCAGCCTGGGCAGTAGGAACAAGCCACTAGGCTGTGTTTTGGATTTTTTTCTTTTCTTTTATCCGTCTCTTTCTCACCGTTCACATCCCCTTGCCCCTCTCACAGTACAGAGTAGCCAACCGGAGATAATATCTGGTTAACCTCCCTGTCTTTCCTTTGCCTTTCTCTCTCTCTCTCTCTCTCACTCGGCTGCAGCCTAAACCATGAATTGAACTAGAGCCATTTAATACTGTACTGGTAGGGACTTTGCCTAAATGGAATCCTTCGTACATTTCTTTTTTCCTTAACACTGTCGCCCATCGCCAGCGATTTTGCCTTGCCGTCCTCCCTTCCAGAAGTCGCCAGTCGACTTTTCTTTTTCCTTTTTGACGAATCTCGCAGGCAATAATTTTGGTTGCTTCTCAGGAAGGATTTTGAATAAAGGTCCTCCGCCATCGTCGAAGTGTTATATTCTTATTGTTTCCGCGATATGCCTCCTTTATACAATGATGAAGTACGCTTTCAAACTCGGCTCAACTGGTTAGACGGAATATGCAAGCCCTGTTCGATGTCGTAGGCCATGCTGCTGCTAAAGCTGCGACACGTTATGTAGAACGTAACGCTTATGTTGTTTTGGTTCTGTCTGAGTGATTAGCATCGGCACTACGAAGCCGTACAGAGTGCTTCCCAAGGGGGTTTAAACAATCGGTTGAATTATTCTTTAAAACCTCTTTGGCAGTTCTACAGGGGTTTTTGCGCTGTGGTGAAGAGGACGGAGTGCAACGGCGTGGTCGATATCAAATGTATATGCGACACAGCCTGTGTCGGAGCCCTAAATTCGCTTTAAAGTATAACGAACGGTGATTACCATATAGAGGTTACCCCACGTAGATGCCATTCGAAGACAACTTATATGCGCAATTTTTATTGCGATAGCAATTATATGGGCGCACGATTGACAACGTGTCACGTGACTAATCACGTGGCACTGTTTTTGTTTACATTTTGCTTTCTTTACCTCAGGCTTGGAAAAAAAGAATGTTTTTTATGTAGTGTGCATTGAGTAACATAAAACGGGATAGGGAATCCTTCAGGATGGGCATTTCGTTCCTTAACACTTTTGCTATGAGTATCATATTTCAGATGTTCAATAATTAATTATGAATATTTAAGTATTTAGGCAAAAGAGCAAAAAAAATTGCCTCACTTGCTCCTAGCGACGGCAAGCAGCACTACCTTGGTTGTGTGCAGCCACGTGGCTCTTGCATAATTTATTTTGAACTTTGGCACAAGTTACGTGGGACACCCAGTATGTCTTGTATGGATAGATTATGGATCCTTGAAATGAAAGTGAACTGCATGTGACGGCTCTATAATCTTCATTGACATTATACTTGCTGCGCTAATTGTGTACGTTGTAACGTGTCAATTGTAAATTTGAAGTGTATGTGAACAATGCAAAAGCATGTTCTTACTTTTGTTTACATATCATTTTATGTTACTGTACCTTGGAAGTATATATTTGTTGTTTTGAGCCAGCTTACCTTGGCTATGCAATTTTTTGCCCAAGAGAGGAGTAGCGAGCATCACCCACGATGTAGATCTCTCCTGCGCACACATTTACATTTAAAGCCAGTAACTCCATAGGCGGCATGCATTAGCCTTCTCTCGGTGCAACTGGGTGCAACGAAGGCGAATTCGCACTTATCCTTTTGTAGAGTTAACTGCATGCGATGAGATTGATGTGGCCATCTGGTCGGCTAGAACGTTTCCCTCGATGCCCCTATGTCCAGGCACCCAGCATATGATCACATGTTGGTTAGGTACATATGCTTTGCACAGTGCGGAGTAGAGTTCAATAAATACTGGATTTTTGTGATTACAGAAAGACATCAAGGCCTTCACAACACTGAGGGAGTCCGTATATATAACTGATTTCGGGAGTTGTGATTTGTTTATGTGCTTTACGGCCGACAGCAGTGCGTAGGCCTCAGCCGTAGAGATACTAGTTTCCGGGTGCAATACGTCGGATTCCGAGAAGGATGGACCGACGGCTGCATAGGACGCCCCGTCGTGTGACTTTGATGCATCTGTGTAGAACTCCGTGCAGGAGTTCCTTCGGTCCCTGTCACAGACCTGAAGCCTTTCTTAAGAAGGAAACTACGAAACCACTGGCAATGCATGTGGGACGAAGAAATAAATAATAAACTGCATGTAATAACGCCACAATTAGGTTTCTTGCCTCCTGTAACAAAATCCCGCAGGACAGATGTCCTATTCTGCCGTCTAAGAATAGGACACACTTTTGGCACACATAACTTCTTACTCACGGGAAACGAGCCTCCAACCTGCGGTAGATGCGGGGAGAGGCTGACCGTCCTCCACGTCCTACTGGAGTGTCGGGAAGCCGAACCCGAAAGAAAAAAACATTTTCTCTTAGCATACAGGCACCACATCCCCCTTCATCCTGTTATGTTACTTGGTCCAGAACCACTCTTTGACACGAACGCCGTCTTAGGTTTTTTGAAAGATGTGTTGCATGTTATTAGCCCCACACGTTCGTAGCGCTTCCTCTCTTCAGAGGATGCCGCTGCGATAATTATTTTGAATAAGCACATGCCTCTAGGCCCTTGTGGTTCAAGGGCTCTGGCGAGGCTGTAGTACTGTAAGAAATTTAACGTCTCGCATATTTTAAACAATGCATCATTCTTTTACAATGGATTTTAATCTTCACAGTCTTCGTCATTAATCATCGCCATAATTTTATAGCACGTATATTTTACGCACTTTACAGCGACTATTTTTAGGCCACTTTACAGCCAAGTCACATCTTCCATAATACATCGTTAACACTACCATTTGTCATGGCGCTTTTTGGCCAAACCTGGCCCTTGCGCCACAAAACACCACACATCATCATCATCATTTATGCTTTTGTAAAGGAGCCTGACAACAGTGCCAAAAATTATGTTCAATAACTCGGACCACAAAATTCAATGTTCTTGTTATACATGAGCTAAAACAAGGCAACGCTAAGCTCAGTCTTCTTTAAATGGTTCAGTCTTCCTTAAATAGCGAAAAAAAATCACCGGTGATTACGATCCTCCCTAGTACAAAATTTGAGCGCAACTCTATACATGCTTTCATGTCGCGATATATTGGCTGGCGCCGACATTCTGTCCCGTGCGGCCCGTTCCGAATGGAATAAAGTATGGCGCGACTGCCTTGCTAATCGGGAAATCGCGAGAGGCAGCGCGTGGGTGACGCGTGCGCGCAATTTTACAGCAGCCGCCGCAGACAGACCTCCGCTCATGCAGCGCTTTGACGAACAGACGACGCGCGCTACACTAGTGCCATCTGCTAGCCATCGCCACCGCCGAGTCCGTCTTGCGCGGCACTACGCTTTTTATGCGTTGCATTTGCAATCGCTCAGTTCAGCCCTTGGGCGCGGCCGGGCAGCCACCATTGACCTTGAGCGCAACCACGTGACGTGACGTGACGACAGCCGGAGGAAAAGCTGGGCTCCAACTCGCGCGGTCGCGCGCGGCCGCAGCCACCACCTGACTCCCGCTCCTCCCGCTAAGGGCGCTGCGCCGGCGCGTGATACCTCGCCCTCAAAAAAAAAAAAGACCGCGCAATATGCAACGCATTCTTGGCTTACCCAAGCTAAGACTGGCCTTTTTTTTTTCTCACGCTTTCGCCATACTCTCCTCCTCCGCTTTCCGCATTAGGTTCCGCTGAACCCCCCTTCTACGCTTTTCTCCTCGCGCTCTCTTCGCTATCGCTGTCTTTTATCTCTTACTGTGCTCCGCGTTCGCTCTCATCCTTCGCTGTGCTCGTTCGCTCGGTTACGAGGTACGACGCTGACGCTTGTCCCAGGAACGGGTGCCTAGGGGTTGTGCTCTAAAGCACACGCAACTTCATATCATCCCTCTCTCACTGTACAACAATGTCCTCAAACCTACAAAAAGACAACGCTAGTGCCATATTGTGCCCCTCTTACCGTATCGCCAGTGACACTGCTGACACAACGAGGAGACCTGGGTAACTAGACTAGACAACCCAATACGTTTCTAGCGGCGCGCCCATATATTGGATCCCGTATCTTGCTGACACCACCACCTAGACAAGACAAGATGGTTTTGCTTGCACCGAAGCCAACATTCCGCAGGAAAGCTCCTTGCCTTTTGGGCGAGTAGGACGACATAAACAAGGGAATAACAGAAAGCCTTCTGTCCCTCGACACGCAGGATACTTTATTTACGTTCAACCATTTTTGCTCGCAGCATTCGCCAGCCTTCGCGGCAGCAGACACGCATGCTACAACTACAGGTACGAGACTTCAAAGCGAGCGGCTGATCGAACCCCAGCTGTTACAAATAACGTGACTCGGCTTAGCCTCTGTGTCTTCCTAGGTTAGTCTATACTGTTTCTAAGGTTATTATTTTTTCTTTCGTCTTATTTTACCTCCATGAAATTGTCTTCTGTCGTCTGGTTTGTCATCCCTTTCATTGTCTGCTATCTTGCCTTGTTACGCCGTTTGAATGGTTAGGTTCTCTGTCGTCTGGGTATAGTTAGCAGGGTGCCGTCTGTTTAGTATTTCTAAGGTGCTGCTGCCTGGTTTGTCGTATCGTTGGTCGTCTGCTATCTACTTCTCATACGCGGCACGCTTGACAACCAATTTGTCCGGCCTCCTGTAAGTTTAGACGTTTCTTCGCGCAATCTGTCTTTCCTTTATCGCTGGGCGAACAGGAATACTACGGTTTGGTTGCATGAGTTGTCTCTTTCTGTTGTGCTTGCTTATTTTCTATACGGGTCACATGCTGCTTCGCGTCTTTTCAAGCTTCCATGTGCTTTCTGAAAACCCTCAATCTCTACTCGCTTTGATGTCCTTCGCATGTAGCTATGAGTAGTATTGCTGGTGACTCCTGGTATTGCCTCGCCGAGTATGCCTTTCTCCTACACTGTACGTCAGTATTCCATTCTCGCGTCCTTTTTCGGCGCCTACTGGTCCTACTTGTTGCTGGAGCTCAACTCGTTTCGTAAGCCTGGCCCTAGGGAATGCTCTGGCTTTTATGCCTCCCCTTCCTTTTTTTTTCTTTCTGGCACAAGACGTTTCAGTGGATCTGAATACGTCCTATATCTGCAAAAATGTGTTCTTGTCCTGAATAACGAAAGTAAAATGTGAGAACCCTTTGATTAAATTTTTCGTGTCCACATAAAACTGCAGACATCCAACTTGTCTTCGAGAACATCTATAAAGGAATTTAATTTAACAAGGATAGGTCTGGCCTGCGCTTCAGAGAGGACAGTCATAAATCAAGATCGACAGATGAGAGCTGTAGACTCGCAATTCCAGAAAGCCAATTTTAAGCTTACCTATTTCAATTTTTTTTACTTTTCGTTGATCTCCATGTGTGGTTCTTTTTTTCATATTAAACTCTCTATTGCAATGGTGTTTTCAAAGTTCGCATTAGCACTTAAGTTACCGCGTAATGTAATCAGCGCTTTTAATAGTAGCTGTATGAAATTTCCACTTAGTTGCGCACGCACACCAGAGTCGGGAGACACTATATGGCTGTTGAAGCACACAGTGTCTAGCACGCGCTGAAAGCTCTGCTAAGGATGCGAAGCTTTCATTTTCTGTAGAAGCGTTCGACCATTCGAATACTGTGACAATCATTGTCGATGGTTTCTGCCCAGTGCTGTTTCATTTTGATTTTGTTTTATTGATATCCTCCTCTTTTCCTTTCTGGTGCAGGCGTCCTGGTGTTCTGGTCTCCGTTCCACGACCCTCGGGTGCACGAGAACGCACCCGCGGGTGTCCACGTGACCACGGTGCGGGCCCTGGACGAGTCTTCGCCTGGAAAGCCCGTCGCCTACAGTCTCCTCGACGTCAAAGACTCGACCAACTTCCACCTGAACTACCTGACAGGAAATTTAACAACAGCGCGGCCCATTACCAGAAAGGTCGGCGAAAAGTACGAGGTGAGCACGGCCTCAACTGACGTCTGCTGCGCTGCATACTGTCGTCTGCTGCGCTGTGGTGTCAGATGTTTGCTGCATTAATTTGTACGAACACATGCGCCTCACGTTTGCGCGGTCACGCTTTTGAATGCCCTGCTTTCAAGTTAGCCACATTCAAAAGCACATTTATCTTCTTTGAAAAAGAAAAGAATTGTTGGCAGAAGATTTATCACCGTTTTTCTCCGGCACCAATGCATTGCAGAACGCGTAAAACAGAACTATATAACGAGGTGATGTAACGAAATTCCTTAAGCATGACAGTTTTCGGACATGGGCTTGGCATTTAGTTGAACATGAAAAAAAGCACGTTTTGCAGTTTCTGTGCTTACACAAGTCAACAGAGCATCAGTAATGGCACCTAATGCCAGCAAAAACAAAACAAACAAAAGTAAAGGAGAGGGGGTGAACTGTTTTTCAAGAAAATTATTTTCCCTAAAATGTGCATGAAAATTCGCACACTAAGCACAAGTTACCCAAGGCGCCGCCAATCGTTGTTAAGCCCATTTTTAACATGAAAACAATATCGACGCAGCAGCTATAACATAACGAAGACATTAAAAAATTTCCACACCAAAGCGCAAAAGCCTGCGAAGTGTCGACAGTACACTCTTAAACAAAGTTACACCCTTTGGTCCGTATCTTGCCCCACAACGATCATCATCATCAGGCAGTCACATAACCATTAAGCGAGAGACGTGAAATTACGGTCTAAATGCGTCATCTTTTTAAAATACATGGCGATATTTACGCCACCTCGTTCTTGTTGTGTGGCATCATTGAGATTGCGGAGCAATCAACACGTTGCCACAAGTCGCTAAAGTGCGGGCATTGACGTGTCTCTGAGGCCCCTTGATGTGTTTGAAACGAGGCAAAAATGTTTTCCATGGTGCATTCCAAACACAACGTGACCATAAGATCGGCATGACTGTGGCGAGGGCAGCGTGCTACGGTCAAACATCTCGCGCTCCCCATTATAGCCCATTATAGTCGCATTACAGTCGCTGATCTTACTAGACTGCTACACTTCAGAGACGACAGTGCAAAGTTAAATGCTGCTGTAAGTCGTCAAAAAAATTTAGAGCAACATTTGGGACTGCGCTACAACTACGGAATAATATTTTTCTAAATATATGCGCGCCGTACGAGCGCATGTACATGCGTAGGGCCTAGCAGACAACGCACCGCACAATCTTCACAATCCGTGGTTCACCTATTGCCCTTCAGGTGGCGACGCTTCTTGATCTCGTGGCCATTAGGGTTCCAGTCCCGTTTATGAAGACATCCGTGGCACAAATGGGACATGGCTAACTGTGTCCCGCTCCTCTAACGTCTGACACGTATATCAGGGATCATCGGATAGACGAATTTCTCTGCGATTTTATTCAAACGCGGTAGACTTTGTAGAATGTCGAGAACAGGTGACAACAGCGCTCCACGACGACAGCGTTATCCTTGTAGGGGCGAGAGAATTAGTGCGCTGACAAAGACGGTACAGGATAACATTCTTGCCATGCAGGAAGTTCCCATGTAAAGACCACTTGAATTTTTGTCGTTTGGCCTCGAAACGACGGTGCTCGACAGGAACCGCAGCCGATCACACACGTTGCGCACCACAACAAAGAGTCGCTGACCAAGTGCTTCTGGAAGTGTACAGGAATCGTGGAAGGAATCTTTGCTGGCTGATGGTTCCGACGCTGCGTCCCGAACTTCAACTGAGACATCCTGTTTTTCTTTTTTTTTTTTTTGCTGCCGTACCGTAGTCCTCTTGGAAGCATACCGTATTCCACCCTATTCGGCACGAAACTTTCCGTCGTACTTGTGGTAGTGTCATTAGACATCTTACCAGAGCTTTTAGAGGGATACTTCCTATCGGAGTTGGCTGTAGTGTTTTCACTCTCACGTTGTACCGAGGTTCTGCGTGTTGCACCTCAACCAACTGATTTTTCTGCAGAAAAGTATGCGCATATAATTATGTAGGAGTACATGTGCACTGCAATCCCTAGCCACGTGAAAGGGATTAACCTGCGCCGTATTCGCCTCTCAACGTCTCCTACAGCTCCCCCCCCCGTATCATCTCATAAATACAAGAATGAGAAGGAGACAGCTGGAACGGGGCTAATGAGTTCAAACGTTTCCATGATGCCACGTATGCAGTAATGTACGCACTTCAGGCCCTTGGTTTTGCTTGACGGCTGCGCGAGGACACAAACAGGCCAATTAAGTATAGCTCATTAGTGTTCTGAATAAGCGTAAACTAAGCCGTGGCAATGCTCTTAGCCTGCTGCAACATTTTTTTTTTGTACCAGTGAAACATAGTTTAACAAAAACGCCCCAAAGTTCTGCATCGCCTCCACGTCAAAAACGCGTTCGGGCAACATTCGTGCGGCCTAAACGACATGCATGTATAACGAGGTCAGATGAATTTAATATGCGAAAGCGGTGCACTGACGTCACCGGGCCTGCGACTCTGTGCTCGTGGCGCCGAGTGTTTGTGACAGACGGCAGAGGAGGCGTGGGAGTTCATATCTGTCGCCAATTAGCCCGGCGACTTTCTTAAGTTCGCCCCTAGATGGTTGATGCCGACTTTCGAAACGGGCTCGCCATTCCTCTCCAAAAGTGCCGCCTGTGGGGAACGGGTGAAACTCTTAATCCAATCAATTGCAGCGCTGCGTCGAGTTAAAACGCGGCGCAGAACGAACCCCAGCCGGAGAACAACGACCTCTGCTCGAGCTTCGGCTTAACGAAGAGAAAATCTAAAGCCGAGGCTTAACCGAAACATTGGCTTGCCCAAAAGAAAATCTAAAGCCAACAAAAAATACCACGTTTGCCGAGAACTTAATCGGAAATGACGCTTTTTCGCAGCGTAAGTCTTTTGTTTCGTCTGTTTGTTTCAGTAGGACGGCACTCTTCGCTCTGTCCATTGTAGAATGCTGAATCGACGGCGGCTTTGACTAGTTCTCAAAGATGTACATTGTTACAATTGATCCGGATCACTTGACAGGAATCAACAACGCAGCTTAGTCAAACATGGATGTCCGAACATACGTAACAAGTAACATGGCCAAACGAGAAGAAAGCCGAGGGGCCCGATTTTTATTAGTCATATCATAAGAAGCCAACAAACTCTGATACCAAGGACAACACAGGGGAAATTACTTGTGCCTAATAAATGAAATAAAGAAGAGATAAATTAATGGAAATTGAAGTGGATGAAAAAACAACTTGCTGCAGGCGGGAACCGAACCCACAACCTTCGCATTTCGCGTGCGATGCTCTACCAATTGAGCTACCGGGGCGCTGTTTCCCCATCCACTTTCTTGGGTATTTATGTGTCCTAGTAGAACCCTGGGAGCGTTAGCCAGGGCCACCACTCACAGACCTTGCGGTGGACGTGGAACGTCCTTTTTGCCGCAGGCGTCTCGAGAACGTGATCTTTTTGGGTGAAGTCAACTAGTCAATAAACCCACATATGCTACCTGAAGGCATCAATGTAGGCGGATTCGAGACCCTCGTATGTAATAAATTCGAAGAAAGGGGGTTAACCAAGGAGCCCGATTTTTATTAGTCATATCATAAGAAGCCAACAAACACTGATACCAAGGTCAACATAGGGGAAATTACTTGTGCTTAATAAATGAAATAAAAGAATGATAAATTAATGGAAATTGAAGTGGACGAAAAAACAACTTGCCGCAGGTGGGAACCGAGCCCACAACCTTCGCATTTCATGGCCAAGAAATATATGAGCAGGTCAGAACAAGCACTGAGAACCACCTCGGCATTGATAGAATTATACACAACGCATAAGTCCTCCTTTCATATTATGTGAACGGAATGTTTGGTTATATTTGTTTATATATTTGCAAATTGTACGTCCCGCGGAGAACATGTCAAGAAAACGCCGTTCTATATTTCTTTCTTCATTTTCTTTTTTTCCTTTAGGTTGAACTTTCAGACCTCAGCCTCCAATACCCCGACTTCACCACTAGATTCACTCGGCCGCCGCTGGCGCAAATGATGTTGTTAGCTTTAGTTACTAGCCGAAATGTAACTGTCGTAAAAATACAGTATTTTTACGCACAGTAAATAGGCTTAGCTTTGCGAGGAGCTTCAGGAAAGTAAGGGTTAAGAAAATTGTGTTATAATTGCGATCGAGGAGACGCACCTTAGTCAACCGTGATCTATTCTTAAAATTATGCTGAAAAAAAGAAACATCGACATTCTCCTCGATATTACACTTAAACTTTTTTTAGTTTCATGCAACCTAGCCGCTGAGTACTGTGAACGTGCATGCGCTAGGATTTTTTTTTAATGCGATAGTAATTATATGGACACTGCAGCTGCATTTCTACCGTCGCCGTCGCCGTCGACGTGATGTTCCATGCAAAGTCCAAGAAGGATAAAACCGTGGCCGCGCGACGTATGATCTATGTGCCAGCGAAAGCACGCGATGGGAGCCGACGATCGGGGCTCAATCTGGTACGCGCGAAGGGAGCGGAGAGCAAACGAGTCGAAAGACCGGGTGGGGACGGGGGTGCATCTTCAGTGCATCTTCAGTGCATCTTCAGTGCAACTTCAGTGCATCTTCAGTGCATCTTCAGTGCATCTTCAGTGCATCTTCAACCCCACTCTTACACTTTTTCGCTTGAGGGCCACGATCATTTGTTGTAATTCGTCCCCATGGAGTGTTGCTGAACAAGAAAAATGTCGTCTGAAAACCGAAGGTTGCTGAGTTATTCGTCGTTGATCCTTATCCCTAAGCCTTCCCAGTCTAATAGCTTGAATACTTCTAAGCATGCACAGAATAACATTGCAGAGGTTGTGTCTGCTTGCCTGACCCCTTTCTTGACCGGTAACTTTCTGTTTTTCTTGAAAAGAACCATGGTGGTTATGGAATCTTTGCAGATATTTCACAAGCTGCTCAGGTATGCCTACACGTGCACATGTGTTAAAAAGTGAAGCTACAGCAGAGATAAAATATACGCAATTCCTCTATGACTACTGGTATCTGTACTGAGTCAAATGCAGTCGAGTACGGCAGAAAATTAGGTGGGGTGGTAAAACTAGCAAATTCCCAGGCGCAAGTGTAATTGGAACTTTCAGGGAGAGGCCTTTGTCCTGCCCTGGACATAAAAATAGGCTGATGATGATGATTATGTCAATGATAGATGTCACGGATCACGGCGGCATTTCCCGTAGTATATAGGCATGACAATGAGGTTTATATCATACGTAGCTTACCTGTTCTCAATTTTTGAAATAAACCTCGGTGCATCTTTAGGGTTACAAACTCACCATTTTCAAAAATGCATACCTATTTTAAGTTTTTGCTGCTAAGATAAAAAACGTTTCAGAGCCACCCTGCGCAACTAGTAGAGCTGAAACTATGGACTACTACGTTGGCATTAGTAAAGTTCGGCTCTAACCGCAGGGATAACGGTCTGTTCCACAGAAGAAGAAGAAGTGTCTACCGACGCCCCTGCGTGTTCCACGTCGGGGACGTCCACCTCTCACGCCATGGCGCCTACGGCGTCATGGACTCCCTCGAAGGCCCACGTCTTCGATGTTGTTGTCCCTACGGGGAATGGTCCCGAGACCGTCGTCGACGCGACGGCCTCAATAGTTGGCCTCTCTGAGGTCTACTGCGTTCAGCACATGGGAGGCCTCAACTTCCAAGTCACCGTCAAGAGCATGGCTTCCATGACTCTAATCGTCGATGCTGGCTGCCTCGTCATCGGTGGCGAGCGTTGTCCCGTCGTTCCCGTTGGCCCGCAGGTAACCAACGTAACCTGCCTCTTTTTGCCGTCCTTCGTTCCGAACGAAGTCCTCGTCGAGGCACTATCACCATACGGCAAGGTTCTGTCTGTCAATGCCGGTCTCATGAGCGGACGACGTGGCGTGCTCACGGGCACACGTTTCGTGCGTATGGAGATGAGTGCCACAACCCCGGTCCCGAATTATCTGCGAGTCTCTGGTCATCGTGTGACATTTGACTACCGCGGCTTGCAACGCGTGTGTCGTCGGTGCGGTTCCAGCGACCACTATCGTGCACAGTGCACCGCAGCGTTCTGTGGCCGTTGTGGCGTCCATGGCCACGAAAGCGACGGGTGTGACCGTCCTTGTCGGCGTTGCGGGGATAGTCACCCCACGGTCGCGTGCCCTGTGCGGCGTTCATACTCAGACGCTGCTACTGGAGCCTTTCCACCCTTACCGCCGGCGTCAGCTGCGGTTGCGACTGCGCGTGAGGCCATAACCAAAAAAATTGCACTGACACCGCAAGAACTAGCGTCAAGAAATGAAAAAGAAGAGGCATGCAGCTCGAGAAGTCCCAGCGCGTCATGTTCGCCGGCCTCCTCTACTGAAAAAGAAGACCGTGACGTGGCGGATCGCAACACGCCATGTTCGCTGGCCTCCCAAGCAGCGAAGGACACGCGTGCTGTGGCCGAAAGCGCCTCCACTTCTGCTGCTACCATCACTTCTCCTGATCCCAGCAAAGTTTTGAACGCGGATAAAGCGCCTGACCCTGCGATCGCTGTAGTCGATGTACCCACGAAGTCTGCTGCAGCTTCATCCGCCTCAGTTGCATCTCCTACAGCGGCGTTGCCATTGCATCTGGGTGGGCCCCCGGCTGCCGAGGTTGTCGGCGTCGATGAAATCAATCCCGCCGTCCTACCGCTACCGACATCATCCTCATCAGAAAACAGCTTCAGCCTCGGAGTTGATAGCAGCGTTGGACTGTCGCCAAGCCTGGATGAACTCGACATAGAAATGGCGGCCCCACGAGACGTAAAGCGCGCTCATGCGTCAGCCTCTGGCTCGGACGGCGGCCCCGATCGCCGTGCCGAGTTACAGCGGCCCAAAAAACCTCGGCCTTCTTCGAGAGGGTCGAAGAAGTGACGCGTGGACTGCTTAACCCCTGGACTTGTTCCCGGGGCGCCGACTTGAACAACACGACCAGGTCAGTTTGGTGATACATCTAAATAATTATGGCTGACATCTTGAAGATTATTTCATTAAATGCACAAGGGTTCTGAAGTCCTGTAAAACAAGCCGAAATTATCAGCGTGGCCCACGCAAAACAGTGTGACATACTGTGTTTACAAGAAACAAATTTTTTCACCATTGGACATGTCCTTACTTTCAAACGCACTTTTAACCTAGACTGTTTCTTCTCCTTCGCTACATCACGATCTAGCGGAGTTGGTATTATTATTCTCAACAGAGCTCTCTTGCGAGATCATCATGTCTTTTATGATGGGACTGGGCGAATATTGGCATTTGATTGTGTACTATCCTCATTTAGGTTACGGATTTTGTGCATATATGGACCCGCGCAGGCCATTAAGTCCAATGATTTCTTCCGTGACCTGGACGTGTATTTCCTTGACGGCCGTCACGTGGTGCTCGTTGGGGATTTTAACTGCGTCTTAGACACGCGAGCAGATGTGCAGGGCCCGGGCTGGGGTCGCCCTGATTGGAACGCACGGGAGTTGCGTCGCCTCGTCCAGCATTTTTCGTTGCTAGATACATATCAACTTTTTCATGGTTCTTTATTTGCCTGGACCTGGCGACGCGGTGCGTCGTCAAGCAGGTTAGACCGTGCCTATGTGCCAAGCAGTTTAGCTCAGTATGTCACCCAGTCTGATGTGATAACGTTACCTTCATCCCCTGTTTACATTTCCGATCACAAACCAGTAATACTTGAAATTCGCTTCCCTGCTTCCTCATCAGTAAAACCCTGGCGTCTAGACATGCGCGTTCTACATGACGCGCGCTCGCGCTCTTGTTTGTCACGAGTTTAGGGCGCCTCTGTTTCTAGATCTGACCGAGAGTCATGGGATGCGCTCAAGGTGCAGTGGCGTCTACACTGTTCAGTTGAAGGACGTGCACCCAGACGACGTATGTCAGAGGAACTGGCGGATACTGCCACGAAGCTCCGCATCGCCCTTCGGGTCAATCAACTGACTCCGTTGATGCGGTCCTGGCAGCGTGAGCTACGGAGGCGTTTCCAACGCCTCATCGCGGCGTCGTCTTTGTCAGCTGCTGCTTGGCGATGCAGACGTAATCCGTGTGCGCACCCCGAAGTTCTGCGCTTTTCAAGAAACTCGCTTTTTAGACAACCGAATGCATTCGGTTCTGCGGCCCCAAGAGCACTTCCTGTTACACCACCTCCCACACGTGATTATTCGCTATTTGTAACGCATTTTGAAAACATGGCGCGTACGACCATGCAAATAGATTCTGGCTCTCAAGGACTTCACACTTTGCTTAGTGGGCTGCCTCAGGTTCCACCTGAGGTAGCTAACCGTCTTTGTGCACGACCATCAGCCGAGGAAGTGAAAGCAGCATTATCTTCTATGAAGCGTGGCTCGGCCCCAGGGCCGGACGGATTACCCGTGGAGTTTTATCTAACGTTCTGGGAAGATATTGGTGCCACTTTCGTATCGGTTATCAGCCAATGCTTTGAGAACTTTGATTTCCCGTTTAGTTTTCGGGACGGTCGTATTGTGCTGATACCTAAGCACGATCCGTCATCAGTTCGTCCAGAGGAATGGAGGCCAATCACGCTTCTCAACGTTGACTACAAAACCTTCACAGCTGTTCTCACCCGTCGCTTGAGAAGCCTGATGCCTTCCCTAATAGGACACCATCAGGCATGCTCAGTCCCTGGCAGAGAGATACACAGTCTTTCGTTCGTTACTCGTGACATAATGACATACACGCTGACCAGGTCGGCACGTGGTCTCTTAGTTTCACTGGATCAAGAAAAGGCATTCGATCGCCTTGAACATAACTACATTTTTAATGTACTGACCTCGTTCGGCTTCTCGTCAAATTTTGTTGAACTTATTAGGAATACCTATTCAAATATCCGAAGTACATTGTTCCTTGATGGTCGAGAAAGTGCACCGTTTCCCGTTACTCGTGGCGTTCGCCAAGGGTGCCCTCTATCCCCAGTACTTTTTGTGCTCAGCCTTGAACCATTTCTGCGCTCAATAGTGAGAGACCCTTACGTATGCGGTCTCCCACTGCCTGGTAGCGGTGTTGTGAAGGTGACAGCCTTCGCCGATGACATCACATTATATCTCAGGAATGAAGATAGCTTAACCCGTAGCCTTCGAATTTTCACTGAGTACGGAAATATTTCAGGTGCTGCGCTAAATTTTTCAAAATGTCGTTATTTGTTCATTGGTTCACCACAGACACGCCTAAGTCCCCTTTTCCGTCTTCAAAAGAGCAATTCTCTTCGCATTTTAGGCCTTGACTACACCTCTAATGGCATATCAGACTCTGTGTGGCTGTCAATTCATGAAGATGTAAGGCGAAATATTGAAGATGTTCAAGGTTACGATTTACCCCTATCAGAAAGAAGGTACTTAGCGCAGTCTGTATTTTGCGGCCGAGTGTGGTACGTTTGTCACGTCGTACAGCCACCATTACGGGTTACTAGGTCCTTGCAGTCCCTTCTTGGTGCCTTCTTCTGGTCGGGCCGTACAAAACTACTCTGTCGTGCGGCGCTTGGGCAACCACGCTCTCGCGGTGGGTTCGCCTTCCCATCCGTGTCTGTCCGCTGCCGGCTGCTTGCTCTGCGATTTCTGCTCCGTCTATTACAGCATGATCAGTGTCCAGCGCGTGAACTCGCTTGCTATTTCCTTGGCACGAAAATTCGCTACATGTTACCGGGCGTACACTTAAATCGCGGCCCACAAGTGTTAAACGCACCTGCATTTTACTGTACGTCCGTGGCATTTTATCGCCACATACAACAGGTATGTCCTGATGTAGACGTTCTCCAAAACCGCGTAGTAGATACTATGTCAGCCTTACTGCTTCCTCTAGTTCCCCCAGCGCGCCTCGCACGTTCCAATAATGTGTCGTGGGATGCGATAACGGCGTCATTTTTGCCTGGCCACCTACGCGACTTCATGTGGCGTCTAGGGTGGCAAGTGCTTCCAACTCGGGACAGGCTTGAGCGGTGGGGCGTTGTCCCATCTTCGCAGTGTCCCAATTGCCCCCTTCAAGAATCCAATAAACATGTACTGCTGCAATGCGTCGTTGCCAGGATATTTTGGAGGGCCGTGCATACTGGATTTCGTGGCCTTGGAGTTAACCGCTTTATTACATCTGGTCGCTGCTCACGTGGCCGCTTCGCGCAACTTTTAATTGCTGCGGGGGCCTTCTGTCTATGGCGTAACCGGTGCGAGGCAGTTGCCATGGGACGTCGTCACCGGGCTCTGTTTCCACTTATGGGGAGGCTCTACTCTGAGCTACTGTCGTTTCTGTCGGAAGAGTTGTTCTTCCTTGGAGAAGAAGAGTTCCTTCGACAGTGGTCATGTCGTTTCCTGTCGGTGGCTGATGGACGCGTATGGCTGAATTCTCGTCCAGCCTGGTTCTTGTAGCCAGCCCATCAGAATTATTCATTTAATGCACATAGAATGCAGGTGCCCGTGATTTCTTTGTGTGTGTCCTCTCGTATACATGATCATTTTTGTATATACACATCTCGTGCACATCACTTCAAAATTGTGTAAAGTGTTCTATCACATCATTGTATATAACCATTGTGTACACTGTATATACTGAAAATCATTTTGTACATGTGGCATTTAGTTTATGTGTAACTGTGCCTTTCCGTGGGTGTATACGTGTTTATATGTTGGTGCGTGATGACTCGGACACTACTTACGTTGACAACGCGATGTGTTTCGTTTCTTACATGTTATCGTCCGGGTGGAATTGTGCCGTGATTATGACTCAGTATTCGTATCGTCTCTTGTCGAAATAAACTTTTTCTAAACACAGAAGAAGAAGAAGTGTCTACCGACGCCCCTGCGTGTTCCACGTCGGGGACGTCCACCTCTCACGCCATGGCGCCTACAGCGTCATGGACTCCCTCGAAGGCCCACGTCTTCGATGTTGTTGTCCCTACGGGGAATGGTCCCGAGACCGTCGTCGACGCGACGGCCTCAATAGTTGGCCTCTCTGAGGTCTACTGCGTTCAGCACATGGGAGGCCTGAACTTCCAAGTCACTGTCAAGAGCACGGCTTCCATGACTCTAATCGTCGATGCTGGCTGCCTCGTCATCGGTGGCGAGCGTTGTCCCGTCGTTCCCGTTGGCCCGCAGGTAACCAACGTAACCTGCCTCTTTTTGCCGTCCTTCGTTCCGAACGAAGTCCTCGTCCAGGCACTATCACCATACGGCAAGGTTCTGT
This sequence comes from Dermacentor albipictus, assembly GCF_038994185.2. Classification (NCBI taxonomy): domain Eukaryota; kingdom Metazoa; phylum Arthropoda; class Arachnida; order Ixodida; family Ixodidae; genus Dermacentor; species Dermacentor albipictus. Next base: position 43,027,774 of record NC_091826.1, read on the forward strand.
CTGTCAGCGCTGGTCTCATGAGCGGACGACGTGGCGTGCTCACGGGCACACGTTTCGTGCGTATGGAGATGAGTGCCACAACCCCGGTCCCAAATTATCTGCGAGTCTCTGGTCATCGTGTGACATTTGACTACCGCGGCTTGCAACGCGTGTGTCGTCGGTGCGGTTCCAGCGACCACTATCGTGCACAGTGCACCGCAGCGTTCTGTGGCCGTTGTGGCGTCCATGGCCACGAAAGCGACGGGTGTGACCGTCCTTGTCGGCGTTGCGGGGATAGTCACCCCACGGTCGCGTGCCCTGTGCGGCGTTCATACTCAGACGCTGCTACTGGAGCCTTTCCACCCTTACCGCCGGCGTCAGCTGCGGTTGCGACTGCGCGTGAGGCCATAACCAAAAAAATTGCACTGACACCGCAAGAACTAGCGTCAAGAAATGAAAAAGAAGAGGCATGCAGCTCGAGAAGTCCCAGCGCGTCATGTTCGCCGGCCTCCTCTACTGAAAAAGAAGACCGTGACGTGGCGGATCGCAACACGCCATGTTCGCTGGCCTCCCAAGCAGCGAAGGACACGCGTGCTGTGGCCGAAAGCGCCTCCACTTCTGCTGCTACCATCACTTCTCCTGATCCCAGCAAAGTTTTGAACGCGGATAAAGCGCCTGACCCTGCGATCGCTGTAGTCGATGTACCCACGAAGTCTGCTGCAGCTTCATCCGCCTCAGTTGCATCTCCTACAGCGGCGTTGCCATTGCATCTGGGTGGGCCCCCGGCTGCCGAGGTTGTCGGCGTCGATGAAATCAATCCCGCCGTCCTACCGCTACCGACATCATCCTCATCAGAAAACAGCTTCAGCCTCGGAGTTGATAGCAGCGTTGGACTGTCGCCAAGCCTGGATGAACTCGACATAGAAATGGCGGCCCCACGAGACGTAAAGCGCGCTCATGCGTCAGCCTCTGGCTCGGACGGCGGCCCCGATCGCCGTGCCGAGTTACAGAGGCCCAAGAAACCTCGGCCTTCTTCGAGAGGGTCGAAGAAGTGACGCGTGGACTGCTTAACCCCTGGACTTGTTCCCGGGGCGCCGACTTGAACAACACGACCAGGTCAGTTTGGTGATACATCTAATTAATTATGGCTGACATCTTGAAGATTATTTCATTAAATGCACAAGGGTTCTGAAGTCCTGTAAAACAAGCCGAAATTATCAGCGTGGCCCGCGCAGAACAGTGTGACATACTGTGTTTACAAGAAACAAATTTTTTCACCATTGGACATGTCCTTACTTTCAAACGCACTTTTAACCTAGACTGTTTCTTCTCCTTCGCTACATCACGATCTAGCGGAGTTGGTTTTATTATTTTCAACAGAGCTCTCTTGCGAGATCATCATGTCTTTTATGATGGGACTGGGCGAATATTGGCATTTGATTGTGTACTATCCCCATTTAGGTTACGGATTTTGTGCATATATGGACCCGCGCAGGCCATTAAGTCCAATGATTTTTTCCGTGACCTGGACGTGTATTTCCTTGACGGCCGTCACGTGGTGCTCGTTGGGGATTTTAACTGCGTCTTAGACACGCGAGCAGATGTGCAGGGCCCGGGCTGGGGTCGCCCTGATTGGAACGCACGGGAGTTGCGTCGCCTCGTCCAGCATTTTTCGTTGCTAGATACATATCAACTTTTTCATGGTTCTTTATTTGCCTGGACCTGGCGACGCGGTGCGTCGTCAAGCAGGTTAGACCGTGCCTATGTGCCAAGCAGTTTAGCTCAGTATGTCACCCAGTCTGATGTGATAACGTTACCTTCATCCCCTGTTTACATTTCCGATCACAAACCAGTAATACTTGAAATTCGCTTCCCTGCTTCCTCATCAGTAAAACCCTGGCGTCTAGACATGCGCGTTCTACATGACGCGCGCTCGCGCTCTTGTTTGTCACGAGTTTAGGGCGCCTCTGTTTCTAGATCTGACCGAGAGTCATGGGATGCGCTCAAGGTGCAGTGGCGTCTACACTGTTCAGTTGAAGGACGTGCACCCAGACGACGTATGTCAGAGGAACTGGCGGATACTGCCACGAAGCTCCGCATCGCCCTTCGGGTCAATCAACTGACTCCGTTGATGCGGTCCTGGCAGCGTGAGCTACGGAGGCGTTTCCAACGCCTCATCGCGGCGTCGTCTTTGTCAGCTGCTGCTTGGCGATGCAGACGTAATCCGTGTGCGCACCCCGAAGTTCTGCGCTTTTCAAGAAACTCGCTTTTTAGACAACCGAATGCATTCGGTTCTGCGGCCCCAAGAGCACTTCCTGTTACACCACCTCCCACACGTGATTATTCGCTATTTGTAACGCATTTTGAAAACATGGCGCGTACGACCATGCAAATAGATTCTGGCTCTCAAGGACTTCACACTTTGCTTAGTGGGCTGCCTCAGGTTCCACCTGAGGTAGCTAACCGTCTTTGTGCACGACCATCAGCCGAGGAAGTGAAAGCAGCATTATCTTCTATGAAGCGTGGCTCGGCCCCAGGGCCGGACGGATTACCCGTGGAGTTTTATCTAACGTTCTGGGAAGATATTGGTGCCACTTTCGTATCGGTTATCAGCCAATGCTTTGAGAACTTTGATTTCCCGTTTAGTTTTCGGGACGGTCGTATTGTGCTGATACCTAAGCACGATCCGTCATCAGTTCGTCCAGAGGAATGGAGGCCAATCACGCTTCTCAACGTTGACTACAAAACCTTCACAGCTGTTCTCACCCGTCGCTTGAGAAGCCTGATGCCTTCCCTAATAGGACACCATCAGGCATGCTCAGTCCCTGGCAGAGAGATACACAGTCTTTCGTTCGTTACTCGTGACATAATGACATACACGCTGACCAGGTCGGCACGTGGTCTCTTAGTTTCACTGGATCAAGAAAAGGCATTCGATCGCCTTGAACATAACTACATTTTTAATGTACTGACCTCGTTCGGCTTCTCGTCAAATTTTGTTGAACTTATTAGGAATACCTATTCAAATATCCGAAGTACATTGTTCCTTGATGGTCGAGAAAGTGCACCGTTTCCCGTTACTCGTGGCGTTCGCCAAGGGTGCCCTCTATCCCCAGTACTTTTTGTGCTCAGCCTTGAACCATTTCTGCGCTCAATAGTGAGAGACCCTCACGTATGCGGTCTCCCACTGCCTGGTAGCGGTGTTGTGAAGGTGACAGCCTTCGCCGATGACATCACATTATATCTCAGGAATGAAGATAGCTTAACCCGTAGCCTTCGAATTTTCACTGAGTACGGAAATATTTCAGGTGCTGCGCTAAATTTTTCAAAATGTCGTTATTTGTTCATTGGTTCACCACAGACACGCCTAAGTCCCCTTTTCCGTCTTCAAAAGAGCAATTCTCTTCGCATTTTAGGCCTTGACTACACCTCTAATGGCATATCAGACTCTGTGTGGCTGTCAATTCTTGAAGATGTAAGGCGAAATATTGAAGATGTTCAAGGTTACGATTTACCCCTATCAGAAAGAAGGTACTTAGCGCAGTCTGTATTTTGCGGCCGAGTGTGGTACGTTTGTCACGTCGTACAGCCACCATTACGGGTTACTAGGTCCTTGCAGTCCCTTCTTGGTGCCTTCTTCTGGTCGGGCCGTACAAAACTACTCTGTCGTGCGGCGCTTGGGCAACCACGCTCTCGCGGTGGGTTCGCCTTCCCATCCGTGTCTGTCCGCTGCCGGCTGCTTGCTCTGCGATTTCTGCTCCGTCTATTACAGCATGATCAGTGTCCAGCGCGTGAACTCGCTTGCTATTTCCTTGGCACGAAAATTCGCTACATGTTACCGGGCGTACACTTAAATCGCGGCCCACAAGTGTTAAACGCACCTGCATTTTACTGTACGTCCGTGGCATTTTATCGCCACATACAACAGGTATGTCCTGATGTAGACGTTCTCCAAAACCGCGTAGTAGATACTATGTCAGCCTTACTGCTTCCTCTAGTTCCCCCAGCGCGCCTCGCACGTTCCAATAATGTGTCGTGGGATGCGATAACGGCGTCATTTTTGCCTGGCCACCTACGCGACTTCATGTGGCGTCTAGGGTGGCAAGTGCTTCCAACTCGGGACAGGCTTGAGCGGTGGGGCGTTGTCCCATCTTCGCAGTGTCCCAATTGCCCCCTTCAAGAATCCAATAAACATGTACTGCTGCAATGCGTCGTTGCCAGGATATTTTGGAGGGCCGTGCATACTGGATTTCGTGGCCTTGGAGTTAACCGCTTTATTACATCTGGTCGCTGCTCACGTGGCCGCTTCGCGCAACTTTTAATTGCTGCGGGGGCCTTCTGTCTATGGCGTAACCGGTGCGAGGCAGTTGCCATGGGACGTCGTCACCGGGCTCTGTTTCCACTTATGGGGAGGCTCTACTCTGAGCTACTGTCGTTTCTGTCGGAAGAGTTGTTCTTCCTTGGAGAAGAAGAGTTCCTTCGACAGTGGTCATGTCGTTTCCTGTCGGTGGCTGATGGACGCGTATGGCTGAATTCTCGTCCAGCCTGGTTCTTGTAGCCAGCCCATCAGAATTATTCATTTAATGCACATAGAATGCAGGTGCCCGTGATTTCTTTGTGTGTGTCCTCTCGTATACATGATCATTTTTGTATATACACATCTCGTGCACATCACTTCAAAATTGTGTAAAGTGTTCTATCACATCATTGTATATAACCATTGTGTACACTGTATATACTGAAAATCATTTTGTACATGTGGCATTTAGTTTATGTGTAACTGTGCCTTTCCGTGGGTGTATACGTGTTTATATGTTGGTGCGTGATGACTCGGACACTACTTACGTTGACAACGCGATGTGTTTCGTTTCTTACATGTTATCGTCCGGGTGGAATTGTGCCGTGATTATGACTCAGTATTCGTATCGTCTCTTGTCGAAATAAACTTTTTCTAAACACAGAAGAAGAAGAAGTGTCTACCGACGCCCCTGCGTGTTCCACGTCGGGGACGTCCACCTCTCACGCCATGGCGCCTACAGCGTCATGGACTCCCTCGAAGGCCCACGTCTTCGATGTTGTTGTCCCTACGGGGAATGGTCCCGAGACCGTCGTCGACGCGACGGCCTCAATAGTTGGCCTCTCTGAGGTCTACTGCGTTCAGCACATGGGAGGCCTGAACTTCCAAGTCACTGTCAAGAGCACGGCTTCCATGACTCTAATCGTCGATGCTGGCTGCCTCGTCATCGGTGGCGAGCGTTGTCCCGTCGTTCCCGTTGGCCCGCAGGTAACCAACGTAACCTGCCTCTTTTTGCCGTCCTTCGTTCCGAACGAAGTCCTCGTCCAGGCACTATCACCATACGGCAAGGTTCTGTCTGTCAGCGCTGGTCTCATGAGCGGACGACGTGGCGTGCTCACGGGCACACGTTTCGTGCGTATGGAGATGAGTGCCACAACCCCGGTCCCAAATTATCTGCGAGTCTCTGGTCATCGTGTGACATTTGACTACCGCGGCTTGCAACGCGTGTGTCGTCGGTGCGGTTCCAGCGACCACTATCGTGCACAGTGCACCGCAGCGTTCTGTGGCCGTTGTGGCGTCCATGGCCACGAAAGCGACGGGTGTGACTGTCCTTGTCGGCGTTGCGGGGATAGTCACCCCACGGTCGCGTGCCCTGTGCGGCGTTCATACTCAGACGCTGCTACTGGAGCCTTTCCACCCTTACCGCCGGCGTCAGCTGCGGTTGCGACTGCGCGTGAGGCCATAACCAAAAAAATTGCACTGACACCGCAAGAACTAGCGTCAAGAAATGAAAAAGAAGAGGCATGCAGCTCGAGAAGTCCCAGCGCGTCATGTTCGCCGGCCTCCTCTACTGAAAAAGAAGACCGTGACGTGGCGGATCGCAACACGCCATATTCGCTGGCCTCCCAAGCAGCGAAGGACACGCGTGCTGTGGCCGAAAGCGCCTCCACTTCTGCTGCTACCATCACTTCTCCTGATCCCAGCAAAGTTTTGAACGCGGATAAAGCGCCTGACCCTGCGATCGCTGTAGTCGATGTACCCACGAAGTCTGCTGCAGCTTCATCCGCCTCAGTTGCATCTCCTACAGCGGCGTTGCCATTGCATCTGGGTGGGCCCCCGGCTGCCGAGGTTGTCGGCGTCGATGAAATCAATCCCGCCGTCCTACCGCTACCGACATCATCCTCATCAGAAAACAGCTTCAGCCTCGGAGTTGATAGCAGCGTTGGACTGTCGCCAAGCCTGGATGAACTCGACATAGAAATGGCGGCCCCACGAGACGTAAAGCGCGCTCATGCGTCAGCCTCTGGCTCGGACGGCGGCCCCGATCGCCGTGCCGAGTTACAGCGGCCCAAGAAACCTCGGCCTTCTTCGAGAGGGTCGAAGAAGTGACGCGTGGACTGCTTAACCCCTGGACTTGTTCCCGGGGCGCCGACTTGAACAACACGACCAGGTCAGTTTGGTGATACATCTAATTAATTATGGCTGACATCTTGAAGATTATTTCATTAAATGCACAAGGGTTCTGAAGTCCTGTAAAACAAGCCGAAATTATCAGCGTGGCCCGCGCAGAACAGTGTGACATACTGTGTTTACAAGAAACAAATTTTTTCACCATTGGACATGTCCTTACTTTCAAACGCACTTTTAACCTAGACTGTTTCTTCTCCTTCGCTACATCACGATCTAGCGGAGTTGGTTTTATTATTTTCAACAGAGCTCTCTTGCGAGATCATCATGTCTTTTATGATGGGACTGGGCGAATATTGGCATTTGATTGTGTACTATCCCCATTTAGGTTACGGATTTTGTGCATATATGGACCCGCGCAGGCCATTAAGTCCAATGATTTTTTCCGTGACCTGGACGTGTATTTCCTTGACGGCCGTCACGTGGTGCTCGTTGGGGATTTTAACTGCGTCTTAGACACGCGAGCAGATGTGCAGGGCCCGGGCTGGGGTCGCCCTGATTGGAACGCACGGGAGTTGCGTCGCCTCGTCCAGCATTTTTCGTTGCTAGATACATATCAACTTTTTCATGGTTCTTTATTTGCCTGGACCTGGCGACGCGGTGCGTCGTCAAGCAGGTTAGACCGTGCCTATGTGCCAAGCAGTTTAGCTCAGTATGTCACCCAGTCTGATGTGATAACGTTACCTTCATCCCCTGTTTACATTTCCGATCACAAACCAGTAATACTTGAAATTCGCTTCCCTGCTTCCTCATCAGTAAAACCCTGGCGTCTAGACATGCGCGTTCTACATGACGCGCGCTCGCGCTCTTGTTTGTCACGAGTTTAGGGCGCCTCTGTTTCTAGATCTGACCGAGAGTCATGGGATGCGCTCAAGGTGCAGTGGCGTCTACACTGTTCAGTTGAAGGACGTGCACCCAGACGACGTATGTCAGAGGAACTGGCGGATACTGCCACGAAGCTCCGCATCGCCCTTCGGGTCAATCAACTGACTCCGTTGATGCGGTCCTGGCAGCGTGAGCTACGGAGGCGTTTCCAACGCCTCATCGCGGCGTCGTCTTTGTCAGCTGCTGCTTGGCGATGCAGACGTAATCCGTGTGCGCACCCCGAAGTTCTGCGCTTTTCAAGAAACTCGCTTTTTAGACAACCGAATGCATTCGGTTCTGCGGCCCCAAGAGCACTTCCTGTTACACCACCTCCCACACGTGATTATTCGCTATTTGTAACGCATTTTGAAAACATGGCGCGTACGACCATGCAAATAGATTCTGGCTCTCAAGGACTTCACACTTTGCTTAGTGGGCTGCCTCAGGTTCCACCTGAGGTAGCTAACCGTCTTTGTGCACGACCATCAGCCGAGGAAGTGAAAGCAGCATTATCTTCTATGAAGCGTGGCTCGGCCCCAGGGCCGGACGGGTTACCCGTGGAGTTTTATCTAACGTTCTGGGAAGATATTGGTGCCACTTTCATATCTGTTATCAGCCAATGCTTTGAGAACTTTGATTTCCCGTTTAGTTTTCGGGACGGTCGTATTGTGCTGATATCTAAGCACGATCCGTCATCAGTTCGTCCAGAGGAATGGAGGCCAATCACGCTTCTCAACGTTGACTACAAAACCTTCACAGCTGTTCTCACCCGGCGCTTGAGAAGCCTGATGCCTTCCCTAATAGGACACCATCAGGCATGCTCAGTCCCTGCCAGAGAGATACACAGTCTTTCGTTCGTTACTCGTGACATAATGACATACACGCTGACCAGGTCGGCACGTGGTCTCTTAGTTTCACTGGACCAAGAAAAAGCATTCGATCGCCTTGAACATAACTACATTTTTAATGTACTGACCTCGTTCGGCTTCTCGTCAAATTTTGTTGAACTTATTAGGAATACCTATTCAAATATCCGAAGTACATTGTTCCTTGATGGTCGAGAAAGTGCACCGTTTCCCGTTACTCGTGGCGTTCGCCAAGGGTGCCCTCTATCCCCAGTACTTTTTGTGCTCAGCCTTGAACCATTTCTGCGCTCAATAGTGAGAGACCCTCACGTATGCGGTCTCCCACTGCCTGGTAGCGGTGTTGTGAAGGTGACAGCCTTCGCCGATGACATCACATTATATCTCAGGAATGAAGATAGCTTAACCCGTAGCCTTCGAATTTTCACTGAGTACGGAAATATTTCAGGTGCTGCGCTAAATTTTTCAAAATGTCGTTATTTGTTCATTGGTTCACCACAGACACGCCTAAGTCCCCTTTTCCGTCTACAAAAGAGCAATTCTCTTCGCATTTTAGGCCTTGACTACACCTCTAATGGCATATCAGACTCTGTGTGGCTCTCAATTCTTGAAGATGTAAGGCGAAATATTGAAGATGTTCAAGGTTACGATTTACCCCTATCAGAAAGAAGGTACTTAGCGCAGTCTGTATTTTGCGGCCGAGTGTGGTACGTTTGTCACGTCATACAGCCACCATTACGGGTTACTAGGTCCTTGCAGTCCCTTCTTGGTGCCTTCTTCTGGTCGGGCCGTACAGAACTAGTCTGTCGCGCGACGCTTGGCAACCACGCTCTCGCGGTGGGTTCGCCTTCCCATCCGTGTCTGTCCGCTGCCGGCTGCTTGCTCTGCGATTTCTGCTCCGTCTATTACAGCATGATCAGTGTCCAGCGCGTGAACTCGCTTGCTATTTCCTTGGCACGAAAATTCGCTACATGTTACCGTGCGTACACTTAAATCGCGGCCCACAAGTGTTAAACGCACCTGCATTTTACTGTACGGCCGTGGCATTTTATCGCCACATACAACAGGTATGTCCTGATGTAGACGTTCTCCAAAACCGCGTAGTAGATACTATGTCAGCCTTACTGCTTCCTCTAGTTCCCCCAGCGCGCCTCGCACGTTCCAATAATGTGTCGTGGGATGCGATAACGGCGTCATTTTTGCCTGGCCACCTACGCGACTTCATGTGGCGTCTAGGGTGGCAAGTGCTTCCAACTCGGGACAGGCTTGAGCGGTGGGGCGTTGTCCCATCTTCGCAGTGTCCCAATTGCCCCCTTCAAGAATCCAATAAACATGTACTGCTGCAATGCGTCGTTGCCAGGATATTTTGGAGGGCCGTGCATACTGGATTTCGTGGCCTTGGAGTTAACCGCTTTATTACATCTGGTCGCTGCTCACGTGGCCGCTTCGCACGACTTTTAATTGCTGCGGGGGCCTTCTGTCTATGGCGTAACCGGTGCGAGGCAGTTGCCATGGGACGTCGTCACCGCGCTCTGTTTCCACTTATGGGGAGGCTCTACTCTGAGCTACTGTCGTTTCTGTCGGAAGAGTTGTTCTTCCTTGGAGAAGAAGAGTTCCTTCGACAGTGGTCATGTCGTTTCCTGTCGGTGGCTGATGGACGCGTATGGCTGAATTTTCGTCCAGCCTGGTTCTTGTAGCCAGCCCATCAGAATTATTCATTTAATGCACATAGAATGCAGGTGCCCATGATTTCTGTGTGTGTGTCCTCTCGTATACATGATCATTTTTGTATATACACATCTCGTGCACATCACTTCAAAATTGTGTAAAGTGTTCTATCACATCATCATTGTATATAACCATTGTGTACACTGTATATATTGAAAATCATTTTGTACATGTGGCATTTAGTTTATGTGTAACTGTGCCTTTCCGTGGGAGTATACGTGTTTATATGTTGGTGCGTGAGGACTCGGACACTACTTACGTTGACAACGCGCTGTGTTTCGTTTCTTGCATGTTATCGTCCGGGTGGAATTGTGCCGTGATTATGACTCAGTATTCGTATCGTCTCTTGTCGAAATAAACTTTTTCTAAACACACTCGAATCCAAGTTTCTTGCATTGTGCTTTTCCTTAATGCGGTTCCAATCACACCATCTGGCTCGCGAATACATACGTCGTGGTTGTGCTGATCTCTCAACGTGAATTACTATGTTCGTACATTTATTAAAAAAGTAACTATGGTCGCTCGCCGCCATCACTGTGGGGACTCGACGAATTACACCTCGTTCGCTTAAGAGTTTTTCTCACTACCACGTACCTCCCCCCCCCCCCTCCCCAGCCACCCATAAGAAGACAATAGCGTTTCGTAATTCCTTCCGCTCTTAGCTCAGGTAATATAACGGAAGTATTCTTCTACAGTCAGCACTACCACGTCGTTTTCGTTTGCCTTCTTTCTCCTTAAATAATTCAGTCGCATGCGAGGGGGACCTACAGACAAGAAGAACCAAATAGTTTAGGCAGTTTGCGCTGGGTGAAGGGTGAGGTCGTATAAAATGGCATTAGTTTGAAGAAAGATTTGGTAAAAAGATAGTGTTCACTATTTGATGGTGTGTTTTACTAAAAGATTAAAAGGGAACTTTGCTTTTGTGGTAGTATAGAAAAAAATGCTGGCTCTCTCGTAGTTGAGAGCAGAGGTAAGCATAAAATGGCAACAGGCAAAGCAGAATGGCTGGGGTAATTACGACAATTATTCACGACAATCACACAACCATTCGTGGCTCGCCGGGCGCTGCCGGCCTGGTCACGCAGCGTGGCGCCATCTCTCGAAGGAGGCGGCGCAACACCCGCGCCGCCTAACTCACGGACCGCGGGCGTTGAAAAGAGTGCAGGCAACCCTGTCTGACAGTCAAGACGAATATCAAGTGTATGGTGCACTGCATCTGCCTTTTGAACGTCGCTATTGGAAATGACTTCAGCGTACAAGAAGCTACATCTTGGGTGATATTGTTAAGAAACATTAGGAAGGAATCGAAAGCAGTATTTTTTAAACTTGTGTGGGCTATAACTAGCGTATGTTCTGCGGTCCTGCACAAAGGGTTGGGGGCGAGAGACCGCATTTTCCTAAGTTTTAAGTGGTTGCCCGCATGATCTCATTTTGTTCTCGCAACGATACGCGGATAACGGCTCTCCCTTTTGGCTCGATATGACTTGAAGGTCACCAACAACGGGAGCTAAACGCATTTCTCGCTTAGAAACGCAAACACACACAAGGAGTTCTCAGCATCAAATTATCTGAACTGTTGGGAACATAGTGCGCCTCCGTTGTTTATGATATCCCTACTTTTCTGTCACCAAACCTCCAATCGCCTTTTACTAATCTCTCTTGCAGACCTGCTTACTTCCCTGCTATCCATAAACTCAAGCGTTTCATGGGAGCCTAGACAGATAGCTTGGTAGATGGGTACACATTCTAATAAACACCTCTTTACTGCAGGAAGTACTTGTTTCTGCTTTCTTAGTGCACCGCGCTTCATAACTACGCGTTGTAAGGCGTCCTGATCTCACCTGAAAAAGTAATGAGCTTCCTTTGAGTTGTCTTGAATTGCTTCTTTCCTTGATTTCGGTCTTTCGTCTTAGGTAGTTAGTCATAGTAGGTTTCTTTTCCATTGGCGCCACCCAGAAGAGCGCCGAAGCTTCTTTGACACTGCGTTTGGCGTTCTCTTTTGCCATGTTGCTTACTGTACCCGTCGCATACTTGCTGGTAAGCTTCTTGGTTCCTTTCCTCCACTGTGAGTCATAACGTTTCCCGTACAAATAATTAAACACTGCCATGGCCCATTTCATTTCTTTCATAATCCTAAACCTTCCTTCGAAATTGATTTTGTTCTGAGCTTCCCTCACTTCAGAACTTGTCTTGCCCATACTATCATGTAGAGCGTCATGTGTAGTCTTTCCTTGAGCTCCCAATGTGAGTCCTCTCACTGACCTTTTGTTGCTATCGAGTCCAGATTATACCCCGGTTTTCAAGCAAACCGGACTCTCCGCACCATCGGGTGTAGGGCGTGTCATATGGCACCTGGTGGTGGCACGGCAGAGGGCGACAGCGACACAGAGACTCCCTTCCCACCAATTTACGGTAAAAACAAATTAAATTATGGGGTTTAACGTGCCAAAGCCACTTTCTGATTATGAGGCACGCCGTAGTGGAGGAGTCCGGAAATTTTGACCACCTGGGGTTCTTTAACGTGCACCTAAATCTAAGTACACGGGTGTTTTCGCATTTCGCCCCCGTCGAATTGCGGCCGCCGCGGCCGGGATTCAATCCCGCGACCTCATGCTCAGCAGCCCAACACCATAGCCACAGTGCAGCTATGGCTTGTCAGTTTACGGTTACCTGCACTCGTTCTTTTATTATATCCTCAGTTGCTAACTATGGGCGCGTGTTCTCTGCACGACGAGCTATCATTTAATATCATTGTCATGTTCAAACGGCATCTACAAGTCCCATAACAGACCGCTTCTTTTCGTAAGCGGTTACAAGATACCCAGTTCCCAGAAACACCAATTCCTTCTGCGGTCGGCTAAGAAGACCTTGCCTTCTAAAAGTTCAGTATGAACTTACTATTCCAAGAAGCAGCTTTCTTTGTGAATAAATGTTCTGCAAGGTTGGCGAAAGCTGGGGGAGCTTCAGTAGAATCTTTAGCGTCATAATGTTTACAACTGAGTAACTCTAAAACAAAATTAGCTGTCATGATCGATGCTGCAAACATCGCCAAGTAATGCATTTAAAGTGAGCGATTCTCAGGCACTGACTCGCCGCTTACGGGTACTACTTCATTTAAATATATTACTGCAAATGAATTATTGAACTAATAAATGGCGCCTTCTTAACCCAAGCTCAATGCGTACATAATGCCTGGTTTATACTCTCTAACATGTGCTGTCTTGCGGAAATATGCAATTTAAAAGTTTTGCATCTTCCGGATTCCAATCCAATGCGATCCATATTCGAAAGTTTTAATACGTATCAAGTTGACATCGCTATTCGATTCGGATACGATTCGACAATTCACTACTCGGAATTGCCGAATATTGTTTCCTCCTCGAATACAAGAGACAACAGCACTTATTCGAGTTCCGATGGACATAGAATGATCCAAGTGAGGGCTGTTTTTGATCATTCTTGTGCGGAAAATTGAAGCTTCTAGTGCATAGGGGGCAGTTCCTGAGAAAGCTCTCGGGCAATTAATTTATGCTCAATAAATTGTCAGTCATTGAGTGAAATTTCCTCGCTTCTGGCAGTTTATATACCAATTTTTGTTCTCTCAGTTTACCCAGGGTAATTCTCATTTGGCTTGTCACGCCATGCTGGCATCCTCTTGAGACCACGTAGAAACGGCGCTGTGGCATCACGCTTCTCGTCTTCAAGGAATGCAACACTTTGCCATTGTTTGGTGACGTACTTTCCCATTGATTCGTTGCAACCATTGTAACGGCGTTTGAGACAACTGAAACCAAATCAGTTCTGCAGAAGCCCGTAAGCTGGACGAAGGTGCATGAAAGGGTAAAAAAAAAAGCATTGTGAACCCGCGCGACGGTAGCACAAAGATACAAAAGTATGGATGACAATTTTTTATCCTTTCCTGCACTTTACGCCACCTATAGCGGGTTTGTGCAGAACGAATTCGCCGTATTCATGCAGTGTCCTGTGTTCAGACCAACATTCATTTAGGCTAGATGGTGCATACTTGAATTAGGAAGGAACAACGCCAACTAAGTCGACCACTAGAGGGCGAAATTGATGCTTGTCCTGCGTCGTTCTCCCTCTCGTGGTCGTCTTATCTTTCTTAATTTAAGTGTCCTGTGCTTCGGGCTGTCGATTAATTCTGCCCCGCTCTACTGATCTGCTAACCTCCTGATTACTCGTGATGGTAGAGCAAAGTAAGGCTTTGTTGGCGGCTTCGAATCCCCTACCAGCACGAATTTTTCTTCAGCTACTAAGCTTTCCCTCTGAGAAAGCCGTTCGGCGTTGGTTTCGTGGTACAGTTGGGTGCATGAAAGTGTTTCCCTCAAAATACCTGAGAGCAGCTGTGTCCAATTTTCCCGCTCCTCAGTTTTACCAGTCGTCGAGTTGCGATCGGCGTCAAAGCATGCGTAAAATATTGCAAATTAACGATTGCGTGTTTTTTTGTGCGTTAATTCTAGGATCACTCGCAAACGCGTGCTTCTGTTTGTTTAGGAAACCGAAAATATTTGGCATTTGGTTTGATAATAAGGGGCGCTATAACGTAAAACTATTCCAAACTTTTCTATTCCAATTCTGCTATCAGCCCTATGCGATTGGTCAAAAACTTTTTTCCACCACCCCCCATTTCACCTGTCTGTCACGCGACGTCACAAAAACCGCAATACCTCCCCATCTGAAATGATGTGTGCACACTGATTATGCATGATTTGACAGAAAAAAGAAAAACAGCTATTTCTGATTCGACCCCTTTTCGCCATTAGCCCTCGGCTATTGGTAAAAAGTTTTCGGGCTGCACCCACTTCACCTGCCTGTCACGCGACGTCACAAAACCGCACAAACTCACCGCGTCAAAGTGACGTGTACGCGATAAAGATGCATTAATATGCCGAACAAAACTGAATTTTTTTCGGAATAGCCGCAGGCTGCCCCGTTCCGAAAGGAATAAAAGATAGCTGCCGCCGATCGCTGAGACGCTGGCTACTCGCACCTGCCGGAGAGCATGGGTGTATTTGCGTATAATAAAACTTCTTGCGTGACCGTGTAACGTTTTTAAGCACTTTCGACACGTTTACTACCTCATTCTGCCAACTCTTCTTTGCTGAGGGTCAAATTTAGTGTCATTCTTAAGCTTCCGTTGCATGCCGCCGCGATTTTCGGTCAGCCACCACAAGCTAAGTAAGGGAAAGCCGACCAATCGCAGACGCCGGCACCACCCTCTTCATCCGGTTATCGGTTTTCAGTGCACTGGCTCTGCCCTAGTGAATCCCTCTCCACTTGAGCGTTCTCCTCGCCTCTTGTCAGCCAATTAGATACAACAAGCCGCTCAGTGTAGGCAATGTTATTCGTTTTTCAAGCAAACAAAAGGGACCTCCTATGAATGAGGAGAGCGTTTGATTGGTCTGTTCAGACAACCCTATGGGTGACCGCCCGGTGCTTGCGTCGGTGGTTACGCAAATTTGACGTCAGGAAATTGGAATAGAAACATATTGGAATAGTTTTACGTTATAGGGCCCAAGATGTCGTTTTACTCGAACACTCGTATGTAATTCGGCTCCTAGGTTTCACTAATCGAACGTCCCTGAAATTTTCAAGGCTTGTCTTTTTTTCTTTTTTCTCTTGGTTTAGCACGTAATAAAATGAGCGCTTTCAACGGTCGGTGAAGTTCCAGTCTCTCTTTTAAACGTACAAATTTATCGTCTATCAGAAAGGCTGTCGTTTTAAGTGAGGGCTTCTGCGTTCGAAACAAATTAGGAGAAGGAAGAATATGGGGCCGGAGTCTTTCTTTCCTAGTTGTTTTTTTTTTCTCTGCGTATCTGAAAGGCTGTTCCCCGGTTGGACGCTAAGTCGAGTGCCCTTCCAAACGACCTTCTCCTCTTGAACAGCGCCGGATTTCTGCGCTCCCTGCAGCGTTCGCGTGACACGGCCGTTCCAGTTTTCGCGACGTCAGAGCGTAGTTCACGCGGCTTCGCTCAAGTGCTTTACTTTGGTCGAGCGGCGCGTCGCGCTGACTTTGAGGTCTTGCGTTGACGTTGCAAAGGGCGGAGTTCAGCCGAAGGCAGGGACCCTCTTTGCCGCCAGCATGTCGCTGTCAGCGGCATCTCGCGTAAGCCTACAACAAGATGTCGCCGGTGACGTGCGCGTACACAACAGTGTAGGCCGGAGGCGCCCGTAAAAGCCGTCGCTGTGCCTAGACGTTGCTAGGCTAATAAGAGTACACGCGTTCAAAAGTGAGCTACAGCGGAGATAAAAACATTTAATTTTGCACGCGTAAGGAAACGTCGGCTCCAGATGCTGTAAATTTTAGCCGGATGGAGTTCTGCGTTATTAGTGTTCGTGGAAGTATATATAGTGCGTGCGGTCTTGAGCTCTTGTCTCGTCAAATAGCTTTGAGCTACTGTTGGGAGCCGCTTTATTTGTCTTTCTTGTGTTTGTAGTGATGTGAGATAGTACGCGTGACCGTATTTTGATAACGTACACGCACAATAAGAGGAAATGGAATCCGACGTTGCTGAATGCAACGTGGGATTCCATCACTTCCTGATTATGCAAAAAAAAAAAAGCTTCTGAATTTTCGGAGCTCGAAATGTTTCTTTTTTTAACATTTTCTTTTTATTTCGTCATCCCGTATCATCTCCTGTGCAGACGAAAATGAGGCTTAAAAACGATGGACTTTATTGGACAGAACAAGCTTCACGCGTTTTACGCCACAGAGCAAACTTTCCAATTCAAAAATTGCTAATACATGCCTTTCCACACATAGCTAACTATAGACGGTGCAACGAAATGATGTACCTAGTGGGTTATTTTAAAGCACTGCTGCTATCGTATTCCTGTGTAGCAGGTTATAAGCGCCTCCCCCCCCCCTCCCGCCACTCCCAAGAAAAAAAGAAAAATCGCCTTTTTTCATTTCTCTCCCTACCGAGTTTAAACCTTCACGTCGTCGTGCCTTAATGTTTCACTGATTTTGAATGTCCTTCCGTGTTGAATATTTCGGTATATCCTATAACGCGCCAATGACGCCCATTTTCAAGATGTGTGACATTTAGAATGCTGACCCGTAGCTGCCTTATTTTGGTGCGCGGAGAGGCTTGAACAGCGGTTCCGTTATTTATTTACTTATTTATTTTTTTGATCTCTGACTTCTGCAACACAGTATTTCTGTTCTCCCTCTGTGACTCCAAATAGACGTGAACGACTGCATGCGGTGACAAAAAACGTGCAACCAAACTCAGGTGATCGTGGCTGCCGTGAGCCAGGGTGTGACCGAGGTGAAGACGATGCAGATCGAGGTGACCGTGCCCAACGAGTACCCGCCCCGGTTCGAGCACCCTGTGTACCGCGCCGAGGTGCACCAGACACGCACCCGGCCCGGGTACCGGGTACTTCAGGTGCGCGCCCACGACCCGGACCCGGTGCCGTACAACGCCGAGGTCTACTACCGCCTCGACGCCGGACCGGAGTCTACGAGGGCACTCAAGTAAGAGGGAATATACGTCCGTTCACTGCATCTTTTTTTTTTTTCCCCTAAACCTTGTTCTACGATAGTGGCTCACGCGGCAGGAAAAAAAAAGTGCGCGACAGAAATATACGCGATTATTATTGTGTTTTTTTTTTTCTTAATGCAAATAGCATCTTCTATGATTTAATGGTTCGTTTACTAAGGCCTCTTGTAGTGCATGTGAAAGCTTGTAAATCTAGTTTCCATAGTGCATATTTGAGTATTTTGTTTGTTTGTTTTTGCGCTTTATTCTTCTCTTCTATTTATTCTTTTCTGTTTGTCTGTACATGTATATTTACGGTTTAACGTGTTTTCTACTCACTGAAACACATTGTTTGAATTTCGTTTCATTATAAAGAAAGAACACAATATTGCATTGCTTTGAACCGTGGGTATCGTTTCACAGTTTCTCGTATAACTAGAATGTGCAGCGGTTGTTATGCTTGCCGTTTCATATTGCGCACCGATACCGTCCCAGTGGATGGGGAGACGAAGCTAGTTAAGCGGCTAGTTAAGTTGAGCTAACATTCCTTTTTTCTTTCTCGCAACACTCGGTTTATTCCCTGGAACGGAAATGAAGACAAACTACATTCCGCCGTTGTTTCTTGGTGGTCCAGCATTTCACTGCTACCCTAAGGTCACGCGCTCGACTCCCAGACCCGGCAGGCGCATTTATATGCTGGTGCAATGCAATAAATAAATAAATAAATAAATAAATAAATAAATAAATAAATAAATAAATAAAAACCTTCGTGCACCGTTCATTGGGCGAACGTTAAAGAACACTCCAGGTGGTTCAAAATTAATCCGCAGTCCCCAACTACGGCGTTCCTCGTCATCAAATCGTGGTTTTTATCGGCCGGCGAAACTCCGGAATTTCAATAATTTTACTTAGAAAAATCAACTGCAATAGTGATGGAACTCAACGAGCTGAGACTAACAAAGTGAGGTTTATCGAAATAAATCGGATGTGTACCATACCCGTGATACGCGAACGTGTGGCGACGCCTAAAGACAAGCCACCAAGTGATATCACCTGAAAAAAAAAAGTTATGTTTGGGCTTTTTTACGTGCCCCCCCCCCCCAAAAAAAAAAAAAACGCTGCGATTATGAGGTACGCCGTATGCTTATGGGACACCGTGTTATTTTTTACCACCTGAGGTTCTTTAACGTGCAACCCGTGCACTGTACATGGGTGTCTTTCGCATTTCAACCCCGTCAAGATACGGTCGCCGCATGATTAGTTTGAAGCCTACGCAGAGACCAGGAACGCCCTTTTTTTTGTGTGTGGGTCATTACGGGAAAGCAATTCGTGAAGCATTCCGTCCTCCTAAGTTACGTAACGGGCCAGGGTGTTTTGCTGTTTCATATTTCTAAACCACATCTCACGATTTCATTGCAACATGCCCAAGTTTCCTGCCAATGCCAATATTTTTACAATTTCTCAGTCTGTGCGCAGCTAACTGCAACGCTGATTTCAAGGAATATAAATGCATTTGTGAGCATACTTTTTTTATCATTCTTGAGCAAATGCTTTTGACTGGCTCACTTCTTTGGGTCTACACGAAGCAGTGTCACCCTTTCGTGGAACCAATTTATAAAAAAAGGGAAGCGAAATTTCGCCGCTGGTACAGGAATATTAATATGATTAGGCTCTGTGAACATTTCTGAGACTGCCTGTTTTGGCGCCTCTACAATAGAAACGCCAGTCATGTTCTTTAACCGTTTAATGAATGCCCTAGTGTGCTTCACATCAAGAAAATGAAAACGAATTGTTTCACTTTTATTTATGACTATGAAAATTACTTTCGCAGAAGAAAAGAAAAGAACTATGAACGTTAGTTGAGTGAAAAATTCATTAGCGTAGCAATTGACAAATTCTAATTTGTTCGCAGAATTATCCAGAACGGAAATCTCGCTGGAGCGTATTGAAAAATTGCACCGCCGACTTTGCAATAAATCTCTCAATCTTAAATCTGAGTTTTGAGTTATCGAACACAACGTATCAAAAATATTTGGCGGGATTAAATAGTGAAGATTCCTAGTAGTACGACTGTAGAGTCATCGCACCAACAGCGTCTCAGAAGCACCGCTAGCGTCTCGGAAACGCCGCCAGCGTTTTTGGCAAATGCTATATAAGGGCGTGCGCTCTGGAATAAAGAGCATTCATCCTTTGGCTCCATTGTGCGCCCACCTTGCTATATCAAGGACGACCCTTTTCATGCTTACGAAGTAATTTCCGTGTGTCGTCTGGGGACGTATTCTGAAACGTTCGCCGCGGCGAAGTTTCGCACTGGCCACTCCTCCGTCGTTGTGGCGCGCTCTGAATGGCTGCTTTGACAAAACCGGAAATTCAGGTGGCGCAAGTGAATTTCCGGTTTTGTCAAAGCAGCCATTCAGCGCGCGCCGCAACGGCGGAGGCGTGGCCAGTGCGAAACTTCGCCGCGGCGAACGTTTCAGAATGCGTCCCCTGGTTAAGTCAACGCAAGTTGCAATATTCTATAAATTTACAGGACCCTCCAGCTGGCATCAGTTTTGTTGGGGAGTTGCAGCGTTTGACAATGAATTGTATTGTTAAGTGCAACAAAGAAAAAATCGTACACATAAGCTCGACGCACGGCGCACGATCTTTATATCTGAAAACATCAAGAATATGTGCCTGCATTATACTATGCGGTGAAATACTTTTTTTTTTCTTGGCTAACTGGACTCTCGAAAATGGCTGACTGGAAGTTCTCTGGGGTCATGAACGCACTGCTGCCACATCGCGGATGAGAAAGGCCTTCGTTGGCTCCAGTGTGCGTCTGCCTTGCTATATCAAGGATGACTATGAGATTTCTCACCAAGTTTTATTACTTTTTATGCGAAGCATACTAGCCGCACAACCACGCTCTTCCTTGCTGCGCCGCGCGCGGCCGCGTAGCTACCATATGACGTCATAACCGCTGCAAAAGCGGAGGCTCAACTCGTGCGCTCGCTTGCGGCCGCGTAGCTACATAGCCGGGCCTCAGCTCGTGCGCTCGCCTGCATGAGTTGTTTCTTCGTCTAGCCGAACCAAATATAGCCAAGCAACAGCAGTTGACCAGGCTAAACAGTGGTTCAACAACTAAAATAAAGGCTAGTATGCTTCGCATCCTGGGCTTAACCTTAGCTAAGCCACAGCCATTTTTATGCGAAGCATATTACGAGGGCTCAACCCAGCTCCTCAGGCGCGGCGGTGACCATGAAATCACGTGACACCGTGACGTCACGACAGAGGAGAACCGGCGCTCCAACTCCCGCCGTCGCTCGCGGCGTCGCGCCCCGCATCGGACGCGGTGCGCGTCGAGCAACGCAGCGTTCGGCGCGACAACGAAATGTGCGCCTGAGCAAGCGCCGCACGCCTGAGCCGACGTTATGCGAAGCATATTACGAGGGCTCAACCCAGCTCCTCAGGCGCGGCGGTGACCATGAAATCACGTGACACCGTGACGTCACGACAGAGGAGAACCGGCGCTCCAACTCCCGCCGTCGCTCGCGGCGTCGCGCCCCGCATCGGACGCGGTGCGCGTCGAGCAACGCAGCGTTCGGCGCGACAACGAAATGTGCGCCTGAGCAAGCGCCGCACGCCTGAGCCGACGCCGACGACACCGGCTTTTCTGCGACACGAGCTCCTTAACGCTGTCGCGTTAAAATAAAGGCTAGTATGCTTCGCATCCTGGGCTTAACCTTAGCTAAGCCACAGCCATTTTTTTTTCTTCCTTTCACAGTCGTACTTTATTATATGTTAAGATTCGTAGCGGTCTGGTTGTAGTGAAATAGATCACAGGTTTGAATGGAAGCTTTACAGGTCACATTTTAAGTTGGTGGGCAATGGTGAAAAGAACAAAAAAAGAAGGAAAAAAACGCTCATATGGAGACCTCTCCTTGAACTGGGCCGCCGCGACCTTCAAAAAACCGGTGCGCACATTACGGGCGAGGGGACATGATGCCTCCGCCACTCCATCGCCTCGACTACTTCAAAGTTCGCCGTCTTAAATCTTCTTAAAACATGCTGGGACACGAACACGCGACGGCGGCCCGCACAACTGCGTGTTTGCTTTGTGCCGAGCCGCTGTCTTTCGCGTAGGTCGAGGGCGCTTCACTCCAGCATGGTCTACTAGCTCATCTCGGGCGCTCAAAGAACAAAGCAAACGGAACACCGAATATTCACGTGTGCCTTGTGTCGATTCTACAGCTAATGAAGCTTCCTCGCTTCTTTTCAAATCCGGGTTTTGTGTTATATTAGCGCGTCTAGTTATTGTCACTGCGAATAAACGAATTGAGTAATTATGCAAGGGATGGCTCATTCGCCTAAATTGTGAAATGGTTGTCCTTTTCTTTACCTTTTTGTTATCTCCGTAAGGACAATGAATGAATGGTTTAGCGACACAAAGCTGCACTGCGATGATCAGAAACACCCTAGTGGCGGGCTCAGTGTTGATTTTCACTGCCTCTGGCTCTGTAAAACACACGTACATCCTAATTACTGTAACTTATTATTACTACTTGTGTTAATATTTCATGATACACCGAAAATTGGAGCCTTGACATTGCGCTCAGTAAGAGAAGGTTACGATCGAAAGCTGCGGGTGCGCACGTTTTTTTTACCAGAACACGCGCTTTGACTTTTGAGCGCGCTTCCTCTCCTTCTCGCAGGTACCTCACCCTGGACGGCATCACCGGTGAAGTGACGCTCAATCGAAGCCTGTCCGACGCGGCGGACGCCGTGATCGCCTTCACCGTCGTCGCCGAAGACGGCGGCTCACCCATGAGAGAAGACAGGGCCCGGGTCGAAATCCTAGTCAAGACCATCTCCGGTGAGCGCCCATCCTCCGGGCAGCAAAAAATATATTTCGCGACAGAACTGGCATTCGGGCGATTCGCTGCAGCTTCGTCTTAAGCGACGCAATGCGAACGATCCAACAACTGTGACTCAGCGTTTTTTGGGCCTGTTGGTTTGACGTGGCGAAGGTCATACAGCGCGCGAAAAGACAAGGACACAGAAAGACAGCGCGTGTGCGTACGAGGACACGCAAATACAGCGCGTGTGCGTACCACGTCTTTCTGTGTCCTTTCCGTGCCCTTGGTGCGGTGCCAAACCTACACTCTACCACATCACCTGGGAGTGCGAAGGCAACAAAGCATTCCACAAACACGAACACCCGAGTGCGGAGAAATGGGAGAGTCGGCTCACCAGCAGCGAGCTCACGGCCCAAAGTGCCCTAGTGCAGCACGCGAGCGATGCAGCGCGACTCAGTGGAGCCTTGGAATAGGGGCCCACCCTTGCTGAAGAGAAGTCTCCAGTCGCCAGCGCCAAGAAGATGAAGACGACGGAGACCTCGTAACCGCGAGACTCTCGAAAGACTCAAAAGTTTTCCCTCCCTCCCTCCCTCTGTCCGTGCGCTCTAAACTTCACCCGCAACTGTCCCGTTGCCTCTGTCCTCCTATCTCAGTATTTATTTGCGCTGCGTTACTTATGATTCGTAAGATGCGACATTTCGCAATCAGTGCTGCTTCATAACTTCCGAGATAAGGAACGGTTCACTAATGTGCTACGACCTGCCGGTTAATGCGTGTTAGAGCAAAGGCACGAGCATAAGCACACACTAACGATTGCACGCAAACTAAAATTCTGGACACCTCTATACAGCTGCTGTTTTGAACTGCTGCTTGGAAAAACAACGAAGAACACCAACATGCAGACTAATTATTGAATCGTCATGCATGCATACATGATTTTTAACCCATAGAAACTGGAATACCCGCCGTGGTTGCTCAGTGACTACGGTGTTGGGCTGCTGAGCACGAAGTCGCGGGATCAAATTCCGGCCACGACGGCCGCATTTCGATGGGGGCGAAATGCAAAAACACCCGTGTGCTTAGATTTAGGTGTACGTTGAAGAACCCCAGGTGGCCGGAGTCCTCCACTACCGCGTGCCTCATAATCAGGAAGTGGTTCTGGCACGTAAAATTCCATGATTTAATTTTTTAAGAAACTGGAATTCGAGACATATTTACAGTTTCTGCTATGCACTGCAGACTTCGACAAACAACGGACCGCGCGAACACAGTGATATGATAAGTTGTCGCATATAAATGCATGAAGTTGAATGCATGAAGGCTAGTATAGAGGTCACCCTCAATGCACTCCCTCTTCTCCCAAAGTATAATGACAGAAAGGCTGCGGCTACTAGTTAGCATGCCAAAAAGGTGGTGCGAGATCCGTCTGTTCACAGTATGTTCTTTTCGCGCATTTGGAACACAGTCCCTTGTGTTCTGTGGATGGTTTCGCATTGTACAGCGGTGACCAACGTTGTTCATGAAGATTGACCCGCCCCTCTTTGTGCGGTACTCTACGAGGCGCCTTTTTCTAAATGATGATTAATAATAATGCTTCCTGCATTACAGGACATTCGTGAATGACATAACCTTCAGAAGTACCACGCAGTATTTTTGGAAGCTCTGTGACACGCGACATACTAACTCAATTGAAGTGAATCGAATCGCAATGTGAAGGCATGACCAGGCGTGCTTCTTCTCAAAAATACTTGCGGCACTTTATAATAATAATATTTGGGGTTTTACGTGCCAAAACCACTTTCTGATTATGAGGCACGCCGTAGTGGAGGACTCCGGAAATTTTGACCACCTGGGGTTCTTTAACGTGCGCCTAAATCTAAGTACACGGGTGTTTTCGCATTTCGCCCCCATCGAAATGCGGCCGCCGTGGCCGGGATTCGATCCCGCGACCTCGTGCTCAGCAGCCCAACACCATCTTGCGGCACTGCAGCGCATACCAAACCGATTACTTTGCGCGTGACGTAAACGTATGCAGACATGTATCTCGAGAGATAAAAACAGGAGCCTCACTCTGCGATCAAACATAAGACGCGGTGTAAAGAACACAATGATACACAAAAAATAAAGAAATGAATTCTAAAGGATTGCGACTACATTACGCCAACAATAGACCATACTAACAAGATATGCCGAAGATTTCTGCCATGTCAGGTCAAAAAGATTCACGATGTCTGACGTTTCAATTTATGTAACTCTGCAAAAGCACCCCTGAGAGAATATCTACAGATAAAAACAAAAAGACTTCTGAGTGTCTGGGGACAAGAAAAAAAAGACACTGAAATAGCAGCATGGTTGCAGCGATAATCTAAGCATTGAATTATCACAAGAATCGAGGGAAAAAAAGATGGCCTGTCGCCGATGGGAGACGAACCCACAACATCCGCATTATTCGTGCATTGCGCTACCACTTAAACTATTACAACACAGATATATATATATATATATACATATATATATATGTATATATATATATATATATATATATATATATATATATATATATATATATATATATAGCGAATACGCAACGGCGAATAGGATAAAAAGGAAGAAGGTTAAAATTAATGTATCGAATTATTTATGTCGTGGTGTTATCAGCCGAACACAACGCCATCGCATAAGCTTTACGTAGTTCCGACTTTAATCTGACTTTAATGTGATAACTGAATGACGTACTTCGGCAGAGCATCCGCACCAAGAAATACGCTAGGGAAAACGCGCATGCCCCTCATAGAAATACGAACTTCTTGCCAATACCAAACTTTTGTGGAAGAATAAAAACTAAAAGAAAGTCGCAGGGAGGATAAGGTGGAAGCTACAAACAAACAAAACGGTCCAAAAAGATAACATAAATAAACGTAATATCATGAGCCACGAAAAATTGAGGGACTCGGGAATGTTGCGAGAGGAGTGCAAACAACAGGTCCGACGGGTTCTGCGTCGAAATAAGTGTCACTCAAGCAGAAAAGCTGCTGAAAGGAGAGCGACTGAGAGCTTCGGATATATAAAAAAATAGAGTAAACAAGAAACTATAGCGCGTCGCAGCAGTGTGCCTGTGGAACTACGCGGCGCCTTTCGCTAGGCTGCTCCTGTGAGGCGTCGACTCCTGCTTGTTTGCCGAGTCAGCCGCTGCTGACGCCACCGTATTTTTTCATTTTTCCCTTCTTTCTCTCGCGTCCTCTGCGCTGTGTACACCTTTTCACTAGCATCGCTGTACACCTACGCCTATACTCTTTCGGCATCGGCGCTCTACTCTCGAGAGGCATTTTACGTCTCTCGACGGCGCAGCCGTGTTTGGCAAAGGGAGTGACAGGAAAGGCATCCCTCCTCCCTCCCCACCCCCTCCTCCGCTCCGCCAGGGCTGCTTTCGCTGGGGGACGCGAGCGAGGTGTACCAACTCAAGCGGGCACTCTTTGCGACCCTGGCTGCGCAAACGCACACATAGAAGGCGCACACACGTGCAGACACACACACGCGCACGCACAAACACACACACACGCGCACACACACACACACACACACACACACACACACACACACACACACACACGCCTATAAGACATGATTACGCACATACGTACACACGCATGACGCGCGAATACACGCCTATACATATCTGCAACTACACGTACGCACAGACACGAGTAGATAGATGCGAGTACACAAACATATCGTACCCGAGCGCGCCTACAGAAAAAGAAGAAGAACGTTTACTGGGAAAAATTGGGTAGTCCAAGGGAATTTTGTGTGTATCATCACGCATTTTATAACCGCCATTGCCACGACTCTGGCGAGGAAAACGTGTCACCTCTTCTGCACTCCCCTGTTTTTCAGCAACCGGAGAATACCGCCGACGCTCCTTGCATGTTTGAAACGTTCCCTGTTTTCACCATGTGTTTGACCACCACCGAATAATGTTCTTGGACACTGGCCTACAGGGACATTATTAGTATTAGTCGCTAATATAAAGGCGCTGCTATGCGTTATTTGATATACAGCGGACTGTGTGACAAATTGAGACTGTGCGGCGTCGAATGTAATAGCGGGACGTCGGCACTGCGCATGACCGGGCGACGCCTTTTGCAGCCCGAGTCAGGGCGCAGGACAGGGTATAACAAAACCAGAAATTACCTCTGCTTAACCTTCCTCATCGTTGCTTTTACTCTCTCTACGTTTATCACCCCATCTGATGTTTTAGCTGGGGCGTTAGGCGACGTGCGTTTCTCGTCCCCCTCCCCCTTGCACCCCCGGACACTCGCTATTGGTTCTCGCAGATCCCCAGAACACTCGCGCTGTCGTGGTGAACGAGACGAGCGTGCGCATCTGCTGGCAGCGACCCCTGTACGGCAACGTGTCCGGCTACGTGGTCAAGTACCGGGCGGCGTCAGAGAACGTCACGTCGTTCGTGAACGTCACCACTGGTGCCACCGACAAGTGCGTTCCTGTGCACGGCCTGAGGCCCTGGACCGACTACGAGTACCGCGTGCACGCCTGGAACGGCCGAGAGGAGGGCATCGGCAGCCCCGTCGACAGATTCGCGACGCGCATCGACTGTGAGTGTGTATAGGTGTCAATGCCGATTCGTTATTTATTGATTGATTTGTTGATTCGCGGTGGTGAACGCTCCAAGCCAACGGGTTGAGGCTATGGAACCAGCCGTAAACCGTAAACCGCAAACGGCTTTATTAGAGATTTTTAGCGTGTCCGGTATTCGGGCAAGCGCGGGCGGTTTTCCGGTTTAGCGGGGGCGTCAACCTGAGCGGCCAGATTGGTGGCGCCAGCTGGTGGCGCAAAGCTCAACCACACAAACTCAGAGCTAATTACTAAATTCTGCTTAGCTGCTGGCGTACATTTTCGACAGTGGCGTAATGGTGTTCACATTTACGCCGCTGCCAAAAATTTGCACGAGTGGCGAAGCAGGATATGGTGAGTTACTCCAGTTTTAGCTATGCGTTTGTCTGGTTGAGCTCTACAACACCAGGCGGCTTCATCGCTCCGGCCGCTCACGTTTACGCCCCGACCATCCGGTAATCCGCCCAAAAGCGCTCCCGTTTACCGGAATAGCGTACAAGCTAAAAGTCTCTATTTGACACTTTTAGCGTGTCCGCTATTCCGGCAAACTGGGGCGCTTTGGGCGGATTACCGTATGGTCGGGGGCGGAAGTGTCGGAGGCCAGAATGGTGGCGCCAGCTGGTGGTGCAAAGCTCAACCACCTAAACACAGAGCCAATTACTATATTCTTCTTAGCTGGGGTGTAAGTTTTCGACAGCGGCGTAATTGTGCGCACAATTACGCCACTGGCAAAATTTGCACCAGCAGCGAAGCAGAATAAAGTAGGCTACTGCAATTTTAGCTCGGTGTTTGTCTGGTTGAGGTCTACAACACCAGGCGGCTTCGATTCACCGCTCCGGCCGCTCACGTTTACGCCCCGACCATCCGGTAATCCGTCCAAACCGCCCCTGTTTGCCGGAATAGAGGACACGCTAAAAGTCTCTATTTTCGATGTATTGACCCCGCAATCTTGGGCTGTCACGCAGCCAGCTTCTCAGTATGCTTGCCGAGCATGACCGGTGTTCAAATGGTTGTTCGTTCTGGAATTTCCGCCCCATGGATTCGAAGGTTCCAGTTTTAAGGTTCTAAAAACACAGCCGACCGTGACACTAAATTTCGCACTAAAACTGCTGAAACTACCAGACGGAATCTGGGGCCGGATTCACAAAGTTCTCAAGCGCTGTCTTTCGTTGGCTGATCGTCCTACATTAGTATTGGCTGGCACGAACGCTTTTAGCGCGAGAACGTTTTGTGAATGCGGGCCCTGGGGCGCCGCCTGCATACAGGTGTTAATTCAGGAGGTGAATGATAAGTGTGACACGTTCATTTGTCTGAAGTTGGCATCGTGGTTCCTAACAGTCTGTGCGGTTCCTGATTTGAACTTAATGGTCGTAACGTACAATTCTTGTTACGACAATCTTATTAGCCTCATTTGCTGAATTTCTACCCCCTCTTTTCGGAACACGACAGATATGAAGAAACGATTCCAAATATCTAGAACTCGACCGCAGTTACTGTGACGGCCAAAATTCAATCCAAATTTTGTGGTATGCATAATCAGAATCGGCATGTATTTTTCATTCGTTGACCATTACAAAACAGAATGAAGTAGTTATTAACGTAAATCACTTCACTGTCCGAAAGATGTGTTTAACTACTGGCAAGCATCACAGTTGAAACGCAAACAACGACAGTAACTGCACTTTACTTCTCAATTAATGCCAGTGAAAGGGCAGACAAATTCATGTAGTAGACATCTATCGCATGGTTACCACACATAATTTCCGCGGAAATTTGTCCCAGGTTTACCGCTGGCAATATGTAGTCCGAATATTTGTGTTGCCACAGTTTTTCAGTGTCTTGCCATTACCAAATTGCTACTCGTACTGTTGAGCCTAGAGAAACGGGCTCCGTCGTGGATTATATATCTAGGTTTCGCTTTGGTAATGACCAGTAATGTACACGGCCGTCTCAATAGTCTCAGTCCGTTTCTAATTCTCTGTCTCCGTGCTCTTGCGTGCTTCCTACCTCGAATCACAGACTGCCTGCTGAACGTCTGCAAACACGGCTTGTGTGAGGCCACAGAAGAACTACCCGGTTACCGATGCGTGTGTGACCCGGGCTTCTACGGGGAGGCGTGCGAGCACTTCGACCCGTGCTCGGAGAACCCGTGCAAGACTTTCGGCACGTGCGTAAACACCAGTCACGGCGAGTACCGCTGCGACTGCTTCACGGGCTTCTCGGGCCGCAACTGCTCCGACTTCGACCCGTGCCTGCTCAAGCCCTCCGCCTGCCTGCACGGAGGCGTGTGCCAGTCCAACGCGTCGCACACGTTCACCTGCCTCTGCGTGGACGGCTACTACGGCAAGACGTGCCACCAGTACGACCCGTGCTTCTCGTCGCCGTGCCTGCACGGCGCCCGCTGCCTGAACGAGTCGGACGTCAAGTTCAGCTGCCAGTGTCTGCCAGGATACGCGGGTGAGTGCCATGTTCCGTGGTTGCGTGGTGTAGTGTCATAGAAGTCACGTTTCAATGCGAATATCATTCTTAGCCTACTTCGGCCTCTTCGTGCTTTTTTTATCTTTTATAATTTAAAATTTAAAATTTTCTTTGGTGTCCCGCGGCATCGAGGCCGCATCCTATGGGTTCTTCAAGGACAGCTTGGCGCTGCGCCACAGATGCCCGCGGAAAGCGCAGATATAATATGTGGTGTCGAAATCTACGCCCCAGTGGTGGCGCCTTCTCAGTAAGCGATGTAGATCTTGAAGGCTACGCTATTGCTAGTTGCACACGGGAGGAGTAATCGCGGAAGCCGGAAACGCAGCATAGACGTTGTGTTTTGGCAAACGCCTCCTAGATGGCACAAGGCCTGTGTCCTTTGATCCATGACGTCATGCTACTTTGCCCGACTGCCACAGAATGTAATGGAGAGATGCTCCCGAGTAAGCGGCGGTGATTTTCATGTCACCGCTTTCGTCACCGCGGGCTTTGAAATGGAAATTTACGTCCAAGAAGCGTGAACTCATAAGGCAGAGTGCACAGGCCTGCTATCTAGCAGGCGTTGGTCATGCACACCACATGTCCAGCGTGAGCAGGTACCGGCGCGTCACGCGTCTCTGAGGCACTTGCACGAGAGGGAAGCCCGACTGCCGTACATGGCTGATATGCACCTGTGCGCCACCGGTGTTCTGGGTGGATGCGCAGAAGGATGGGGACGGTTCAGCGTGTCCAGAGAGAAGCGCTAGACTTGAGGACTCCGGCTGCAGTAGGCGGTGGCAATACGGTGCGTCGCTACTTTACTTGAATACTAATTACATTAACGTGGACAGTCATCGTGAGGTAGGTTCTGCCGGATTTTTTTTATAGCGTTACAACGATCACCATCACTGTCATTACAACTGTCGCTTGCCGACAAAGTAGGGCGACTAATGAAACAATATCTTCCGCCTAGTAAACCAAACAATTGCGGCAGAACTCGTCTCGCGATGACTGCACCACCGAATAGCAATTGAGTAATGTAGCGACAGACCATGTTCCTAAAATCACGTTTATATAACACGTGTAATGGAAATTTTTAGAGTTTTGTTGCTCAGATACCGTCCAATTTTTCTGGGACACTCGCCTCGCAAGGTCTCCCGTCATCATAGAGGCACGACGACCACGACTGTATACGGAGACGATGGCGTGACGACGGCCATAGCTACTGCTACTGCGATAGCATGCTATTGAATGCCACGTCGATGCTATCGATCGGCCACGTCGTCAGCAGCATGGTCGTGTTCATCGGTAGAGCAGGTCGGTGAACATGGCGCGTCGTGATTGCCCGAGCTGCATGCCTCTTCTTTTTCATTTGCCGACGCTGGTTCATTCTGTATTTTTTTTATACGGCGTCACGCGCAGTCGCGACCGCCACTGACGCCGACGGTAAGGGGGGAAAGGCTCCAGCAGCAGGAGCGTCCGAGTATGAACGCCACACAGGGCACGCGACCGTAGGTTGACCATCCCCTCAACGCCGACAAGGACGGCCGCATCTGTCGCTTTCGTGACCACAACGGCCACAGAACGCGGCGTTGCACATGTGCACGTTAGTGGTCGCTGGAGCCGCACCGACGACACACGCGTTGCAAGACACGGTGGTGAAACGTCGCACGATGACCAGGGACTCGCAGGTACCTGGGGAAAGGGGTTGTGGGGCTCAATTGCATCCGAACGAAGCGGGTGCCCATGAGCACGCCACGTCGTCCACTTATAAGACCAGCGTTGACAGATGGAACCTTGCCGTATGGTGATAGTGCCTGGACGAGGGCTTCGTTCGGAACGAAGGATGGCAAGAGGCAGGTTACGTTGGTGACCTGCGGGCCGACGGGAACGACAGCACAACGCTCACCACCGATGACGAGGCAGCCAACATCGACAATTTTAGTCATGGAAGGCATGCTCTTGACGGTGACTTGGAAGTTGAGGCCTCCCATGTGCTGAACACAGTAGACCTCAAAGAGGCCAACTATTGAGGCCGTCGTATGGACGACGGTCTCGGGACCATTCCATAAAGGGCAACAACATCGAAGACTTGGGCCTTCGAGGGAGACCACGTCGCTGTAGGCAGCCTGGCGTGAGAGGTGGACGTCCCCGACGTGGAACCCTAGTTCCGTTCCATGAATTCCTCAGTTATACGTATTCAGCAACCGTTATCGTATAAAAAAACGATCTAGCAGCCGAGAGACCGGGTGTACCTTACGTAAAGCGTCCGAATAAGTGATCACGATTCACCTACTTTTACGCAACACTTTCGCCGCGCTACGTAAAGAAGCATGTAGCACATTAGTATGGAGTCTTATTGAAAACCTATATGAACATTCAGCTTTTAAATAAAATTCAGGCTGTGAATAACTTTTCTTGTTTTTTTTGTTCTTTTAAGCCGTGCAGTTTATTATCGCGTTTCAAATCGACGTTCGCTCGTGGTAAACTGATAGCGTTCCGGCGCCAAGCGCTCACTGGGCGTCGCCAGTTCTACCCGAAGAGTTCTGTCTGAGTTACGAGACGGGGAAGGGGGAGGGAAGGGAAACCAGCATGACTGGACCTTTTTACTGTGTCCGAAAATCGATCGCCGAGAAAAGAAAAACATGGTGATTCGAGCTACTGGTGGACCTTCACGTTTGTTTTATTTAAGCTCTCTTAGCCGACCACCCTCACCCCCGCGAGGGTAGACACTTCTATATCGGCCGGTATGTTTCTTAACAGCCATCCTTTCTCATCATCATCATCAGCACCACCATCATCAGCAGCAGCAGCATCACCATCATCACCACCATCATCATCATCATCATCACCATCATCATCTTCACCACCACCATCATCATCATCACCACACCATCATCATCATCACCACCATCAACAGCATCACCACCATCAACAGCATCATCATCATCAGCCTGGTTACGCCCACTGCAGGGCAAAAGCCTCTCCCATACTTCTCCAACTACCCCGGTCATTTATGCTTCTCATCAACCTCTTCCTCAAAATAGACTAAGGAGCCATCCCTATCACAATAAACATACATCCTATCCTTGACCTTAACCAAAACGAAGCCATTGTATTGTGCGCATGCGCAGAGGTGAAACGCTAACTCCTGTGCATCTGTTCAGTGACGGCCTGTAATCACTTAGGAAAAAAAGAAAACAGTGCTACGGCAAGCGTTTCTAACCCTATTGTGCTATAGTATGCTATTCTAGATTTAAAGGCGCGCATTGTGGGTGAGGGTGTTTGTCATCGTTATTACTAACCGAAAGCTGTGTCAATAATAACATTTTTGCTTAGTCGTATATTTACTGGATGACCAGAGTGAACTCTGTGGTGATATAAGGTGTACCGCGCGGTTTCAAGGTCCATGGAATTGACAGTGAAACATAAATCTCATCTGATGTGTGCATCCTGAAATGAGTCTTCCGATGCCATAATGCATCGAGCAGCATTTTCTTCTGGCGCAAAAAGTTTAGGAGATACGCGATTTGGGAACGAGCTATATTCCCTAAAAACCTTAGCTAAGTCTTCCCAAATGTGACCGGATTTCTACGTAACTCGCAACGTTCAAGCAAATGGTGTAGTCGTTCGCTTTATTGCATCCCACGCGAATGATCAAATATTGCGCGATAAATTACTGCTCTATTCGACTTTTGTTAACGACACGAGAACTCCTTATCTTAAAGCGAGAAGATCTTTGACTAGCCTTGCCATAATGTACATTGCCCAGCCTTTAATATTTTTTTTTGCTTCGCTGACATTTTGTTTCGCCTAGCTATGCCTCACTGGCCTGCAGTTATTACCTTTCAGCTGAAATATTAGACTTGCAAGAATCTGAGTGATTTGGTTTCCCTAGAACAATTTCTAGAACTTTAAGAAGCCGTTGGGGCAGTGCAAGAATGTAACACTAGTCGTGACAAGCATAGCCATGTGTAAAACGTATGCATAAAAGGGCTTGAATAAGGAGAAGAAAGATTAAGTAAAGAGGGGCCAAATGCACAAACTATCAGTGCGCTGTGTCCCAACTTCAAGGCCAGTCGTTCCTCTGCAACGTTGGTGATGTTACTTAGCTCACCGCTTTCTCTCCAATTCCATCGCTTACACTACAAGCGCGCTACAGTAGTCGCAAAACGCGTAGGCATGTATAAAACCTATACACATAGAGGTTTCAATGAGGAGAGGAGAAATGAGGTAAAGAGGAGCAAAATGCTAGACTTCAATAGACAACTATAATAGCTGGTTGCCTCAAACAGGCTAGGCGACTATTCGACCACGCCCTTTTTTGGGGGAGGTGTCAACCGAATTCATCACCAATCACCATCATCAGCTAACCAATCCCTTTATCACTAGACGTCCGCGCCGCGTCACCCAGGCAACGCGAAGCGCTCACTAGTTCAGTCACCCCGAAGCTTGAGGTCCCTATTTTAAAATCCCACAATTATTAAAGTGTACCTCACTTGGTAAGTTCCCTCCCCTTTGAGGGTGTTCTTTCACTGAGTAGCCCACACTGTGTATACACCACAACCATACCCATGATCGGGTAACTGCGTATGTGACATTGAACATGCACGCGCATAGACAACTTGAATAGCAGGGTATGTGCAACTGGTCACGTGAAGGCCATTAGATATAACACAACACC